>NC_135237.1:96811714-97417547 GCF_051348905.1 Ranitomeya variabilis
TGGCGAGCTACCCGGAGCCGGAGCGTGGGGTTGGAGCAAAGGACTCCCCCAGCTACCCGGAGGGGCACCGTAACCAGGCCTCCACCGCTGATGCTGATTTCCTGCAGGCCGGCGTGGAAGAGCTCAGCGACCAACTCCTGCGGACGCAGCTGAGCACTGAGGCCGGGTGGAAGAAGATCTTCATCGGGAGCCTCACCAGACGCCTGTCGGCAGCCTCATCTGGTCCGGAGCAGGAAAGAAGTTCCAGCGCTCCGAAGCCGGAAAGCAAGGTCCTGCCGGAAAGCGAGATGCTGCAAACAGAGATGACAATGTCGCAGCACAAGGCCCCACAACCAGCGTTCCAGACCCCAGCGGAGACTGTTGTGAATTTACCTTTTGGCTCCCTCTAGTGGCTACTAGTGTTTTTACTCTGGGTATGTCTATCATCCCTTGTATGCTCACCTGGGTCGTTAGGTCAGGGGTGTTGCTATATTAGCTCCCTGGACCTTCAGTTCAATGCCTGGCAACGTTGATATCAGAGCTAATCTGTAGTGCTCTTGTCTACTGATCCTGGTTCCTGCTTGATTAAGCTAAGTCTGCTTTCTTGCTTTTTGCTATTGTTTTGGTTTTGTATTTTTGTCCAGCTTGTACATAATCTGTATCCTATCCTTGCTGGAAGCTCTAGGGAGGCTGGAGTTCTCCCCCCGGGCCGTTAGACGATTCGGGGGTTCTTGAATCTCCAGTGTGGATTTTCGTTAGGGTTTTTGTTGACCATATAAGTTATCTTACTACATTCTGCTATTAGTGAGTGGGCCTCTCTTTGCTAAACCTAGTTCATCTCTGTGTTTGTCATTTCCTCATACCTCACCGTTATTATTTGTGGGGGGCTTGTATCCAACTTTTGGGGTCTATTCTCTGGAGGCAAGAGAGGTCTTTGTTTTCCTCTTCTAGGGGTAGTTAGTCCTCCGGCTGGCGCGAGACATCTAGCGACCAACGTAGGCATGTTCCCCGGCTACTTCTAGTGTTGGCGTTAGGAGTAGATATATGGTCAACCCAGTTACCACTGCCCTATGAGCTGGATTTTTGTACTTCGCAGACTTGCTGATATCTCTGAGACCCTCGCCATTGGGGTCATAACAGTTTGCCAGGCCCGTATTAAATGTTAAATGCATTGCAGAAGCGGGATTATAAGAAAGAAAGTTCTGAGTTGTTTTTTTCTCTCTCTCATTTTTTTTTTTCTTTTCCCCTTTACCTCTGAGTGGCTTGTGATTGCTGCAGACATGAATGTCCAGACCTTGATTACAAGTGTGAACCAGCTTGCTGCTCGTGTGCAGGGCATACAAGATTATGTTACCAGAAATCCTATGTCAGAACCTAAGATACCGATTCCTGAACTGTTTTCCGGAGACCGATTTAAGTTTAGAAATTTCAGGAATAATTGTAAATTGTTTTTGTCCCTGAGACCCTGTTCCTCTGGAGACTCCGCTCAGCAAGTGAAAATTGTTATTTCTTTTTTACGGGGCGACCCTCAGGATTGGGCTTTCTCGCTGGCGCCAGGAGATCCGGCATTGGCTGATATTGATGCGTTTTTTCTGGCGCTCGGTTTGCTTTATGAGGAACCCAATCTTGAGATTCAGGCAGAAAAAGCCTTGCTGGCTATGTCTCAGGGCCAGGACGAGGCTGAGGTGTATTGCCAAAAATTTCGGAAATGGTCCGTGCTGACCCAGTGGAACGAGTGTGCATTGGCTGCAAATTTTAGAAATGGTCTTTCTGAAGCCATTAAGAATGTGATGGTGGGTTTTCCCATTCCCACAGGTCTGAATGATTCTATGGCCCTGGCTATTCAGATCGACCGGCGGTTGCGGGAGCGCAAAACCGCAAATTCCCTCATGGTGTTGTCTGAACAGGCACCTGAATTAATGCAATGTGATAGAATCCTGACTAGAAATGAGCGGAAAATTCATAGACGCCAGAATGGCTTGTGTTACTACTGTGGTGATTCTACACATGTTATCTCAGCATGCTCTAAACGTCTTACTAAGGTTGTTAGTCCGGTCGTCATTGGTAATTTGCAACCTAAATTTATTCTATCTGTAACTTTGATTTGCTCACTGTCATCGTATCCTGTCATGGCGTTTGTGGACTCAGGTGCTGCCCTGAGCCTTATGGATCTGTCATTTGCCAAGCGCTGCGGATTTGTTCTTGAGCCATTGGAAAATCCTATCCCTCTTAGGGGTATTGATTCTACGCCATTGGCAAAAAGTAAACCGCAGTTTTGGACACAGGTTACCATGTGCATGACTCCCGAACATCGGGAGGTAATACGTTTTCTTGTTCTGCATAAAATGCATGATTTGGTTGTTTTGGGTTTGCCATGGTTACAGACCCATAATCCAGTCTTGGACTGGAAGGCTATGTCAGTGTCAAGTTGGGGCTGCCGTGGAATTCATGGAGATTCCCTGCCCTTGTCTATTGCTTCTTCTACGCCTTCGGAAGTTCCGGCGTATTTGTCTGATTATCAGGATGTCTTCAGCGAGTCTAAGTCCAGTGCACTGCCTCCTCATAGGGAATGTGACTGTGCAATAGATTTGATCCCTGGCAGTAAGTTTCCTAAGGGGAGACTGTTTAATCTGTCGGTACCTGAACATACCGCGATGCGTTCATATATCAGGGAGTCCCTTGAGAAGGGGCATATCCGTCCTTCTTCTTCTCCTCTTGGTGCGGGATTCTTTTTTGTGGCCAAAAAGGACGGATCTTTGAGGCCTTGTATTGACTATCGGCTTTTAAATAAGATCACTGTCAAATTTCAGTATCCTTTGCCGTTGTTGTCAGATTTGTTCGCTCGGATTAAAGGTGCCAAGTGGTTCACCAAGATAGACCTTCGTGGTGCGTACAACCTTGTGCGCATTAGGCAGGGCGATGAATGGAAAACCGCATTCAATACGCCCGAAGGTCATTTTGAGTACTTGGTGATGCCATTTGGGCTCTCTAATGCACCTTCAGTTTTTCAGTCCTTCATGCATGACATTTTCCGGAAGTATCTGGATAAATTTTTGATTGTTTATCTGGATGATATTCTGTTTTTTTCTGATGATTGGGACTCGCATGTGGAGCAGGTCAGGATGGTTTTTGAGATTTTGCGTGAAAATTCTTTGTTTGTAAAAGGCTCAAAGTGTCTCTTTGGTGTACAGAAGGTTCCCTTTTTGGGGTTCATTTTTTCCCCTTCTGCTGTGGAGATGGATCCAGTCAAGGTCCGAGCTATTCATGATTGGACTCAACCCTCGTCAGTTAAGAGTCTTCAGAAGTTCTTGGGTTTTGCTAACTTCTACCGTCGTTTTATCGCAAATTTCTCTAGCGTTGTTAAACCGCTTACGGATATGACCAAGAAAGGCTCTGATGTAGCTAACTGGGCTCCTGCTGCCGTGGAGGCTTTCCAGGAGTTGAAACGCCGGTTTACTTCGGCGCCTGTTTTGTGCCAGCCTGACGTCTTACTTCCCTTTCAGGTTGAGGTGGATGCTTCGGAGATTGGGGCAGGGGCCGTTTTGTCGCAGAGAGGCCCTGGTTGCTCTACTATGAGACCTTGTGCCTTTTTCTCTAGGAAGTTTTCGCCGGCAGAGCGAAATTATGATGTGGGCAATCGGGAGTTATTGGCCATGAAGTGGGCATTTGAGGAGTGGCGTCATTGGCTCGAGGGTGCTAAGCATCGGGTGGTGGTCTTGACTGATCACAAAAATTTGATGTATCTCGAGTCTGCTAAACGCCTGAATCCTAGACAGGCCCGCTGGTCATTGTTTTTCTCCCGTTTTGACTTTGTGGTCTCGTATTTACCAGGTTCTAAGAATGTGAAGGCCGATGCTCTGTCTAGGAGCTTTGTGCCTGATGCTCCTGGAGTCGCTGAACCTGAGGGTATTCTTAAGGAAGGAGTTATCTTGTCAGCGATTTCTCCAGATCTGCGACGTGTGTTGCAGAGATTTCAGGCTGGTAGGCCTGACTCTTGTCCACCTGACAGATTGTTTGTGCCTGCTAAATGGACCAGCAGAGTCATTTCCGAGGTTCATTCCTCAGTGTTGGCAGGGCACCCGGGAATTTTTGGCACCAGAGATCTGGTGGCCAGGTCCTTTTGGTGGCCTTCCTTGTCAAGGGATGTGCGGTCATTTGTGCAGTCCTGCGGTACTTGTGCTTGAGCTAAGCCTTGCTGTTCTCGTGCCAGCGGGTTGCTCTTGCCCTTGCCTGTCCCGAAGAGACCTTGGACACACATCTCTATGGATTTCATTTCGGATCTCCCGGTGTCTAAAGGCATGTCTGTCATCTGGGTGATATGTGATCATTTCTCCAAGATGGTCCATCTGGTTCCTTTGCTTAAGCTGCCTTCCTCTGCTGATCTGGTTCCTGTGTTCTTCCAGAACGTGGTTCGTTTGCACGGCATTCCTGAGAATATTGTGTCGGACAGAGGATCCCAGTTTGTTTCCAGGTTCTGGCGATCCTTTTGTGGTAGGATGGGCATTGATTTGTCATTTTCGTCCGCTTTTCATCCACAGACTAACGGACAAACGGAACGAACTAATCAGACTCTGGAGGCGTATTTGAGGTGTTTTGTCTCTTCTGATCAGGATGATTGGGTGACCTTCTTGCCGTTGGCTGAATTTGCCCTTAATAATCGGGCTAGTTCTGCCACCTTGGTTTCGCCATTTTTCTGCAACTCCGGTTTCCATCCTCGTTTTTCCTCGGGACATGTGGAGCCTTCTGACTGTCCTGGAGTGGATTCTGTGGTGGATAGGTTGCAGCGGATCTGGAATCATGTGGTGGACAACTTGAAGTTGTCACAGGAGAAGGCTCAGCGTTTTGCCAATCGCCGCCGCGGTGTGGGTCCCCGACTTCGTGTTGGGGATTTGGTATGGCTGTCTTCTCGATTTGTTCCTATGAAGGTCTCCTCTCCCAAATTTAAGCCTCGATTCATTGGTCCTTACAAGATATTGGAGATCCTTAATCCTGTATCCTTTCGCCTGGATCTTCCGGTGTCGTTTGCCATTCACAACGTATTTCATAGGTCCTTGTTGCGGCGGTACGTTGTGCCTGTGGTTCCTTCTGCTGAGCCTCCTGCTCCGGTGTTGGTTGAGGGCGAGTTGGAGTACGTGGTGGAGAAGATCTTAGATTCTCGTCTCTCCAGGCGGAGGCTTCAGTACCTGGTCAAGTGGAAGGGCTATGGTCAGGAGGATAATTCCTGGGTGGTCGCCTCTGATGTGCATGCGGCCGATTTAGTTCGCGCCTTTCACGCCGCTCATCCTGATCGCCCTGGTGGTCTTGGTGAGGGTTCGGTGACCCCTCACTAAGGGGGGGGTACTGTTGTGAATTTACCTTTTGGCTCCCTCTAGTGGCTACTAGTGTTTTTACTCTGGGTATGTCTATCATCCCTTGTATGCTCACCTGGGTCGTTAGGTCAGGGGTGTTGCTATATTAGCTCCCTGGACCTTCAGTTCAATGCCTGGCAACGTTGATATCAGAGCTAATCTGTAGTGCTCTTGTCTACTGATCCTGGTTCCTGCTTGATTAAGCTAAGTCTGCTTTCTTGCTTTTTGCTATTGTTTTGGTTTTGTATTTTTGTCCAGCTTGTACATAATCTGTATCCTATCCTTGCTGGAAGCTCTAGGGAGGCTGGAGTTCTCCCCCCGGGCCGTTAGACGGTTCGGGGGTTCTTGAATCTCCAGTGTGGATTTTCGTTAGGGTTTTTGTTGACCATATAAGTTATCTTACTACATTCTGCTATTAGTGAGTGGGCCTCTCTTTGCTAAACCTAGTTCATCTCTGTGTTTGTCATTTCCTCTTACCTCACCGTTATTATTTGTGGGGGGCTTGTATCCAACTTTTGGGGTCTATTCTCTGGAGGCAAGAGAGGTCTTTGTTTTCCTCTTCTAGGGGTAGTTAGTCCTCCGGCTGGCGCGAGACATCTAGCGACCAACGTAGGCATGTTCCCCGGCTACTTCTAGTGTTGGCGTTAGGAGTAGATATATGGTCAACCCAGTTACCACTGCCCTATGAGCTGGATTTTTGTACTTCGCAGACTTGCTGATATCTCTGAGACCCTCGCCATTGGGGTCATAACAGGAGACAGAGCAGACCGGCACCGGAGGGACCGCATCTGAAGCAGGTATGAAGGACGACCCTGCCCTGATGACCGACACCACTCCAGCGACTGCTAGTGCCACAGCTGCTGACTCCGTTCCAGTGACTGATCTTGCAGTAGCCGCTACCTCTGCTGCAGCAAATGCCTATACCCAAGCTGCGCAGACCTCCATCTCTGCGCATGACTTAACTGTACATGAAAGACAGAATAACGGCATTTATCCAGCACTGGGTGTAACCCTGGACCTCACTTTTCCCAGGCCAAGAAGGGTTAAGTGCCAGGTGCAGCCCTGGAAGCCGTCCAACTAAACCTCGGAAACCTGAAACTGTAAATAGTTAACTGTTTGTTTTCCTACTGTTTTGCTGCTTTAAACCCGACTAGGGTTATTCTTAAAGGGATCCCTTTGTTTACCCGGGATCCCTATTGTTTTATTTTTGCTTTTGTTTCCCTTTTTGCTTTTTTTTTGGTTCACCCCTGTTGCAAAGACTACCGAATCATGAACGGTGAATGGTTCACAAACTGTGATGTAAATAGTTCGCACCCTATTAAGGGTGCCCCCTACTGGTTTCACAAAAAAAGAGAACTCTTTGCGAAGACACTGTTCCTGGAAACAGTATAGGAGTTCCTGCCTTACACGGACTTGCAACTTGAGCAGTTGCACTACCTCGAAGAGACTTGGTCCCCTCTTAAAGGGGAAGTTCACCAGTTGCACTTAATATACAATGTTGCCTTAAGAGAAAGTTAATAATGTTTTACATAACAAGATATATGTAGCCAGCTAGTTAGTTATAGAAAATGTTTGATAATGTTGCTAGAAATTGAGGACAGGAAGTGAACCCGTAGGGGTTAGTGGGTGAGTCCTCCTGGGAGCCATAGAGAGATGGCTCAGTAGTCCTGTGCTAAGAAAAGAGGCAGTAGGCCTGGGCAGATAGACAGGCGGTCCTGCATAAGACAAATCAAGAAATCAAGAAGAAGGTGTTGCACTTAGAAGAGAGAAATGAAGAAAAGTTAATTTATATTTTAGGAGTTTTATAGTAAGCCTTTAGTGGTTCCAGCTTATATGTCCTTAGAGGCAAAGTTAAATTATTGTTCAGAATTTGCACTTAGTAGAATACCCGGCTGGGTAGTAGAAGTTATTTATAGTGTGTTATTTAAAATATTTAACTATGTTTGTTTGTAACGTTTAAGAGTCCTCACCTCCCATAAAGGGAAGCACTGTTATTATTTCCTATTACTTGTTTATTGCATTCCAAAAATTAGTATGTCTTTTGCTGACATGTATTGTTGTTTTCTTCCCAGTCCGGGAGTACTGGATTTAACCGGGGGGAGTGCAGCGCCCCAGAGTCCTGGTCGTTGCAGTACTGATGCTCCGCCACTAAGGGGAGTGATGGTACGTCTGATGGCACTTAAGGAGTTCACCTGACCAGGTATCACAGACACCAATACACTTCATAGTCTGGCCTCCAGGGGGAGCAAAGGGCACTATGTATTAGGCCACTCCTCACAATCTGGTAAAACTGGGGGTTGGATAGAAAGTTAGACAGAAGCTGACTGGGTTGGAACCAGGCAACATCCTGTGGCAGAGGGTGTTGCAGGGGAAGATTCAGGGGGGTCCCTGTCAGGGGTGGGATCCTGACAGAGGCCTAGCGAAAAGGACAGAACGTTAAGGAACCGCGCCTGCACTACATCGCGGCGGTATCTCAAGAAAGGACAAGAAGCGAGGTTTATTGTGAAGCAGTGAGAAACGAGATCAAAGCAAAAAGGAGATAACACCAGTAGGAGTCGTGCTGTAAGATCGAGGCAACATCCTACTGAGGCGCGTAGCCGGTGTCTGGAACGCCGAGGAAGTATTGGGCTCCAAGCATTACTTCAAACCAACGGCAGGACAGTTAATTATAGGTTGGCTGTCTCACCTAAATCACCTAAGCAGACATAGGGGGCAACTGTGGGAGAGGGGCGTCACTAGGGTCCCGGAAGAACTCCAGGCCTACCCGTCATACGGGTGCGTCCTATCCATATCATCTGGGGGACGGAGAAGAACATCAGAACAGACAGAAGTTGTGGGAAAAAACATCAAAAACAGACACAACAGTTGTGAGGACTATCCCGTGGTGCTCAGCAGGGAAGTACTACAACACACAGGCGCTAGAAGGTAGGCACAGATTTCCACCTGCAAAGGAAACTCTGGAGGTGCCATCGGACCGGCCGTTCTCAGACAGCCCTGTTAACCGTACTCTGGGTTGAGGATCTTGAAGCCTTCAGTAAAGAGGTAAAGAGACTGCAACCCTGTGTCCTCATTATTCATTGCGACCTGCACCATGCACCACCACCTACAACTTTCATTGGATGCCCCTTAGCAGGGTCACGGACCGGGTCTAGCCACCGTGACGATCCCAGAACCGAGACAGAGAGGCCTGGTACCGAGTACCCCGCGGCCCTGCGTCTGGGGGCGCTCCACTTTCAGACCTCAAATAATGCAAATAAAACAAGTTCATAATCATTTAAAAAGAACAATACTAATGTTTTAACTCAGGAAGAGTTCAGAAATCAATATTTTGTGGAATAGCCATGATTCTTAATCACAGCTTTCATGCGTCTTGGCATGCTTTCCACCAGTCTTTGGCCAATTCATGCATTCCCATCAGCCAATGACAAGGTGGTCTAAAAACTTCAGTCTTAGAGAGGTATTCACACTAGACACGTTAGGACCCATCAGTTTTGAGACCACCTTGTCATTGGTTGATGGGCATGCATGAATTAGCCAAATTATGTGCTATGCGTCTCATTTTCTCCTAGTATCCAGAAGCAGTATTGCTATTCATATTTCATATATTTCACATAGACATGCTTTAGCACAACAGAGTGCAACCTTTTTTATTTAGTGTATATGGAGGTAGCTGCTCCTAGTTGTCACCTGTTCACATTAGCTTGGAAGAGCAGTCAGTCTTTTTGTCATCATAGTTAAAAGCCAGTCAGTGTATTTTCAGCAAGGTTTGTGTCTCTTTGCTGTTACTGTTCTTTGCTTTGCACCTAGCTTCTGTTTCTTTTAGGACATAGGTGGCATATTTTCTAACAGAAAATACTTTACTTTGTTTTGATATGATACCTTGGTTAATGAAATCCGTCTTGTGGTTCTTTAATCTTTATTTTCAGTTTTTAGTTAATGATATGCCCGTGCTGCGAGGCGGGTCTGGAGGGGGTTCTTTATGTGGTGCTCTGATAAGGTATTCATAATGCAGACTGCTGACAGGTCACTGATCACTCACTTATCTGCCCCCTAGTTTACATAACGAATATCTGTGCATACTGAAGAAAAAAAAAACCTGCAGGCAGGTGACAGTCGTGGCACCTGCGTTGCAGCATAATCGCATGTTTAGTGTCCTAGTAATTGTTCTTTATGTTATTGATCAACTAAAAAAAAATCAATTTGAAAACGGTGCTTGCCGTGTCTGCGCAGTAGCAGCTATCGGTGTGTATAGAGATCCGATAGCTGCTATTGTGCAGGCGCCGGCGGCGCCAACTTGCTGGTGAAGAAAAAAAAATCCTCCTCCAAGATGACGCTGTCCACGCCTGCCCAGTAGCAGCTCTTGGTGATTGATGTTATTAGGACCGCCCTTGTCAAGAAACAAAACGTCTGATTTATAAAAATAATTGAGCAATGCCCTATTGGTAAAGAACATAAAAATGATCACCAAATGAATAGGCCCATATCTGTGGCACCGTATAATGGATTTAAGAGAAAAAAAGATAAAACCATTTTATCTGGAGCAACAGTAATAAATTAGAGCAAAGACTAGACACTTTTGATCAGGTGACGTATGGTACTCTGTAAAACTAAAACTGATTTTGTCTTCCTCATTATTATATCTAGGGTCAGTTTTAGGCTCTCTTTAGTGTTGCAAATAGACGCAAATAGAATAATGAATTGGGTGCAAAGATAAAAGTGCAAAACACATAAAACTTGACAAAAAACAGGCACATGGGCAATGATGAATTGAGACGATAATCTCCATTTTCCTTAATACAATTTTAACTTAATTAATTTTTTTCTGAACGTATCCTCAGTGTAACGTGCTGGAATAATAAATCCAAACAATTAAATTAGATCCAGAAAAGTATTACATTTGCACATAAGTAGCTATACTTTGACTTATGTGCAAAATTGATACTTTTCTGGATCTAATTTAATTGTTTGGGCTTATGGTTCTAGCAAATTCTTGGCTCCAACATCCAAACTTTTCCACCAAATCTGTTTTACTAGAAATTGAACAATTAATTTTCTTAATAATTTGTATATGTGAGGTGACTATGCTCCCGGCATACGTCCAAGGGAGACTCTTTTGAAAAGTTCTTAAAATTAAAAAAATCAATTTATGGCTCCGTGTGTGAATTGTGCTGCCAAATGTCATATTATAAAGACAGATTGAAAAAGTATTTATAAAGAATTATTTTGGAAAAGGAATTTGACAGAGGTCTCCTTCTCTTTATAAGCATGTTGAAGTAATACAGTAAAGAATTCTTTTTCTTGTTTATAGTCATAAAGACTTTTTTTTATCTTAAGTAAGTTTAACCATCCATATGTTAGCGACTTTTTCTATTTTCCCTTAGGGCCTTATATACTCAATGTTATTCCAGTAAAATTAGTTTCAATATATCTGTCATAATTGTTCCAGTAGTAAAAGAAGTTGCCACATGGTGTCTCAATGAGTCACTGGAGCTCTATCGGATTACAAGTAGAGATCAGCTAATATGCCCCCTTTGTACTGAACTTGCTGTGTGATTCAAAAATGTATCAACAGAAAATATAGCAGACACTAATTTCAGATATTTTCTAGCGTTGAGCAAAATGACCTGCCCTGGTTTGGCGACTAGTCCCATCCTCCATTGCAATTGGATCAAAGCAGTCTTTACTTCGAGCCTAGCTGTCATGGAGGGTCAGATTGAACGCTGGACCAGGTGTTAGGGCTAGCGGAACGCACCGAGTAAATATAGATGTTTATTATTATTGATGCGTTCGCAGCCCGGGGTCCACCGTGCAGGGAAACCTGCTGCTAGTAAATGGTGGCACTATTTGGCGGTATAGACTAGCTCTGTTACTTCACAGAGTAGCCGTGAAAGGAAAGCACTGTGCCCTGTTAGACTTCACAGGAGCATAGGCTAACTGCCCAATAGAGAGCAGTCAGTGGTCATGCATGCACACAATCTCCTCACCGGAGGTGCCGGTATTCTAGGGGCTTATTTCAGCCGGGTCCCTGAATACACTCAAACACACAATCTCCTCACCGGAGGTGCTGGTATTCTAGGGGCTTATTTCAGCCGGGTCCCTGAATACAATCTCACATGACCACACTGGCGCAAAGCACATAACTCAGAAAGATGCTAGCGCATGGCCGTGCGGTCATGCGCACCTTTTATAGCTGCAGCAACTACAGGACCTTCCAAAAAAGGACCAATGGGAAGCTGCCACAGAACTTGAGCAACTTCATGACCTTCCTAGAATACCAATGGGAATAGCTGCAGTACCTGAGCATGTGACCCTTGATCTCCAATGAGAGATGTTACCCTGGGCATGCTCAGAAGGGGAAAAGTAGGACATAGTCCCAAAGACGTCTGCTCGCCGCTGACCAGTACTGGCTACAATGACAGAAGCTGGAAAGGCAGCAGTAACCCTTCGCACAGTGTCAGACTGAGCACGACGCTGGGACCGACGCCTCCGCTGAGCAGGCTCCACTGCGGCAGGAGAAGAATGGGAAACTGCAGCGGAGATGGCTCGAGATTCTCCCTGTGCAGAGGCAGGAACTCGACCCCTAACACCAGGGCACTGCTAATCATTTTGCTTAACTGTTATATTTATTAATATTGATATTTCTGTAATCTTTATCGAAAAAAGGCAAATTTAATAAAACTGTGACTATACACAGACATGTGCCTGATTCTATAAAGGGCATTTCTAAAGTTTAAGTCATATGAGTTCTTATATGGGAACCGTACTTTCAACAATCTTTGCATAAATCAATAGTACAATTGAGTATAAAAACTTTGTAATATATCTTATCAGATAATTCTGCTTCCTTTCCTAATTACAAGACACTTCTTCCTCTACCTCCTAAAGTTCTCATTCAATCTGAAAAACAGCTCAACTCCATCTTGCGCAGACAAGATACACTGCCAGCTCACTGTGGTATCATGACACAGGCCGTTATACTCAATGGAGAGGGAAAAGTGGAGGAGGAGTGAGGAGCAGAATGAGAAAACAAGCAAAAGGGGACACAGAAATATTGTGCTGAGCTTTCTAACAAGTCTTTTACCTCACTCTTGTACTGCATTCATATCTTCTTTGATACTGCTGTGCAATGTCCTCCATGCTGCTGCAGCTTGTGTTAAATAAAGGAAAGAACAGCTATCCATCCTAGTGTGCTGTGCTGTGTATGGGATACATTTTAGGAGCTAATCTTCTCCCACCAATTCAAAGTGGATTGCAAAATTAAAGATAAATCATATAGAGGTGAAAATTGTTGGAAATACAGAATACGAGTTATTCAATGGCCAGAAATAATGTTACACCTCATGTCCACACAAAGGACATCTATTTTTCTGTAAAATTATTTGAAGGTACTGTTACCCCTTAAATTTGTAGGCAATTTATTAAAATGGATCAAAACAAATTGGTTTTACAAAGATTTGACATAAGCGGATTGCTGGAAACTTGCAAATCTGCAGTATGCCATATTCTGCTGTGGAAAGATGGCGGAATTCACTGAGGTTTAATGAAGGGTGATATTCACATTTATATTCATATAACAATCTGCACTGTTTTCTGCAGTCATTTCTGCTCCAAATCTGCTTCTATTACTGTTGGAAATGGGAAAGGGGTGTATGTAAAGGGATAGTTATTATAACCCTCTAACTTTTACAGTGCCATAGTTAAAATCAGTGGTTTGCTTTTTCCCTACCTGGTAGATGAATTGTCTTATATAAAATGTATATAGGGCTGTTATTGGTGGACATTTATGAGCCTTAATGTGGCAAGATGCAGAAAAATAACATCTAGGACAATGTCACGCTGCTACTATGCAGGTAGATGCAGCTCCGGTAGATAGCAATAGAGTGGAGGGAGGACTGCACACAGCAGGAGCAGACCTGCAGCGCAGCAGGGAGGTCACCACCAGGTGGCAGCGGAATAGTAAACAAGCCGGGTCGATAATAGTCTGTAGCGCAGTACCAAAGGAATAACTAAGCAGAGAGTCAGAAAAAAGCCAAATGGGTCAATACCGGTCAGGAGCAGATATGCCCTGTTGAGGGCAGAGTAAAGCACTGCAGTGCGCAGGCCTCTCTGACCTTTCATGGTGCCTGCGCACTGCACTGCTTTGCTCTGCCCTCAACAGGGCAGAGAATTACATCTGCGCAGGAGCCGCAACAGAAGCAAAGAGGATCACGACATCATATGAAGATGGGAGACGCCAGACCCTGACCTGCGATGCCCATCGGACCCAGACTACATCGGACCACCCCTGGGTGAGTATAATCTAATTTGTTTTTCTTATCTTTCAAGTTACATTGGAGGCTTATCTACAGCATTACAGAATGCTGTAGATAATCCCCTAATGGCGGTGGCCGCAGCTTATATGCGAAAAATGACGTGACAGATTCCCTTTAAAGGCAAACTCAGCCACGGGCAATGAAGAGCACCAATCATCCTGCTGAGACATGGCAAGACACCGCAAAATTTGCTCAAGTGACTGATTGATCCTATCCGTCTGACTGTTGGTCTCAGGATGGTAGGCCGAGGAGAAGGTCAGGCAAATACCCAATCTTTTACAGAAAGCCCTCCAAAATCTGGACACAAATTGTACCCCCTATCAGAAACCACACTCAGAGGCACACCATGTAATGGCACAACGTGCTCCACAAACAAGTTAGATAGTGTCTCAGCATTAGGCAGTCCTGCCAAAGGTAAAAAATGTGCCTGCTTACTGAATCTGTCAACCACCACCCAGACCACAGTTTTGCCATTGGAAGGAGGGAGATCGTTGATAAACTCCATGGACAAATGAGTCCAGGGTCTATCCGGAACTGGCAATGGCACCAACTCCCCGGCCGGCCGGTTATAGGAGACTTTAGTACGAGCAGACATATCACAAGAAGACACAAACATGGCAACATCAGAGGCCATATAGGAGCGCCAAAACAACCTAGCAATAGCTCGCCGAGTGGCCAAGATTCCAGGACGCCCACTGAGAGCAGAATCATGAAACTCTCGAAGCACCCTCAACCGGTATTGAACAGGAACGAACAGTTTATTATCAGGCAAAGACAGAGGAGCAAGAGACTGAGCCTCACAAATCTCCCACTCTAATTCAGAGGACACCCCAGCAGTGACCACCCCATGCTAAAGAATGAAAGAAGGAGGTTCAGGAGGTGATATTGGATCCAAGCTGTGAGATAAGGCATCAGCCTTGACATTCCTGGAACCAGGTCAAAAAGTGATGGAAAAATGAAAGCATGAAAAAAAAGTGACCACCTTGCTTGTCTAGGAGTCAAACGTTTAGCAGACTCAATGTTGGACAGGTTCTTGTGGTCTATAATCACCATGATCCGATGAACAGCCCCCTTCAAAAAGTGCCTCCATTCTTCAAAAGCCAGTTTTATGACCAATAACTCCAGATTCCCGACATCGTAATTTCTCTCAGCCGGTGAAAATTTCTTCGAGAAAAAGGCACAAGGTCTTAAATTAGTTAAAGTGACGGGTCCTTGGGACATGCCCACCTCTACAATGAATGGTTCAGATCGATCGGGCTGGATCAACACAGGAGCAGACATAAAACATTCTTTTAAGGAAGAAAGAGCCACCACTGCTGGAGCAGACCAGTTTTTGAGATCAGCCCCCTTACGTGTGAGATCAGCGAGGGGCTTGACCACTTGAGAAAACCCCTTAATGAATTTACGGTAATAATTGGTAAACCCCAAAAAACACTGAAGACTCTTCAGGTCTTTGGGTTGTATCCAATCAATAATGGCCTTTACCTTTCCAGGGTCAATACAAAACCGCTTGGCAGACAAAATGAACCCCAGAAAGCACAGTTTCTGGACAAAAAATTAGCAATTTTCAGGTTTAGCAAAAAGAGAGTTCTCCCGTAACCTCAGGAGAACTGTACGTAGATGACCCATGTGAGTTTGTCAGATGAAAATACAAGAATATCATCTAAATAAGCCACGATAAAGTGCCAAATGAAGTCAGCAAAGACATAATTTATAAAATTCAGAAAAACTGCTAGAGCATTCGTGAAACCAAAGGGCATGACCAAATTCTCAAACCCTCCGAGGTGAGAAATGCCATTTTCCACTCATCCCCCTCCCGAATGCGGATAAGGTTATACGCCCCCCTGAGGTCCAATTTAGAAAACGATTTGGCCCCAGATAATTGGTTGTACAGATCAGGGATGAGTGGAAGGGGGTAGGCATTTCTCACCGTGATCTTATTTAATTCCCAAAAATCAAGGCATGGGCGCAAACCACCATCTTTTTTCTTTACAAAAAGGAATCCAGCCAACACAGGAGAGACAGAGGGATGAATGTGACCTTTATGGAGGCTTTCTGAGATATTCTAATTCATAGCGGTACGCTCCAGGCCGGAGAGGTTATACAAACGGGCCTTGGGCAATTTAGCACCCAGAATGACATCAATAGTACAATCAAAAGGGCGGTGTGGTGGTAAGACCTCAGCCTCCTTTTCGGAAAATACATGCTCAAAATCCTTCAGATACTCTGGAATACCTTCCAGATTAATGGATGACACAAGTACAGTAGAAAGACAACCCGTAAAACAATTAGGACCCCATTTTAAAATATCCCGAGATTCCCAGCCTATAACAGGGTTGTGTAACTGTAACCAAGGAAATCACAACACCAGTCCCGTTGGAAGATTGTCCAGAGCATAACATGAGATACGTTCCTGATGCAAGGAACCCACCTTGAGGAGGAACTCCTCTGAGACAAAATTAACAACATTTTTACAAGCGATGTTTTGTAAATGGCAATAATGTGAATTGGAGTCTCAAGCCTAACTGTCCCTAACTTACACTTGGTCACCAAGTTAGAGTCAATAAAGTTCATGGATGACCCACAATCCACAAAAGCAGAAGTGGACGTGTACTCCCACAACAAAGTTTCACCTCCAACAGTATTCTTTGAATTTAAGAAAAGGTACCTGAGAGTTTGGGTGATCTCCTCCGCAATCACCCAGACTCGACAGTTGTTAGTCGGTAGGCGAGAGGGGCAGTCCTTTATCCAATGTCCAGGATCTCCACAATCAAAACAAGATCTCCCCTCGAGTCATCGCCTCCTCTCCTTTTCCTTGAGGTTGGTGGCCCCAGCCTCCATAGGTTCTGTGTGAGGTACCACATCAGAGTTAGCTGGATGAAACAGCATCTCTCACTGTATTACACCTCTTTCCCACAACCTCTGATCCATCCGAATGGCCTCAGTCATAGCCTCCTCCAAGGAGCTTTGTGGCAAAAGGCGAGCCAAAGCGTCTTTAAGATGATCCGACAGTCCCCTCCTGAACTGGTATCTTAGCACACCGTCATCCCAGGTCACTTCATTGGACCATCGCCTAAACTCTTAGCAACACCATTCGGCAGTGAGTTTACCCTGGGAGAGACCCATGATTATGTCCTCTGCCACGCTGACCCGGTCCAGTTAGTAAAAAATCAGTCCTAAGGCCTCAAAGAACCTATTCACCGACACACAGAGGCAGAAGCAGGTAAAGAGAAAGCCCACGATTGGGGACCCTCCTGCAGTAAGAAAATAGTTATCCCCACCCATTGACTCTCGTCTCCAGAGGATCGGGGTCTAAGAGAGAACAGCAGCTTACAACTCTCTCTTAACATACAAAATTTCTCCTTTTCTCCTGAGAAAGTATTTGTGAGCCTGACCATTCAGGAGAGTGTAGCAAAACATCTACAGGGTCAGACTGCTTACAGGTAGTTTGGGAAATAGAACCCTGAAGGGTGTTAACAATCAAAGAATGCTCCCTCTGCATTTGGTTATGGGATGTGGCCAGGGCACTATGTTCCACAGACAAATCCTGCATCAGTAGTATCAGACTAGACATCTGATCTGCCAAGGTACTGAGCGGATCCTTAAACAGAGAAGCAAGGAAATAAAAACAAAAAAAACTGCGGTCAGTTATAATATCATGTTGCTGCCATGCAGGTAGATGCAGCTCCACTAGATGGCAAAAGAGTGGAGGGGAGACTGCACACAGCAGGAGCAGACCTGCAGCGCACCAGCGAGGCCAGCCCCAGGTGGCAGCGGAATAGTAAACAAGCTGGGTCAATATTAGTCTGTAGAGCAGTACCAAAGGAATAACCAAGCACAGAGTCAGAAACAAGCCAAATAGGTCAATACCGGTCAGGAGCAGATATGCCAAAGACAAGAAACAAAACAGCAGGTCAGAGTCCAAGCCAGGTCAGCTACCAGAGAATCCAAACACGAACAGGGAACACAGAGTCAGAACGGGAAGAGGGGAATAAACAGACATGGGTACAGTCAGCAAAGCAGCAGTACGAATCAGGGTATGCAGAGTCAGCTACACATGCTGTAGGCAGAAACTATAACTGACACCGCCTGCAGGATGCAACAGAGCTAAATAGCAAACCTGAACCCAGAATGAGGCAGAGCATAGTTAACCCTTGACATGATCAGCCCGGGAAAAGGGCAGACAGGAATCAAAACCCGGACTGGATCATGACAGACAACAAATATACTACAATGTCCAGCTAAGCATATTATTATCTTATTGTCACAAAGAATACAAAATAACCAGTCTCCTAATAATCCCAATGAAATTAGCACTATCATATAAGGGTTTTTCACTATATATCGACGTGTCCTTTGATGCATGCCTCTATAAAGACATACATTACAGCCGCATCTGTTGTTCATAGACTCCCATTGTAATGCTCCGGTACCTTGCAGTATACACTGTATGCAGAATTATTAGGCAAGTTGTATTTTGATCACATGTTACTTTTTATACATGTTGGCCTACTACAAGCTGTTCAGGCTTGAGAGCCAACTACCAATTAAGTAAATCAGGTGATGTGCATCTCTGTAATGAGGACGGGTGTTGTCTAATGACATCAAAATCCTATATAAGGTGTGCTTAATTATTAGGCAACTTCCTTTCCCTTGGCAAAATGGGTCAGAAGAGAGATTTGACGGGCTCTAAAAAGTCCAAAATTGTGAGATGTCTTGCAGAGGGATGCAGCAGTCTTGAAATTGACAAACTTTTAAAATGTGATCACCGAACAATCAAGCGTTTCATGGCAAATAGCCAACAGGAATGACAGAAAAAAGACTCGCACATCCTAACTAGTGTGAATAGGTGCATACCAGGAGCAGCTACCTCCATACATAAATATACAAAAAAGGTTGCACTCTATCGTGCCAAAGCATGTCTAATATGGAATACTTGAAATTTGAATAGCAAAATGGCTTTTGAACATTAGAAAATTATTTAAGAGACGCTTAGCACAGAATTTGATATAATCAAATAGTGTGTGCCCATCAACCGACGTCAAGGTGGTCTCATAAACTGATGGGTCCCTGACCTCCCTGTCCAAATGTGAACACTTACCAAAGGCCAATGTATGGAGGTATCTGCTCCTGGTATGCACCTATTCACACTAGTTAGGATGTGCGAGTCTTTTTTCTGTCATTTCAATGCTAGCTTATTGACTGAGCACTCCTCCCATCACCATGTGGTTTTTAATTGCATCTCATTACACTTGGTCCCGGCCAACTCATATGTAGGCTGTGCTGAACAGAGGTTTTCACATTCACCCAGGCATACAGACATTGGCCTTTGGTAAGTGTTCACATTTGGACAGGGAGGTCAGGGACCCATCAGTTTATGAGACCACCTTGACGTCGGTTGATGGGCACACACTATTTGATTATATCAAATTCTGTGCTAAGCGTCTCTTAAATAATTTTCTAATGTTCAAAAGCCATTTTGCTATTCAAATTTCAAGTATTCCATATTAGACATGCTTTGGCATGATAAATAGCCAACAGGGTCGCAAAAAGCCTGTTGGGCAAAAAAAGGCGCAAAATAACTGCCCATGAATTGAGGAAAATCAAGCGTGAAGCTGCCAAGATGCCATTTGCCACCAGTTTTGCCATATTTCAGAGCTGCAACGTTACTGGGGTAACAAAAAGCACAAGGTGTGCAATACTCAGGGACATGGCCAAGGTAAGGAAGGCTGAAAAACAACCACCTTTGAACAAGAAACATAAGATAAAACGTCAAGACTGGGCCAAGAAATATCTTAAGACTGACTTTTCAAAGGTTTTATGGACTGATGAAATGAGAGTGACTCTTGATGGGCCAGATGGATGGACCAGAGGCTGGAGCAGTAAAGGGCAGAGAGCTCCACTCTGACTCAGACGCCAGCAAGGTGGAGGTGGGGTACTGGTATGGGTTGGTATCATCAAAGATGAACTTGTGGGACCTTTTCGGGTTGAGAATGGAGTGAAGCTCAACTCCCAGACCTACTGCCAGTTTCTGGAAGACAACTTCTTCAAGCAGTGGTACAGGAAGAAGTCGGTATCGTTCAAGAAAAACATGATTTTCATGCAGAACAATGCTCCATCACATGCCTCCAACTACTCCACAGCGTGGCTGGCCACTAAAGTTCTCTAAGAAGAAAAAATAATGACATGGCCCCCTTGCTCACCGGATCTGAATTCCAAAGAGAACCTGTGGTCCCTCATAAAATGTGAGTTCTACAGGGAGGGAAAACAGTACACCTCTCGGAACAGTGTCTGGGAGGCTGTGGTGGCTGCTGCACGCAATGTGGATCGTAAACAGATCAAGCAACTGACAGAATCTATGGATGGAAGGCTGGTGAGTGTCATCATAAGGAAAGGTGGCTATATTGGTCACTAATTTTTTGGGGTTTTGTTTTTGCATGTCAGAAATGTTTATTTCTAAATTTTGTGCAGTTATATTGGTTTACCTGGTGAAAATAAACAAGTGAGATGGGAATATATTTGGTTTTTATTAAGTTGCCTAATAATTCTGCACAATAATAGTTACCTGCACAAACAGATATCCTCCTAAGATAGCCAAATCTAAAAAAAAAACCCACTCCAACTTCCAAAAATATTAAGCTTGGATATTTATGAGTCTTTTGGGTTGATTGAGGACATAGTTGTTAATCAATAATAAAAATAATCCTCTAAAATACAACTTGCCTAATAATTCTGCACACCGTGTACTTTTACAGAATGCCTTTGTGTGTAACACTGTAATTTTCTGTGTTGTTTCATAAAGCAAAATAATGTACTCCACTTACCTAATTGATGAAAATAGATATTCTTTTTACATTGGACTGTATTACTTGCACTGCTGAAGCCATTTATGAGTTGTTATTAATTAGGGTTTATGAAGCAAATCACTGCATGCACTAATTTTCTCCGAAAATTGGATGAGACTCACCCATTCAAGTATATTGATGCAAGAAAAAAATCGGATGCCATACAGAGCCACATATAGCATCCAATTTTTACCAACACGTTGCAATTCTGTAAGATAGGAGGATGTAAATGGTTTTGTAAATGATTAATAGCTGTTGAGTCACAGGGTGTATAGAACGCCGAGCTTCCTTTTTAAGATATTGGTCCGCTCAGATGCAGACTGTTCTAGATATGGAGCAGAGGTTGTGCATTTAATGCACATGTTCTGAGAATGCAGTAAACTGGGCTCATATTGGAAAAGCGTTTTAGCTCTAATGCAAAGGGTGTTTGGAGTGCAACTTCAGGCAGACCCAAAGGTTTGTGTTATGGGATATCTGGAGAGTCAACGGACTGTGAATCCCCGCTGGCCATTGGGTTATCGCGAACATTATACCAGGCTCACAAACTAATTGCATCAAATTGGTTGGATGTACAACCTCCGTCAGTCAATGTACTAATAAACAGGATAAATGATAACACTTGGATGGAAAAGAGGATTTACAAAAAAAGAAAAGCAATAGCAAAATTTGAAAATATATGGAACCATGGGTAAATATGCTAGGCCTACCGTCTCGAGGTCTGGTGAGTGATATAATATGGTAGCCAGTGGTTCCAGGATAGAGGGCTACAATATTCCCGGGTATTGGATGTAGGGGTAGTCAGTGGACATATTAAATAGAAGTGATTATTGTTTGTCAATCAAGTCAGCGTATATTTGATGTATAGGGGGAGGGGTGTTGTTTGTTTTTGTTTTCATTTATAAATATAATCAATAAAATTGAGTTAGAGAAGGATATATGGAAGTTGTTGATACAATTAACTGCATAACAGTAATGTAAAGGCTTAATCTGTAATTATGAACAAAATATTATTTGATGGTATATTTGCAACAATATCATGTATGCTTTCTTATCAATAAAAATGATCTGATTAAAAATAAAAAATAACTGCTGAGTAAAAAAACGGATTGCATATGGACTGCACACGGATGACAAGTGAGAAAAAAGTGTCCCACTTTTCTGGATGAAAATCGGACCAATTTTTTAATACTGTCATGTGACCCTAGCCTTAGAGGGAGCGTGTTTCTGCTGTCACCTAAAGGGAAGTGTCTTTCTTAATTGAGGGTCAGTAGCATAAGTAGAACATCTGTACTGTTTTACCCCCTAGCGGTTGCACTATGCTATCACTGCATCGGGGCCTGCCGTAAAGCACATCCTGTACATTTTAAGAGTGTTACATATCCCATTTTAATCCCATATCTTGTGAGTGTGTATGAAACGTAGACAGTGGTTTCCTGAATTGACTCCTGGCAGAAGAGGTGACTCAAGGGCACGAGAAGTACGGATTGTTTTGGCATTATGAGAATGTCAGCAACTTTCTTCAGTGGACATTCCTGTAATGTCCGGGGCCGACAACGCAAACTAGGCACTGGGCAGTGTGCTTTATTCCCTTCCAACAAGTGGAAGCCAGACAGGGAAACACGTGAGGAAGACGGGATGGGTCTTGTGAGTACTGCAGACCCGGATGGAGTATACATGGGGCTGAAAGAGCCAGTAAGTGTTATGATCTGGTGGCTTAAGAGCAGCATGGGACGTACTCTGGAGAAGGTGGTACCTGTACTGACCGCAGACCCTGAACCTAACACCGCAACTAGAAGTAGCCGTGGAATGTACCTAGCACTCCCTAGACATCTCGACACAGCCGGAGGACTAATTACCCCTAGAGATAGAAAAGGGAAAACTATCTTGCCTCAGAGAAAATCCCCAAAGAACAGGCAGCCCCCCACAAATATTGACTGTGAGAGGAGAGGGAAAAAACATACACAGACTGAAATGAGAATTTAGCAAAGGAGGCCACTTCTAGCTAAATAGAAAGGACAGGACAGAGTACTATGCGGTCAGTATTAAAACACTAGAAAATATCCACCACAGAAAATACAAAAACTCCACAGCTAACTAAAGACATGGAGGGTTGTTGTGAATTTGGTTTCTGGGCTCCCCCGGTGGTTTCTGGTGGTACTGCACTTGTGTGCTTCATCTCCTCTGTTCACCTGTTTTCCATCTGGATGTGGGAGTTTTCTATTTAGCCTTGCTCCTCAGTCATTTCTATGCCGGCCAACAATGTTACCAGAAGCCTTTCTGTTGCATGTTCCTGCTCCTAGACAACTATCAGCTAAGTTGGACTTGTTGTCCTAAGTTTGTTTTGCATTTTTGTTCCAGTTCTCTGTGATTGAATATTTCTGAGGCTGGAAGCTCTTGTGAGCTGAAATTGCCACTCTGGTGTCATGAGTTGATATTAGAGTCTTAAAGTAATTTCAGGATGGTATTTTGAAAGGGTTTTCAGCTGACCGTGAAGTTCCCTTTTCTGTCTTCCTACTATCTAGTAAGCGGACCTCAATTTGCTAAACCTATCTTCATACTTCGTATGTCAATTTCCTCTAAAATCACCGCCAATATATGTGGGGGCTACTGTCTGCCTTTTGGGGAAAATTTCTCTAGAGGTAAGCCAGGTCTGTATTTTCCTCTGCTAGGGTCAGTCAGTTCTCCGGCTGGCGCTGGGCGTCTAGGGATAAAACGTAGGCACGCTACCCGGCCACTGTTAGTTGTGCGGTAGGTTTAGCTCATGGTCAGCTCGAGTTCCCATCTTCCAAGAGCTAGTCCTTTTGTATGCTTATTACGTTCTCTTGCCATTGAGAACCATGACAGTTTGGCCGGCCAAGAGTTAAAATAATTGGCAGAAGAAAGGAGAGAAAAGAAGTCTGCAGAGATTTTTTTTTTTTTTTTCCTGAGTTTGCTCATTAGTTGATTCACTAGCATCTCTGCTTACTGCAGCCTTCGTCTCTCTCTCCTTCTAATCCTTGAATGGTTCTGATTTCATCTGATTAATATGGATCCTCAGAGTTTTAGCTACAGGTTTGAATAATCTCGCTATGAAGGTTCAAAGCTTACAGGATTTCGTTATTCATGCTCCTACATCTGAACCTAGAATTCCTTTACCTGAATTTTTCTCTGGGGATAGATCTCGCTTCCAGAATTTCAAACATAATTGTAAATTATTTGTGTCTCTGAGATCTCGCTCCGCTGGAGATCCTGCACAGCAGGTCAGGATTGTAATTTCCTTGCTCCGGGGCGACCCTCAGGATTGGGCATTTGCTTTGGCACCAGGGGATCCTGCGTTGCTCAATGTGGATGCGTTTTTCCTGGCTTTGGGGTTGCTTTATGAGGAACCTCATTTAGAAATTCAGGCTGAAAAAGCCTTAATGGCCCTGTCTCAAGGGCAAGATGAGGCTGAAATATACTGCCAAAAATTTCGTAAGTGGTCTGTGCTTACTCAGTGGAATGAGTGCGCCCTGGCGGCGAAATTCAGAGAGGGTCTCTCTGATGCCATTAAAGATGTTATGGTGGGGTTCCCTGTGCCTACAGGTCTGAATGAGTCCATGACAATGGCTATTCAGATTGATCGGCGTTTGCGGGAGTGCAAACCTGTGCACCATTTGGCGGTGTCTACTGAGAAGACGCCAGAGATTATGCAATGTGATAGAGTTCTGTCCAGAAGCGAACGACAGAATTTTAGGCGAAAAAATGGGTTATGCTTCTATTGTGGTGATTCAACTCATGTTATATCAGCATGCTCTAAACGTACTAAGAAGGTTGATAAGTCTGTTTCAATTGGCACTTTACAGTCTAAGTTTATTCTATCTGTGACCCTGATTTGCTCTTTATCGTCTATTACCGCGGACGCCTATGTCGACTCTGGCGCCGCTTTGAGTCTTATGGATTGGTCCTTTGCCAAACGCTGTGGGTTTGATTTAGAGCCTCTGGAAGTTCCTATACCTCTGAAGGGTATTGACTCCACGCCATTGGCTAGTAACAAACCACAATACTGGACACAAGTAACTATGCGTATTAATCCGGATCACCAGGAGATTATTCGCTTCCTTGTGTTGTATAATCTACATGATGTGTTGGTGCTTGGATTGCCATGGCTGCAATCTCATAACCCAGTCCTCGACTGGAAAGCAATGTCTGTGTTAAGCTGGGGATGTCAGGGGACTCATGGGGACGTACCTTTGGTTTCCATTTCGTCATCTATTCCCTCTGAGATTCCGGAATTTTTATCTGATTATCGTGACGTTTTTGAGGAGCCTAAACTTGGTTCACTACCTCCGCACAGAGATTGCGATTGTACTATAGATCTGATTCCGGGCAGTAAGTTTCCAAAGGGTCGTTTATTTAATCTGTCTGTGCCTGAACATGCTGCTATACGGGAATATATTAAGGAGTCCTTGGAAAAGGGACATATTCGTCCTTCGTCATCTCCCTTAGGAGCCGGTTTTTTCTTTGTAGCTAAAAAAGATGGCTCTTTGAGGCCGTGTATTGATTATCGGCTTTTGAATAAAATCACGGTTAAATATCAGTATCCTTTGCCACTGCTTACTGATTTGTTTGCTCGAATAAAGGGGGCCAAGTGGTTCTCTAAGATTGATCTTCGTGGGGCGTATAATTTGGTGCGAATTAAGCAGGGGGATGAGTGGAAAACCGCATTTAATACGCCTGAGGGCCATTTTGAGTACTTAGTAATGCCTTTTGGTCTTTCAAATGCCCCTTCAGTCTTTCAGTCCTTTATGCATGACATTTTCCGTGATTATTTGGATAAATTTTTGATTGTGTATCTTGATGATATTTTGATTTTTTCGGATGACTGGGACTCTCATGTCCAACAGGTCAGGAGGGTTTTTCAGGTTTTGCGCTCTAATTCCTTGTGTGTAAAGGGTTCTAAGTGCGTTTTTGGGGTTCAAAAGATTTCGTTTTTGGGGTACATTTTTTCCCCCTCTTCCATTGAGATGGACCCTGTCAAGGTTCAGGCTATTTGTGATTGGACGCAACCCTCTTCTCTTAAGAGTCTTCAGAAGTTTTTGGGCTTTGCTAATTTTTATCGTCGATTTATAACTGGTTTTTCTGATGTTGCTAAACCGTTGACTGATTTGACTAAGAAGGGTGCTGATGTTGCTGATTGGTCCCCTGCTGCTGTGGAGGCCTTTCGGGAGCTTAAGCGCCGCTTTTCTTCCGCCCCTGTATTGCGTCAGCCTGATGTTACTCTTCCTTTTCAGGTTGAGGTTGACGCTTCAGAAATCGGAGCTGGGGCGGTTTTGTCGCAGAAAAGTTCCGACTGCTCCGTGATGAGACCTTGTGCGTTCTTTTCTCGTAAATTTTCGCCCGCTGAGCGAAATTATGATATTGGTAATCGGGAGCTCTTGGCTATGAAGTGGGCTTTTGAGGAGTGGCGTCATTGGCTTGAGGGGGCTAGACATCAGGTGGTGGTATTGACCGACCACAAGAATTTGATTTATCTTGAGTCTGCCAGGCGCCTGAATCCTAGACAGGCGCGCTGGTCGTTATTTTTCTCTCGGTTTAATTTTGTGGTTTCTTACCTACCAGGTTCTAAAAATGTGAAGGCGGATGCCCTTTCTAGGAGTTTTGAGCCTGATTCCCCTGGTAATTCTGAACCTACAGGTATCCTTAAGGATGGAGTGATATTATCTGCTGTTTCCCCAGACTTGCGACGGGTCTTGCAGGAGTTTCAGGCGAATAGACCTGATCGTTGCCCGCCTGGTAGAATGTTTGTTCCTGATGATTGGACCAGTAGAGTCATCTCGGAGGTCCATTCTTCTGCGTTAGCAGGTCATCCTGGAATCTTTGGTACCAGGGATTTGGTGGCTAGGTCCTTCTGGTGGCCTTCCCTGTCGCGAGATGTGCGAGGTTTTGTGCAGTCTTGTGATGTTTGTGCTCGGGCCAAGCCTTGTTGTTCTCGGGCTAGTGGATTGTTGTTATCCTTGCCTATTCCGAAGAGGCCTTGAACTCACATCTCCATGGATTTTATTTCTGATATCCCTGTTTCTCAGAAGATGTCTGTCATCTGGGTGGTGTGTGACCGTTTCTCTAAGATGGTCCATTTGGTTCCCTTGCCCAAATTGCCTTCCTCATCCGAGCTGGTTCCTCTGTTTTTTCAAAATGTGGTGCGCTTGCATGGTATTCCGGAGAATATCGTTTCTGACAGGGGAACCCAATTCGTGTCTAGATTTTGGCGAGCGTTCTGTGCTAGGATGGGCATTGATTTGTCTTTTTCGTCTGCTTTCCATCCTCAGACTAATGGCCAGACCGAGCGAACTAATCAGACCTTGGAGACTTATTTGAGGTGTTTTGTGTCTGCGGATCAGGATGATTGGGTTGCCTTTTTGCCCTTGGCGGAGTTTGCCCTCAATAATCGGGCTAGTTCTGCCACCTTGGTTTCTCCTTTCTTCTGTAATTCGGGGTTTCATCCTCGTTTCTCTTCCGGTCAGGTGGAGTCTTCGGATTGTCCTGGAGTGGATGCTGTGGTGGAGAGGTTGCATCAGATTTGGGGGCATGTGGTGGACAATTTGAAGTTGTCCCAGGAGAAGACTCAGCATTTTGCCAACCGCCGTCGTCGTGTTGGTCCTCGTCTTTGTGTTGGGGACTTGGTGTGGTTATCTTCTCGTTTTGTCCCTATGAAGGTTTCTTCTCCTAAGTTTAAGCCTCGGTTCATCGGCCCGTACAAGATATTGGAGATTCTTAACCCTGTGTCCTTTCGTTTGGACCTCCCTGCATCTTTTTCTATTCATAATGTCTTCCATCGGTCATTGTTGCGCAGGTATGAGGTACCGGTTGTGCCTTCCGTGGAGCCTCCTGCTCCGGTGTTGGTTGAGGGTGAGTTGGAGTACGTTGTCGAGAAGATCTTGGACTCCCGTGTTTCCAGACGGAGACTTCAGTATCTGGTCAAGTGGAAGGGCTACGGTCAGGAGGATAACTCTTGGGTGACAGCCTCTGATGTTCATGCCTCCGATTTGGTCCGTGCCTTTCATAGGGCTCATCCTGATCGCCCTGGTGGTTCTGGTGAGGGTTCGGTGCCCCCTCCTTGAGGGGGGGGGGTACTGTTGTGAATTTGGTTTCTGGGCTCCCCCGGTGGTTTCTGGTGGTACTGCACTTGTGTGCTTCATCTCCTCTGTTCACCTGTTTTCCATCTGGATGTGGGAGTTTTCTATTTAGCCTTGCTCCTCAGTCATTTCTATGCCGGCCAACAATGTTACCAGAAGCCTTTCTGTTGCATGTTCCTGCTCCTAGACAACTATCAGCTAAGTTGGACTTGTTGTCCTAAGTTTGTTTTGCATTTTTGTTCCAGTTCTCTGTGATTGAATATTTCTGAGGCTGGAAGCTCTTGTGAGCTGAAATTGCCACTCTGGTGTCATGAGTTGATATTAGAGTCTTAAAGTAATTTCAGGATGGTATTTTGAAAGGGTTTTCAGCTGACCGTGAAGTTCCCTTTTCTGTCTTCCTACTATCTAGTAAGCGGACCTCAATTTGCTAAACCTATCTTCATACTTCGTATGTCAATTTCCTCTAAAATCACCGCCAATATATGTGGGGGCTACTGTCTGCCTTTTGGGGAAAATTTCTCTAGAGGTAAGCCAGGTCTGTATTTTCCTCTGCTAGGGTCAGTCAGTTCTCCGGCTGGCGCTGGGCGTCTAGGGATAAAACGTAGGCACGCTACCCGGCCACTGTTAGTTGTGCGGTAGGTTTAGCTCATGGTCAGCTCGAGTTCCCATCTTCCAAGAGCTAGTCCTTTTGTATGCCTATTACGTTCTCTTGCCATTGAGAACCATGACAGAGGGTATATCTGCATCTCCAGAGATACCAGCTTGGCTAAACAAATCCTTATAGAGACCAAGCTGGACAAGACAAAACATGGAAAATAACTGAACAATAAGACCACAGCATGTGGACAGCAAAATCAAGGCCAGAACTTATCTTTGTTGAAAAGAACTGCAAAGCAGAAGAGACCAGGCAGGGATGTGAATCCTCCAGGAACAATGGATAACTGGCACTGACTAAAGGGTGAAGCAAGACTAAATAGCCCTGTCCAAATTGCAAAAAGTGAAAACACCTGATAAATGCTGTGATTCAGAGACAGCAGCGCTACCACTTACAACCACCGGAGGGAGCCCAAGAGAAGAATTCACAACAGTACCCCCCCCCTTGAGGAGGGGTCACCGAACCCTCACCAGAGCCCCCAGGCCAATCCGGATGAGCCAAATGAAAGGCACAAACCAAATCATCAGCATGAACATCGGAGGCAACAACCCAAGAATTATCCTCCTGGCCATAACCCTTCCATTTGACAAGATACTGAAGCTTCCGCCTCGAAAAACGAGAATCCAAAATCTTCTCAACCACATACTCCAACTCCCTATCAATCAACACCGGGGCAGGAGGATCAACAGAGGGAACAACGGGCACCACATATTTCCGCAACAAAGATCTATGAAAAACATTATGGATGGAAAAAGAGGCTGGAAGGGCCAAACGAAAAGACACTGGATTGATAATCTCAGAAATCCTATAAGGGCCAATAAACCGAGGCTTAAACTTAGGGGAAGAAACCTTCATAGGGACATGACGGGAAGACAACCAGACCAAATCCCCAACCCGAAGCCGGGAACCAACACAGCGACGATGGTTAGCAAAACGCTGAGCCCCTTCCTGAGACAACACCAAATTGTCAACAACATGAGCCCAAATTTGCTGCAACCTGTCAACCACAGAGTCCACCCCAGGACAATCAGAAGGCTCAACCTGCCCTGAAGAAAAACGAGGATGAAAACCAGAGTTACAAAAGAAGGGTGAAACCAAGGTAGCAGAACTAGCCCGATTATTAAGGGCAAACTCGGCCAATGGCAAGAAAGCCACCCAATCATCCTGATCAGCAGACAAAAAGCATCTCAAATAAGTTTCCAAAGTCTGATTAGTTTGCTCGGTTTGGCCATTTGTCTGAGGATGAAATGCGGAAGAAAAAGACAAATCAATGCCCAGCCTAGCACAAAAGGCCCGCCAAAACCTAGAAACAAACTGGGAACCTCTATCGGACACAATGTTCTCCGGAATGCCATGCAAACGAACCACATGCTGAAAAAACAACGGAACCAAATCAGTAGAGGAAGGCAACTTAGGCAAAGGTACCAAATGAACCATCTTAGAAAACCGGTCACAAACCACCCAGATAACTGACATCCTCTGGGAAACCGGAAGATCCGAAATAAAATCCATAGAAATATGCGTCCAAGGCCTCTCAGGGACCGGCAAAGGCAAAAGCAACCCACTAGCGCGGGAACAGCAAGGCTTGGCCCGCGCACAAGTCCCACAGGACTGCACAAAAGAACGCACATCCCGTGACAAAGAAGGCCACCAAAAGGACCTACCAAACAAATCTCTGGTACCAAAAATCCCAGGATGACCGGCCAACACAGAACAATGAACCTCCGAAATCACTTTACTAGTCCATCTGTCAGGAACAAACAATTTCCCCACTGGACAGCGGTCAGGTTTATCAGCCTGAAATTTCTGAAGAACCCGTCGTAAATCAGGGGAGATGGCAGAAAGAATCACCCCTTCCTTCAGAATACCGACCGGCTCAAGGACCCCAGGAGAATCAGGCAAAAAGCTCCTAGAGAGGGCATCAGCCTTAACATTCTTAGAACCCGGAAGATACGAGACCACAAAATCAAAACGGGAGAAAAGCAGGGACCATCGGGCCTGTCTAGGATTCAGCCGTTTGGCAGACTCGAGATAAATCAGATTCTTATGATCGGTCAAGACCACAATACGGTGCTTGGCCTCCTCAAGCCAATGTCGCCACTCCTCAAATGCCCACTTCATAGCCAACAACTCACGATTGCCGACATCATAATTGCGTTCCGCAGGCGAAAACTTTCGAGAAAAGAAGGCACACGGTTTCATCAAGGAACCATCAGAATTCCTCTGAGACAAAACGGCCCCTGCCCCAATCTCAGAAGCGTCAACCTCAACCTGAAAAGGAAGAGAAACATCCGGCTGACGCAACACAGGGGCAGAAGTAAATCGGCGTTTAAGCTCCTGAAAGGCAGAAACAGCCGCAGAGGACCAATTAGTAATATCAGCGCCTTTCTTCGTCAAATCGGTCAGGGGTTTAACCACACTGGAGAAGTTGGCAATGAAACGGCGATAAAAATTAGCAAAGCCCAAAAATTTCTGAAGGCTCTTCACGGATGTGGGCTGGATCCAATCATGAATGGCCTGAACCTTAACTGGATCTCTTTCTATAGATGAGGGCGAAAAAATGAAGCCCAAAAAAGAAATCTTCTGTACTCCAAAGAGGCACTTAGACCCCTTCACAAACAAGGCATTATCACGAAGGATCTGAAATACCATCCTGACTTGTTTCACATGAGACTCCCAATCATCTGAAAAAATCAAAATATCATCCAAATATACAATCATGAATTTATCAAGATAATTCCGAAATATATCATGCATGAAGGACTGAAACACAGATGGAGCATTAGAGAGTCTGAATGGCATCACAAGGTATTCAAAATGGCCTTCGGGCGTATTAAATGCAGTTTTCCATTCGTCCCCCTGCTTAATATGAACCAGATTATATGCCCCTCGAAGGTCAATCTTAGTAAACCAACTAGCCCCCTTAATCCTAGCAAACAGATCAGAAAGCAAAGGCAAAGGGTATTGGAATTTGACCGTGATCTTATTCAAGAGGCGATAATCAATACAGGGTCTCAAGGAGCCATCTTTTTTGGCAACAAAGAAAAAACCTGCTCCCAATGGTGAAGAAGATGGCCGAATATGCCCCTTCTCCAAGGACTCCTTCACATAGCTCCGCATGGTGGTATGTTCTGGCACAGACAGGTTGAAAAGTCGGCCTTTAGGGAACTTACAGCCTGGAATCAAGTCAATAGCACAATCACAGTCCCTATGCGGTGGAAGGGAACTGGACTTGGGCTCATTGAATACATCCTGGAAATCTGACAAAAACTCAGGAATTTCAGAAGAGGGGGAGGAGGCAATTGACATCACAGGAACGTCACCATGAACCCCCTGACAACCCCAACTAGTCACAGACATAGATTTCCAATCTAATACCGGATTATGCACCTGTAACCATGGGAAACCCAGCACAATAGCATCATGCAAATTATGCAACACCAGAAAACGACAATCTTCCTGATGGGCTGGCGCCATGCACATGGTCAGCTGTGTCCAAAACTGAGGTTTATTTTTAGCCAACGGTGTAGCATCAATGCCCCTCAAAGGAATAGGACTCTGCAAAGGTTGCAAGGGGAAACCACAACGTCTGGCAAATTCTAAGTCCATTAAATTTAGAGCGGCGCCTGAAGCCACAAATGCCATGACAGAAAATGACGATTATGAGCAGATCAGGGTCACAGATAACAGAAATTTAGGTTGTACAGTACTGATGGTAACAGAACCAGCGATTCTCTTGGTATGCTTAGGGCAATCAGAAATAACATGAGCAGAATCGCCGCAGTAAAAACACAACCTATTCTGATGTCTGAATCCTTGTCGTTCAGCTCTAGACACAATCCTATCACACTGCATAGGCTCAGGACTGTGCTCGGAAGACAATGCCATAGTGTGCACAACTCTGCACTCGCGCAAGCGCCGATCAATCTGAATGGCCAGAGACATAGAATCACTCAGACCAGCAGGCGTGGGGAACCCCACCATAACATCTTTAACGGATTCAGAAAGACCCTTTCTGGAGATTGCCGCCAAGGCACCCTCATTCCATTTAGTCAGTACAGACCATTTTCTAAACTTCTGGCAATATGATTCTGCCGCTTCTTGACCCTGAGACAGGGCCAACAAGGTCTTCTCAGCATGATCCACTGAATTAGGTTCGTCATACAATAACCCAAGCGCCTGAAAAAAGGTGTCTACATTAAGCAGCGCCGGATTCCCAGGTTCCAGGGCAAATGCCCAATCCTGGGGTTCACCACGCAGCAGAGATATAACAATTTTAACCTGCTAGATGGGATCACCAGAGGAACGGGGTTTCAGAGAAAAAAACAGTTTACAGTTATTTTTAAAGCTCAGAAATTTGGACCTATCCCCAAAAAACAAATCAGGAGTTGGAATTCTAGGCTCTAAAACTGGAGTCTGAACGATATAATCGGAAATACCCTGTACTCTAGCAGCAAGTTGATCCACACGAGAAGCCAATCCCTGAACATCCATACCAGCGCTGAACTCCTGAGCCACCCAGAGGCAAAGAGGGAAGAGAAAAAAAAAACACAACAAACTACAGAAAAAAAAAATGGCTCAGCACTTTCCTTCCCTTCTTCTGAGATGCGGTTAACTCATTGTTGGCCAGTTGTACTGTTATGATCTGGTGGCTTAAGCGCAGCATGGGACGTACTCTGGAGAAGGTGGTACCTGTACTGACCACAGACCCTGAACCTAACACCGCAACTAGAAGTTGCCGTGGAATGTACCTAGCGCTCCCTAGACATCTCGACACAGCCGGAGGACTAATTACCCCTAGAGATAGAAAAGGGAAAACTATCTTGCCTCAGAGAAAATCCCCAAAGAACAGGCAGCCCCCCACAAATATTGACTGTGAGAGGAGAGGGAAAAAACATACACAGACTGAAATGAGAATTTAGCAAAGGAGGCCACTTCTAGCTAAATAGAAAGGAAAGGACAGAGTACTATGCGGTCAGTATTAAAACACTAGAAAATATCCACCACAGAAAATACAAAAACTCCACAGCTAACTAAAGACATGGAGGGTATATCTGCATCTCCAGAGATACCAGCTTGGCTAAACAAATCCTTATACAGACCAAGCTGGACAAGACAAAACATGGAAAATAACTGAACAATAAGACCACAGCATGTGGACAGCAAAATCAAGGCCAGAACTTATCTTTGTTGAAAAGAACTGCAAAGCAGAAGAGACCAGGCAGGGATGTGAATCCTCCAGGAACAATGGATAACTGGCACTGACTAAAGGGTGAAGCAAGACTAAATAGCCCTGTCCAAATTGCAAAAAGTGAAAACACCTGATAAGTGCTGTGATTCAGAGACAGCAGCGCTACCACTTACAACCACCGGAGGGAGCCCAAGAGCAGAATTCACAACAGTAAGTGAAGGGATAGCTCAGGCTGAATTAACGGAGAACATGGAAATGTACTGTACTGTAACTTGGACTGTTAAGTAAAGATGGACTATTTGATAAGAAGCGAGTGTCCTCTGATTTGTGTGTGGCTGTATCTGGACCAAAGGACGCGAATGCAGCGGAGGCCTCAAGCCTGAATGTGAGTATACTGCATTGTACACAGAGTGACACTAAGGAACTGGGACACTGTTTATTTGTAGGGTGCCAGGGTGCAGCAGCTCGCCCATGGCTACCGCCTTGGTCACCTAATAAGTGCATAGAATAGTATTTCAGGGTAGACTTAGCCACGATAAAGTTGACCAGTGTTGTCTGGAACAAGTGCTACAAGAAGCTCTGAATAGGGATGAGCAGACCAGTGGATGTTTGGGTTCGGCAGGTGTGGCCGAAATTGAGCCGAAAGTTCCGTTTGGGTATCCAAACTTGACTCTGGACCCAAACCCCATGTAAGTCAATGGGAACCCAACCTTTGGTGCAATAAAATGGTCATATTAAGGGCTAGGGGGCTGTCAAAGGAAGCAAAATGGGGTAAGAGCAGGACAATTGCCCTGCAGACATATGTGTATAGGAAAATGACAGAATTAAAAAAAAAATCTTTAATCAGGAGGCGAAGTGCTTAACTGTACTTACTAAATAAATAAACCAATAAATGAAAAAATGACTTGAAGTCCCCCCTATTTTTAATAACCAGCCAACGGAAAGCAGAAAGCTGTGAGCTGGTTTTATTATGCTGAGAAGAGGCCAATATCCAAGGCAATTCCCAGCTATATCAGCTCATATGATTTGGGGTCCCTCCTATTTTTAATAACCAGCTAATGCAAAGCAGACAATTGGGGGCTGATATTAACCCCTTCCTGCCATCTGACATATTATTCCGTCCATGTGACCTGGGCCCGTCTGACCATGGACGGAACAGTACATCACATGCAATCAGCCGCGCTCACAAGGGAGCGCAGCCGATCGCGGCCGGGTGTCAGCTGATTATCTCAGCTGACACCCGGTACTAAGTGCCAGGAGCAGTCACGGACAAGATTGCAGCATTCCGGCGGCACAGAGAAGCATCACACAGGGAGGGGGCTCCCTGCGTGCTTCCCTGATCGCGTTGTTCCGAATGTCTCCTTCCTGCAGGGCCCCGGATCCAAGATGGCCAGGAGGTCCTTCCGGGTCCTGTGGGGAGGTGGCTTGTCAGTGCCTGCTGAGAGCAGGGCCTGAGAAGCCTCCTTCACTGCCTGTCAGATCGCTGATCTGACACAGTGCTGTGCAAAGTGTCAAATCAGCGATCTGACTTTATACAGTGATGTCCCACACTGGGACAATGTAAAAAAGTAAAAAGAAAAATATTATACTGTATAAAGATATATGTTTTTTAATTACTAGATAAAGAAAAATAAATAATTATTTCAATAAATACATTTCTTTATGTAAATAAAAAAAAATAAACGTACACATATTTAGTATCGCCGCATCTGTAATGACCCGACCTATAAAACTGTCCCACTAGTTAACCCCTTCAGTGAACACCATAGAAAAAAAAAACGAGGCAAAAACAAAGCTTTATCATATCGCTGAACAAAAAGTGGAATAACACGCAATCAAAAAGACGTATATAAATAAACATAATACCGCTGAAAACGTCATCTTGTCCTTCAAAAAATGAGCCACCATACAGCGTCATCAGAGAAAAAATAAAAAGGTTATAGCTCTCAGAATAAAGCGATGCAAAAATAATTATTTTTTATGTAAAATAGTTTTTATTGTATAAAGGAGCCAAAACATAAAAAAGTGATATAAATGAGGTATCGCTGTAATCGTACTGACCTGAAGAACGCGCGGAACAGTATAAACTCCCCACCCTAAATGAATTGCTGGTTTTTGTTCATTCTGCCTCCCAAAAATTGTAATAAAAAGTGATCAAAAAATGTCATGTGCCTGAAAATGGTACCAATAAAAACGTCAACTCATCCTGCAAAAAACAAGACCTCACATGACTCTGTGGCACTAAATATGGAACAATTATAGCTCTCAAAATGTGGTGATGCCAAAACTATTTTTGCAATAAGAAGCGTCTTTTAGCGTGTGACAGCTGCCAAGCATAAAAACCTGCTATAAATAGTAAGTCTTTATCACCCCCCTAGTTAGGGAAAAATAATAAAATTAAAAAAATGTATTTATTTCCATTTTCCCATTAGGGTTAGGGTTGGGGCTAAAGTTAGGGTTAGGGTTGGGGCTAAAGTTAGGGTTAGGGTTGGGATAATGGTTAGGGGTGTGTCAGGGTTAGGGGTGTGTTTAGGGTTATGGTTAGGGTTGGGATTAGTGTTAGGGGTGTGTTGGGGTTAGGAGTGTGTTGGGCTTAGGGTTGTGGTTAGGGTTGGGATTAGGATTAGGGGTGTGTTGGGGTTAGGGGTGTGGTTAGGGTTATGTTTAGGGTTGGGATTAGGGTTAGGGGTGTGTTGGGGTTAGGGTTGGAGTTAGAATTGGGTGGGTTTCCACTGTTTAGGCACATCAGGGGCTCTCCAAACGCGACATGGCTTCCGATCTCAATTCCAGCCAATTCGGTGTTGAAAAAGTTGAACGTTGCTCCTTCACTTCCGAGCTCTGCCGTGCGCCCAAACAGTGGTTTACCCCCACATATGGGTTATCAGCGTACTCAGGACAAATTGGAAAACAACCTTTGGGCTCCAATTTCTCCTGTTACCCTTGTGAAAATAAAAATTTGGGGGCTAAAAAATCATTTTTGTTGGGAAAAAAATGAATTTTTATTTTCACGGCACTGCGTTATAAACTTTAGTGAAACACTTGGGGGTTCAAAGTTCTCACAACACATCTAGATAAGTTCCTTGGGGGACGTAGTTTCCAAAATGGCATCACTTGTAGGGGGTTTCTACTGTTCAGGAACATCAGTGGCTGTGCAAACACAACATGATGTCCGCAGACCATTCCATCAAAGTCTGCTTTCCAAAACGTCACTACTTCCCTTCTGAGCCTCGATTTGTGCCCAAACAGTAGTTTTCTCCCACATATGGGGTATCAGCATACTCAGGACAAATTGCACAACAACTTTTGGGGTCCAATTTCTCCTGTTACCCTTGTGAAAATGCAAAATTGGTGCTAAAAAAATCATTTTTGTGGGGAAAAAATTATTTTTTATTTTCACGGCTCTGCATTATAAACCTTAGTGAAACACTTGGGGGTTCAAGTTCTCACAACACATCTAGATAAGTTCCTTGAGGGGTCTAGTTTCCAAAATGGCATCACTTGTGGAGGGTTTCTACTGTTTAGGCACATCAGTGGCTCTGCAAACACAACATGATGCCCGCAGACCATTCCATCAAAGTCTGCATTCCAAAACGGCGCTCCTTCCCTTCCGAGCTCTGCCATGCGCCCAAACGGTGGTTCTCACCACATATGGGGTATCAGCATACTCAGGACAAATTGTACAACAACTTTTGGGGAGTTCGCATCTCTGCTTCAGGAAAATGGCCGCCGCGATCTCTATCTGCGCACGCGCGACATCCCGCGGCTATTTTCCTGAAGCCCTGGGCAGCAGAGCGCTCGATCTGTGCACGCGCGGCCACAGGAAGATGGCTGCCCCCACCAATCACCAGGGGAATAGCGCAGATCGCGCTATTTTCCCTCCCCTGTGCAGTGGATTCTGGACTTGGGCATGCGCACACCACTACGCCACCAACGGAAAACTAAGCAAGATCTGGGGGAAGACACCACGCCCATCTGACCAGACCAGCCTGATTGACAGGCGAAAACGACTACTTTGGTAATGTATTTCGGCAGCATAGGTGGGGAATCGGTTTCCAAAAAATACACTATTGTAATGCACAGCTCAGGCCCTATTTAACAGTATTTTTATCTCATACGGAAAAAACGGGGTGACCGGTTCCCTTTAAGCTTACTTTCTTGAACTCTATATATACGTTTGCAAATATATATTTTCCAAACCAGGGTCAAGTGAGTTTTCGTTCTGGGGTCCTGCGACTGCTGACTGAATTTGCAGATGGCTCTAACATCATTTTGGGAGGAGATTTCAACCTCGCTCTGGACCCTTCATTGGATTCGTCTTCGGGTAGCTCATCTTTCACCCTTCCGGCACTGCGTAAATTTAAAAAGGATCTGCTGGCTCTTGGCCTGGTGGACATGTGGCGGGTGCTTCATCTGGGGATCAGGGACTATAGCTATCATTCATTGGCACATAGCAGCTATTCTAGGTTGGATCATATATTCATCTCACACGCTCTGCTAGACAATAATCCAGGCTGCTCTATAGATACCATCCTATGGTCAGATCATGCCCCGGTATATGGAAAGCTGGAGATACATGAAGAGAGAAGGGATGGGGAATACACATGGAGACTGAATGACAATCTTCTAAAATATGAATTGTGTATGGCGGACATTAAGAGGGTGGTTAATAATTTCTCAATAGACCATTCTAATGACCCCACACTGGAACCCATTAAATGGGAAGCCCTAAAATGTATATTGAGGGGAATTTTCATAGCTCATAGTTCTAGACTCAAGAAAGAGCGGGCCCAAACCTTAAAGGATACTTTCGTTTTGCTAGGTACCAAAGAAGCAGCCAATAAGGCGGCCTCCAATGATATACTTAAAGCAGAAATCTCATCTCTAAGACAACAAGCTCTTTCTATTTTGGAACAAAAGACTCTATGTATGAGAGACAAGATGCGTAAAAACTATTTTGAATTTGGGGATAAATGTGGACGCTTACTGGCAAGATCGCTCCATCCTAGACTTGCTCAGATGCCAATTCTCAATATAAATTCTTCATCTGGCACTTTGGTTCACTCTACATATGAAATTTTAGAGGAATTCAGAACATACTATGCTGGTTTACATAATTTACCCCAGCAGGGTAATATTTTTACCTCAGTCACAAAACAGAAAATAGTGGAGTATTTAGACAGTTATTCTCCAAGTGCTCTCTAAGAGGAGGTGGCTCACTCATTAGAACAAGACTTACCGTATTCGGATGTGGAGTTAAAAGAGGCTATTCAGAACATAAAAGTAGGGAAAAGTCTGGGACCTGATGGGTTTACACCCAGGTTCTATAGAACAAGTCAGGAATTATTCTCCCCGTTAATGTTGAAAGCTTTCAACACAATATCTCAGACCTGCCATTTCCCATTTCATTCCACATAGGCACATGTTACAGTGATACATAAAAAAGGTAATTACCCCTCGATATGTTCTAGTTTTCACCCGATATCTTTGATCAATGTCGATATTAAGCTATATTCCAAGATGATAGCTCTAAGATTAACCCCCATATTCCAAACATAATTCATAGAGGACAAGTGAGGTTTGTACCGGGCAGAGAAGCAAGGGACAACACTATAAAAACTATGTCACTGATCTCAAGGTCCCGAATTAGGAAGATTCCGTTATGCCTACTCTCAGTAGATGCTGAGAAGGCATTTGACAGGGTGAACTGGAGTTTCATGGAGGCCACATTAGAGGCAATTGGTATACAGCAAAGAATGAGACATTGGATTATGGCCCTATACTCTGATCCTTTCGGCTAGGGTAAGGATAAATGGGCACCTGTCGACCCCGTTCCCCATAAGGAATGGGACTAGACAGGGCTGTCCGTTGTCTCCATATTTATATATCTTAGTAATGGAATCATTGGCAAATGCACTTAGGCATAATTCATCTATAAAGGGAATACAAGTGGGACATACAGAACATAAGTTAGCCTTATTTGCGGACGACCTTTTGATGTATATTACCTCTCCCAAAGTCAGTCTTCCATCTATATTGAAAGAATTTGACAAGTTCAGTAGGTTGAGCAACTTTAAGGTGAATCTCCAGAAATCAGAATTGCTCAATATCAATCTATCTGAATATGAAGTAGATCAGCTTAAGTCTGACATTTCTTTCCGATGGAGTCAACATCATATTAAATTATTGGGTATTAGTATTCCTGCAGACACTCAGAAAATATTTCAATTTCCCCCCTCTTAAACGAACTTTGGAAAAGGAGATTGAAACTTGGCAGAATATTCCACTCTCATGGTTTGGAAGGATCAATGCCCTAAAAATGGATATTTTACCCAAAATATTATACTTTTTTCAGACTATTCCATGGGATATAGACAAACCTTTTTTGATAGCCTATGCAAAAATAATGATGAAATTTGTTTGGCACAGCGGTGGCTCTCGCCTAAGTCACACCCAACTGGTCAGACACAAGGACAACAGGGGGACGGACCTTCCGGACCTACGAGCATATCATGCAGCGAGTATTGGTAATTGCATATTAGATCTTTTTCATAATAGGACATCCAAACTGTGGGTGGACATTGAACATGAATTGTCCCCGAGTCTTTACCAGGGGGTGTTCTGGCTACCATACAATATTGATTTGAAGAAGTTTGATATGTCTCCCACATTATACACTATAGTACTTGCTTGGAGGCGTTATGCAAAACGTTTCTCATTGGCAATAATACCAGGACCGCTAACTCCTTTAATAGATAATCCCCAGCTCCCTACGGTGCTACAAAGATCAACTTCTATCATACCTCCCGTCACTCAGGAAGTAATTCCACGAATTAAAGATGTAATTGACCATAAGGGTGTTAGATCCATGGGGGACATTTTGGGAGATAGGAGACAGGCTTCGGGATTTTGGCTACAATACTTTCAACTTCAGAGTTATATTAGGTCCCTGGTCCCAAGGTGGACACCACCACATGTGCCTACTTCTTTTGAGTGCCTATGCTTTCTCCCACAGGGCCCGGCACACGCTGTATCCCTGATTTATGGTCTGATAGTGTCGGGGGATGGGAGATGGGCCACTCAAATGTATGATCCAGTGGCAAAAGTAGTTAAATAAAGAAATTCGGATGAGATGTGGTCTAAATCATTTGCTCTCACACATGGGATGTCGGTTTTTTGCAGGAACCAGGAACTTTTAAACTACATAATTTTGATGCATTGGTACAGAACACCTGTTAAAGTACTAAGATGTATCCGATGGTTTCAGATATGTGCTGGAGGTGCAATACCACAATTGGATCAATGCTACATGTGTGGTGGGACTGCCCGGGGATTAGATCCTTATGGAATGAAATATTCCAGTTATATAACCATATTACCAAAACTCATGTGGAAGCATCTCCAGAAATAGCATTGTTGTCCATTTTCCCAGGCACCTTTTCGAAAATCAAGAAAGATCTGTTACCATTTTTTGTAATAGCGATGCGTGAAATTATACCTAGACTCTGGAGATCTACGGTTCTACCAAAAAAAATAGATTGGGTGGAGGCGATGAATGTTCTGCAGCACATGGAGAAGATTAGGGCATTTGATGACAAGACATGTACCAAGTGGTTTGCAATATGGTACCCATGGATCCAATTCAAAGAATCACAATATTTTCAGACATGGTTAACGTAAGGTGTTTGTTCTTGGATCCCTAAATAAATAGGTTTGTTGGGATATGTGATCTCCGATATCCACTTTCTTTCTGTCTTCTACTTATGTCTTTTACTTCCTGCTTTGCTTTTATGTCTTCTTCATTGTATTTCTTAATGATATTAAACTCTTTTCCTCCGCATCTAAGAATTATAAACATGTTACATGCTATAACATAGACACAGTTGGTTCATCATATCAATGTTTGAAATGGCGTTTGAAAGGGGGAAAATATTTGATTGAATTTGTATTTGTCTATTTCGCTTAATATGCAATGTTTAAGATGTTACTAAAAGTCATGTAAAAGAAAGTCATGAAGTACAATATATCACGCGAAAAAATTGTCAGAATCACCGGGATCCTTTGAAGTGTTCCAAAGTTATAACCTCATAACGGGACAGTGGTCAGAATTGTAAAAATTGGCCCGGTCATTAATGTGCAAACCCCCCTCGGGGGTAAAGGGGTTAAGAGACTGGGAAGGATTATGGATATTTACCCCTACCCAGCCTATTAACACAAGCCCTGGTTCTTAGCCTCAGCTCTTTCCGATTGCTCTGGTGTGGAGGCAATAATTTGGGGGTTGATGTTAGCTATGTAATGTCTGCTGATGTCAAGCCCAGGGGTTAGTAATGGAGAGGAGTCTGTCAGACATCCACATTACTAATCCAGTAGTCAAAGAATTAAATACACACACAAAAGTTAAATTAACTAATGAATGACAACAGTCTTCCAGATGGATAAGTGATGCTCAGCATTGGGTTGGAGATGTCAAGAAAGAGGGATGCTTTGTTTGAGGGAATCTGAATCACACGGCTCACCATTGCTCAAAGCAGTGGACTTTAAAAAAGTATTTGTCTTTGCTTTATCACGAGAATACATTATCTGGAGATGAAGAGTCCTGCATTGAGCCACTTTGCAAATCAGAGGTCCCTAGCAATGAAATTGAAGTCATGTGTCACCAAGTTGCTACAACAAGGAGTAAGCACATCATTCTGGGACTTTTGGTTCCACTAATGAGGACTCTATAATAGAAATGTTGTTGAAGGGGATATTGCTGGAACTTCTGGTTCTATTGCTAAAAAGGTCACAAGAGAACTTTTGATATTAAAGTGCACCAACAGTTCCTGTAAGCGCACCAACACTCCGACAACTGGTGTACAGTGGGGGAAATAAGTATTTGATCCCTGGCTGATTTTGTAAGTTTGCCCACTGACAAAGACATGAACTGTCTATAATTTTATAGGTAGGTTAATTTTAACATTGAGAGATAGAATATCAAAAATAAAATCCAGAAAATCACATTGTATAAATTATATATATTTATTTGCATTTGCAGTGAGAAATAAGTATTTGATCCCCTACCAACCATTAAAAGTTCTGTCTCCTACAGACCAGTTAGATGCTCCTAATCAACTCCTTACCTGCATTAAAGACAGCTGTCTTACATTGTCACCTTTATAAAAGACTCCTGTTCACAGGCTCAATTAATCAGTCAGACTCTAACCTCTACAACATGGGCATGACCAAACAGCTTTATAAGGATGTCAGGGACAAGATCATAGACCTGCACAAAGCTGGAATGGGCTACAAAACTATATGTAAGATGCTGGTTGAGAAGGCGACAACCGTTGGTGCAATAGTAAGAAAATGGAAGAAATACAAAATGACTGTCAATCGACATCGATCTGGGGCAACATGCAACATCTCACCTCGTGGGGTATCCTTGATCATGAGGAATGTGAGAGATCAACCTAAAACTACACAGGGGAACTTGTTAATGATCTCAAGGCAGCTGGATCCACAGTCACCAAGAGAACCATTGGTAACACATTACGGTGTAAAGGTTTAAAATCCTGCAGTGCCCGCAAGGTCCCCCTGTTTAAGAAGGCACATGTGCAGGTCCATCTGAAGTTTGCCAGCGAACACCTGGATGATTCTGTGAGTGTCTGGGAGAAGGTGCTGTGGTCAGATGAGACAAAAATTGAGGTCTTTGGCATTAACTGGGGAAGAGAAATGCTGCCTATGACTCAAAGAACACCATCCCCACTGTCAAGAATGGATGTGGAAACATTATGTTTTGGAGTGTTTCTTGGCTAAGGGCAAAGGACTACTTCAGCGCATCAATGGGAGAATGGATGGAGCCATTTACCGTAAAATCCTGAGTGACAACCTCTTTCCCTCCACCAGGACATTAAAAATTGGTTGTGGCTAGGTCTTCCAGCAAGACAATAACCCAAAACATACAGCCAAGGCAACTAAGGAGTGGCTCAAAAAGAAGCACATTAAGGTCATGGAGTGGCTTAGCCAGTCTCCAGACCATAATCCCATAGAACATTTATGGAGGGAATTGAAGTTCTGAGTTGCCAAGCGACAGCATCAAAATCTTAATGATTTAGAGATGATTTACAAAGAGGAGTGGACCAAAATTCCTCCTGACATGTGCACAAACCTCATCATCAACTACAGAAAATGTCTGACTGCTGTGCTTGCCAACAAGGTTTTTGCCACCAAGTATTAAGTCTTGTTTGCCAGAGGGATCAAAAACTTAATTCTCACTGCAAAATGCAAATACATTTATATAATTTATACAATGTGATTTTCTGGATTTTATTTTTGATGTTCTGTCTCTCAATGTTAAAATTAACCTATCCTTCAAATGATAGACTGTTCATGTCTTTGTCAGTGGACAAACTTACAAAATGAGGAAGAGATCAAATACTTATTTCCCCCACTGTAATGGTGAACTTCAACAGGAACTTATTGAAATGCATCAAATGGAGAATGTCCCACATTCAGTTGCAAAAACATTACTCATTGGTCACAATTAAAATCCATAATCCAAATGACATGTATAAATATGATTAGCAGGGGATGCTGTATTTTCATAAATAATATCCTTAATCAAAACATACATGTCATAATTTTAATGTGATTTTAGTCATTTTATTGAGTGCAGGATATCCTTCTTTTGATTATTATATAGCCAGTTTTATGTCCTCCCAAGATCTAGATACACATTAAAGTTGTTAAACCTCCCCAATTAAAGGAACGGCCGACCCTCTAATGAGTGGAGGTATCTTGACTTTGCCCAGTTTTATGGTTCATGTATTGGAGAAAAGTCTCAATCCGATTGGTGCTTGCTAAAATGGGGAGTCTAAGGAAGGATGTTTCCTTCCTGTAAGGTTACTGTATAATATTTCAACTAGCAGCAACATATAACAGCACATAAGTTTATAGTGTTACTCTAAGAACTGTTATATGGGAGAGAAAAGTATTAAATACTGAATGTACAAAAATATGATTATAAATCACATGGGATTTGTTTAATTAAAGCAAGTAATAAAATGAAGGAGGGTCTAGCTTTCAGTCCACCCCAGTGTTTTATTACATGTTAATCCCAAACGATACAAAAGAAACAAAAAAAAATCCTGAAATTGGAACCAACACTCAAGATCTAATAGAACTGGAATGTTGGACCTCAGCCCAGTGCGAATGCTCAGAGAAGGGAAGGAGAAGGTCTGAGTCAGTGCACACATTTATTAAACTGTTTATTTCTGTTGTCATGGAAAAGACATATATGTAGCTGTTGCTATGATCATGTTGTACAGATGGACTCTGGTAACAGACCTTTTGAAAGTCTTTCACTAGCCCTGCCAGTTTCTGATTGTAGTCGTACAGCAGTGTTGTGGTCCATTAGAGGTGAAGGTTAATGAAACTTCCTCAATAGATCATTTTGTTATTTTTCATTAGATGTGATGTTTATATATTTTAAATTACACAACCTTGAGCACTGATATCCCCAGGATACTTTCCTTACTTCCTATTAGAAATGTTTAACTAAGACAGCTTGTGTTACTCTAGTTAAAAAACACCTGATGTCCCCAAATTAATAAATGTAATAAACAAGACTTTTTAATGTAAACTCTAAATGTAACAGCATTAAAGAAACACTCTAAAGAATTTCTTTTGAAACTTTCATAATAGGCACCTGCGTTATATGATCTCTATTCTAGCATTCAGTCCAGTAGATGTGCTACTATGTAGACAGGTCAGTCTTCCGACTTCCTGCGAACTACAGAATGACATGAAATATCAAATGTTTCCTGGCAGCTCTTGGACTTCTCCTCTCCCCATCCAGCTCTGCCCTCCTTGTTTCTTCTGTTTGGAGTTGGAAATATAATTTATGCCTTATATTAAAGTATTAGAGAGCAGTTATATAGTAGATTAGTGCTTACAATGGTTAGCTACAGTGTTATGTCATTTCCTTAACTCCACACAACCTATTTTTGTCTATAAATGTTGCTTCCAAAATCTCCAATGTTTCTTATGTGATACAGTTTCATACAGTTTTACACTTCTCCACTTTGGTGTCTACTAGTATCAGAATCCTGGAGTTTCTGTCAGCCATATCCTCCTTCTTCACCTCTCGCTTCCTAAAACTCAATGTAGACAAAACCGAACTCATCATCTTTCCCCCATCTCACGTATCCCCCCTACCTGATCTATCTATTATGGTAAACGGCATCACGTTCTCTCCTGCACCTGAAATCCGCTGCCTCAGGGTAACTCTCTACTCTGCCTTGTCCTTCAAACCGCACATTCAAACTCTTGCCACCTCTTGTCGCCTCCAACTCAAAAATATTGCCAGAATCCGTCCCTTCCTCACCCCACAATCTACTAAGACTCTTGTGCATGCCCTTATCATCTCCCACCTCGACTACTGCAACACCCTCCTCTGTGGCCTCCCCGCTAACTCTCTTGCACCACTCCAGTCTGTCCTCAACTCTGCTGCCCGACTAATCCACCTCTCTCCTCGCTGCTCCCCTGCTTCTCCCCTTTGCAAATCCCTCCACTGGCTCCCAATTCCCCAACGAATCCAGTTCAAACTACTAACACTGATCTACAAAGCCATCCACAACCTGTCCCCTCCCTATATCTCCGAACTAATCTCCCAATACCTTCCCTCACATAATCTCCGATCCTCCCAAGACCTCCTACTCTCCACCACACTTATTCGGTCCTCACACAACCGCCTCCAAGATTTCTCCCGAATATCCCCCATCATCTGGAATTCCATGCCTCAACACGTCCGACTATCCACCACCCTCGGATCCTTCAGACGGAACCTGAAAACCCATCTCTTCAAGAAAGCCTACAGCCTGCAATAACCATTCTGCCGCCTCGCCATCGCCAGAGCAGCCACCTCACCACCGCCAGAGCTGCTGCACCTCCGACCTTCTGTCTCTTCCCCACTATCCCATAGAATGTAAGTCCGCAAGGACAGGGTCCTCTCTCCCCTCTGTACCAGTCTGTCACTATAAACGTGTTTACTGTAAACGATATTTATAACCCTGTATGTAACCCTTTTCTCATGTACAGCACCATGGAATTAATGGTGCTATATAAATAAATAATAATAATAATAATAATACTAGTAAGATCTGGCGAAACTTATAACCCATAATGTGGTGGTGCACCATTTTGGGTGTCAGATCCAAGCATTCCTACATGAACAGTTTACTGGAAAGTGGATTGGTCATCGTGGGCCAGTTGAATGGCCACCAAGATCTCCTGATCTGACCCCCTTGGACTTTTATCTTTGGGGTCATCTGAACGCAGATTAAACCCTGCACTGCTTAAAGAAATTAAAATGGTCAAAATTAAAAAAATACCCTAGTGCTTCCAGACCTCAAATAATGCAAGGAAAACAAGTTCATAATCATTTAGAATCAACAATACTAATGTTTTAACTCAGGAAGAGTTCAGAAATCAATATTATGTGGAATAACCATGATTTTTAATCACAGCTTTTGCGTCTTGGCATGCTTTCCACCAGTCTTTCACACTGCTTCTGGCACAAAAATGTAAGCAGTTCTTCTTTGTTTGATGGCTTGTGACTATCCATCATCCTCTTGATTACATTCCAGAGGTTTTCAATGGGGTTCAGGTCTGTGTGGGAACTCTATGGAGGACTGAGAGGGCACCACTGAGAACGCAAAGGATTGGACCCACTGGACCATGACAACGATCCTCCCACGGGCAAGCTGGCTAGATGGACCACCCCCTATACAGGGAGCGTTAGGGGCAGACCAGCGGGAGACTATCGCCATGGCAGCTGGGAGACAGGGATGGACCGGAGAGCAACTCACAGACACACGGACTGGACGGTGGAGGGAACTGACAGGCTGAAGATAGGAACACGGGCTAGGAGAAGACGTGAGCAGGAGGGCAGGCTACCGGAGAACCAAAACAGGACGAGGATCAAGGACTGGATGGAAACACGGGCACTACTGAGAACACAAAGGAGTGGACCCACTGGACCGTGACAATGATCCTCCCACGGGCGAGCTGGCCAGATGGACCACCCCTATACAGGGAGCGTTAGGGGCAGACCCGTGGGAGACTATCGCCACGGCAGCTGGTAGATAGGGATGGACCGGAGAGCGACTCACAGAGACACGGACTGGATGGTTTAGGGAACTGACAGGCTGGAGATAGGAACACGGGAGGACAGGCTACCGGAGAACCAAAACAGGACAAGGATCAAGGACTGGATGGAAACACGGGCAGGACAGAGGAAGGACACCAGCTGGCTGGCAGGACACCAAAGGACTCACAGGACGGAGATCAAGGACAGGATCTAAGGGAAACAAAGGGAGATCAAAGTCAAGTAACAAGGTACGCAGAAAAGGCGTGCGGCCAAATACACTTGTATACACAAATGAGCATAAGGCATGGCAGGGAGGAAGGGGCAGGGTAATAAGGCCAGCGCTGCGCAGTACTTCCGGGTAGAATTCCTCCTAGGTGATAGAGAGGACAGAAAGCAGAAGCCAGGACGGAGTTCAGAAATGTGCACGTGCAGCGCTGAACCTAGCATGCGCGAGCGCCCGACGAGAGGCAGAAGCCGAGGGCGAGCGCTGAGGAGAGGACACCCGGCAAAGATCAGCAGCTGTGGAGGCGCGCCGGGAAGCCAAGGACAATGGCAAAACGTGGGGAGCGGCGTGACAGTCTGGAGTTTGGGCTGCCCATAACAGGGTTTTGATGTGGTGGTCTCTTAATTTTTGCCAGAGCTGAATATGCAATAACCACCCCTTTTTGTAGTATAGGAATCGGTTCACAATTATCTCCACCCCCAGGAAAGCAATGAGATACGGGAAACAGATGATAGAGGGACTAGCTTTTGAGGAAAATGTAGGAAGGGGGAACAGGGAATGGTTAGATTAGTGAGATGAGGCAATTGGTCTGTCTAAATATGTGTTTTTAGAGCATGCTTAAAACTGTGGAGACTAAAAATCAATTGGTTTGTCTAGGGTACAGCTTTCCAAATAACTGGCACTGCAAGAAAAAAGGCTTGGAGATGGTAATGGGAGCATGGTTTTTTGGATACTAGTTATGTATAATTAGCAGAATGGAGAGCACAGGTAGTGTGGTAGATAGGATGAGGGAGGAAATGTAGAGTGGTGCAGAACTGTGGAGTGCTTTGTCTGTAAGAGCAATACGCTTATATTGTAGTTTATAACCAAATACTAGGCCTAAGTAGAGAGGGTACTTCCATATACACAAATTCGATCAAAAAAAGAGAACCATTGGAAGCTTAAATACCTTTTAAAAGTATCAATATTTTATTACTCACAAAAATATAAAAACAAGTCTCATAGTAGCCAGTGGGAATACATGTGACAGAATACTGCTGTCTGCATACAGGAATATGCCTCAGAATCAAGTGATATATTCATACATACCAAAGAATTGCAAATACAGTACAATTTTTCAAATTATCTAAATATAGTCTATGTCGTTACAGAGACCCATAGAAAAAAGGGTTAATCCCATAAAGTACACTACATAGCACACATATATACAATCAAAGGGTAAATCCCATAGGGTGCACTATATAGCGGACATATTTACTAAAAGGGTTAATCCTGTAGAGTACATTATATAGCAAACATGCTTATACTGAAGAGAGACCCTATCTCATTAGACACAGCATATAGCTTTTTGTATCCTCAATAGAAAGTGCGAGATAGTGCATCACTGATACAGAGCACATATAGTGCACATACACTCACTGGCCACTTTATTAGGTACACCTGTCCAACTTCTTGTTAACACTTAATTTCTAATCAGCCAATCACATGGTGGCAACTCAGTGCATTTAGGCATGTAGACATGGTCAAGACAATCTCCTGCAGTTCAAACCGAGCATCAGTATGGGGAAGAAAGGTGATTTGAGTGCCTTTGAACGTGGCATGGTTGTTGGTGCCAGAAGGGCTGGTCTGAGTATTTCAGAAACTGCTGATCTACTGGGATTTTCACGCACAACCATCTCTAGGGTTTACAGAGAATGGTCCAAAAAAGAAAAAAAATCCAGTGAGCGGCAGTTCTGTGGGCGGAAATGCCTTGTTGATGCCAGAGGTCAGAGGAGAATGGGCAGACTGGTTCGAGCTGATAGAAAGGCAACAGTGACTCAAATCGCCACCCGTTACAACCAAGGTAGGCCTAAGAGCATCTCTGAATGCACAGTGCGTCGAACTTTGAGGCAGATGGGCTACAGCAGCAGAAGACCACACCGGGTACCACTCCTTTCAGCTAAGAACAGGAAACTGAGGCTACAATTTGTACAAGCTCATCGAAATTGGACAGTAGAAGATTGGAAAAATGTTGCTTGGTCTGATGAGTCTCGATTTCTGCTGCGACATTCGGATGGTAGGGTCAGAATTTGGCGTAAACAACATGAAAGCATGGATCCATTCTGCCTTGTATGGAGCATCTTTGGGATGTGCAGCCGACAAATCTGCGGCAACTGTGTGATGCCATCATGTCAATATGGACCAAAATCTCTGAGGAATGCTTCCAGCACCTTGTTGAATCTATGCCACGAAGAATTGAGGCAGTTCTGAAGGCAAAAGGGGGTCCAACCCGTTACTAGCATGGTGTACCTAATAAAGTGGCCGGTGAGTGTATATGGTATGAAAAGGAGTGAGGGCATATTACCTGAGTATGCAGCGCAGTCTAGAAACCCCGACGCGCGTTTCGCGGTATGCTTCGTCCAGGGGGATAGTCACAGCACATAGTGGCTATTTCAGGGTTTATATAGATGGTGTAATCAGTGGTGGCAGCGGTTTGTAATGGCGCTTGTTTCAACATACCAGCATGGACGTCACTTCCAGTCAGCGTCACATGCGGCCCATCCAATCCCCTCTCCGACGCGTCAGGACAGGGGGCGGAGTAAGCCACACTTCAGACGCGTCTCCACAGCAACCCGAAAACCGGAAGTATCAACAAGCGCACACCGCAAGAATGTAAATAGGACCAGGATATTGACAGATTGGTGAGTGCCTGCAGATATATGCAAAGGGGTATAATAAAGTGCAAAAATAGTGCCTAAATGTCTAATGTATGTGCAAATAAAAGGGACTAGCCACGCTATAGAAACATCATCATAGCAACCAAAAGCCGGAAATGCCCTATGTAAAATAAAAAAGTAGCTGGGGACATTCGGCAGCATAATACACACCTGCATATAAAAAAGGTGTATAGATCAAAGATGAAGTGCAGGGCAGAACATCAATATGTATTATGTACACAGATGGCAGGGTAACTGCAGCTGCGTCTCCACAGCAACCCGAAAACCGGAAGTATCAACACACTGGTTCAATTTAAATTCTGGTTCTATTTACATTTTTGCGGTACACGTGTGTTGATACTTCCGGTTTTCGGGTTGCTGTGGAGACGCGGCTGCAGTTACCCTGCCATCTGTGTACATAATACATATTGATGTTCTGCCCTGCACTTCATCTTTGATCTATACACCTTTTTTATATGCAGGTGTGTATTATGCTGCCGAATGTCCCCAGCTACTTTTTTATTTTACATAGGGCATTTCCGGCTTTTGGTTGCTATGATGATGTTTCTATAGCGTGGCTAGCCCCTTTTATTTGCACATACATTAGACATTTAGGCACTATTTTTGCACTTTATTATACCCCTTTGCATATATCTGCAGGCACTCACCAATCTGTCAATATCCTGGTCCTATTTACATTCTTGCGGTGTGCGCTTGTTGATACTTCCGGTTTTCGGGTTGCTGTGGAGACGCGTCTGAAGTGTGGCTTACTCCGCCCCCTGTCCTGACGCGTCGGAGAGGGGATTGGATGGGCCGCATGTGACGCTGACTGGAAGTGACGTCCATGCTGGTATGTTGAAACAAGCGCCATTACAAACCGCTGCCACCACTGATTACACCATCTATATAAACCCTGAAATAGCCACTATGTGCTGTGACTATCCCCCTGGACGAAGCATACCGCGAAACGCGCGTCGGGGTTTCTAGACTGCGCTGCATACTCAGGTAATATGCCCTCACTCCTTTTCATATCATATATGTGCACTATATGTGCTCTGTATCAGTGATGCACTATCTCGCACTTTCTATTGAGGATACAAAAAGCTATATGCTGTGTCTAATGAGATAGGGTCTCTCTTCAGTATAAGCATGTTTGCTATATAATGTACTCTACAGGATTAACCCTTTTAGTAAATATGTCCGCTATATAGTGCACCCTATGGGATTTACCCTTTGATTGTATATATGTGTGCTATGTAGTGTACTTTATGGGATTAACCCTTTTTTCTATGGGTCTCTGTAACGACATAGACTATATTTAGATAATTTGAAAAATTGTACTGTATTTGCAATTCTTTGGTATGTATGAATATATCACTTGATTCTGAGGCATATTCCTGTATGCAGACAGCAGTATTCTGTCACATGTATTCCCACTGGCTACTATGAGACTTGTTTTTATATTTTTGTGAATAATAAAATATTGATACTTTTAAAAGGTATTTAAGCTTCCAATGGTTCTCTTTTTTTGATCGAATTTATATTGTACTTTGTAGCTGATGGGCAACCAATGCAATGACTGGCATAGGGTGGAGGCATTGGTGTAGCAGCTGGACAAAAATATGATCTTGGCTGCTGCATTCATGATAGATTGGAGAAGGAAAGGTTTAGGAAGAGGGAGACCGATTAGTAGAGTTGCAGTGGTACAGTCAAAAATGAATCATAGCAATAGTAAGAGTTTTTAAAGTTAAGTTTAAGAAAAGGTTGAATTTCTGAGATATTTTTTACGTGCAGGTGACATAACTAAGTGAGTGCTTGGATACGAGTGACGGGGAAGGGGGGGGGGATATGCTGACAAACTCAGGCATTATGTTTTTTTTATTTATATCTGCTATTGATACAGCTATATACAAAGAGCCAGTCAATCCAGAATAAACAAACTAAAGATAAAAACATAACAAAATACCCAGCACTAAATAAATATGCAGCAATAGTGCATGAAAGTAACATAAGATGCTTAGTTAACATAATTTTAATGAAAAAAAATGTAAAAGCACATTTGTTTTTCATCCAGAATAACCATAGCAATATAGAAGTGAGCATCATGTCCTAATATGATTTCCTACAAAACGAACTGTCAGAATATGTATTGAATAGTAGAGAACTGGCGCGGGCCGTCATGCCACTCTTATTTCAGATTTCAATACGAATTGATCTCACTGTAGCTGAAAAGACGTGAGAAAATACTTGCTCTTCAATGCAAGTCATGTGTGTCTAATACATCTCAGTACTCAAACTCATTGGAAACGTGAGCAAGGAAACAGGGCCATAGTTGTAATGCTCAATTTACAAAATAGATAATGGCTCAAAAGATAAATGTCAAAATACAATTTAAATGTTACATTGTTTCCACCAAAATGCACAATATTCTAAGATTAGAAAGATGAGAAAATACAGAAAAGCACTGTCATCAGTGTAATAATATCCTTTTTTTGTGTTCGATGCTATGTGCAAGACAATCATGCTTCTTTTAGATTAAAATGAAATGTGCCATTCTTTCTCGTACCATTCTTCTTGTTACTCATGAAAATATATGTCATAGAACAATTGCTATACATTGATATTTTCTGTGTCATCATGATCTGATGCACTGACAGTGCATCCGTGAGATCAGCAACTAGCATATGTGGCACCTACCTGATTCCTCGAACTAGGGGGCGCCCTAGTCTATCGCTGTCCCAAAGAATACCACAGAAGATGGAGACGCCAGGCTCAATTGCCTTGCTATGCTCCTATCTATCCTCCTATCTATCCTATAAGGTTATCTGTTCCTTCCCCCACCTAGAGAAGTGTGAGGCTGAAGTGTATAGGATTACACCAACCAGACAGATAAGAGTACAAAGACAAGGTTGAAAGAAAACTACAATCATACAAATATATTTAAAAAATAACAGTGTGGAACACAGTGGGAGGGATAATTAGGATGAGAATAAGCATGTAAACCAACTCCAAGCAGAAATCTCTTGAACAACTTTCCAACCACCTACTGTAAACACTGAACACCTAACTAGGAAGTAGAACTATCATTGGCAACTCCCAAGTGCCATTGGTGAGCATATATACCAGAGGGGAGTGGCCAACACAGAACAGTAAGGCAATTCAGGATTGAGAGCTCCAGAAGATCATCTGAACTGATTAACCCTTGCCAAAACAAGGGAAAAACCTGCACTGATTAATAGGATGGTGAAGCAGTTCTAATCAGTGCAATATTTCATGTGACCAGATGCTGCTATCTTTTGGCCCCTCTCTTCTCTCTTTTGAGGTATCCCTGAGACAGTACCCCCCCTTCCTAAGAGGGACCTCCGGAACCTCAGAACCAGGTTTATCTGGATGTGAAGCATGAAAAGACCGGAACAACCTAATCACATGAATGTCAGATGCTGTACCCACATTCTTTCCTCAGGACCGTAACCCTTCCAATGTACCAAATATTGAAGAGTCCGGTGTACAATGTGAGAATCAGTAATCTTCACTATCTGGAATCCCAGATTCCATGAACAATGACTGTGGAAGGTGGTGGTGGAGATGGTTCAGAGGAAGCAATGTATTTTTTGAGAAAAGATCAATGAAACACATTATGAATCTTAAAAATGGGTGGCAAAGAAAGGCAAAACACTATTATTATTATTATTTATTTATTTATATATCACCATTGATTTTATGGTGCTGTATCTGAGAAGGGATTACATGGAAATACAAATATCACTTACAGTAAACAAACTAACAATGACAGACTGGTACAGAGGGAAGAGGACCCTGCCCACTACTGGATTAATGATGGCAACTATCTTATAGGGGCTGATGAACCTATGTCCCAGTTTACAAGAAGGAACCTTAAACTTAATGTTCTTCTAGGACAACCATACTAAATCACCAACACAAGTTCAGACCCAGCAAGCGTCTCTGATCAGCCATACTTTTATATTTGGACCCCATCTTATTCAAATTATTATGAACAACTTGCTACACTGATGTAATAGACGAAGAAAACCGTTCCTCCTCAGGTACTCCTGAAGAATGATTCCTATTAAAGAGCAGAATTGAGGATGAAAACCGAATGCCCTGAAGAACGGGGACATGCCAGTAGACTCATAACAATGGTTATTCACAGCGAACTCAGCTAGATGTAAATAAGAGACCCAATTCTCCTGATTCTTGGGCACAAAGCACCTAAGATGTGTCTCAAGATTCTGATTCACTTGTTCAGTTTGCCCATTAGACTGAGGGTGAAAAGTGGATGATTATGAAAGATGAATCCCCTGGCAAACACAAAATGCTTTTGGAAATAAATTGAACCAACTAGTCAGAAATAGTGTTGAGCATTCCGATACCGCAAGTATCGGGTATCGGCCGATATTTGCTGTATCGGAATTCCGATACCGAGATCCGATACTTTTGTGGTATCGGGTATCGGTATCGAAACAACATTAATGTAAAAATGTGTAAAAGAGAGAATTAAAATAAAAAATATTGCTATACTCACCTCTCCGACGCAGCCTGCACCTTACCGAGGGAAGCGGCAGCGTTCTTTGTTTAAAATTCGCGCTTTTCTTTCCTTACGCGAGGTCCCGGCTTGTGATTGGTCGCGTGCCGCCCATGTGACCGCAACGCAACCAATCACAGCAAGCCGTGACGTAATTTCAGGTCATTCAGTATTTTAAAATTACGCTCCGGCTTTGTGATTGGTTGCGTCGCAGTCACATGGGCGACGCAACCAATCACAGCAAGCCGTGACGTAATTTCAGGTCCTTAAGGATTTTAAAATTACGTCCCGGCTTTGTGATTGGTTGCGTCGCAGTCACATGGGCGACGCAACCAATCACAAGCCGTGACGTCACGGGAGGCTGGACACGCGCGCATTTTAAAATGCGCGCGTGTCCAGCCTCCCGTGACGTCCCGGCTTGTGATTGGTTGCGTCGCGGTCAACCAATCACAAGTCGGGAGGCTGGACACGCGCGCATTTTAAAATGCGCGTGAGTCCAGCCTCCCGTGACGTCCCGGCTTGTGATTGGTTGCGTCGCTGTCAACCAATCACAAGCCGGGAGGCTGGACACGCGCGCATTTTAAAATGGCTTCCCGGCTTGTGATTGGTTGACAGCGACGCAACCAATCACAAGCCGGGACGTCACGGGAGGCTGGACTCGCGCGCATTTTAAAATGCGCGCGTGTCCAGCCTCCCGGCTTGTGATTGGTTGACAGCGACGCAACCAATCACAAGCCGGGACGTCACGGGAGGCTGGACACGCGCGCATTTTAAAATGCGCGCGTGTCCAGCCTCCCGGCTTGTGATTGGTTGACCGCGACGCAACCAATCACAAGCCGTGACGTCACGGGAGGCTGGACACGCACGCATTTTAAAATGCGCGCGTGTCCAGCCTCCCGTGACGTCACGGCTTGTGATTGGTTGCGTCGCCCATGTGACTGCGACGCAACCAATCACAAAGCCGGGACGTAATTTTAAAATCCTTAAGGACCTGAAATTACGTCACGGCTTGCTGTGATTGGTTGCGTCGCCTATGTGACTGCGACGCAACCAATCACAAAGCCGGAGCGTAATTTTAAAATACTGAATGACCTGAAATTACGTCACGGCTTGCTGTGATTGGTTGCGTTGCGGTCACATGGGCGGCACGCGACCAATCACAAGCCGGGACTTCACGTAAGGAAAGAAAAGCGCGAATTTTAAGCAAACAACGCTGCCGGTTCCCTCGCTGAGGTTCAGGCTGCGTCGGAGAGGTGAGTATAGCAATATTTTTTATTTTAATTCTTTATTTTACACATTAATATGGTTCCCAGGGCCTGAGGGAGAGTTTCCTCTCCTTCAGACCCTGAGAACCATCAGGAATACCGTCCGATACTTGAGTCCCATTGACTTGTATTGGTATCGGGTATCGGTATCGGATTGGATCCGATACTTTGCCGGTATCGGCCGATACTTTCCGATACCGATACTTTCAAGTATCGGACGGTATCGCTCAACACTAGTCAGAAACAATATCAGATAGAATCCCATGTAATTTCATGATTTCTTTAATAAAAATTTGCACCAAGGTTTTGGCATTAGGTAAATAAGGTAGTACAATGAAATGAGTCATCTTGCTGAAATCTGTCCATCACGACCAATATTACTGTTACCTGCTGATACGAGGAGATCAGTAATAAAATCTACAGATGAATAAGTCCATGGTCTACAGGGAAATGCCAAAGGTTTAAGAGCCCTGGATGGACGAGTATGTGGTGGAACGCCTGCCAGGGCCATGGGGTACTCGGTACTGGGTCCGGTACTTAAAGGGGATGTCACGGTGGCTGCGACCCGGTCCGTGGCCCTGGGCGCCCAACTAAAGGGGAAAGGTCTTTTAAGGGGTATTGTGAATAAAGTCTATTGTTTGTGACGCCACCTGTGGTTCTCGGTCAGTAGAAACCAACGCTGCTTAAAGGGGTCCTCTGGGGTGATATTATGCAGCAAGATGGTAACGCTTCCCACAGGTGAAGTGGGGTCCCCAGGGCTCCCAAGGTGTGTGGCAAGGATATTGTATGCCGACGAATAAGTGGAGGACACAAGTTGTAAAGTTTTTACCTGGTTTACTGATGGTAGTAGTGCATCTCAGTCCAGAGTACCAGGTAAAGGTGTATCTGTGGTCTGGCCGGCTTGGAGGCAATAGAGGATCCCTTTCCCAGTTGAGATCCGTGAGCCTTTCCTCCTTGCGCTGTTGTATGAGGTCCCTGCTGCCTGAAGCTTACTGGCAAACTCCTCTTTCCCCTGTCCTAGAACAGGTGCCTGCATGATGGGCAGCTTACGCCATTTTATAGGGACTTTATCATGCCCCAGGCTCTTCAGGTGCTGCTGCGTCTCAGGTGTAGTGGACCCCGAGTTGTGGTTGCACCTTATTTGTTATTTATTTTCATTTGGTGTCATCTGCCAACTAGTGTTGAGCGATACCGTTCGATACTTGAAAGTATCGGTATCGGAAAGTATCGGCCGATACCGGCAAAGTATCGGATCCAATCCGATACCGATACCCGATACCAATACAAGTCAATGGGACTCAAGTATCGGACGGTATTCCTGATGGTTCTCAGGGTCTGAAGGAGAGGAAACTCTCCCTCAGGCCCTGGGAACCATATTAATGTGTAAAATAAAGAATTAAAATAAAAAATATTGCTATACTCACCTCTCCGACGCAGCCTGAACCTCAGCGAGGGAACCGGCAGCGTTGTTTGCTTAAAATTCGCGCTTTTCTTTCCTTACGTGAAGTCCCGGCTTGTGATTGGTCGCGTGCCGCCCATGTGACCGCAACGCAACCAATCACAGCAAGCCGTGACGTAATTTCAGGTCATTCAGTATTTTAAAATTACGCTCCGGCTTTGTGATTGGTTGCGTCGCAGTCACATGGGCGACGCAACCAATCACAGCAAGCCGTGACGTAATTTCAGGTCCTTAAGGATTTTAAAATTACGTCCCGGCTTTGTGATTGGTTGCGTCGCAGTCACATGGGCGACGCAACCAATCACAAGCCGTGACGTCACGGGAGGCTGGACACGCGCGCATTTTAAAGTGCGCGCGTGTCCAGCCTCCCGTGACGTCCCGGCTTGTGATTGGTTGCGTCGCTGTCAACCAATCACAAGCCGGGAGGCTGGACACGCGCGCATTTTAAAATGCGCGCGAGTCCAGCCTCCCGTGACGTCCCGGCTTGTGATTGGTTGCGTCGCTGTCAACCAATCACAAGCCGGGAAGCCATTTTAAAATGCGCGCGTGTCCAGCCTCCCGGCTTGTGATTGGTTGACCGCGACGCAACCAATCACAAGCCGGGACGTCACGGGAGGCTGGACACGCGCGCATTTTAAAATGCGCGCGTGTCCAGCCTCCCGTTACGTCACGGCTTGTGATTGGTTGCGTCGCCCATGTGACTGCGACGCAACCAATCACAAAGCCGGGACGTAATTTTAAAATCCTTAAGGACCTGAAATTACGTCACGGCTTGCTGTGATTGGTTGCGTCGCCCATGTGACTGCGACGCAACCAATCACAAAGCTGGAGCGTAATTTTAAAATACTGAATGACCTGAAATTACGTCACGGCTTGCTGTGATTGGTTGCGTTGCGGTCACATGGGCGGCACGCGACCAATTACAAGCCGGGACCTCACGTAAGGAAAGAAAAGCGCGAATTTTAAACAAAGAACGCTGCCGCTTCCCTCGGTAAGGTGCAGGCTGCGTCGGAGAGGTGAGTATAGCAATATTTTTTATTTTAATTCTCTCTTTTACACATTTTTACATTAATGTTGTTTCGATACCGATACCCGATACCACAAAAGTATCGGATCTCGGTATCGGAATTCCGATACAGCAAATATCGGCCGATACCCGATACTTGCGGTATCGGAATGCTCAACACTACTGCCAACCCTAACATAAAGCATTTGCCTTAATGTTCTTATTCTCTGGCCTATAAGTCACAAAAAAGTTTAATCTGGTTAAAAATAATGACCATCTTGGTTGACTAGGTGTCAGACTTTTTGCAGATTCTAACTACAAAAGATTTTTTAAGATCGGTGATTACCATGACCAGATGAACTGCCTCCTCCAAAAAATTAGGCCTATTTTATTGCCAAGAGTCCATATTATCAATGTAATAGTTTCTTTTGGTGGATGACAGTTTCTTGGAAAAATATGCAGATGGATGCCATTTACTTGGAGAAGAACCCTGCGACAATACAGCCACAAGTCCAACCTCTACAGTGATTGGCTGAGTGACGTCAGGCTGCTACTTTCACACTTCCGTCTTTCAGCTCCCGTCACAATCCGTCGATTTTTGAGAATGCAGGATCCTGCAAAAAAATTTGCAGGATACTGCATTTTCCCATAGACTACGACGGATCCGTCGTGTTTTGGCGGACCGTCGTCTGGAAAAAACGTTCAATGTTACGTTTTTTGTCTGCGTCGGGAAAACGTGTAGCGACGGATCCTGCATCATACGTCGTTCACTAGAATAGAAGCCTATGGACGCAGGATCCGTCACACACTGGAATCCAGCGACGGATCCAGTTTTTCCCCTCTGAGCATGCCCGGAAGGATTTTCAAAGTCTGGGAAAAAGGTCTCTCTCTCTCTCTCTCTCGTCCCCAGATATTTATTCTCCCGGAATTTCTGGACGACGCATCCGTCATTACACTGGATGCGTCGCACACGTTTTTCACTATTTTCATGACATCCGTCGATCCGTCATTTTGCTGCACTACGACGGAGACAAAAAAACGGAAGTGTGAAAGTAGCCTAAGAATCGATGCAGAAGCAAAACATCTCTTTAAAGTAGCAAATGCCTCACTGGCTGGACTGGATCATTTAGAAAAGTCCGTCCCTTTCCTGGACATATCCGTCATTGGTTTGGCCACTACCAAAAAGTTCTTGATGAACTTACAGTAGTAATTGGCAAACTTTTAGCCACTTTTGAGCTTTATCCGTATCACTATATTTGACTTAGGTATTTGGCTACTAGTCCCATTATAACATTCATTTAGATTTATAGTACAGTGTATTATGTATGGAACATTTGAAATTGTGATATAATTTTGATTTGTTTTTTTTCTTGGTGGTATATACAGTATCTCTGTGTCTAACACTCATTCATTGCATGTTTTTAATCATGTCTATTTCATGTTTTCTGATGACTTAAGGTCCCGTCTCACATAGCGAGATCGCTAGCGAGATCGCTAGCGAGATCGCTGCTGAGTCACAAGTTTTGTGACGCAACAGCGACCTCAGTAGCGATCTCGCTATGTGTGACACGTACCAGCGACCAGGCCCCTGCTGTGAGATCGCTGGTCGTGTCGGAATGGCCTGGACCTTTTTTTGGTCGTTGAGGTCCCGCTGACATCGCTGAATCGGTGTGTGTGACACCGATCCAGCGATGTCTTCACTGGTAACTAGGGTAAACATCGGGTTACTAAGCGCAGGGCCGCGCTTAGTAACCCGATGTTTACCCTGGTTACCAGCGTAAATGTAAAAAAAAAAAAACAGTACATACTCACCATCTGATGTCCGTCAGGTCCCTTGCCGTCTGCTTCCTGCTCTGACTGAGATCCGGCCGTACAGTGAGAGCACAGCACAGCAGTGACGTCACCGCTGCGCTCTGCTCTCACTGTACGGCGGCACTCAGTCAGAGCAGGAAGCAGACGGCAAGGGACCTGACGGACATCAGATGGTGAGTATGTACTGTTTGTTTTTTTTGGTAACCAGGGTAAACATCGGGTTACTAAGCGCGGCCCTGCGCTTAGTAACCCGATGTTTACCCTGGTTACCCGGGTGCTGCAGGGGGACTTCGGCATCGTTGAAGACAGTTTCAACGATGCCGAAGTCGTTCCCCTGATCGTTGGTCGCTGGAGAGAGCTGTCTGTGTAACAGCTCCCCAGCGACCACACAACGACTTACCAACGATCACGGCCAGGTCGTATTGCTGGTCGTGATCGTTGGTAAATCACTATGTGAGACGGGGCCTTTAAAGGGCCACTGTCACCCCCCTCCAGCCGTTATAAACTAAAAGAGCCACCTTGTGCAGCAGTAATGCTGCATTCTAACAAGGTGGCTCTTTTAGTTTTAGGTTCAAGTATACCCCAAATAAAGCGTTTTTATACTTAGCCACAATTCCTGTCTCTAGCCAGGGAGGCGGGTCCTCACTCCCCAGCTTGGCCAGCTCCTCTGCCGTCACTCCAATCTTCCTGCGCTTTCGGCGCCGCCCCCCTCAGCGCTGTTATCTTTCAAAACCGGCGCCTGCGCTGTGTACTGGTGTCCTGCGCAGACGCAGTAAGCTCTGGCCGTCTGATGTCCCAGCCAGGCTTGCACACTGCGCCTGCGCGGGCATTGCGGCCAGCCACCTTTGGAATCCCCGCCCCGCACTGTGTTATGCATTATGCACAACGATAACAGCGCTGAGGGGGCGGCGCCGAAAGCGCAGGAAGATTGGAGTGACGGCAGAGGAGCTGGCCAAGCTGGGGAGTGAGGACCCGCCTCCCTGGCTAGAGACTGGAATTGTGGCTAAGTATAAAAACGCTTTATTTTGGGTATACTTGAACCTAAAACTAAAAGAGCCACCTTGTTAGAATGCAGCATTTCTGCTGCACAAGGTGGCTCATTTAGTTTATAACGGCTGGAGGGGGGTGACAGTGGCCCTTTAAATATAAATAAAGTTTGTTATTCTTATTTTGGCCTCATGTAAATACACAATGGGAGACATGGCCTGGTCTCAACTTTTTTAGAGATGATTTGCTGCCATCAATTACTAAATTAGTTAATTTTTTCATATGAAATTGTAAAATGTCTAACTTTTAACTTCTGATATGTGCTCCATGTTCTGCTGTGAATAAAATAAGGCTATAAGAGATTTCCAAAATATTGCATTCTTGTTTGATTTATATTTTATACAGCGTCCCAAATTTTTGGCAATTGAGGTTGTATACAGCGTATATATTATATATCTACAAAAACTGCTATGTTGCTTGCCACAATTTAATGGCGATTGCAGCAAAAAAAGACACAAAACTAACATGTGTGATCAGAACCTACAATACTGAAAACACCCAAATTTGAGAATAAAGGATTTTAGGGGTTAACTATAGAAAGGTCTGTGTGGTCAACCTGGTGACCTCATATAGGTAAGGGTGAAATAAAAGTGTTCCTATCAATGGCCAATTCAATTGAGCCAGAACAGTCTTCATACAGTATGGCATAATTAGTATTGATTACCTCTCCAAATGGCCTGAGGTGGCTTTTACATCTCAGGTTACGTCAATGAGAGTAATCATCTTCATGCTCACTAGCTGGGGTCAGCAGGGACTTCCAGAATGGCTTTTTTTGGCAGCCAGCCATATTTAACTTGGAACATTACCTTGGAATTTTAATTATTTGTCAAACAGCTCTTTTAAAAAATATAAGCATATACAAATACTTATACCAGACTGCCAACTTATAGGCAGTTAAGGAAGATCGCCAACTGTACGATTTCTAAATTATATTGTCTTTTTGAATTTCTGTGTCCTGGCATTTTCCCTATGCGCCTGCAAAGCCCTTTATTTAAGATTTGCTTAAAAAACAACAACTATATTGTATGCCTGCCTGTCATCAAGACAAATATTTTATAAGAGAAGTATGCACACTGTGCTAGATTTTAGACTAGTCAGTCTGATAGATATGTGGCATAATGGAATGATGAGGAGAGATCAATATGATTAAAAAAGCAAATATAAAAAGTAGATCAAATATTTATAAAACTTCAATAATTAAACAGTTGGTTAAAAAGTTCACAGATATGTTTTAAATTGGAAAATGATTCACTGTAGAGCCATAATGTACCGTATATACGTGAGTATAAGCCGACCCGAGTATAAGCCGACCCCCCTAATTTGGCCACAAAAAAACTGGGAAAACGTAATGACTCAAGTATAAGCCTAGGGTGGGAAATGCAGCAGCTACCGGTAAATGTCAAAAGTAAAAATAGATACCAATAAAAGTAAAATTAATTGAGACATCAGTAGGTTAAGTGTTTTTGAATATCTATATTGAATCAGGAGCCCCATATAATGCTCCATAAAGTTTATGATGGCCCCATAAGATGCTCCATATTAATAATGGCCCCATAAGATGCTCTATAGACACATTTGCCCAATATAATGCTGCACAAATGTTGATTATGGCCCCATAAGATGCTCCATAAAGATATTTGCCCCATATTGTGCTGCGCAAACATTATGGCCCCATAAGATACTCCATACAGACATTTGCCCCATATAGTGCTGCACAAACGTTGATTATGGCCCCATAAGATGCTCCATAAAGATATTTGCCCCATATAGTGCTGCACAAACATTGATTATGGCCCCATACAGACACTTGCCCCATATAGTGCTGCACAAACGTTGATTATGGCCCCATACAGACACTTGCCCCATATAGTGCTGCACAAACGTTGATTATGGCCCCATACAGACACTTGCCCCATATAGTGCTGCACAAACGTTGATTATGGCCCCATACAGACACTTGCCCCATATAGTGCTGCACAAACGTTGATTAATGCTCCATACAGACACTTGCCCCATATAGTGCTGCACAAACGTTATGGCCCCATAAGATGCTCCATACAGACACTTGCCCCATTTGCTGTTGATAAAAAAAAAAATCACATACTCACCTCTCCGTCGCTCAGGCCCCCGGCACTTTCAATATTCACCTGACTTCGTTCCAGCGCCACTCCATCTTCACTGTCTTCTGCACTGACGTTCAGGCAGAGGGCGTGCACTAACCACGTCACCGCACCCTCTGACCTGAGCATCACTGCAGAAGACGCTGAAGACAGAGCGGCGCCCGGAACGGGGAGCAGGTGAAAATTGCGCAGCGTAGTGCTCCCCCTCCCCGTTATACTCACCTGCTCTTGTCGTGGTGCAGTCCCTGCTTCCCCATAGCCGCAGCTTCTTCCTGTACTGAGCGGTCACCGTTACCGCTCATTACAGTAATGAATATGCGGCTCCACCCCTATGGGAGGTAGATCCACATATTCATTACTGTAATGAGCGGTACCATGTGACCGCTGAGTACAGGAAGAAGCTGCTGGCACCCAGAGAACCAGGGACTGCTGGGACCGCACCAGGAGCAGGTGAGTATAATTAGACAGCCCCCGCTTCCCCTCCCCTGCTGACCCCTGGGTATGACTCGAGTATAAGCCGAGAGGGGGACTTTCAGCCCCCAAAAATGAAAATCTCGGCTTATACTCGAGTATATACGGTAATTGAAATGGCTTTATGCAGTATGGATAAAGATCCGTTGTTGTTTCTATGGCAGCTCTGTTCATAATGATTACACAGGCCAACAAAAAACAACTTTTTTTATGTTTCTTTGATGAAAATAGGCAAATATTACTAATTTTGGGTCGAGAAACTCAAATATACCCACAGAATTGTTTAATTAGCTCTCGTTTTTTAGATACACGCCATGGAAGTATGTGCTGTAGGTAGCGAGAAGAATTCATTACAAGAGTATAAATTGCACAGTACAGTACACATATTTAGTATCGCCGCGTCCGTAACGACCCAACCTATAAAACTGTCCCACTAGTTAACCCCTTCAGTAAACACCGTAAGAAAAAAAAAAAAAAAACGAGGCAAAAAACAACGCTTTATTACCATACCGCCGAACAAAAAGTGGAATAACACGCGATCAAAAAGATGGATATAAATAACCATGGTACCGCTGAAAACGTCATCTTGTCCCGCAAAAAACAAGCCGCCATACAGCATCATCAGCAAAAAAATAAAAAAGTTAGTCCTCAGAATAAAGCGATGCCAAAATAATTATTTTTTCTATAAAATAGTTTTTATCGTATAAAAGCGCCAAAACATTAAAAAATGATATAAATGAGGTATCGCTGTAATCGTACTGACCCGACGAATAAAACTGCTTTATCAATTTTACCAAACGCAGAACGGTATAAAGAAATTCATGAATAGCTGGTTTTTGGTTATTCTGCCTCACAAAAAACGGAATAAAAAGTGATAAAAAATGGTCACGTGTCCGAAAATGTTACCAATAAAAACGTCAACTCGTCCCGCAAAAAACAAGACCTCACATGACTCTGTGGACCAAAATGTGGAAAAATTATAGGTCTCAAAATGCCACGTATATAAGTGCCACGTATTTAAGTGCCACGTATAAGTGCCACGTATTTAAGTGCCACGTATAAGCAAAGTAATGATGGTAAGCAGTCTTCACAAGTGGAGTAATTGGTCTTCTTTGGTTGGCAAATGTCACATAACCACACACGTAACAAAAATTGTTAACAATATTTGCACATTTACGAGGCATTTTCAAAGTGTAAATTCTCTCCACAAAATTACTGCAACAAGAGAAAGAGACTTCAATTAGTACAAACTATGCAGACACAATTTATAAAATGGCTGACATTGGTTCAACAGGTCTGTAATCAGGTTTACCAATACACATTTGTTGAAAATTCAAAATTTCCCTATTTTCCTGCATAATAATCTTAAATGACCTGTATCTCAGCAACAAGAGCTAATAATGATTTTTAAGTAACATATTCGTTTTTAGGATGCTAAAATTATTACAAACCAGCTATTTTCATTTCAGAAACATTTTCACTGTTGGCCAGTGTTACCAATCAACAATTTATATATATATATATATATATATATATATATATATATATATATATATATATATATATATATATATATGTATATATATTGTAGGATTCATGTGCTCAGGTAGGCATTTGTCAGGATCCATTTTTGGATCTGTGGCAGATTTGGTGTTTGATATTAAAACTTTTTTCCTTTCAGGCCACCAGGGGTTAATGTCTGTTTCCCCCCCTGGTGGCCACTGGTGTAATTACATTGCTGCCTAGTCTGCTGATGTGGTTGGTGACCACTCCCACCATCCCTCAAAAGTTCACCTGATGCATCAGCTGACTGTTGGTTATACAGGTCCTTTTGGATATCAACCGTGCTGAAGACTGGAGGTTGCTGGTTCAGTTGTGCTTAAGTTGAATGTTGTAACTTGGTGCCTTACTCTGCTGTGCTGTGCATTTCAGCAGAGAAAAGCTAAGTGTTGTTTTGTGCTTCCTTTTCCCTGTGTTGTTTGTCTTACCTTACCTTGTGTTGTGTTGTTTTAGTGCAGCGGTGGGACCAGTGTCTTCACTTGCCAATTCTCTACTTAGGGATAGGAGTAGGGCAAGTGAGGGATTAGGTTTCCTGCTCGGCAACGAGGTGAAAGAACCTGTATAGGGATGTCAGGGAGATTAGGGTAGAGCCGCATTAGAGTGCAGGAGGTGTCCATTTCCCTGTTCCCTATTGTCAGGACCACCATTGCTATTGTGTCCCCAGTGTACCCTTGTGGGTTTTGCCATTTTGTGACCGTCCCTTTGTCGGGTAGTGTCACGCTAGGACAGTCACGTGACAACATTGGGTAGTGTTCACACAGACAATGCGGTTTGGTCCAAACATGTGCAGCTTTGTTGCTTTCATAAAATTCCAAGGGATTCAATACAAAATCAGTCCCTTCTAGGCACAAAGGTATAACAGCAAATAAACAGTTCATTTAACAGGCACAAGTATGTCAGTGTGGGCTCACCCCGCATCTCAAAGTCCTTTCTCCTGGAGCAAACGTTATACACAGAAGAAGTACCTTCCTACCAGTCTCCAGCACAAGTGAGGGTGACATAATGACGGAGACCATGATTCCCAGAACTCTATTGCACACGGTTTTCTGCTACATGAATATTGAGGACCTGGAAGCACTTTTATGCAGGCTGTCATCACCCCTGACTTGTTTGATAATTCTACTTTGTGCCAGTATGTTATTTCTTCTAGACATATATGAACAAAATTGAAAAAAAGTGTGTTACCATTCCATTTCTGACACTGCCAGCACTGACTGTACAGCGCTGTAGTGTGTCCCATCATTTATAGAGGGGTTGCTCTCCTTTTTTTTTTCAAGGAACAATTGTCGACCATAAGGACTATATTTTATACCAATACCACATGTCTCCTGCATCGGTCTTCACCTATTCTGCCAGTTTTCTATCTGAAGAAGATAACTTAAAGTGAAACTATCATCAGAAAACAACCATTTGTTTAAATAAGGTTTTTGCGTTAAATGTAATTTTTTGTCAATATTTTATTTTTCCACATCAAAATTATTTGTCAAAAGTAGAAATTTTTTATTTTTTTCCACTGGCCAAATGTCATTCAGAAGGGGGGGGAGCAGTGTCACCAGTGACATCACTGTTGAAGAAAAATATGTGAAAAACACATTGCCGATCTCCTGGGGAAGCAGAAAGGTTTGAGCGTTGTAATTTAGCATTATCAGATACTTTTCTCAACTGTATGGGAGAGTGACAGGAGGATCCCGTACATTTTGGATGGTTGGCTATTTTTGTTGAGATAAACAGGTCTGGTCACTGTTTCTCCAATGTATATGGTAGCCTCGTAACTGGCATGCCTGGGGCTAGGTTCACCATCATGAAACAACTACACAAGCTTTGCTTTTATAACAATATTATTCAATAAGTATTTGCTTACAAATGGGAAAACTTATATTGGGATCACTATTTGGAACAATTCTGTAGACAGATAACATTTCTACAGTATTGTAGCAAAAAAAAAGATTTCTGATGTAAAGATAGGATTTAAATAATCTTGTCTTGTTGGCTATGTAGTTGAGATAAACAAATTGATTTCATGCGAATCAAATTCTTCTTGAATTTGTTATATTTTCCTAAACACCGTGAATTCTAACAATTTGTTTTGTGTGAATCGCCTAAAATGGCTGTCACTATTTTATACATTGCAGCATTGCAGAAGGTTGCATCAGAGAAGACTCACATAAGTTCAGGTGCGGTCAGGTGGGCTTCCGCTTAACACTCTGCAGTTATCACTATACATAATGTGTGCAAAACTGTAAAGGGCTGCGGAATATGTTAGCGCTATATAAAAATAAAGATTAATATTATTATACATAGTATAGTACAGCCAATCAAGAGGGACTATCATAGCCTGTATAAAAGCTCAGGCAATGAATGCAGTAGCCATTTGTTGGTAATCTGGATGTTGAGAGAAATTAAAGGCTCACAGCTTAGCCATATAGATAGGAGAAAGCCATAAAGCAGTGAACAAACTGGATATTATGTGACAACAGCACAGTAAAGAAGATTAGTGTGAGAGGACAAAGCTGTTGGTTACCACCAGTTACCATTGGTTTACCCATAGCCATATGCAGTATGTTCAGGTAACTTGACCATTATTAAGGTTGTATTTGCGTTAAAGAGCGTGAATGGCATTGGATACAGTCCTAGGAAACCTCAGAGTGCTTAAGATGTCTTTTCAGTGGATTTGAAGGCTTTGCAGGACTTTCAGTTCATGGCAAATTAATAAAAAAAATAACAAAATAATTGCCAAACTTGTCAAATTCAAATTTATAAAGATTTGCTCATTCAAGTAGATGGGTATGCAACAGCTACATGCCTGGCATTTAGTCTAGGGCTATATAGTGTCATTTTGATATGCAATGGTCACAGTAAACATTTGCAGGGATTCTATCATGGAATTTATTGCAACTTGTCCATCAATTTTCTTTCATAGAGAAACACAGCGTTTTTTTTAACAAAACTGCTGTAAAATAGTAAGGAACATGAATATATGCATTCTGGAGGTACAGTGGGGGAAATAAGTATTTGATCTCTTGCTGATTTTGCCCACTGACAAAGACATGAACAGTCTATAATTTTAAGAGTAGATTAATTTTAACATTGAGAGACAGAATATAAAAAATAAAATCCAGAAAATCGCATTGTATAAATTATATAAAGACTTAATACTTGGTGGCAAAACCCTTGTTGGCAAGCATAGCAGTCAGACATTTTTTGTAGTTGATGATGAGGTTTGCACACATGTCAGGAGGAATTTTGGTCCACTCCTCTTCACAGATCATCTCTAAATCATTAAAATTTTGAGGCTGTCATTTGGCAACTCGGCGCTTCAACTTCCTCTATAAGTTTTCTATGGGATTAAGGTCTGGAGACTGGCTAGGCCACTTCATGACCTTAATGTGCTTCTTTTTGAGCCACTCCTTTGTTGCCTTGGCTGTATGTTTTGGGTCATTGTCTTGCTGGAAGACCCAGCCACGACCCATTTTTAATTACCTGGAGGAGGGAAGGAGGTTGTCACTCAGGATTTTATGGCACATGGCTCCATCCATTCTCCCGCTGATGCAGTGACATAGTCCTTTGCCCTTAGCAGAGCAACACCCCCAAAACATAATGTTATGTACTGTTCTTTGGGAAGCATTCCTTTTCCTCTAAACACGGTAAGTTAATGCCAAAGACCTCAATTTTTGTCTCACTTGACCACAGCACCTTCTCCCAATCACTCACAGAATCATCCAGGTGATCATTGTCAACCTTCAGATGGGCCTGCACATGTGCCTTCCTGAGCAGGGGGACCTTGCGGGCACTGCAGGATTTTAAACCTTTATGGCGTAATGTGTTACCAATGGTTTTCTTGGTGACTGTGGTCCCAGTTGCCTTGAGATCATTAACAAGTTCCCCGTGTAGTTTTAGGCTGATCTCACACCTTCCTCATGATCATGGTTACCCCACGAGGTGAGATTTTGCATGGTGCCCCAGATCAATGTCGATTGACAGTCATTTTGCATTTCTTCCATTTTCTTACTATTGCATCAACACTTGTCTCCTTCTCACCCAGCGTCTTACTTGTGGCTTTGTAGCCTATTCCAGCTTTGTGCAGGTCTATGATCTTGTCACTGACATCCTTATAAAGCTCTTTGGCCTTGCCCATGTTGTAGAGGTTAGAGTTTGACTGATTGAGTCTGTAGACAGGAGTCTTTTATAAAGGTGACTATCAAAGACAGCTGTCTTTAATGCAGGTAACGAGTTGATTAGGAGCGTCTAACTGGTCGGTAGGAGCCAGAACTCTTAATGGTTGGTAGGGCATCAAATACTTATTTCTCATTGGAAAATGCAAATAAATTTATAGAATTTATACAATGCGATTTTCTGGATTTTATTTTTGATATTCTATCTCTCAGTTTTAAAATTAACCTTCCCTTAAAATTACAGATTGTTCATGTCTTTGTCTGTGGGCAAAAAATCAGCAAGGGATCAAATAATTATTTCCCCCACTGTATAACATACAGTATTTCCTTGGATAAAGTTAAATCTTGGGCGAGTTTATGATATACTTAAGTACTACTCATGATTATATGGTTGTATATACTGTAGCTATTCTAAATATCTCTCAGGGCCTTCATTTCGAGCGTCTCTGATGGATTTTCTTGTGCATGCGCCAAGTGCATGTAAATAATGACATGTGACCAGAGTCTTAGAGAAGTTGCTTAGTAAGGAGGGATTTATGATATAAATTTGATCACTTCCATTTATCTTTTAGTCCCTTGTAAGGCGAGGGCTACATGATGAAACTGATAGCGTAACGTCAAGTGTCAGACAAGTGGAAGGAATAAGAACACTTGTGTGACTTCCTACTACTTGCTGTCAAAGATGGCTAAAGACACAAATCAACCAGATATTGCATGTAACTTGTTAAGGCTCAGCAGGTGAGATGGATTCTCTAAACATTAGGTCCAGTTGGGCATGCAGACCCTAGGCGTTGATGCAGCAAGTATGGCAGGCAACATGCGCAGTGAGGAATCGGCACACCAGAAATTTGAGGATCAGCAGGACAGATGAAATGAGAGCAAGTACCGTATTTTTTGGACTATAAAACGCACCGGACTATAAGGCGCACCCAGGTTTTAGAGGTGGAAAATAAGGAAAAAAAATATTTGAAGCAAAAAAATGTGGTAAAATATTTAATAACATAGATAACATACTATTATATGTGGTGTTATTACATATAATAGTACGTTATTATGTTGGAAGCTGCAGGACCAGTGTGGTGTCTGTACAGTACTATATGAAGATGCTGGAGGGTGAGTATAAGAATGGGGGCACAGGGCTTATATTGAAAGCACCACTCCAGCACTGCAAAATAACACTGGAGTGCTGCTTTAAAATCCCATGGGAGAACTATAACTCCCAGCATGTCCTGCAGATCCTATGACATGCTGGGAGTTATAGTTCACCACAGGAGTGGCAGAGTGCTTTATTGTGTATTGTAAAGACTAACTTTAATTGTGGCAGCCAGCCTGTGGTGAGGTAAAAGCATCCCATGACTGCACACAGAGCCCTCCCTCTTGTTGCCTCTCCACAGCACAGGTTTTGAGGAAGCCTGCAGATTCTAGTGGAGAGCCTGAAGGACCTGTGATGATGTCAAGAAGAGGGAGGGCTCTGAGCTGCCATGTGATGCTCCATCCCGCCCACTCCTGACATCACACAGGTCCTGTTTGTGCACAGCACTCGGCATCCAGGCATGGCAGGCAGGTATACAGCGATCTCCTCTCCGCTCTGGCTCCTGCTGCTGGTGCTGCCTCCTCCCCAGGAAACACAAATCTCCCTAGCTGCTGCAGGAGTCAGCAGCTGAGGAAGCCATGCGTGCCCCTGCTTAAGTGCAGCATTCATTTGCTGCTCCCGGCTCACTGCTCAGCTGATCGGTGGGCGGGGAGCCGCTAATGAATATTCACTGCGCTTAATCATCGGGACCACATGGTTTTCCCAGCACTGATTGTGGGCAGCGGGGACATCCTGAAGTGGGATAACAGTGCGATCCCACTCACTGCTGCCCCCCTCCCCACATGCTACATCCCTACCATAAGACGCACCCACACTTTCCTCCCAAATTTGGAGGAAAAAAAGTGCGTCTTATGGTCGAAAAAATACGGTAAAACACAGTATGCAAAAAAGGTGGTAGGCTAGCTCACCAAACATAGAGGTCTAGAGACTCAATCCCAAGACACAAAGGTGTGACTAAATGAGCCTTAAATAGGTCTAGGGATATGATGTCATTGATCCACACCAGGCAACTTGCAAAACCTGATGTAGAGCACAACAGATGGTTGTGGACCCAGGAGATGGAAGTGTGGATCCGGATACTTGGAACAGGTGTGTATCACAATTTACATTGAAGCCTACAGGGGCAAATTAATTTGTGACCTGAGAACAACAATCATAGTGTCAGATTTTTTTTAAATGTTTGTGTCGCGGGGTGAGGTTGTGTCTCAGCCCAACCAAATTGATGATCATTAGATGTGATCTCTCAGGGCAACACAGCTATCTTCATGTTGCACAATCAGAGTTTTTGTGTTGCCCTTACCTAATAAGGGTGATCACTTTAATAATGTGAACAGTATCAACAGATTCTAAGTAAATCTTCCAGCAAGGATAGAGAACAAATGAGACAGGAAAGAATCATTATTCATTTATGTTTATAGCTGTAATTTAATATATAAAGCTATGGTCACAAATGTATTATCTGTAATCTAAATTGTTAATATAAAACTCTGGCATTTTCCATGGTCTATTTCTGACTGCAAAAAAAATGAAGATTTTACACTGATTCCAAAGATGTATATAACCAGTCATTGTGTATTATACCAGGACCTAAGCTGTACTGGGGAATCCAATATGCATCCTGCTCCAACTTCCGGATCCTCTATTCAGAGGGGCATTGCATTTCTTGGAATGTTGTATCTTTGTATGGCACAGAGATATCAGTGAACAAACTACAAATACTTCTTTTCACCTCATGCCCACACATGCCATCTCATCACATTCACAAAGGCAATGGTTTCCTTTGATGGCAAGCAGCCATTTCTATAGAAATGCCGCGGAAGAGTTGTGCATTGTGTAAATCAGAAGTTTTGCCTAAGGGCATCTGTGCAGCCAGACACATGGAAATAGTAATGTGAATGTTTATCAGCCCATTGCTTGTATTAGAAGAATACATTATATTTCTTTAAACTGCTCATTAATGCGAGTTATTACTAATAACACAGACTATGGAGTGGTGTATGGGAAGAATAGTGTTTGCTTGATTTTTGTATAGGAAATGCATTTATCCGATTTATATGCATTACTGTACTACAGTAAGTGATACTCATAGGGATCCAGAAAGCTAAGATCTGGATAGGAGTTTGCAGAGTTCTGTACAATGCATGTAGGGCTGTTTTTGTAAAAAATTAGGGCAGTAGACAACAAGAGCGGTAGAGTTCCCACAATCATAATTCCTGCACACTTACTGTACTGTGTAACCAATTTTTAGACCAGAATACTGTCATAAAATGCCAAATATACACACTGCCATATAACTTCCAAACAGTACTGCCATTCAATTCCCCCCCAAAAAACTATAATTCATTTGCAATTAAGGGTACATTCACATAAGGCAGATATAGTGCAGATTTTCCATCTATTTTATAGTAGCAGCAAAGAAAGAAAAACTTAAGCTGCGTATCAATTGTAAATCTAAGGCTAGTTTCACACTAGCGTTTGTAGGAGCTGCGGAGGGCTGCGGACTTCCTCCTTGGAGCTCCGCCCTCGACCGCACCTCTGCCGCTAGCTCCGCCTACTTCTGCATGCGGCCGGCATGCGGCCTGTGTACTTATCTTTTACATTAGGTACGCAGGTCGTGCCGCAGTATGCGGATGCTTCCGCATACGTCGTTTTGACGATGCGGAAAAAAAAAGAAATTGCTACAAGCTGCGTCCTACGCTGGTCGCCGCATCATCAAAACAATGCATGCAGAAGCATCCGCATACTGCGGCACGACCTGCGTACCTAATGTTAAAGATAGGTACGCAGGCCGCATGCCGGCTGCATGCAGAAGTAGGCAGAGCTAGCGGCGGAGGTGCGGCCGAGGGCGGGGCTTCACGGAAGAAGTCCGCAGCTCTCCGCAGCTCCTACAAATGCTAATGTGAAACCGGCCTTATACGGATTTTCCCAATTGAGTTCAATATGGAAATGAAAATTCCCCTTTGAGTATTTTCTTTTGTGAGGCACAGTGCTAAATATTAGGGTATGTTCACACTGCATCTTTTTCCTTTGGTCAAAAAGTCAATTTTTCAAGTAGAAGACACTTCAGGAATCGTTTCTTTTCTCTGAACTTTTATAAACATGAAGCATATTTTTTAGCGCTATTTGGTTGTTTTCTGATAGCTTTTTGGTGGCTTTTCTCTCTTTTTTCTCTAGGATTTTTTCTGTGTCTTTTGGGTGCCTTTTTACTGGTGTTTTCCAGACTTTTTTTTTAAAAACCTATTAACCTCTTTCTGCCACTAGACGTACTATTCCATCCATGTGGGTGGGCCCTACTTCCTATTGACGGAAAGTACGTCATGCCCTTTAATGCGACACTGCGACTTAAGTCGCGGTGATCGCATTAAAATTTCCAGCGCCATCTTACCTGGAGGAAGATGGTGTCGGCATCCTAGGGCCTGTCTCTGCCCCCCCGGCCTCCCGATTGCTGTGATTGGCTGTTCAATTCTGAACAGCCAATCGCAGCCTTTCTCATTGTTTCAGCCAATCAGATTGGCTGAAACAGTGAGGTCCCAGGCTAGGATCGAGTACCGATGTACTCGATCCTAGGCCTGTGCCTGGCAACGCCAGGCATCAGCCAAAACCCCCAGATTGGCACGATCGACGATCACATCGATCGCGCCAATCCAATTGATCGCAGTAACTTCCTGGGTCGGTGCTATTGCAGGACCGATCTTACGCCAGAGGCCAGAGCTGATTGGCACGATCGATGTGATCGTCGATTGTGCCAATCACAGGGCACGCCAGCAGTGTGACTGCGCTATGCCCTGCCGGTGACCTACCGGTCACCTGCCGGTCACCTGCTGGTGACCTGCTGGAGACCTGCCTAGGATCGGAGCTGTGAGCTCCGATCATAGGCCGGTGCCTAGCAACACCGCCATCACCAGGGCCTCCTCTGATTGGTGGGATTGATGTGATCATCAATCCCACCAATCACAGGTCACAGCAGTGGTATGACCGCTCTGTGACCACTTTACTTCAAAGAAACCCCTAATACCTAAAAATACTTTATTTGAAAATAGTTAAAATATCTAATAGACAAAAAAACCCCGCAAACCTACACTTAATGTGAAAATTAGGGCTCCTAAAACTCCCTATAAAATCCCTAGTCCACCCTTCCTAACAGTGGAGGTTGGCACCCTACTTTGTACGCAAATTGGCGCCCCCACTCACCGGCGGCTCGTCCTGATATGTCCTGCTAGGCCCTACTATATACCTGGACAGCAAGATGAGGCCCGTTCCTGACCCATACGTGCCGCTCTGTGACCTGTCTCACCTGCCCCTGACCTGACTGACTGCTGCAGGAATCCTCACACTTGGTGAGGATTCCTGCAGAGCGGTCACGCTGAGAGATCCCCTCCTGTGCTGAGACTTGTGGTGCCACAGTAGCCTGTGACACCACAATTCTTGCTAAAGAAAAAAGAAAGAAGAAAAAAGGCAGAAGAAAGAAGAGAGACTACAGCCGTAAGTGTTGATACCCCGATCCGGCCCGATCTCTCTTCATCCCCCCATCCCCCATCTCCCCTTCCCTTTCTCCCTCCACCCCCACTTTGCGCCGCATCCGTGCCCAAATTTAGCAGCCGCCGAGCGTTGATTGGTGACGCAGTTCAGCGATCAACACTCGGGCTCACTTTTTTCACCCCCCTTAGCGACGCTGAGCGTTGATTGGTGATGCAGTTCACTGATCAACACTCGTGCTCACTTTTCTTTTTTCCATCCCCGTGCGCTCACCCAGACGCCGCGTCTAACCCATGTCTTCCCTCTTCTTTTTTTTTCCCATCCCATGCGCTCACCCAGCCGCCGCATCTAACCCGTGCCTTCCCTTTTCTTTTTCCCATCCCCATGTGCTCATCCAGCCGCCGCGTCTAACCCGTGCCTTCCCTTTTCTTTTTTTTCCCATCCCCGTGCGCTCACCCAGCTGCCGTGTCTAATCCGTGCCTTCCCTTTTTTTTCCCATCCCCATGCGCTCACCCAGCCACCGCATCTAACCCGTGCCTTTCCTTTTCTTTTTTTCCCATCCCCGTGCGCTCACCCAGCCGCCGCGTCTAACCCGTGCCTTCCCTTTTCTTTTTTTTTCCATCCCCGTGCGCTCACCCAGCCACCGCGTCTCACCCGTGCCTTCCCCTTTTTTTTCCCCATCCCCGTGTGCTCACCCAGCCGCCGCGTCTAATCCGTGCCTTCCCTTTTTTTCCCATCCCCAGGCACTCACCCAGCCGCCGTGTCTAACCCGTGCCTTCCCTTTTCTTTTTCCCATCCCCGTGTGCTCACCCAGCCGCCGCGTCTAACCCGTGCCTTCCCTTTTCTTTTTTTTTCCCCATCCCCGTGCGCTCACCCAGCCGCCGCGTCTAACCTGTGCCTTCCCTTTCTTTTTTTTTCCCATCCCCTTGCGCTCACCCAGCTGCCGTGTCTAATCCGTGCCTTCCCTTTTTTTTCCCATCCCCAGGCACTCACCCAGCCGCCGCGTCTAACCGTGCCTTCCCTTTTATTTTTTTTTTCCCATCCCCGTGCGCTCACCCAGCCGCCACGTCTAACCCGTGCCTTCACTTTTCTTTTTTTTTTCCATCCTCGTGCGCTCACCCAGCTGCTGCATCTAACCCCTGCCTCCCCTGTTCTTTTTTTTTTCCCATCCCCGTGCACTCACCCAGCAGCCGCTGAACTTTGATAAGTGACGCGGTTCACTTATCAGAGCTCTCGTGCCTGCCGTTTTTTTTCACATCCCCGTTCGCACACCCAGCAGCCGCCGAAGTCTGATAAGTGACGCGGTTCACTTATCAGAGCTCTCGTGCCTGCCGTTTTTTTTTCACATCCCCGTTCGCACACCTAGCAGCCGCCGAACTTTGATAAGTGACGCGGTTCACTTATCAGAGCTCTCGTGCCTGCCGTTTTTTTTCACATCCCTGTTCGCACACCCAGCAGCCGCCGAACTTTGATAAGTGACGCGGTTCACTTATCAGAGCTAGGGCCTGCTGTTTTAGACTTTTTTTTCACAGGTATTTTTTTCTCCCTATTTGCTTTTTTTCCTTTAGCTTTTTCTTATCAGAATAGTTTGCACCAAACACTATCCCCCCCCACAAGTACACATAGTTACCAATAAAGTACACCCAAGCACCATACTCACAAAAAAAAGTCCCGCTTGTCCCGTTCACCCAACAGCGCTATTCAGCGGAGGAGGCATATTCTTTCCTTGCCTCCGACACTTATAGCGAGGGAGAGGATCCCACTTTTCTTTATTTTTCTGATTCTTCCTCATCCTCTTCCCACTCCTCATCTTCCTCCTCCGGCCCTGCGGAACCACCATGCAGAAGCAGTGCCCATCATTCATAAAGATGAAGATGAGGCAGGGCCCACTCCTGAAGATGAACCAGCGCACCCCTCTTCGGACCTCGTATGGACCTCGCCCCCCGAAAATCACGAGCCACTGATTCCTGATTTTGTGGCAGAATTAGGAATCAGGTTTGACACCATCGGCCTCACAGAAATAGACTTTTCAAAGTCTTTTTCTCTTAAGATTTTGTTAACCTCATGGTGGAGCAAACTAATTTGTATGCTTGTCAATTTTTGGAGCAAAACACCGATTCATCATATTCTAACTGGTCTCCTGTAGACGCAGTTGAAATGATGCAGTTTTGGGGCCTGATCCTTCACATGGGGCTACTGAAGAAGCCAGAAATTCGGCAATATTGGAGTGTTGATATTTTATACAACACTCCAGTGTTCCGAATGGTCATGGTCCGTACACGTTTTGAAGCCATCCATAAGTTCCTGCATTATTTCAATAATGCACATTGTCCCGTATGAGATGACCCCAACTTTGACCGTCTGTTCAAAGTTCGGCCTGTCATCGAACACTTCAACAAAAAGTTTGGTGAAGTGTACGTGCCCAAAAGGGACATCTGCGTGGATGAGTCCTTGGTTCATTTTAAGGGGCGGCTCAGATTCCGTCAATACCTGCCCAGCAAGAGAACCAGGTACGGAATCAAACTGTACAAGCTGTGTGAGAGTACATCAGGGTACACCTACAGCTTTAGAGTCTACGAAGGGAAGGACACCAGGGTTGAACTGCCTGAGTGTCCTTCTATCCTGGGAGTGAGTGGAAAAATTGTGTGGGATTTGGTGCACCCACAGCTGGATGAAGGTTATCACCTCTACACCGATAACTTTTATTCCAGCATCCCACTCTACAAATCCCTCTCTGCGCGAGGTACCGCAGCCTGCGGTACTGTCTGCAAAAATCAGAGAGGCCTCCCGAAAACGCTACTTGGGCAGATGCTCAGAAGGGGTGACAGCAGAGCCCAAAGTAGTGACCACCTGCTGGTGGTCAAGTACAAGGACAAGAGGGATGTCCTTCTCTTGACCACCATACACGGTGATGGCAGTGCCCTCAGCACTGTACGGGGTACCTCTACACAGGTCAGCAAACCTGACTGTGTACTGGGGTACAACAAAAACATGGGGGGCGTTGATCTCTCTGTTCAACTCCTCCAACCGTGCAGTGCTTTGAGAAAGGCCAAGGTGTGGTACAAAAATCTGTCCGTGTACATCGTACAAATGGCAATGCTCAACGCTTTCCTGCTGTCACGATGTGCACGCCACACCCATACGTCGTACCTTCAGTTCCAGGAGGTAGTGGTTAAGGCCCTGGCATATTTGGCATGAGGGTAGGAGCGGGCCCCAGTACTTCTGTAACTGAAGGTGCTCGTAACGTACCAGGTCAGCATTTCCCGGGTGAGGTCCTGCAAACTGGAAAAAGAGGTAAGTCGCAAAAAAGGTTACAAAAGGGGAATACACAAGGACACCATTTATTAATGCGACACCTGCCCCGAAAAACCTGGCCTGTGTATGAAGGATGGCCTCAAATTGTACCACAACTCCATGCACTACTAATTTACTTTACAGGAAACAGTAGATTAGTTCCAAAAAGGGGGCACATCTATGTAAGTTCATTGGGGGTCTAGTTTACAAAATGTCACTTGTGTTTTTTTTTTTACTGTTTAGGCACATCAGGGGCTCTGCAAACGGAACATGACACCTGCAGACCATTCCATCAAAGTCTGCTTTCCAAAACGTCACCACTTCCCTTCCGAGCATATTTTTTCCCACATGTGGGGTATCAGCGTACTCAGGACAAATTGGAGAACAACTTTTGGGGTCCAATGTCTCCTGTTACCCTTGGGAAAATAAAAAATTGGGGACTAAAAGATCATTTTTGTAGGAAAAAATAGGATTTTTTAATTTCACTCCGGGGTGTTATAAATTTAAGTGAAACACTTGGGGGTTCAAAATTCTTACCACACACCTAGGTAAGTTCCCAATTAGGTCTAGTTTCCAAAATGGGGTCACTTGGGGATTTCTACTGTTCAGGCACATCAGGGGCTCTGCAAATGGAACATAACGCCCGCAAACCATTCCATCAAAGTCTGCTTTTCAAAACGTCACTGTTTCCCTTCCGAGCCCCGAAGTGTACCCAAACAGTAGTTTTCTCCCACATGTGGGGTATCAGCGTACTCAGAACCAATTGGACAATAACTTTTGGGGTCCAATTTCTCCTGTTACCTTTGGGAAAATTAAAAATTGGGGACTAAAAGATCATTTTTATGGGAAAAAATAGGATTTGTTATTTTCACGCCTGGGCATTATAAACTTCTGTGAAGCACTTGGGGGATAAAAGTACTCACGACACATCTAGATAAGTTCCTTAGGGGGTCTAGTTTCCAAAATTGGGTCACTTGTGGGGGGTTTCTACTGTTTAGGCACATCAGGGGCTCGCCAAACGCGACATGGCGTCCGATCTCAATTCCAGCTAATTTTAGCTTGAAAAAGTCAAACGGCGCTCCTTCCCTTCTGAGCCCTGCCATGCACCCAAACAGTGGTTCCTCCCCACATATGGGGTATCGGCGTACTCACAACAAATTGGACTACAACTTTTGTGGTCCAATTTCTTCTGTTACCTGTTATGATCCTGGTGGCAAGGATCGCAAACTGACCTGCTAAGTAACAGAAATCCTTAGGACAAGCTCTGGGGATGTGGGAGCTATACTGACTGCACCCCTGATTATATCAATACACACTATAGGCAGCCGTGGAGCGTTACCTAAAATCCTAGACGCCTCGTCACAGCCTGAGAAACTAGCTACCCCTAGAGAGAAAGCAAGCCTCACTTGCCTCAGAGAAATCACCCCAAAGTTTTAGACAGCCCCCCACAAATAATAACGGTGAGTTAAGGGGAAAATACAAACGTAGAAATGAAAACAGGTTTTTTAGCAAATGAGGCCCGCTAACACTAAATAGACAGAAGACAGCAAGGGATCTGTGCGGTCAGTATAAAATGCTATCAAAAATAATCCACGCAGAGATTACAAGAACCCCCACACCGACTCACGATGTGAGGGGCGCAACTCTGCACCCCATAACTTCCAGCAAGCGAGAATATTACATATAAGCAAGCTGGACAGAACTCATCATATACAGAGAAACATTTTCAAGGAAATAATGAGCAAACATGAACTAGCAAGACTTAGCTTCTCAGGAGGAGACAGGTCACAAGGAAAGTCCAGAGAGATCAGAACCAGTACTGAATACAACGACAGCAGGCAAAAAGTGAAGGTCCAGGTGGAGTTAAATAGAGGCCAGACTAGCAGAAAATGAGGCAGCTGGATTCCAGCTACAGACCCGCAGTAAGCACTAAAGGCCACCAGAGGGAGCCCAAGAACAGAACTCACACAATACCACTCATGACCACAGGAGGGAGCCTGAGAACGGAATTCACAACAGTACCCCCCCTTGAGGAGGGGTCACCGAACCCTCACCAGAGCCCCCAGGCCGATCCGGACGAGCCAGATGAAAGGCACGAACAAAATCAGCCGCATGGACATCAGAGGCGACAACCCAGGAATTATCCTCCTGACCATAGCCCTTCCACTTAACCAAGTACTGAAGCTTCCGTCTCGAAATACGAGAATCCAAGATCTTCTCCACCACATACTCCAATTCTCCCTCAACCAACACCGGAGCAGGAGGATCAACAGAAGGAATCACAGGCACCACATACCTCCGCAATAATGACCTATGGAACACATTATGAATGGCAAACGATGCTGGGAGGTCCAAACTAAATGACACAGGGTTAAGGATTTCTAAAATCTTATAAGGACCGATGAAACGAGGCTTGAACTTAGGAGAGGAAACCTTCATAGGAACGAAACGAGAAGACAGCCATACCAAATCCCCCACACGAAGTCGGGGACCCTCACAGCGACGGCGGTTAGCAAAGCGCTGAGCCTTCTCTTGTGACAACGTCAAATTGTCCACTACGTGGTTCCAAATCTGTTGCAACCTATCCACCACAGAATCCACCCCAGGACAGTCCGAAGGCTCAACCTGACCTGAGGAAAAACGAGGATGAAAACCAGAATTGCAAAAAAAAGGTGAAACCAAAGTAGCAGAACTAGCCCGATTATTGAGGGCGAACTCAGCCAATGGCAAAAAGGACACCCAATCATCCTGATCAGCCGAAACAAAACATCTCAGATAAGTTTCCAAGGTCTGATTAGTTCGTTCAGTTTGACCATTCGTCTGAGGATGGAAGGCCGACGAAAACGACAAATCAATGCCCATCTTAGCACAAAAGGACCGCCAAAATCTGGACACAAACTGGGATCCTCTGTCAGACACAATGTTCTCCGGAATCCCATGCAAACGAACCACATTCTGAAAAAACAGCGGCACCAAATCGGAGGAGGAAGGCAGCTTAGGCAAAGGCACCAAATGGACCATTTTAGAAAAACGATCACAAACCACCCAGATGACAGACATCCTCTGAGAGACTGGAAGATCCGAAACAAAATCCATGGAAATATGCGTCCAAGGCCTCTTTGGGACAGGCAAAGGCAAAAGCAAACCACTGGCACGAGAACAGCAAGGCTTGGCCCGAGCACAAATCCCACAGGACTGCACAAAGGAACGCACATCCCGCGACAAGGACGGCCACCAAAAGGACCTAGCCACCAAATCCCTGGTACCAAAAATTCCAGGGTGACCCGCCAACACCGAAGAATGAACCTCGGAAATAACTCTACTGGTCCATCTATCCGGGACAAACAGTCTCTCCGGTGGACAACGGTCAGGTTTATTGGCCTGAAATTCCTGCAGCACCCGCCGCAAATCAGGGGAGATGGCAGACAGAATCACCCCCTCTCTGAGGATACCAGCCGGTTCAGAAACTCCCGGAGAGTCAGGCACAAAACTCCTAGAAAGGGCATCAGCCTTCACGTTCTTTGAACCCGGAAGGTATGAAACCACGAAATTGAAACGGGAGAAAAACAGTGACCATCGAGCCTGTCTGGGATTCAACCGCTTGGCAGACTCGAGATAAGTCAAATTCTTGTGATCCGTCAAGACCACCACACGATGTTTGGCTCCCTCAAGCCAATGTCGCCACTCCTCCAATGCCCACTTAGTTGCCAACAACTCCCGATTACCAACATCATAATTCCGCTCGGCAGGCGAAAACTTTCTTAAAAAGAAAGCACATGGCCTCATCATAGAGCCATCAGAGTTTTTCTGCGACAAGACAGCCCCTGCTCCTATCTCAGAGGCATCAACCTCGACCTGGAAAGGGAGAGAGACATCCGGCTGACGCAAGACAGGAGCCGAAGAAAACCGACGTTTCAGCTCCTGAAAGGCCTCCACGGCCGCAGGAGACCAATTGGTCACATCAGAACCCTTCTTGGTCAAATCCGTCAAAGGCTTAACCACACAAGAGAAATTAGTGATGAAGCGACGGTAAAAATTAGCAAAGCCCAAGAACTTCTGAAGACTCTTCACTGATGTAGGTTGAGTCCAGTCATAAATAGCCTGGACCTTAACTGGATCCATCTCAATAGTGGAAGGAGAAAAAATAAAGCCCAAAAAGGAAACCTTCTGGACTCCGAAGAGACATTTAGAGCCCTTCACAAATAAGGCATTGGCACGCAGGACCTGAAATACCATCCTGACCTGCTTCACATGGGATTCCCAATCGTCAGAAAATACCAAAATATCATCCAGGTACACAATCATAAATCTATCCAGATACTTTCGGAAGATGTCGTGCATGAAGGACTGAAACACGAAAGGTGCATTAGAGAGCCCAAAAGGCATCACCAAGTACTCAAAATGGCCTTCGGGCGCATTAAATGCCGTTTTCCATTCAACGCCCTGTTTTATACGCACAAGATTATACGCTCCTCGAAGATCTATCTTGGTGAACCAACTAGCCCCCTTAATCCGAGCAAACAGATCAGACAGCAATGGCAAAGGATACTGAAATTTGACCGTGATGTTATTTAGAAGGCGATTAAATCAAGAAACAAAGAAAAAGGGAGGCATGTACAAATTGGGGATCACCACATCCAAAATCATATAAATATAGTACATTTTATTAGGTATAACAAGCACAAAACACTGCACAAGACTTTAAAAACACATTAAAAAACCACCAAAAAACATGGTAAATACAAAGACCCAACGCGTGTCGCCAGAAAGATCTGGCTTCCTCAGGGGCCCCTGAGGAAGCCAGATCTTTCTGGCGACACGCGTTGGGTGGTTTATGCCCTGGTTCTCCACCCCCCTTCTTGCTTGTCCCTAGAATCCCTTGACATTTTGTAGGGATCGGGGCTCAGTCTTGCACTGGATGGGGTACTCCTTGTTTATTTGTAAGTGTACGCCTGTATTACCTTAGCCTCTGGGACTGCATAGTATATTTATATTTCAGTGCACTATATTAGGTGTTGAATACGTTATTTATATATGGGGATGTGTTTTGAACCGGGGTTATAGACCCTATTATGGGTCTTTGTATTTACCATGTTTTTTGGTGGTTTTTTAATGTGTTTTTAAAGTCTTGTGCAGTGTTTTGTGCTTGTTATACCTAATAAAATGTACTATATTTATATGATTTTGGATGTGGTGATCCCCAATTTGTACATGCCTCCCTTTTTCTTTGTTTCTTGATTTATACATATTTTGTGGCATGTGATGGGAGATCCCATGTAGTGGTGCCCGCCTGTCTTCATTTTTTACAAGTTATTTAGAAGGCGATAATCTATACAAGGTCTCAGAGAACCATCCTTCTTGGCCACAAAAAAGAACCCCGCACCCAAAGGGGACGAGGACGGGCGAAATTGCCCCTTCTCCAGAGACTCCTTTATATAACTCCGCATAGCGGTATGTTCTGGTACAGATAAATTGAAAAGTCGTCCCTTAGGGAACTTACTACCAGGAATCAAATTTATAGCACAATCACAATCCCTATGAGGAGGTAGGGCACTGAATTTGGGCTCATCAAATACATCCTGGTAGTCCGACAGAAATTCAGGGACTTCAGAAGGAGTAGAAGCAGCAATTGACACCAAAGGAGCATCGCCATGAATCCCCTGGCAACCTCAACTTGACACAGACATTGCTTTCCAATCCAGGACTGGATTATGAGCCTGCAGCCATGGCAGACCCAACACGACAACGTCATGCAAATTATGTAACACAAGAAAACGAATCACCTCCTGATGTGCAGGAGTCATGCACATAGTCACTTGAGTCCAGTACTGAGGCTTATTCTTGGCCAATGGCGTAGCATCAATTCCCTTTAGTGGAATAGGAAATTGCAAAGGCTCCAAGATAAAACCACAGCGCCTGGCAAATGACAAATCCATCAAGTTTAGGGCAGCACCTGAATCCACAAAAGCCATAACTGAGTAGGATGACAGGGAGCAAATCAAAGTAACAGACAACATGAATTTGGGCTGTACAGTACCAATGGTGACAGATTTAGTGAACCTATTTGTGCGCTTAGAACAATCAGAGATAACATGAGTTCATTTTTTTTTTTCCTCTGCAGTATGGCTAGCCCCTCTCCTCCCCTTAATCTCTGGGTGGTTCAGAATTCAGCTGCAGACATGGACATTCAGAGTCTGTCCTCTAGTCTGGATCATCTCACTGCAAGGGTACAAGGTATCCAGGATTATGTAGTTCACAGTCCTATGTCAGAGCCTAAAATACCAATTCCTGAGTTATTCTCTGGAGATAGATCTAGGTTTTTGAATTTCAAAAATAATTGTAAATTATTCCTTTCTCTGAGACCTCGTTCCTCTGGTGACCCTGTTCAGCAAGTTAAAATTATTATTTCTTTGTTACGTGGTGACCCTCAAGATTGGGCATTCTCTCTGCCGCCAGGAGATCCTGCATTACTAAATGTGGATGCGTTTTTTCTGGCGCTTGGATTGCTTTATGAGGAACCTAATCTAATAGACCAGGCAGAAAAGGTTTTGCTGGCTCTCTCTCAGGGTCTGGATGAAGCAGAGGTTTACTGTCAGAAGTTTAGGAAATGGTCTGTGCTCACTCAGTGGAATGAGTGTGCCCTGGCAGCAATTTTCAGAAAAGGTCTTTCTGAAGCCGTTAAGGATGTTATGGTGGGGTTCCCCACGTCTGCGGGTCTGAATGAGTCTATGTCGTTGGCCATTCAGATTGATCGGCGTTTGCGGGAGCCTCAAACCTGTGCACCATCTGGCGGTATTTTCTGAGCAGAAGCCTGAGTCTATGCAATGTGACAGGATTCTGACCAGAATTGAACGGCAGAATCACAGACGTCAGAATGGGTTGTGCTTTTACTGTGGTGATTCTACTCAGGATCTCTCTTATCCCTCTTTTGCGATGCATTAACTCTTTTATGGCCTGCTGTACTGTTATGATCCTGGTGGCAAGGATCGCAAACTGACCTGCTAAGTAACAGAAATCCTTAGGACAAGCTCTGGGGATGTGGGAGCTATACTGACCGCACCCCTGATTCTATCAATACACACTATAGGCAGCCGTGGAGCGTTACCTAAAATCCTAGACGCCTCGTCACAGCCTGAGAAACTAGCTACCCCTAGAGAGAAAGCAAGCCTCACTTGCCTCAGAGAAATCACCCCAAAGTTTTAGACAGCCCCCCACAAATAATAGCGGTGAGTTAAGGGGAAAACACAAACGTAGAAATGAAAACAGGTTTTTTAGCAAATGAGGCCCGCTAACACTAAATAGACAGAAGACAGCAAGGGATCTGTGCGGTCAGTATAAAATGCTATCAAAAATAATCCACGCAGAGATTACAAGAACCCCCACACCGACTCACAATGTGAGGGGCGCAACTCTGCACCCCAGAACTTCCAGCAAGCGAGAATATTACATATAAGCAAGCTGGACAGAACTCATCATATACAGAGAAACATTTTCAAGGAAATAATGAGCAAACATGAACTAGCAAGACTTAGCTTCTCAGGAGGAGACAGGTCACAAGGAAAGTCCAGAGAGATCAGAACCAGTACTGAATACAACGACAGCAGGCAAAAAGTGAAGGTCCAGGTGGAGTTAAATAGAGGCCAGACTAGCAGAAAACGAGGCAGCTGGATTCCAGCTACAGACCCGCAGTAAGCACTAAAGGCCACCAGAGGGAGCCCAAGAACAGAACTCACACAATACCACTCATGACCACAGGAGGGAGCCCGAGAACGGAATTCACAACAGTTACCCTTGTGAAAATAAAAAATTGGGGACTAAATGATCATGTTTGTGGAAAAAATATGATTTTTTATTTTCACGCCTGGGCGTTATAAACTTCTGTGAAGCACTTGGGGGATAAAAGTGCTCACCACACATTTAGATAAGTTCCTTAGGGGGTCTAGTTTCCAAAATGGGGTCACTTGTGGGGGGGTTCCACTGTTTAGGCACATCAGGGGCTCACCAAACGCGACATGGCGTCCGATCTCAATTCCAGCTAATTTTAGCTTGAAAAAGTCAAACGGCGCTCCTTCCCTTCTGAGCCCTGCCATGCGCCCAAACAGTGATTCTCCCCACATATGGGGTATCGGCACACTCAGGACAAATTGGACTACAAATTTTGTGGTCCATTTTCTCTTTTTACCTTTGGGAAAATAAAAAAATTGTTGCTGTAATATCATTTTTTTGACTAAAAAGATAAATGTTCATTTTTTCTTTTCACGTTGCCTCTGCTCCTATGAAACACCTGAAGGGTTAATAAACTTCTTGAATGTGGATTTGAGTACCTTGAGGGGTGCAGTTTTTAGAATGGTGTCACTTTTGGGTATTTTGAGCCATATAGACCACTCAAAGTGACTTCAAATGTGAAGTGGTCCCTAAAAAAATGGTTTTGTAAATTTTGTTGTAAAAATGAGAAATCATTGGTTAACTTTTAACCCTTATAACTTTCTAACGAAAAAAAAATTTGGTTCCAAAATTGTGCTGATGTAAAGTAGACATGTGGGAAATGTTACTCATTTACTATTTTGTGTGACATATTTCTCTGTTTTATGGGCATAAAAATTCAAAGTTTGAAAATTGCTAAATTTTCCAAATTTTCACCAAATTTCCATTTTTTACACAAATAAATGCAAGTAATATTGAATAAATTTTACCACTAACGTGAAATAGAATATGTCACGAGAAAACAATATAATATTTTAATTAAGAATTATAATTCTATAATTAATAACCAGCAAAGGCTATGCAAACAGCTGCAAGCTGATATTAATAGCCTAGGAAGGGGCCATGATTACTGGATACCACATTCATATTTTTATATGTTTTGGCGCTTTTACACAATAAAAACAGTTTTATAGAAAAAAGTATTTTTGCATCGCTTTATTCTGAGAGCTATAACATTTTTATTTTTAGGCTGATGGAGCTATATGGCACCTTGTTTTTTCAGGACAAGATTACATTTTTAGCAATACCATTTTTAATCACATTCAACTTTTTGATCGCATTTTAATCCACTTTTTGGTATGATAAAAATAGTATAGTTTTTAGCATAGTTTTTTTATGGTGTTCACCAAAGGGGTTAACTAGTGGGACAATTTTATAAGTTGGGCCTTACCGGACTCGTCAATATCAAATATGTGTACTTTTTTGATTATTTGTTTTTCATAAAAATATTAATTTATAGGTGCCAATTTTTTTTAAATTATTTTGTGATTTAAAAAAAAAATATTTGTACAATTTTTTTAAACTTTTTACTTAGTCCCACATTTTGCAGTTTGATTGCAGTTATAAAGCATGGCAATGCAGGAGCATTGTTATGTTTAATAGCTTGTCAATGCTGCAGACACAAACTTGTTAGACTATGCACTCACGATGACATCAGAGGGCAGAAGGAGCCCCATTCCTCTGCCTGCATTGTAAATGCTGCAATTGATATCGATCGTAGCATTTAGATGGTTAAACTGCCGGGAGCGGTGCAGGCACTGCTCCTGGTAGTCAATGCCAGGAGCAAGCTGCACACCTGGTGGCGATCGCGTGTGCACAGCTCCTGCGTGTGCAAAATCACCTGGATGTGTCCATGCATCCAAGGTCAGTACATACTTACCAACCTAAATGTATGGATACGTCCAAGGTCATGTAGGGGTTAATTTTTACTCTAAACTAACTAACCTAGAGGTGGTGTAAGAAAGAGAAAAGTGTGTGGTATGTTTCACCAGATGTGATCAATTTAGTCTATCTTCTGCCTGCATCATTAACTTGGTACAGTCTAATTTTAACCCCTTAGCAACTGTCGGTACACATTAAAATGGTGCCCTCCAAGGGGACTCATTCCCTCATATTGGAAATAAGGCTGTAGCGCCCCCCCAGAGTCGGAAAATCTCCCCCGGTAGCCAGGACCCCGGAGACCTTGATCAGGGCTGGATTTTCCAGTGGGCGATCACAAAAAAAAGTGTGCCGGCTGTTTAATGATTTCTTTCTCTTCTGACATGATATACATGTCAGAAGAGAGAAATGATGCCCCCCCGAAACCAGCTGATACCCAGCAACAATGTTGGCTCCTTTTGATCACTGTGATAGATCCTATTACAGTGATCAAAATAAAAAAAATATTCAATCAAACCCCCCTTTGTCATCCCTTTAGTTATATAAAAATAATAAAAAAATTTAACATTTTTTCCATTCTTTGCAGATGGACGTAGGCTTAGGGTTGGGATTGGGGTTAGTCTTGCAAATTTCCATTTTTTCACAAATAAACGCAAGTCATATCGAAGAACTTGTACCACTATCATTAAGTACAATATGTCATGAAAAAACATTCTCAGAATCAGTGTAATCCACTGAAGCATTTCAGAGCTATAACCTCATAAATTGACAGTGGTCAGAATTGTAAAATTTGGTTTGGGCATTAAGATCAAAATTGGCTCAGTCACTAAGGGGTTAAGACAATAATAATAAATATCTTTCACAATCTAATCACAATCAAAAGAAAATCCACTGAAATGAACCAAGGAGAGAACTGCACGAAAAGTAGGTGTTTTATTTCATGTGTACAGAGCTATTATCTGAAAAGGACGGGATTATTACAGAGAACAATGGCTGACTTGGAGCTGCAACATTAAAGTTAATTGGAAATATGTAGAGTGTAATATAATTAAGCAGTTTTACTAATAAACATGTGGAAATTGAAATAAAAATATTTAAGTTTGCTTTCAAGTTGGATGTGTTGAATTACATAAAGTGACCACAAGATGGCAGACTTATCAGTCAAATACTTTTTCAAGATCAGTATAGTGTACCTTTAAATGTCTTGCTTTTTTCCCTCATAAAAGGAACATTAATAATTTATACTATTGCTTTTATGGTTTAATATACATACTAATATCATGTTAAGGGGGTAAATAAAATCATGTAATAACAGTGTAAATCCCATTAAATGCACATTGCTTGCCTATTGAGTTTCTGAATTGTTTTTTAAACCAAAAAATGCTTCTGCACAGGCGCTATTGGGCACCTACAGTGGGATCACCCTCCCAATGGGTGCTGTATTACTGATAGTGGTTGTCATGCTGTGGTGCACCGGGTATCGTAAGGACCCACTTAAATAATTTGCCGTGACTTAGCAGAAGGCTTATACACCTTGATCAAAAAGGAGACTAAGATCCTCATATTAATTTTTCAAACAACTCAGTGGACAGTATAATATTAGGATGAGCGATCCTTGTTTTTTATGCTGCTAGATATTTTCTGTTAGTCTACAGAATGTAAATGGCATTAACAATATCTGTAATGCGCATCGGAATATGACGGCGCTATATTTGATCAATTTATTTTTATTTATTTATTATATATAAATATAAGTGAGGCTAGGTTCACATTGCGTTTACAGCAGCCCGTTCAACACATACGGTAACGGGCTGCTGTAAACGCAAGTGCCGGTATGGCAGCACGCTAGCGCAGATAGAGCATATGCTAGATCAGTGATTTTCAACCTTTTTTGAGCCGCGGCACACTTTTTATACTTAAAAAATCCCGGGGCACACCACCAACCAAAATGGCACAAAATGACACTAAAACAGTACATATTCTACATATAGTTAATAATATAGATTCTAAATGTATTTATACTCACTCAGTGTGAATATACAGCGTTTCCGCGCTGTATTTTCCGCACCATGTTCACAGCGGATTTGGTTTTCCATAGATTTACGTGGTACTGTAAACATGATGGAAAACTGATACGAATCCGCAGCGACCAATCCGCTGCGGATCCGCAGCCAAATCCGCACCGTGTGCACATAGCCTAATTCTAACCCTAATTCCAACCCTAACCCTAATTGCAACCCTAATTCTAACCCTAATTCTAACCCTAACCCTAATTCTAACCCTAGCCCTAAGTGCAACCCTAGCCCTAAGTGCAACCCTAAGTGCAACCCTAAGTGCAACCCTAGCCCTAAGTGCAACCCTAGCCCTAAGTGCAACCCTAAGTGCAACCCTAAGTGCAACCCTAAGTGCAACCCTAGCCCTAAGTGCAACCCTAACCCTAAGTGCAACCCTAAGTGCAACCCTAACCCTAAGTGCAACCCTAAGTGCAACCCTAAGTGCAACCCTAACCCTACCCCTACCCCTAACCCTACCCCTAACCCTAATGGAAAAACAAAAATAATTATATTTTCTGTATTTTATTATTGTCCCTACCTATGGGGGTGATAAAGGGGGGGTTTCATTTACTATTTTTTTTATTTTGATCGCTGTGATAGAACTTATCACAGCGACCAAAATGTATAGGAACGAATCTGCCGGCCGGCAGATTCGGCGGGCGCACTGCGCATGCGCCCGCCGTTTTCCAAGATGGCGGCGCCCATGGAGAAGACGGCCGGACACCGGGAGGGACATCGGCGCTAGGTAAGTATGGGGGGTGGGATCGGAACACGGGGGGGGGGGGATTGGAGGACCGGGGGAGCGGACAGGAGGACCGGGGGAGCGGACAGGAGGGAGGAGGGGAGCGGACAGGAGATCGGGGCAGAAAGGAGGGGGCACCATAGTTTGGGGAACTTTCCCCGCGGCACACCCGACCATGGAACACTGGTTGAAAATCACTGTGCTAGATCCTCTGCGCTAGCAGTGACGGACCCGGAAACGCCGCAGGGTCTGTCACTCAATGACGGCACATGGCTAGCGCACGCCCATTGTGGGCGTGTGCTAGCGATGCGTCCGACATAGGAATTAATGACGGCCGTAACGGACTACGTTACACCGCGTTTATGCCCCGGTGTAACGTAGTCCGTCTATCAGACGCCCATAACGTAGTGTGAACCCAGCCTAAGTAAAACAATAATAATAATTTTGAGCTATGCACTATAATATATTTTCACAATTCTGTGTAACTTCTCCTTGTTGTGTGCATTTATTTCTTCATATTTTCCTTTTTATTCCCACAGACACGTTTCCATTGTGGACTAATATATTTCATGTGACAAATAGATTTTCCCTCTTTATAAGTTATGAAAACCCTGCTGCTGATGAAAAACCAATGCTGGTAAACAACGATATTAAAAAAGCTCAGTTTACAAAATACATTATGTGTATGCAGAGAATATTAACTCCTTAGCACAAAATGACGTATGTGTACGGTATGTCAGTGCTGGCATCACTGTGTGTGTGGGGGGCTGAGGGGCTGACTTCCCTCCACACGGACAGTGCATAGACGGCATCTGAGTCTAAGGCTATGTGCACACGTCAGGATTTCTTGCAGAAATTTCCTGAACAAAACCGGACACTTTCTGCAAGAAATCCGCATGCGTTTTTTTCGCGTTTTTTGCGTGTTTTTTGTGCGTTCTTTTCCAGAGCTTCCCAATGCATTAAATAGCGGCAAAAACGTAAAAAATCCGCAAAAGTAATGAACATGCTGTGGTTTTTTTACTGTGATCATGTGCACAAAAATTACAGAATGCATTAAAATGATGATATGCTTATGTATGCATTTTTTAAGCATTTTTCCATGGAAAATGGCCGACAAAACGTGAAAAAAATGCAAAAAATCCAGAACATGTGCACATAGCCTAATAGCCACTGACATAACTAAGCCGAGGCTGCTGTTGTTAACCATTTAAATGCTGCTGTTGCACTCCCCACCTGTGAGTTTTGCATGGCTGGTTATTAAAAATACAGGGGAACCCACGCCATTTATTTTTTAAATTATTTATTTAGAGCGCAGGAGCCAGCTAGTGAATACTCCCATCAGCCGCTCCTGCTCTCGCTGTTATTAGCGGCAGCAGGCGTTGGATGATGGGAGCAGTAGTTACATCAGCTGACACCAGTGACCGGAGGTGAACGTTATACCTCTTATCACAGGTGAGCGCTCATGCTGTCTTTTGGCAGTGTGGGAACCGCGGCTCTGACCGGCAGTGATGATTTCACCAGAATCAGAAGCGGTGTTTGCCGCGCTGCCATGCATATGACAGCATGACAAACACCCGGTGTTCGGGCAGCCGAACCCCAACAGTAACATGGATTTCCTGGTGAAGTCAATGTTTGGTGTCCTTGCCAGTACAGTAGGTGTTCGGTACAGACCACAAACCTTACTGAGCAGGTTCGCCCATCTCTAGTGTCTACGAACTCGTAATGACCTGGAGAATCATAATGGCAGGTCAGTTTTAGCATTTAATGAACAAACAACTGTGGGATTGCACTTTTTTTGCAATTTCACCGCACTTGGATTTTTTTCCCGCTTTCCAGTACACGATATGTTGAAACCAATAGTGTCGTTCAAAAGTAGAGCTTGTCTCGCAAAAAACAAGCCCTCACATGGCCATATTGATCGAAAAATAAAAAAGTTATGGCTCTGGGAAAAAGGGGGGCAAAAAACGAAAATGCAAAAATGGAAATACCTCTGGTCGTTAAGGAGTTAAATATACAGATTGCAGTATCAAGGTGGTTAAGCTAAGCAAAAATACTGCATGAACCAGAACCTTTAGTGTTTGGACCTTTTTTGTATTAATATGTGTTGGTTTACATGGTACAATTCTTGGTCTAAATCCTTGTAATAATTAAAGTCTGAGGCTCCGGTTGGGATTCTCTCCTCCAGCCATTAGAGGGAGTTTTAGCTCAATTTATTTTTTAATGCACGTTCTAGTTACATTATTACCTTCTGGCAGTGCTTTAAATTTAATTGACCTTCTTATATATATATAATTACAATTAATATATGGCCTTATATCCATATCCACACAATGTATGTGTTTGTATATACACCGTATATAAATATATATATATGTATGTATCTTTTGAAATCTGAATTTGCTGACTTTTCTCCAAAAATTTGACTTGCTGTGAATAAGTTCACTGAAGTCTCAATACAGGAAAGCTTGTAAGGCTATGTGCACACGTTGCGGATTTGATGCTACGGATCTGCAGCAGTTTTCCATGCGTTGTACAGTACCATGTAAACCTATGGAAAACAAAATCCGCAGTGCACATGCTGCAAAAAAAACCGCGCGGTTTATATTCCACAGCATGTCAATTCTTTGTGGGGATTCCACAGCGGTTTACACCTTCTCCTCAATAGGAATACGCAGGAGGAATCCGCACAAAATCCACGGTAAATCCGAGGTAATTCCGCAGTAAATCCGCAGTGCGGTTTTCCTGCGGATTTACCAAAATCAGTGCGGAAAAATCTGCACACCATTCCGCAGCGTGTGCACATAGCCTAATTGCTTAGTAGATATAAAATGAGGAAGAAAAAGAGAGAGAGAGAGATCCCCGCTGGCCACAAGAGCTTACACTCTACAGGAGAGAGAGACTTGCCCAGTGACTCTGTAGGTAGAAAATGACTCTGCTGTACAAATCGTGCTCCACTGGGAACCGCTGCTCTGTAATGGCCCCAGGTACTGACCTCCACTGTACAAGGTATGATAATAAGCTAGATGTCATAGCTGCAGGGAGGGAGGCCCACTTTCTGATCCTTCAATAGTGTGAGAAATGGTGCTCTTGGTAATTTTTTTTTTTTGAAAATCGAATCTCAAAATGTTTGAATTTGCGTGAAATATACAGTATATATAGACACACAACTATTAACTGTTCTGAATCAAGTGAATCAACATGGTTTTAATACTAGAAGTTAGGACCATCCTGACTAGGGTACACCTTGATGCTAGTGGGATGGCTTTTACGCTTTTTTTTAAAATCAAATACGGTGTTTACTAAGTACTCAATGTTGTCTATATGCACTATTACTTTTACTTATTCACTTGCAACAGGGTACGTGTTTATTTTGTTTTTGTTTTGGATTTTGACAGGATTAGGGGGGTAAAAAAAAGTTCATGGTGGGAGGTTGGGTGGGGGGTTCTTAAAGGACAGGAAACAGTGTTCCAGGACATTTTTTTTTTGCACTCTGAATCCAGGTCAGTTCTAGTTCTTTTTAGCACTATTATCCTATAAGGCCAAGGTTTGGCTCTCTTTTATTAGCAAAAAATACTGACCTGAGATTTGGTAATATTAATATTATTATTTAATTGTATGACACAATTAACTTTTGTCTAATACAAATAAAAAAACATTAAAACTACGGTAATTAGGTAATTAAAAAATTGAATGTAGTACTTTGGTGGAAGTGTATTGTACTTTCGGTAGAAACCCTGTCCATAGAAGCTTAGATTCTATAATATGTAGTGAATGGATATAAGAAATCAGGAAAAAGGAGTATGTAGCTGTTGACATATCAGCTGGAGGTGGGTGTCCCGTTGTTCCAATCTTGAGATGTATTTTATGTATTGAAGAATGTTGTTTTTTTTACCAACAGTAGACAGTATATTGAACATGGGACCATTCGGGAGTGTGGAAGAGAAAAGGAAGGAGGAAAACTCAAGCTCACAGGGTATTAGAGAGTGAGCAAGCCCAATGGTAGGAAGATTATGGTATGTGAAGACGATGTCTATTTCAGGTGAGTACACTCAGTAACCCGCCTGAATAAGCACTAAAAAAGCACTCAAAAGAATGAACATATGCACTGTGATGTGGAAACCACTTGTGTATATGTTCAAGCTTTGAAGTGGGTAAAAGAAGTGACCTGACTATTCATTCGCTCACTAGTTTATACAGGCAAATAGCAAAAATGCTAGAGGAGCCAAATGATTCTCCAATGTGAATGTAGGCGGATTCACAGGAGATCAATTAGTCCAGAAGGAGGGAATCAGAATCTAACCTTTAGATGATTTATGTAAATCCACTGAGTAATGTGATTGTTCAAGGAGATGCAGTGAGCTTTATCTGGGAACAAAGATGGACCCCTATACATGAACCTGAAGCTGGAGTAAGGTGATAGTAAGAGATGAGGGAGGACATATCGGAGACTGCAGCACTGGGGACAGCTACAGTGGGTACGGAAAGTATTCAGACCCCTTTAAATCTCCCACTCTTTGTTTCATTGCAGCCATTTTATAAATTCAAAAAAGTTATTTTTTTCTCATTAATGTACACCCTGCACAACATCTTGACTGAAAAAAAACAGAAATGTAGTAATTTTTGCCAATTTATTAAAAAAGAAAAACTGAAACATCACATGGTCATAAGTAGTGTTGAGCGATACCTTCCGATATCGGAAAGTATCGGTATCGGAAAGTATCGGCCGATACCGTCAAAGTATCGGATCTAATCCGATACCGATACCCGATCACAATGCAAGTCAATAGGACGAAAATATCGGAATTAAAATAAACCCTTTCTTTCCTTGTAGGTTAATTCTACATGAAGGAAAACAACTAAGAATAATGTAGGATGTATTGGGGGAGGTGGCGGAGACATTAAAGGCACAGAGGTTTAGCCCAAACAAATAGAATAGCAGGTTTTTTTGTTTTTTTTTTATGACGGTCGGCGTTATAAAGATTTTGACTTTTTTTATTTTTTTATTTTGTCAGATATTGATGTTTCACTACTTCCACGTCCTTCACCTTCTTTTTTACTTCTCCCACACTTTCTTCTTCATTATCCTCATCATCAGCTTCTTTGACATCAAATATCTTCACCTTATTCATCTTCTTCTACCTCTAATTTTTTTTTTTACATTGTTCATATTCTTTTTATTTAACTATTATCTTTTTCATATTCAACTTCTTCATCATATTCTTATTTGTGACAGGCATTCCCGTAGTTGTTATCTATAAAAGTTTGAAGATTACACCTTCCGTTCTGCCTGTCACAAAAGAGTTACATTTGTCCGCGTTCAGTTTGGCCTGCAGCATCAGGCTTTATCCAGGGGCACCACGAGGAGGAACGGACTCACCCCCATACACTGCTTAGTCTTCTTCTGCTTATAATTTAGATAATATCTTTTGCTCTGATATTTAGTCTTATGCTTAATGTTCTTCTGCTCTTTGTTCTGCAGCCTCTTGTTCTTCTGCTTCTCGGTCTCCCAAGTCGTCGTCGTCTCCAGGGTCGTCGTCTCCGGGGTCGTCGTCATCGGGGTCGTCGTCATCGGCGTCGTCTTCAGGGTCATCGTCTCCAGGGTCGTCGTCATCTCGGTGGTTGTCGTCTCTGGTGTCGTCATCATCTTAGGGGTGGTCTTCCGGGTCATCGTCTTTAGGGTCTTGAACTTGGAAATGTAGCAGAAGGTACAAGAAGGCTGAGAAAATGCCGAGAAACAGCTGATGGATCTGGAACTCGGATGGCTACCCGAAGGTCCAAGAGCCAATGGAACTACCGAGGACCAGCTGACGTTACTGGAACCCGGTTACTAAGCAGGAGGTACCCGTGCCTGAAAGCACTACCAAGGACCACCTGACGTTGGTGGAACTCGGATACCCAGAGGGAGGCACCTAAGCCAAAGGCTCTGCCCGGAACCAGCTGACGGTACTGGAACCAGGATGGGGAGCAGAAGGTACAAGAGCAAAAGACACTGCCGAGAACCAGCTGACGGTACTGGAACCCGGATGGGTAGCCGAAGGTCCAAGAGCCAATGGAACTACCGAGGACCAGCTGACGTTACTGGAACCCGGTTACTAAGCAGGAGGTACCCGTGCCTGAAAGCACTACCAAGGACCACCTGACGTTGGTGGAACTCGGATACCCAGAGGGAGGCACCTAAGCCAAAGGCTCTGCCCGGAACCAGCTGACGGTACTGGAACCAGGATGGGGAGCTATTCAAGCTTGTCTTCCTAGAGCCCCAACTGGCGGTGTTAGAGCCCAGGGTCAGCAGGAGGAGCAGGGGGAGGGGAGTGTAGGCCGAAGCCTGCACTGGCGGCAGCTTTGGGTCTGTTGTGCCTGCGTGGCGGTCACAGGACACGTTGCCGGCTACACAGCAGGGGAACAGCTGGCGGTGCTGAACCCCACTGACACATTGGTGAGGTGTTTGGCTCTGTGCAGCCAGCACTTCCGGACAGCAACTAGCGTTGTTGGAGCCCGGGCTCTGCCGGTGGAGCAGAGTGTAGGCCGAAGCCTAATTGAACCGATTTCAAAGGTAACCTTTAACCCCCCCTCAGGGGTTACAAACTAGAAGAGCCACAGCTTATGCAGCAGTAATGCCGCACAAGTCAAAGGTTGCTCTATTAATTTTGCTCCTTGCACACGCTGAAAGGAACACGTATAACATTTAGGCCCTTACACAGTCAAACTGATTTTGAGGCGTGAGTTCCCTTCGTAAAGAGACGCAGTACAGCTGGCAAAAATGCCACCTTGGTGCTTGGCGCGGCCTCCTGCTGATCCCTTATCGCATGCCACGGCCATGAAGCCGCACAGTCCGAAGAAGGCGGAAGGAGATGAGGGACAGGCGAAGAAATGCACCGATCAAGCCCATCAATCACACCCTCGCAGTCCCAATAAATAAGACACCGAGGGGCGTTGTGTGGGGCAAGGCGGCGGCAGAGGTGCAGCCAGCCAAACAATGAGGCCAGAAGACGGGCAGCGCTACCAAGGAGCTTGTTGCGTGTCAATACAAAGGAAAATCACACCTGAGGGACGTTTTAATGGTCTCAGAGGACTCATTTTAGACGTGTTCAGTTCCCCATGGGCAAGGAGAATAAGTTTCCGAGCCACCTTGCACACATGCAGTATTACTGCTGTACAAGGTGGCTGTAAAACATAGAAACACCTGGGGGAGGGGGGACAGGTTCCCTTCAATTTCAGTTCTTGTGTCTGCGTGGCTTTTGCAGGACACGTTGCCGGCTACACAGCAGGGGAACAGCTGGCGGTGCTGGACCCCACTGACACATTGGCTGGTGTTTTTCTCTGTGCAGCTAGCAGTACCGGGCCCCAACTGGCGGTGTTAGAGCCCAGGGTCAGCAGGAGGAGGAGCAGGAGGAGGAGCAAGGGGGAGGGGAGTGTAGGCCGAAGCCTGCACTGGCGGCAGCTTTGGGTCTGTTGTGCCTGCGTGGCGGTCGCAGGACACGTTGCCGGCTACACAGCAGGGGAACAGCTGGCGGTGCTGAACCCCACTGACACATTGGCGAGGTGTTTGGCTCTGTGCAGCCAGCACTTCCGGACAGCAACTAGCGTTGTTGGAGCCCGGGCTCTGCCGGTGGAGCAGAGTGTAGGCCGAAGCCTAATTGAACCGATTTCAAAGGTAACCTTTAACCCCCCCTCAGGGGTTACAAACTAGAAGAGCCACAGCTTATGCAGCAGTAGTGCCGCACAAGTCAAAGGTTGCTCTTTTAATTTTTCTCCTTGCACACGCCGAATGAAACACGTATAACATTTAGCCCTTTATACAGTCAAACTGTGTTAGAGGCGCGAGTTCCCTTCGTAATGAGACGCAGCACAGATGTCAAGAATCCCACCTTGGTGCTGGGTGCAGCCTCCTGAGCGTTGTTATTTGCTGTACAGGAGTCTGCGCTGTCGTGTTATCCCCTGGCCTAGCGCTGTTAGCGCTGCCCATCTTCTGACATCATGTAATGTCGGCCGGTGCGGTTCGCGATGACCATGAATCCCAGCCCCGCAGTGTCTTAACATTGTTAAAACACTGCGGGTCTGGGATTCATGGCCTGGCGCAGCACATATGTTCGCCTCTCACACTCGGGTCCTTACACCCGCTTCAGACTGTGCGGCGTCAGCTGATCCCTTATCGCATGCCACGGCCATGAAGCCGCACAGTCTGAAGAAGGCGGAAGGAGATGAGTGACAACAGGCGAAGATATGCACTGCTCATGCCCATCAATCACACCCTCGCAGTCCCAATAAATAAGACACCGAGGGGCGTTGTGTGGGTCAGGGCGGCCGCAGAGGCGCAGGCAGCCAAACAATGATGCCAGAAGACGGGCAGCGCTACCAAGGGGGTTGCAGCGTGTCATTACAAAGGAAAGTCACACCACCGGGACGGTTAAATGGTCACACAGAGGACACATTTTAGACGTGTTTTCAGTTCCACATGTGCGAGGAGAATACGTTTATGAGCCACCTTGCACACATGCAGCATTACCGCTGTACGAGGTGGCTGTAAAACGTACAAACGCCTGGGGGAGGGGGGACAGGTTCCCTTCAATTTCAGTTCTTGTGTCTGCGTGGCTTTTGCAGGACACGTTGCCGGCTACACAGCAGGGGAACAGCTGGCGGTGCTGGACCCCACTGACACATTGGCTGGTGTTTTTCTCTGTGCAGCTAGCAGTACCGGGCCCCAACTGGCGGTGTTAGAGCCCAGGGTCAGCAGGAGGAGGAGCAGGAGGAGGAGCAAGGGGGAGGGGAGTGTAGGCCGAAGCCTGCACTGGCGGCAGCTTTGGGTCTGTTGTGCCTGCGTGGCGGTCGCAGGACACGTTGCCGGCTACACAGCAGGGGAACAGCTGGCGGTGCTGAACCCCACTGACACATTGGCGAGGTGTTTGGCTCTGTGCAGCCAGCACTTCCGGAAAGCAACTAGCGTTGTTGGAGCCCGGGCTCTGCCGGTGGAGCAGAGTGTAGGCCGAAGCCTAATTGAACCGATTTCAAAGGTAACCTTTAACCCCCCCTCAGGGGTTACAAACTAGAAGAGCCACAGCTTATGCAGCAGTAGTGCCGCACAAGTCAAAGGTTGCTCTTTTAATTTTTCTCCTTGCACACGCCGAATGAAACACGTATAACATTTAGCCCTTTATACAGTCAAACTGTGTTGGAGGCGCGAGTTCCCTTCGTAATGAGACGCAGCACAGATGTCAAGAATCCCACCTTGGTGCTGGGTGCAGCCTCCTGAGCGTTGTTATTTGCTGTACAGGAGTCTGCGCTGTCGTGTTATCCCCTGGCCTAGCGCTGTTAGCGCTGCCCATCTTCTGACATCATGTAATGTCGGCCGGTGCGGTTCGCGATGACCATGAATCCCAGCCCCGCAGTGTCTTAACATTGTTAAAACACTGCGGGTCTGGGATTCATGGCCTGGCGCAGCACATATGTTCGCCTCTCACACTCGGGTCCTTACACCCGCTTCAGACTGTGCGGCGTCAGCTGATCCCTTATCGCATGCCACGGCCATGAAGCCGCACAGTCTGAAGAAGGCGGAAGGAGATGAGTGACAACAGGCGAAGATATGCACTGCTCATGCCCATCAATCACACCCTCGCAGTCCCAATAAATAAGACACCGAGGGGCGTTGTGTGGGTCAGGGCGGTCGCAGAGGCGCAGGCAGCCAAACAATGATGCCAGAAGACGGGCAGCGCTACCAAGGGGGTTGCAGCGTGTCATTACAAAGGAAAGTCACACCACCGGGACGGTTAAATGGTCACACAGAGGACACATTTTAGACGTGTTTTCAGTTCCACATGTGCGAGGAGAATACGTTTATGAGCCACCTTGCACACATGCAGCATTACCGCTGTACGAGGTGGCTGTAAAACGTACAAACGCCTGGGGGAGGGGGGACAGGTTCCCTTCAATTTCAGTTCTTGTGTCTGCGTGGCTTTTGCAGGACACGTTGCCGGCTACACAGCAGGGGAACAGCTGGCGGTGCTGGACCCCACTGACACATTGGCTGGTGTTTTTCTCTGTGCAGCTAGCAGTACCGGGCCCCAACTGGCGGTGTTAGAGCCCAGGGTCAGCAGGAGGAGGAGCAGGAGGAGGAGCAAGGGGGAGGGGAGTGTAGGCCGAAGCCTGCACTGGCGGCAGCTTTGGGTCTGTTGTGCCTGCGTGGCGGTCGCAGGACACGTTGCCGGCTACACAGCAGGGGAACAGTTGGCGGTGCTGAACCCCACTGACACATTGGCGAGGTGTTTGGCTCTGTGCAGCCAGCACTTCCGGACAGCAACTAGCGTTGTTGGAGCCCGGGCTCTGCCGGTGGAGCAGAGTGTAGGCCGAAGCCTAATTGAACCGATTTCAAAGGTAACCTTTAACCCCCCCTCAGGGGTTACAAACTAGAAGAGCCACAGCTTATGCAGCAGTAGTGCCGCACAAGTCAAAGGTTGCTCTTTTAATTTTTCTCCTTGCACACGCCGAATGAAACACGTATAACATTTAGCCCTTTATACAGTCAAACTGTGTTGGAGGCGCGAGTTCCCTTCGTAATGAGACGCAGCACAGATGTCAAGAATCCCACCTTGGTGCTGGGTGCAGCCTCCTGAGCGTTGTTATTTGCTGTACAGGAGTCTGCGCTGTCGTGTTATCCCCTGGCCTAGCGCTGTTAGCGCTGCCCATCTTCTGACATCATGTAATGTCGGCCGGTGCGGTTCGCGATGACCATGAATCCCAGCCCCGCAGTGTCTTAACATTGTTAAAACACTGCGGGGCTGGGATTCATGGCCTGGTGCAGTACATATGTTCGCCTCTCGCTTGGGTTCTTACACCTGCTTCAGACTATGCGGCGTCAGCTGATCCCTTATCGCATGCCACGGCCATGAAGCCGCACAGTCCGAAGAAGGCGGAAGGAGATGAGGGACAGGCGAAGAAATGCACCGATCAAGCCCATCAATCACACCCTCGCAGTCCCAATAAATAAGACACCGAGGGGCGTTGTGTGGGGCAAGGCGGCGGCAGAGGCGCAGCCAGCCAAACAATGAGGCCAGAAGACGGGCAGCGCTACCAAGGAGCTTGTTGCGTGTCAATACAAAGGAAAATCACACCTGAGGGACGTTTTAATGGTCTCAGAGGACTCATTTTAGACGTGTTCAGTTCCCCATGGGCAAGGAGAATAAGTTTCCGAGCCACCTTGCACACATGCAGTATTACTGCTGTACAAGGTGGCTGTAAAACATAGAAACACCTGGGGGAGGGGGGACAGGTTCCCCTCAATTTCAGTTCTTGTGTCTGCGTGGCTGTCGCAGGACACGTTGCCGGCTACACAGCAGGGGAACAGCTGGCGGTGCTGGACCCCACTGACACATTGGCTGGTGTTTTTCTCTGTGCAGCTAGCAGTACCGGGCCCCAACTGGCGGTGTTAGAGCCCAGGGTCAGCAGGAGGAGGAGATGGAGCAGAGTGTAGGCCGAAGCCTGCACTGGCGGCAGCTTTGGGTCTGTTGTGCCTGCGTGGCTGTTGCAGGACACGTTGCCGGCTGCACAGCAGGGGAACAGCTGGCGGTGCTGGACCCCACTGACACATTGGCTGGTGTTTTTCTCTGTGCAGCTAGCAGTACCGGGCCCCAACTGGCGGTGTTGGAGCCCAGGGTCAGCAGGAGGAGGAGAGGGAGCAGAGTGTAGGCCGAAGCCTGCACTGGAGCAAGTTGAAAGGGAAACTTTATCCCCCCCCCCAGGCGTTTGTAGCTGAAAGAGCCATCGTGTACAGCACTAATGCTGGAAAAGGTAAACTTAGCTCTTTTAATTATGGTCCTTGCACATGCTGAACCTAACACTTATGAAAAGTGTCCCCTCCTACCGTGATACCGTCCGGTAGGTGGAACTTTCCTTTGTGATGTGACGCAGCACAGCCGTCATTCTTACCCCCTTGGCGCCGTGCGCCGCCTCCTCAGCGTTGTTTGAATCAGTCCCGAAGCCTGCGCTGTTAGGTTAGCCCTTGGCCATGCACACATTTTGCGCTGCCCGTCTTCTGACATCATTTGGTGTCAGGCTGGCTGCGCCTGTGCGGCCGCGCTGGCCGAGATCCCGCCTCGTACTGTCTTCTGATTTAATCCCACTGGGGGCCTGAGATCCGTGGCCATGCGCAGTGCATATCCTCGCCTCTCACTCCCCTCCCTACGGCTTCTTCAGACTGTGCGGTGTCACGGCCGTGGCATGCTATTAGGGACCAGCTGACACCGCACAGTTTGAAGAAGCCGTAGGGAGATGAGTGAGAGGTGGAGGTTCAGATATGCACTGCGCATGTCCATGGATCTCAGGCCCCCAGTGGGATGAAATCAGAAGACAGTACGAGGCGGGATCTCGGCCAGCGCGGCCGCACAGGCGCAGTCAGCCTGACACCAAATGATGTCAGAAGACGGGCAGCGCAAAATGTGTGCATGGCCAAGGGCTAACCTAACAGCGCAGCCTCCGGGACTGATTCAAACAACGCTGAGGAGGCGGCGCACGGCGCCAAGGGGGTAAGAATGACGGCTGTGCTGCGTCACATCACAAAGGAAAGTTCCACCTACCGGACGGTATCACGGTAGGAGGGGACACTTTTCATAAGTGTTAGGTTCAGCATGTGCAAGGAGCACCACGAAAAGAGGCACTTTTTCCCTTTGCATCATTACTGCTGCACAAGGTGGCTCCTTCAGTAACAAACGCCTGGGGGGGGGGACAGGTTCCCTTAAATTTAACTTGTTGTGCCTGCGTGGCGGTCGCAGTACACGTTGCCGTATACACAGCAGGGGAACAGCTGACGTTACTGAACCCACTAACACATTGGCGAGGTGTTTGGCTCTGTGCGGACAGCACTTCTGGACGGCAACTAGCGGTGTTGGAGCCCAGGGACAGGTGGAGGAGGAGGAGGTGGAGGAGGTAGGAGGGATTGCCACACACACAGCAGGGGAACAGCTGACGTTACTGAACCCCAATAACAGAGGAGGGACTGTCGGGACTGTGCGTACAGCACTACCAGGCAACAACTAGCGGTGTTGGAGCCCAGGGACAGGTGGAGGAGGAGGAGGTGGAGGAGATAGGAGGGATTGCCACACACACAGCAGGGGAACAGCTGACGTTACTGAACCCCAATAACAGAGGAGGGACTGTTGACTGTGCGTACAACACTTCTGGACAGCAACTAGCGGTGTTGGAGCCCAGGGACAGGAGGAGGAGGAGGAGGTGGAGGAGATAGGAGGGATTGCCACACACACAGCTGGGGAACAGCTGACGTTACTGAACCCCAATAGCAGAGGAGGGACTGTTAACTGTGCGTACAACACTTCTGGACAGCAACTAGCGGTGTTGGAGCCCAGGGACAGGAGGAGGAGGAGGAGGTGGAGGAGATAGGAGGGATTGCCACACACACAGCAGGGGAACAGCTGACGTTACTGAACCCCAATAACAGAGGAGGGACTGTTAACTGTGCGTACAACACTTCTGGACAGCAACTAGCGGTGTTGGAGCCCAGGGACAGGAGGAGGAGGAGGAGGTGGAGGAGATAGGAGGGATTGCCACACACACAGCAGGGGAACAGCTGACGTTACTGAACCCCAATAACAGAGGAGGGACTGTCGGGACTGCGCGTACAGCACTACCAGGCAACAACTAGCGGTGTTGGAGCCCAGGGACAGGTGGAGGAGGAGGAGGTGGAGGAGATAGGAGGGATTGCCACACACACAGCTGGGGAACAGCTGACGTTACTGAACCCCAATAACAGAGGAGGGACTGTTGACTGTGCGTACAACACTTCTGGACAGCAACTAGCGGTGTTGGAGCCCAGGGACAGGAGGAGGAGGAGGAGGTGGAGGAGATAGGAGGGATTGCCACACACACAGCAGGGGAACAGCTGACGTTACTGAACCCCAATAACAGAGGAGGGACTGTCGGGACTGCGCGTACAGCACTACCAGGCAACAACTAGCGGTGTTGGAGCCCAGGGACAGGTGGAGGAGGAGGAGGTGGAGGAGATAGGACGGATTGCCACACACACAGCTGGGGAACAGCTGACGTTACTGAACCCCAATAACAGAGGAGGGACTGTTGACTGTGCGTACAACACTTCTGGACAGCAACTAGCGGTGTTGGAGCCCAGGGACAGGAGGAGGAGGAGGAGGTGGAGGAGATAGGAGGGATTGCCACACACACAGCAGGGGAACAGCTGACGTTACTGAACCCCAATAACAGAGGAGGGACTGTTAACTGTGCGTACAACACTTCTGGACAGCAACTAGCGGTGTTGGAGCCCAGGGACAGGAGGAGGAGGAGGAGGTGGAGGAGATAGGAGGGATTGCCACACACACAGCAGGGGAACAGCTGACGTTACTGAACCCCAATAACAGAGGAGGGACTGTCGGGACTGCGCGTACAGCACTACCAGGCAACAACTAGCGGTGTTGGAGCCCAGGGACAGGTGAAGGAGGAGGAGGTGGAGGAGATAGGAGGGATTGACACACACACAGCTGGGGAACAGCTGACGTTACTGAACCCCAATAACAGAGGAGGGACTGTTGACTGTGCGTACAACACTTCTGGACAGCAACTAGCGGTGTTGGAGCCCAGGGACAGGAGGAGGAGGAGGAGGTGGAGGAGATAGGAGGGATTGCCACACACACAGCAGGGGAACAGCTGACGTTACTGAACCCCAATAACAGAGGAGGGACTGTCGGGACTGCGCGTACAGCACTACCAGGCAACAACTAGCGGTGTTGGAGCCCAGGGACAGGTGGAGGAGGAGGAGGTGGAGGAGATAGGAGGGATTGCCACACACACAGCTGGGGAACAGCTGACGTTACTGAACCCCAATAACAGAGGAGGGACTGTTAACTGTGCGTACAACACTTCTGGACAGCAACTAGCGGTGTTGGAGCCCAGGGACAGGAGGAGGAGGAGGAGTTGGAGGAGATAGGAGGGATTGCCACACACACAGCAGGGGAACAGCTGACGTTACTGAACCCCAATAACAGAGGAGGGACTGTTGACTGTGCGTACAACACTTCTGGACAGCAACTAGCGGTGTTGGAGCCCAGGGACAGGAGGAGGAGGAGGAGGTGGAGGAGATAGGAGGGATTGCCACACACACAGCTGGGGAACAGCTGACGTTACTGAACCCCAATAACAGAGGAGGGACTGTTAACTGTGCGTACAACACTTCTGGACAGCAACTAGCGGTGTTGGAGCCCAGGGACAGGAGGAGGAGGAGGAGGTGGAGGAGATAGGAGGGATTGCCACACACACAGCAGGGGAACAGCTGACGTTACTGAACCCCAATAACAGAGGAGGGACTGTCGGGACTGCGCGTACAGCACTACCAGGCAACAACTAGCGGTGTTGGAGCCCAGGGACAGGTGGAGGAGGAGGAGGTGGAGGAGATAGGAGGGATTGCCACACACACAGCTGGGGAACAGCTGACGTTACTGAACCCCAATAATAGAGGAGGGACTGTTGACTGTGCGTACAACACTTCTGGACAGCAACTAGCGGTGTTGGAGCCCAGGGACAGGAGGAGGAGGAGGAGGTGGAGGAGATAGGAGGGATTGCCACACACACAGCAGGGGAACAGCTGACGTTACTGAACCCCAATAACAGAGGAGGGACTGTCGGGACTGCGCGTACAGCACTACCAGGCAACAACTAGCGGTGTTGGAGCCCAGGGACAGGTGGAGGAGGAGGAGGTGGAGGAGATAGGAGGGATTGCCACACACACAGCTGGGGAACAGCTGACGTTACTGAACCCCAATAACAGAGGAGGGACTGTTGACTGTGCGTACAACACTTCTGGACAGCAACTAGCGGTGTTGGAGCCCAGGGACAGGAGGAGGAGGAGGAGGTGGAGGAGATAGGAGGGATTGCCACACACACAGCAGGGGAACAGCTGACGTTACTGAACCCCAATAACAGAGGAGGGACTGTCGGGACTGCGCGTACAGCACTACCAGGCAACAACTAGCGGTGTTGGAGCCCAGGGACAGGTGGAGGAGGAGGAGGTGGAGGAGATAGGAGGGATTGCCACACACACAGCAGGGGAACAGCTGACATTACTGAACCCCAATAACAGAGGAGGGACTGTCGGGACTGCGCGTACAGCACTACCAGGCAACAACTAGCGGTGTTGGAGCCCAGGGACAGGTGGAGGAGGAGGAGGTGGAGGAGATAGGAGGGATTGCCACACACACAGCAGGGGAACAGCTGACGTTACTGAACCCCAATAACAGAGGAGGGACTGTCGGGACTGCGCGTACAGCACTACCAGGCAACAACTAGCGGTGTTGGAGCCCAGGGACAGGTGGAGGAGGAGGAGGTGGAGGAGATAGGAGGGATTGCCACACACACAGCAGGGGAACAGCTGACGTTACTGAACCCCAATAACAGAGGAGGGACTGTTGACTGTGCGTACAGCACTACCAGGCAACAACTAGCGGTGTTGGAGCCCAGGGACAGGAGGAGAAGCAGAGGAACACAATGTAGGCCGAAGCCTGATTGGAGAAAGTCGAAAGGGAACCTTTAACCCCCCCCCCCAAGGCGTTTGTAGCTGAAAGAGCCAGCTTGTGCAGCAAAAAAGATGCAAAAGGAAAAGGTGGCTCTTTTCATGATGCTCCTTGCAAACACAGAACTAAACACTTATAAAATGTGTACCCTGATACCGTGTGACCGTCCCGGAGGTGGGACTTTCCTTCGTAATATGACGCAGCACAGCCGTCATTCCTACCCCTTGGCGCCGTGCCCCGGCTCCTCAGCGTTGTTTGATTCCGTCCCGGAACCTGCGCTGTTATGTTATCCCTTGGCCAGGCACACTTAGCGCTGCCCATCTTCTGACATCATTTGGTGTCAGGCTGGCTGCGCCTGTGCGGCCGCGCTGGCCGAGAGCCCGCCTCGCAGTGTCGTCTAATGTAATCCCACCGCGGGCCTGGGATCCGTGGCCATGCGCAGTGCATATCCTCGCCTCTCACTCCCCTCCCTACGGCTTCTTAAGACTGTGCGGTGTCACGGCCGTGGCATGCTATTAGGGACCAGCTGACACCGCACAGTCTGAAGAAGCCGTAGGGAGATGAGTGAGAGGTGGAGGTTCAGATATGCACTGCGCATGTCCATGGATCTCAGGCCCCCAGTGGGATGAAATCAGAAGACACTGCGAGGCGGGTTCTCGGCCAGCGCGGCCGCACAGGCGCAGCCATCCTGACACCAAATGATGTCAGAAGACGGGCAGCGCTAAGTGTGCTGTCATGATTCTCAATGGCGAGAGAACATAGCCCAGCATATATGAGAACTAGCTCTTGGAAGATGGAAACTATACTGACCATGAACTAAACCTGCCGCACAACTAGAAGTGGCCGGGTAGCATGCCTACGTTTTTTTATCCCTAGATGCCCAGCGCCAGCCGGAGAACTACCTAATCCTAGCAGAGGAAAAGACAGTCCTGGCTCACCTCTAGAGAAATTTTCCCAAAAGGCAGACAGAGGCCCCCACATATATTGGCGGTGATTTTAGATGAAATGACAAACGTAGTATGAAAATAGGTTTAGCAAAAATCGAGGTCCGCTTACTAGATAGAAAGAAGACAGAAAGGGCACTTTCATGGTCAGCAGAAAACCCTATCAAAACACCATCCAGAAATTACTTTAAGACTCTAGCATTAACTCATAACACCAGAGTGGCAATTTCCGCTCACAAGAGCTTTCCAGACACAGTAACGAAACAGCAGCTGTGAACAGGAACAAAATGCAAAAACACACAAGGACAAAAGTCCAACTTAGCTGGGAGTAGTCTAGTAGCAGGAACATGCACAGAAAGGCTTCTGATTACATTGTTGACCGGCATGAAACTGACAGAGGAGCAAGGTTATATAGCGACTCCCACATCCTGATAGGAGCAGGTGAACAGAGGGGATGATGCACACAAGTACAATTCCACAAGTGGCCACCGGGGGAGCCCAGAATCCAATATCACAACAGTACCCCCCCCTCAAGGAGGGGGCACCGAACCCTCACCAGAACCACCAGGGCGATCAGGATGAGCCCTATGAAAGGCACGGACAAGATCGGAGGCATGAACATCAGAGGCAGTGACCCAAGAATTATCCTCCTGACCGTATCCCTTCCATTTGACCAGATACTGGAGTTTCCGTCTGGAAACACGAGAGTCCAAGATCTTTTCCACAACGTACTCCAACTCACCCTCAACCAACACCGGAGCAGGAGGCTCAACGGAAGGCACAGCCGGTACCTCATACCTGCGCAACAATGACCGATGAAAAACATTATGAATCGAAAAGGATGCAGGGAGGTCCAAACGGAAGGACACAGGGTTAAGAATCTCCAATATCTTGTACGGGCCGATGAACCGAGGCTTAAACTTAGGAGAAGAAACCCTCATAGGGACAAAACGAGAAGACAACCACACCAAGTCCCCAACACAAAGCCGAGGACCAACACGACGACGGCGGTTGGCAAAAAGCTGAGTCTTCTCCTGGGACAACTTCAAATTGTCCACCACCTGCCCCCAAATCTGATGCAACCTCTCCACCACAGCATCCACTCCAGGACAATCCGAAGATTCCACTTGACCGGAGGAAAATCGAGGATGAAACCCCGAATTACAGAAAAACGGGGACACCAAGGTGGCAGAGCTGGCCCGATTATTGAGGGCGAACTCCGCCAAAGGCAAAAAAGCAACCCAATCATCCTGATCCGCAGACACAAAACACCTCAAATATGTCTCCAAGGTCTGATTAGTCCGCTCGGTCTGGCCATTAGTCTGAGGATGGAAAGCAGACGAAAAAGACAAATCTATGCCCATCCTAGCACAGAATGCCCGCCAAAATCTAGACACGAATTGGGTCCCTCTGTCAGAAACGATATTCTCCGGAATACCATGCAAACGAACAACATTTTGAAAAAACAGAGGAACCAACTCGGAAGAAGAAGGCAACTTAGGCAAGGGAACCAGATGGACCATCTTAGAGAAACGGTCACACACCACCCAGATGACAGACATCTTATGAGAAACAGGCAGATCCGAAATAAAATCCATCGAGATGTGCGTCCAAGGCCTCTTCGGGATAGGCAAGGGTAACAACAATCCACTAGCCCGAGAACAACAAGGCTTGGCCCGAGCACAAACGTCACAAGACTGCACAAAGCCTCGCACATCTCGTGACAGGGAAGGCCACCAGAAGGACCTTGCCACCAAATCCCTGGTACCAAAGATTCTAGGATGACCTGCCAACGCAGAAGAATGAACCTCAGAGATGACTCTACTGGTCCAATCATCAGGAACAAACAGTCTACCAGGTGGGCAACGATCAGGTCTATCCGCCTGAAACTCCTGCAAGGCCCGCCGCAGGTCTGGAGAAACGGCAGACAATATCACTCCATCTTTAAGGATACCTGTGGGCTCAGAATTACCAGGGGAGTCAGGCTCAAAACTCCTAGAAAGGGCATCCGCCTTAACATTCTTAGAACCCGGTAGGTAAGACACCACAAAATTAAACCGAGAGAAAAACAACGACCAGCGCGCCTGTCTAGGATTCAGGCGCCTGGCGGACTCAAGGTAAATTAAATTTTTGTGGTCAGTCAATACCACCACCTGATGTCTGGCCCCCTCAAGCCAGTGACGCCACTCCTCAAAAGCCCACTTCATGGCCAAAAGCTCCCGATTCCCAATATCATAATTCCGCTCGGCGGGCGAAAATTTACGGGAAAAAAAAGCACAAGGTCTCATCACGGAGCAGTCGGAACTTCTCTGCGACAACACCGCCCCAGCTCCGATTTCAGAAGCGTCGACCTCAACCTGAAAAGGAAGAGCAACATCAGGCTGACGCAACACTGGGGCGGAAGAAAAGCGGCGCTTGAGCTCCCGAAAGGCCTCCACAGCATCAGGGGACCAATCAGCAACATCAGCACCCTTCTTAGTCAAATCAGTCAATGGTTTTACAACATCAGAAAAACCAGCAATAAATCGACGATAAAAGTTAGCAAAGCCCAAAAATTTCTGAAGACTCTTAAGAGAAGAGGGTTGCGTCCAATCACCAATAGCCTGAACCTTGACAGGATCCATCTCGATGGAAGAGGGGGAAAAAATGTATCCCAAGAAGGAAATCTTTTGAACCCCAAAAACACACTTAGAACCCTTCACACACAAGGAATTAGACCGCAAAACCTGAAAAACCCTCCTGACCTGCTGGACATGAGAGTCCCAGTCATCCGAAAAAATCAGAATATCATCCAGATACACAATCATAAATTTGTCCAAATAATCGCGGAAAATGTCATGCATAAAGGACTGGAAGACTGAAGGGGCATTTGAAAGACCAAAAGGCATCACCAAATACTCAAAATGGCCCTCGGGCGTATTAAATGCGGTTTTCCACTCATCCCCCTGCTTGATTCGCACCAAATTATACGCCCCACGGAGATCAATCTTAGAGAACCACTTGGCCCCCTTTATACGAGCAAACAAATCAGTAAGCAGTGGTAACGGATATTGATATTTAACCGTGATTTTATTCAAAAGTCGATAATCAATACACGGCCTCAAAGAGCCGTCTTTCTTAGACACAAAGAAAAAACCGGCTCCTAAGGGAGATGACGAAGGACGAATATGTCCCTTTTCCAAGGACTCCTTTATATATTCTCGCATAGCCGCGTGTTCAGGCACAGACAGATTAAATAAACGACCCTTAGGGTATTTACTACCCAGGATCAAGTCTATGGCACAATCGCACTCCCGGTGCGGAGGTAGTGAACCAACCTTGGGTTCTTCAAAAACGTCACGAAAGTCAGACAAGAATTCAGGAATCTCAGAGGGAATAGATGATGAAATGGAAACCAAAGGTACGTCCCCATGAGTTCCTTTACATCCCCAGCTTAACACAGACATAGCTCTCCAGTCGAGGACTGGGTTATGAGATTGCAGCCATGGCAATCCCAGCACCAAAACATCATGTAGATTATACAGCACCAGAAAGCGAATAACCTCCTGGTGATCCGGATTAACACGCATAGTCACTTGTGTCCAGTATTGTGGTTTATTACTAGCCAATGGAGTGGAGTCAATCCCTTTCAGAGGTATCGGAGCCTCCAATGGCTCCAAATCATACCCACAGCGTTTGGCAAAGGACCAATCCATAAGACTCAAAGCAGCGCCAGAGTCGACATAGGCGTCCGCGGTAATAGATGACAAAGAACAAATCAGGGTCACAGATAGAATAAACTTAGACTGTAAAGTGCTAATTGAAACAGACTTGTCAGGCTTCTTAGTACGCTTAAAGCATGCTGATATAACATGAGTTGAATCACCACAATAGAAGCACAACCCATTTTTTCGTCTAAAATTCTGCCGCTCGCTTCTGGACAGAATTCTATCACATTGCATATTTTCTGGCGTTTTCTCAGTAGACACCGCCAAATGGTGCACAGGTTTGCGCTCCCGCAGATGCCTATCGATCTGAATAGCCATCGTCATGGACTCATTCCGACTCGCAGGCACAGGGAACCCCACCATAACATCCTTAATGGCATCAGAGAGACCTTCTCTGAAAATCGCCGCCAGGGCGCACTCATTCCACTGAGTAAGCACAGACCATTTGCGGAATTTTTGGCAGTATATTTCAGCTTCATCTTGCCCCTGAGACAAGGACATCAAGGCCTTTTCCGCCTGAAGCTCTAAATGAGGTTCCTCATAAAGCAACCCCAAGGCCAGAAAAAACGCATCCACATTGAGCAACGCAGGATCCCCTGGTGCCAATGCAAAAGCCCAGTCTTGAGGGTCGCCCCGGAGCAAGGAAATTACAATCCTGACCTGCTGTGCAGGGTCTCCGGCAGAGCGAGACTTCAGGGACAAAAACAATTTGCAATTATTTTTAAAATTTTGAAAGTGAGATCTATTCCCCGAGAAGAATTCAGGCAAAGGAATTCTAGGCTCAGACATAGGTGCATGAACAACGAAATCTTGCAAATTTTGTACCTTTGTGGCGAGATTATTCAAACCTGTAGCTACACTCTGAAGATCCATTTGAAACAGGTGAACACAGAGCCATTCAAGGATAAGAAGGAGAGAAAGAGAGGAAGGCTGCAGTATAGGCAGACTAGCAAGTGATTCAATTAAGAGCACACTCAGAACTAGAGGGAAAAAAAAAAATAAATAAATAAAAAATTGTAGCAGACTTCTTTTTTCTCTCCTTTCTCAGCCAGTAATTTAACCCTTTTTTTTTTTTGGGGCCGGTCAAACTGTCATGATTCTCAATGGCGAGAGAACATAGCCCAGCATATATGAGAACTAGCTCTTGGAAGATGGAAACTATACTGACCATGAACTAAACCTGCCGCACAACTAGAAGTGGCCGGGTAGCATGCCTACGTTTTTTTATCCCTAGATGCCCAGCGCCAGCCGGAGAACTACCTAATCCTAGCAGAGGAAAAGACAGTCCTGGCTCACCTCTAGAGAAATTTTCCCAAAAGGCAGACAGAGGCCCCCACATATATTGGCGGTGATTTTAGATGAAATGACAAACGTAGTATGAAAATAGGTTTAGCAAAAATCGAGGTCCGCTTACTAGATAGAAAGAAGACAGAAAGGGCACTTTCATGGTCAGCAGAAAACCCTATCAAAACACCATCCAGAAATTACTTTAAGACTCTAGCATTAACTCATAACACCAGAGTGGCAATTTCCGCTCACAAGAGCTTTCCAGACACAGTAACGAAACAGCAGCTGTGAACAGGAACAAAATGCAAAAACACACAAGGACAAAAGTCCAACTTAGCTGGGAGTAGTCTAGTAGCAGGAACATGCACAGAAAGGCTTCTGATTACATTGTTGACCGGCATGAAACTGACAGAGGAGCAAGGTTATATAGCGACTCCCACATCCTGATAGGAGCAGGTGAACAGAGGGGATGATGCACACAAGTACAATTCCACAAGTGGCCACCGGGGGAGCCCAGAATCCAATATCACAACAGTGTGCCTGGCCAAGGGATAACATAACAGCGCAGGCTCCGGGACGGAATCAAACAACGCTGAGGAGCCGGGGCACGGCGCCAAGGGGGTAGGAATGACGGCTGTGCTGCGTCATATTACGAAGGAAAGTCCCACCTCCGGGACGGTTTTACGGTATCAGTGGACACATTTTATAAGTGTTAAGTTCTGCGTGTGCAAGGAGCTAAACAAAAATAGCTACCTTTTCCTTGTGCAGCATTACTGCTGTACAAGGTGGCTCTTTCAGTAACAAATGCCTTGGGGGGGGGACAGGTTCCCTTACATTTCAGTTGTTGTGTCAGCGTGGCGGTCGCAGGACACATTGCCGGCTACACAGCTGGGGATCAGCTGACGTTACTGAAACCCAATAACACTGGGTCGTATGTTTTGACTGTGCAGACGGCACTTCTGAGCCTCAACTGGCGGTGTTGGAGCCCAGGAATTTAAGTTCAGGTGGTAGAAAGATGAACACAACAGGAGACCTGGATACTGTAGACAGTCACCTAATTATTTAATCAGGAAGAGGAGTGGCAAATTCCTGCGAGATCCAGGCCTTGTTCATTTTCAGGAAAGTAAGCCGGTCAACGTTATTGGAGGATAGTCGCATGCGACGGTCAGTTAGTACACCACCTGCAACACTAAAGACACGTTCCGATAATACACTGGCCGCAGGGCAAGACAGCACCTCCAATGCATACTGGCTTAGCTCTGGTCATGTATCCAGCTTTGAGACCCAAAACTTGAAAGGGGAAGAGCCGTCTGGGAGTACAGCAAGAGGGCAAGACATGTAGTCTGTCACCATCTGACGGAACCGTTGCCTCCTGCTGACTGGAGCCGTCTGTGATGGTGTAGACTTTTGTGGCGGGCACAGAAAACTGTGCCACAGTTGGGCCATACTGGTCTTGCCTTGGGCAGAGGCACTGCTTCTGCTCCCTCTTTGTGCAGAGCCTCACCACTGCCTGGATGCACTGAGCTGCTTTGGAATGCACTAGCAGCACTTCTCTCACTTGGAATGGAGAAGATGATGGAATTCACCAGTTTGTCTTGGTACTCCCGCATTTTTCGCTCCCGGTTCAACGGTGTGATGAGGCTTTCTATGTTGTCCCGGTAGCGAGGATCGAGGAGGGTGAACACCCAATATTCAGACATGTTGAGAATGTGGGCGATGCGGCGGTCGTTTCTCAGGCACTGCAGCATGTAATCCACCATGTGCTGCAGACTGCCAACTGCCCAAGAAACGCTGTCCCCTGCTGGAGGCGTGATCTCTGCCCGCTCGTCATCACCCCACCCTCGCTGTACACACTGACTACTGGACAATTGTGTAACTCCCTCCTCTGGACGGATGTCTTCCTCCTCCATTGACTCCTCCTCATCCTCCTCACAAACTGTCCCCTGCCTACGCGTTTGTGAGGAACCACGTGGCGCTGACTGTCCAGAAGATGATGGAAATGCTGAATCCTCATCCTCCACCTCTTCCACAACATCATCCCTTAGCGCTTGCAGTGATTTTTCAAGCAGGCAGATAAGGGGGACAGTCATGCTGACTAGTGCATCATCTGCACTCGCCATCCGCGTGGAATAATCGAAGGGACGCAAAACCTGGCAGACGTCCTTCATAGTGGCCCACTCTGTGGTTGTGAAGTCTGTACGGCGCTGACTGCGACTTTTTTGCGCCTGAAGCAGCTGGTACTCCATTACAGCTTGCTGCTGCTCACACAACCGCTCCAACATATGTAACGTGGAATTCCACCTGGTAGGTCACATATGATGCGATGTTCCGGCAGGCGGTGTCGGCGCTGCAGAGCCGCAATGCGCGCTTTTGCCGTGCTGGAACGCCGCAAGTGAGCACACTCTAGGCGGACCTTGTGCAGCAGTGCATCAAGATCCGAATAGTCCCTCAGAAAACTCTGCATGACCAAATTGAGCACATGTGCCAGACATGGGATGTGAGTGAGGTTGCCGAGGCCCAGAGCTGCCACCAGATTTCGGCCATTATCACACACTACCATGCCTGGCTGGAGATTCGCTGGCACAAACCACACATCGCTCTCCTGCTTGATGGCATTCCAGAGCTCCTGCGCTGTGTGGCTTCGATTCCCCAAAGAAATTAATTTCAAGATGGCCTGTTGACGTTTGGCCACGGCTGTGCTCATGTCGGTCGTAACAGGTACACGTTCATCACGGGTCCATGTGGAGGTGGACTGTGACGGCTCCTGCAGCGATGATTCTGAGGAACTGGTGTAGGAGGAGGAGTCAATGTGTACAGAATGGATTCCTGCAATCCTTGGAGTGGGTAGGACACGTCCTGCGCCACTCGCACGGTCTGTACCCGGCTCAACGACATTAACCCAATGGGCAGTGAGGGAAAGGTATCGCCCCTGTCCATGGTGACTGGTCCACGCATCAGTGGTGAGGTGGACCTTGCTCCTGACGGCGTTCAGTAGCACGTGTTTTATGTGTCCCTCCACATGCTTGTGCAGGGCAGGGACGGCTTGCCTGCTGAAGTAAAAGCGGCTGGGCACATTGTACTCGGGGACTGCCAATGACATCAAGTCACGGAAGCTGTCAGTCTCCACCAGCCTGAATGACAGCATTTCCAGTGACAGAAGTTTGGCAATGCCTGCAGTCAGAGCCTGTGCTCGTGGGTGGTTTGACGAGAAAGGCCGCCTTTTCTCCCATGCCTGTACTACCGATGGCTGTAGACTGGGCTGGGAGTGTGTGGATGACTGGGAAAGTGGTGCTGCGGGTGGAATTACAGCGGGTCTCTGGACAACAGGGCCAGAGGTTCTTCCACGGCGATCCTGGGAGGAAGCCGAACCAGCTGCGTGTGAGCTGGAGGAAGAGGCAACACGAGCTGAAAAGGTGGTAGCTGCCGCTGTTGGTTGGCCTAGCTCTTCAGTGTGTTTTTCTAACTCCGCCGGGTGCCTGGTGCGCACATGTTTCCACATGTTGGAGGTATTGAGGTTGCTGACATTTCGACCTCTTTTGACTTTGTGATGACACACCTTGCATTTGACATAGCAAATGTCAGCTGCAACTGTGTCAAAAAAGGACCAGGCACTGCAAGTCTTGGGAGCGCCCTTTTTGGCTTTTGGAAGAGACATGCTCCTAACGGCTGCCAAAGCGGAGGCTGCAGGATCCGCAGTCTTCCCCCTCCCTCTCCCTCTTTGGGCCGTACGGGGAATCTCTTCCTCAGAGCTGCTCCCACCACCTTCCTGTCCCTCACGCCAAGATGGGTCAAGGACCTCATCATCTACACTACCCTCTGCCCCCAACTGCTCCTCCTGGGTAGTCTCAGCAGCAGAGCACGCACCAGTAAGTGGCACCTGAGTGTCATCATCAGCTGATGCGGCCTGCGATGTGGTGACCGGAGCCACTGGCCCACCCGCCTCTTCAGAGGAAGAGAGAAAAAGCTGTTGGGCATCACTGCACCCTGCCTCTTCTTCCATTTCTCCAATGCTGCTTGGCTGGCCCCCTGTTTCCAAGCCAAGAGATTCAGAGAACAGAAGTAGAGACGGCTCCTGTCCTGGGCTCTCTGTCTGCCTGGGCAATTTGGCAGGTGGTGAAGAGACAGATGGCTGCTCTCCAGTGCTCTGTGTCTGAGAGGATGTGGCACTAATTGAAGTTGATGCATTAGCTGCCATCCATCCGACAACGGCTTCAATTTGGTCTTCACGCAGCAGCGGTGTACGGCGCTCTGCGACAAAGCTGCGCATGAATGACTGTTCCCTTGTGAAAGTGGGTGCTGATGAGTCACCGGTGCCCGCAGCGGGCACAGAATCCCCACGTCCCCTCGCTGCTCCGCGCCCACGCCCACGCCCACGTGCCTTACTCACTGCCTTCTTCATCTTGGGTGACTGATAAAGATAAGCAGAAAAGTACTAACGGCTTTGTGTGCTTATTCCTGAACAACTCCTCCTAACAGGTATAAGAAACACTAATTTTCTAAAGTGTGGACTAGACTTTAATATGAGCTAATGTGGCCTACAGAAATGTAAAGTGGTGTCACTGGTGTGTTTGGTGAACTTTATTATTTATTTATTATTTGGGGGCTGAACTGACAACAGAGAGAGCTGCAGTCACACGGAGACCGTGCAGACAGCCGTAAACGGCGCTGCAAGGCCCAAAAACCCTCCTCTACGTTATCCTATGTAGTGTTTTTCCACAAGTTAGCTGGAGACGGGTGGAAAGACACTAATAGGAATTTTTTGAAAAAATGTGCAGCAGCCTGCACTACTTAAAACAAAATGAAAATTGATTTTGCGGTATGACGCAGTGAAGAACCCTGAGCTGGAGACAACCAGGCTATGGCTGCTCACAGACTACAGGGCGAGCTGCAGTCACACGGAGACCGTGCAGACAGCCGTAAACGGCGCTGCAAGGCCCAAAAACCCTCCTCTACGTTATCCTATGTAGTGTTTTTCCACAAATTAGCTGGAGACGGGTGGAAAGACACTAATAGGAATTTTTTGAAAAAATGTGCAGCAGCCTGCACTACTTAAAACAAAATGAAAATTGATTTTGCGGTATGACGCAGTGAAGAACCCTGAGCTGGAGACAACCAGGCTATGGCTGCTCACAGACTACAGGGCGAGCTGCAGTCACACGGAGACCGTGCAGACAGCAGTAAACGGCACTGCAAGGCCCAAAAACCCTCCTCTACGTTATCCTATGTAGTGTTTTTCCACAAATTAGCTGGAGACGGGTGGAAAGACACTAATAGGATTTTTTGTTAAAACTTAGCAGCAGACTACACTACTTGGAAAAAAAAAAAAAAAAAAGAACAGTATGAGGCAATGAACCACCCTCCCTGAACTGAATACAACCAGCAATGGATGGCCTATGTGGCTGCACTCAGACTAGAGAGTCGGCTGCACTCACACACACACACAAACAGACCTTGCAGATCGCTGTGAAAACAGCGCTACAAGGCAAAAGCAAGGTGAATAGTAGGTGAACACAGCGGTTGCTAAATTAGCCTTTGGAAAGCACAAAGAAGCAAATCGCTATCTCTACACTGGCCCTCAGTCAGCAAACAGCGTCCTGTCACTAACTGAATTCACAGCAGAGTGATCGCAAAATGGCGCCAGCGACTTTTAAACTGCATCATGACATCATTTCAGCAGCCAATCACAGCCATGCCAGTAGTTTCATGCCCTCCATGCTGAACAGGATGTGCCCACACTTGAAATCATTCTCATTGGCTGAATTTGTGCATTTTGAATCTGGGAACTTCCGATTCCGGTATCCGATACGCGGCAAGTATCGGAATCCCGGTATCGGAATTCCGATACCGCAAGTATCGGCCGATACCCGATACTTGCGGTATCGGAATGCTCAACACTAGTCATAAGTATTCAGACCCTTTCCTCAGTATTGAGTAGAATCACCCTTTTGAGCTAGAACAGCCATGAGTCTTCTTGGGAATGATGCAACAAGTTTTTCCACACCTGGATTTGGGGATCCTCTGCCATTCTTCCTTGCAGATCGTCTCCAGTTCCGTCAGGTTGGATGGTGAACGTTGGTGGACAGCCATTTTCAGGTCTCTCCAGAGATGCTCAATTGGGTTTAGGTCAGGGCTCTGGCTGGGCCAGTGAAGAATGGTCACAGATTTGTTCTGAAGCCACTCCTTTGTTATTTTAGCTGTGTGCTTAGGGTAATTGTATTGTTGGAAGATGAACCTTCGGTGAAGTCTGAGGTCTGTGGAAGAGGTTTTCATTAAGAATATCTCTGTACTTGGCCGCATTCATGTTTCCTTCAATGGCAACTAATCGTCCTGTCCCTGCAGCTGAAAAACACCCCCATAGCATGATGCTGCCTCCACCATGTTTCACTGTTGGGATTGTATTGGGCAGGTGATGAGCAGTGCCTGTTTTTCTCTACACATACTGCTTAGAATTATCACCAAAAGGTCTATCTTCATCTCATCAAACTAGAGAATCTTATTTCTCATAGTTTGGGAGTCCTTCTTGTGTTTTTTTTTTTAGCAAACTCTATGCGGGCTTTCAGATGTCTTGCACTGAGGAGATGCTTCCGTTGGGCCACTCTGTCATAAAGGCCCGACTGGTGGAGGGCTGCACTGATAGTTGACTTTGTGGAACTTTCTCCCATCTCCTACTGAATTTCTCTCTTGCCAAGGCTCTTCTCCCACGATTGCTCAGCTTGGCTGGACAGCCAAGTCTAGGAAGATTTCTGGTGGTCCTTAACTTCTTCCATTTAAGGATTGTGGAAGCCACTGCTTCCACAGGTCTTATATAGACAGGTGTGTGACTTTCCAAATCAAGTCCTATAAGTTTAATTAAACTAATTTAAGGTCCATGCACTTAGCCTTATACTTACCAGCCACTGTCTTCAGTTGATCCTGATGCTGCTTCAGTCAGTCTCCAACAGTTTCTGACCTTCTGGAGCAATCTGGAGGTCTCTTCTCAATGCAAGTCTATGAGGGCCAGAATGAGCCAGAACGAGGCTCTCATAGATTTACATTGAGAGTTTGTGACCGTTCCCTCAGACTTCTAGTCAGTCAGAAGACGCAGTCGCAAGATGGTGGTGCAGGTCTGGAGTTGAATCGGTAAGAGCTGAACATGGCACGTAGTAAGTATGATGCTAGGTGCAGGGACCTTAGGTTAGTAGCACCACTCCAGCGCTAGAATGAAAAATGCTACAGTTGTGCTTTAAAGGGGTTGTCCACTACTAGGACAATCCTTTGTCAATCTGAATGTTTGCCTCTGTTAAAATAAAAACACTTATACTCGCCTCCCATGCTGGCTCTGTTACAGCGGTGTTGGCACTCAAGTTCCAAGGACTCATGTGAGTTTGCTGAGTTACGTGAGCCCTACACTGAGTTAGTGCTGGCAGCTCACTTCCTATTGATTACTTATATATCCGAAGGCAGGGATAGTGGCGCCAGCGCTGATTCGACACAGGGCATGTGTGACGTGGAAACCTCATGTGAGCCCCGGGAACTAGAATGTCGACACCACTGGAACTGCGCAGGCACAAGAGGTAAGAATAAGTGGTTTTATTTTAACCGGGCAAACACTCAGATTGAGAAGGGGTTGTCCTGGTAGTTGACAACCCCCTTAACAGATAATTTTACAATGATGATTACCATGCAGAATACTAATAGGACAACAGATCATACAGCTTGGAAAATGTTAATATGAACAAATTTCACATTTTTCCAACATTAGCTAGATTTATGGTACATTGCTTCAAACTGCTACTGACATCTTTGTGGAGTTAATTAGCACAGGACTTACACAGTCCTGCCCAGAAAAAAAAAATCTGTATTTCAGTCCATCTATCCAAATGAAGGATGAGGATTATTTCAAAGTTCATGACTACCCTAAAACTCCAAGGCCAACCTTTCAAAAATCAAGTACAGAACTACACATGTATCGTCTGATTATGCCTAAAACCAGTCATGAAAGATAAAAAGTTTCCGTGTGACGTTTATTTGTGTTCTTATAACATAAGAAGTCCAGGACGTCTGCACAGTATTAAATAATAAATGCAACCATTTGTGATATGAAACCTGATTGTAAGCAGAAGACGAGGTCAAGAACCCATTATGCTGCTTTTCCAAAACATTTTTCACGTGCCTTTAATAATAGTGTAAAGTCAGTCAAGGAAACTTATTTCATTGTTATTGAGAAAATTCAGCGCACTTTTTTTAACTGAAGAAGAAATTATCTCTTATACAATAACCAGAATATGAACTGGTCCTCAAAATCTATTACCTTAATAATAACCATAAATTCTGATCAACTATATTAGGGTTAACCATATGCACCATAAATCAAATCTGCAGGATATACTTTTATTTATATATCATCATATATAAATCTATATGTTTAAACTGCATCACTCTTGAATTTAATATAATTATAAATGTTTTTAATTATTATTTAATATTAATTCAATTATAGTAAATTATTTTAGCACTTGATATAAATATTAATCTTATCAAAGATGAATTCCAAGCAATTATTATTCCCTAATAGTGATGAGCAAATATACTCATTACTCGATTTCTCGAGCACGCTCAGGGGTCCTCCGAGTATTTTTTAGTGCTTGGAGATTTAGTTTTTCTTGCCGCAGCTGAATGATTTACATCTGTTAGCTAGCATAAGTACATGTGGGGGTTCCCTAGCAACCAGGCAACCCCCACATGTACTTATGCTGGCTAACAGATGTAAATCATTCAGCTGAGGCGCTAAAAACTAAATCTCCGAGCACTAAAAAATACTCGGAGGACCCCCGAGCATGCTCAAGAAATCTCGAGTAACGAGTATATTCGCTCATCACTATTCCCTAACCCTCTCTAAATATGTATTTAATGCAAAAGCCCCATACACATTAAGCTAATGTTGGATGAACCGTCTAATATTGACTGGTTTGGTTGACAGTCTAATATGTATTGGGGTGCCAGTTCACTGATGGTCAGGAGAGATGTCCATCACTCATGTCCGAGTTCGTACTGCCAATTGCATTGTTCTCGCAGAGCTTAGCCCCTGGCTGTCGTCTCACCTAGCTGCTTTCTCATAGAAAATTAAGAAGTGCTTGGCCTATCGAGTGTGTTTTTGGATGGGAGAGCCGGCTGAGATAGCTGTCAACTGAATGTTCGGCTGTAGCATCGTTAAGTCACCAGTGTATTAAAGAACTTTATGATCGCTTCCTCCCCGATTCCCAGCAACGTTCCAGTCCTCTTCTGGACAATGTATATCAGACTATCTGGCATACACAGGGGTTTATGGGTTGACTAAAAGTCGCTTCCCCAGTGTAAGCCTATGGACTGTCCGGGAAAGCTGAAGAGCAGTCACATGGTCTAGAAGTGGACTGGAACAGTCCTGAAAACCGGAGACTTTGATCAGAAAGTATTTTATACCCTCACACAACATCACATAAATATTTAAAATGGATTAGGGTAAAAAAAAATTGCTGGGAGAGCTACTTTAATATTACAATATTATTTTTTGAGCTGAGCAAAAATTTGCTAAGCTATTATTTGCTAACTGGCAGAGATAACCTTTCTGCTTCCAAGACAATGAAGTTTTAATGAAGGATTTAAAATCAATCATTGTTGCCTTTTATGCTGAAAATATGAATGTGGAATACAAAGTAGTAATGATAATTTTTGTTATTAATATTATTAATTGTAATAGATTTATTAGATTAAAGGTTAATAGCAAATTTACAGATGCGTGTCATAGTGGGTAAGGTTTTTAGATTTTTTTTTTTTTTTTTAAATTATACAGCAAATACGCTGTTATCGTGGTTTCATATATCTTTTGAGCCATTTTTTCATACTTTTGTTAATAGATCTGTGGGCTTTTTTCAGCATTATTTTTTACACCTCCCTAATAAGGGGTTGTCCAGTAGTAGACATTTAAAGAAACCTTAAATGTTAGCACAGTTTTGTGGCAGTTTCTTGAGCTAAATATAGGTGTGTATCCACAAAGAATTAAAAGTAAAGGAAAGAATTATACTTCTATCTTTAGTATCCACTCTTGTGTTTGGTTTTAAAGACTGTCAAAATATAAAAAAGACTTTTACCAAAACCTGCATGTGTCATTCCATCCTAAGGGATCAAGCCAGGGTGATCATCAGACATGTCATTAATAGATGTCATAACAATATAGGTGTCGGAGCCCCTACATAGCCCTTGATTAGCTCTTTTATACATCACAGACCTCAACATAGCAGCTATTTACCTCTGATTTTCAATGTTGTGCTTGCCTTTCTATGCTCCAGGTAAGCATCATTTTCTATGCTACTAGTCATTATGAGTTACACTATGGAGTGCTGTATGCTTCTTTTCTGGCTCTATCACCAGTACTGCCTTTAAAGGGGTTATCCAGGACTATTTTTTTTACTATGGACCTAAAAACTAATAGGCAGGTAGTTGCTAACAGAGGCAAATACCTGCTATACCCAGCACTGGCTCAGAGTGGTCACTGACTGCTCCTGATGGCGATTTACCTGCTCCATATCAACAGAGCAGCTCGACTTCTTCCAGGCTGCTCTGTGATGGGGCATGACTCCTGACATGATACTGATTGACAGCCAGCTTCCCACAGTTAGGCAACGGGGAGCCAGCTGTCAATAAGCATGACGTCGGCAATCAAGACCTGTCAAGAGAACAGAGCGGATGAGAAGCTGCTGCTCTGCTGACGTGACGGCAACCGCCGAATCGCTGGAAGGAGCAGTCTGTGACCGCTCTGTGTCAGCAGAGATCAGCATTGGGCAGAACCCCCAGAAGAAGGCTGTTCGCCGAAACGTGCGTAGGGGCAGGCGTTGGCACCCACCAGAGGTAACTATTTGCACATTACTATTGGAACTCTTTGATGAGTATTTTTACGTCCAAAGATATACTAATGTTGTACTATATATTTATATATTTTGGTGCTTGACGTTTAATCATGTGCATTACATTAGTTTGTTTAGTTTTTTATAGTACCTCTGTTGATAGCATGGTGGGTTCCTTTGCCAAATTTTGGTTTCCCACCTTTTAATGTCCATTATGTTTGTATTTTTGTTTTTTCTTTTTCAATAAAATTTGTATTTTTTATATTATTGGTTCTTGTGTACAATTTTTCTTATTGGATTATTGGGCAGAACATGTATATGCTGAAAATAGGAAAACGATGTAAACTTAGGTGAACAGAGGTGATATATCTGTCTGTATGTTATAATAATTTAATTACTAAACCATCTTTTTTATTTTTCATTTTTCAGGCTGGAAAATTCAGACAGATATATGAGCCTAATTCTCTTGTAACCAAATCTACATTGAGGCAAAAAGAACAAACTGAATGGGTACAGCTACAGAATTAGACAACACTAATTTTGTTTGTAGTCTGTAACCATGGAGACACAAGGATTTGTATATAAAAACTGTAGACGTGTAACAGTAGAATACTTTTTTCTAAGTGCACAGGGATAAAACAAATGTGGATATGTCCTTTAAACGTCTTGGAAAATTATCTTGCTTTGTAAAAGCCTTGAAAATGTTAAAACACACTGAGCACAATTTTCTTTTCTCTTAGGCTGCTTACAAATGAAATTGCATTTTGTATTTTCATAATGTAAAACCAGCTATATATAACACAAGATATCCACATCATACAGTTGTTTTATAGCTCAGATTGATTTAAGATTGCTAACTCTGTACTTGTAACCTCTTATATTGTCAATTTTGTAAATTCGATAGTGTTGCTTAATAACACCATAGAAATACACCATGACCCCATTCATCAAGACTGGTACTTTTTTGCTAGTCTTGATGAGGGCGCATGGAGGAGTCAGACGCTCCTGATTCATGAAGAGGTGCACGCCCCCATCATGCCCCTGTCCCACCCCAGCTCAGTCCATTTCTGCAGTATTGGGAGAAACTGGTGTTAAGATGTCAAAAGATGCAACGTTTGGGCACAACTTCCAAGATTTTGTGACTTTTTAACACTTTTACAGCATTTTTTGGACGTAAAAGCTTTGATGACATAGCTACAAAAGTAAGATACAGAACTGCGTTTAATAATACATGTATAGTTATTTATTTAGAAAAGTTGTTTAAGTTTAAAGATGCAAAGCTGCCATCAGGGCAGTACATGGTTGTCAGTAACCCAGCTAAGTAGGCAACTATATTGCCAATGCAGTGTCAGGAGAATAAACCATGATGCCAAAGTGGAAAAATAAAATTATTGCCTGCAGCAGACACTATTGAAATCAATATGCAATGTGAAACTGCTAGTCAGCCGGCAGTCAGAATTTTTATAAAATGTGAAAGTCAACAGGGTCTAGTATATTAGGAACATAAAGTGGTTTTAAAAATTGTACACACCCCGGTTAAAATGTCAGTTTTTTGTCATGTATAAAAATCATACCCAGAAAAATTATTTCAAAACATTTTCTACCTTTGATGTCACCCTTAAGCTGTTCAAATCCATTTGAGAAACAAAATGTTCAGAATTAGCCAATCACATATAAACTCATCTTAAATAGTAGTCAGTACACAGGTGACATCATGTACAGTGATTCTGATTAATCCCATATAAAGTTTAGCTGTTCTCCTAGCATTTTCGTGACATTTTCTTAGTTGCATTTTACAACAACAGTCATGGTCCCTGAAAAGCTTACAACACAGCAAAGGTCAAAGGTTTCCTGTCTCTGGTCCTTTGGATGTATATGCCTTTGCAGAATCTCTGTCTGTCTCTCTCCCCCATCTCTGTCTCGGAGTCTCTTTATACACAGGCATGTAACCTATTTTTAGATTTGCCCAGTGTCCTTCAGTCCAGCATCAAGATAAAGGGAACAATGGTGATGAGATCAAGTAGCATTACTTAGGACCACTTTGGTCTGGTGTGTGTATATATATATATATATATATTTAAACCCTTAGCCCCTGTACATTTGATCTATTAAAAGAGTAGGGGAAATAATTTCATTTCAATGGAGCACACTATATGACCAAAGTTGATTGTTAAACCTTTTTTTAGAGCATAATAGTATAGCATTCTCATAGACCACCATAGGATGTGCTTGTAAACCAAGATTCCACTGCAATGGCTGAGATCAGAGATAACTCTGATGATAGCTGTTTAGCCACTTAGATACTATAGTGAAGATCAACTGTAGGAGCCTTTATTTACATACACATAGTAAGGTGTTTCTCTTTTTCAACCTATTCTTGGCCAACACTTTCTTGGAGTGTCAATGGGCTGCTGTGGCATCTACGAGCCAATGAACGTCCCCTGGGCTGCCATACTAAATATATATTAGGCCATGTTTTAAAGGATTTGTCCACTACTGGTCACCCCCTATGAATCGCCCAAGGGTGATGGAGAAAGTGAAAAAAATATCTATGCTTACCTTCTGAACTGTCGCTGCTGCTCTGTTCTCAGCTCTATGCCCCGGCCTGTCTCCTGAAATAAACAATGCTATAATGTTATGTTACTGCTGCAACCAATGAGCACTGACCAAACAGTAGAACAGTGTTCGCTCTGTTTGAAAAAAATGTTAATGAGGCAGCATGAGGAAATTTGCAGGGCATACAGGGCTGAGAGCGGAACAATTACACTGGTCCAGTAGGTAAATATACATTTTTTTAAATGTATCTAGCACACTGTGGCCATAAGGGGTTGTCTAGGGATGGACATCCTATTGAAAGGGGTTGTCCCACAAACAAAGTTAATTTTAATCAAAACAGCTATGGTCCCCTGCAGTCCTGTCTGTATACTCTCTTTTGCTTCCTCCCCTGCCCAGGAGCTGTGGTATGATCAGACCATGTCCCTGTACGGTCAGACATGACCATTACACAGTACACAGCAGGGGCACATTTATAAGATTATCTCAGCACAGGAACATTATTTTTCAACACATCCAATTGTGGAGATTATTTTTATTCCAAGATCTAGTGATTAAAATTTGCTATTTTCATGGGACACCCGTTTAAGGCTAATGTTGAAAAATTTTAATGCATTATAGGATATCATTTTGATTCTGGAAAAATGTGGAAAAAAAGAGGGGATTTTTTTTTAATGAAATGTTGCTAAAATACACAAACAAACAAGTATATGTCCCTTGTTTTACCTTAAAAACCAGTCCACATGAAATACGTTTTAGGCCATGTTCACACGATCCTTTTTTTGATCCTTTTTTTTTCAGGTCCTTTTTCCATGCAGGGTACAGTCCAATGTTACTCTATGGAAAACAAAAACCGCTGTGCCCACTATCCTTTTTTTCTCAGGCAAATCCGCGAGGATTTGCCTGCAGAAAAAAAGAAGTACTATGTCACTTCTTTCTGCGGATTCAGCTCCTGTTTTCAACAGGCACCAATAGGAAAGTGCTGTTGAAAACCCGCAGAGGAATCTGCAGAAGAAACTACAGGAAAATCAGCAGTGCAGTTTTGCACTGCGGGTTTTCCAAATCAGGACCTGAAAAAAAAAGGATCAAAAAAAGGATCAAAAAAAGGATCGTGTGAACATGGCCTTAACATTTCTAAACATATATGTATATGGCTTTGCCTCAACCATAACTGCACGTTGAATAAATGAAAATTGTTATTAATTCCAAGTAGCAATTAGCATAAAAATACATATCTACCTCAATAAAAATTAAAGAGGACAATTCATTATTGCTTTTGCACCTTTTTTTTAAATCTAGTTTTGTGTGTTTTTTGTTTGCACGATATTCATCTTTTAATTGGTTGTCACAAACATATACAATTTAATAAAATAGAATATATGCTATAATCAAACTCTTACACATGGGTGAGCTGATAGAATTATATTTTTTGTGTACTCGTTTCTGCTTTTTTTCCTCTGTATAACCTTGTACATGAGCACTGCTGTAATTCATTAGCAATGCCACAGTTATCCATTGTGGCTTCTATAAACAGTTGAGATTGCTGGCATACAGTTATGAAGAATGCATGGCTAATATCATGATGTAGTTGTGTTTAGTTTTGTAGCATTGCTATATTGTGCTTTAGATTGTAAATGAGCACAGGCCAAGTATGTGACTGCTCTCTGGAGGACCAAAAAAGCCAAAAAATGTTTAGCTACAGCTCCACCTAGAGCCTTTTCTCATCACATCTGGGATTTGGAAAATTATCTTTCAAGCATTTATAATGCTAAAGTCAAGCTCCCACTTAACCTCTTGATGTCGAAAGTGAACATCAACTATGTAACCTACTCAATATCCTCAAGTTAAAATGTGTCGGTTACAGATTGGCTATAAACAATTGTGTATACATACTGTATAGATATATATATATATATATATATATATATATATATATATATATATATATATATATATATATATACAACCTACGCATAAATTAATAAACTTACTATGGATAATGATTTCTCCACTCACAAAGACAAACTACAAAAAACTTTAAATGACAGTGATTCCACTATGTCTGTTAAAAAAACAAAAATTCAACAGAGATCTAAGGGATTACAAAAATAGTTCTCGTCTCTGGAATGAAAAACCTACACTTCTAGATCTGTTCTCAAGAGTAACTACAGGAGGCAACGCCCTTCTCAATCCCATTTCAGTTTCAGTTCATCTGAAATAAACTCTTAGGGTATGTTTCCACGTTCAGGAAACGCTGCGTTTTTGACGCTGCGTTTTTCTGCTGCGTCAAAAACGCAGCGTCCAGATGTTACAGCATAGTGGATGGGATTTTATGAAATCCAGACTCCACTATGCGTTTAAAAACGCATGCGTTTTTGCCGCGAAAACGCATGCGTTGTGCGTTTTTTCAAAACGCTGCATGTTGCTACTATGAGCAAAACACGCAGGTACACCACAGGTGACCTGCCAGTGACCTCAGGTGCAGTTTTGGTCAGGATTTTACTTGCATAAAATCCTGACCAAAGACTGATGCAATCCTGAACGTGGAGACATACCCTTAGGAAGGTTTTTCAGATAAAACGCACACTAGTCTGAATTAGAGCATACCAAGATTAACAAAAAAGATCTTATATTCCCAATTCTTTTCATAATCACCAGCATCTACTAAAAAAATGACCAGGACACAGAGCAGGCAAGAAACATAAAAAGAAACCACATATATCCAACACGCAGGAAGAGATAATATGTCCACTACTGTAGTTCTGATATGGATGTGTTTACTGTTTTGAACTTGTCTGCCATGATTATTTCATATGATCAACAATACGTCCTTTCAAAAGGGTTAAATTTTGTCCCTACTAGGGAAGCGGACTTATTCAACACATTGTTACATATCAATAAATTTGTGAGATTATTGATTGTGAAAAGACATTTAAAAACACACATCTGTTTCTTCTGCCACTAATATTATCAACAGCAAAGATAATGATTATAACTAGGGTTGAGTGACCTTGACTTTTTTAGGGTCGAGTTGGAGCGCCCCCACACCGCCGCAGGGCCGAGGGGTACCCGGAGCCGGGCCTCTGGGATCTCCGTTCTGGGGTTGTCACGGTGGCTAGACCCGGTCCGTGGCCCTGTCTGTCAGTGGGGGAACGTCCAGTGCAATAAATGATGATAATGGTGCAGTTGTGAAGTGCCGGTCGCAATAAATAACGAGGACACCAGGTTGCAGTCTCTTTACCTCTTTACTGAAGGTGTTGGAGACCTCAGTCCAGAGCGCTGTTAACTGGGTTGTCAGAGACCGGCCGGTCCAAAGGCACATCAGGAGTTCTCTTTACAGGTGGGAATCAGTGTCTACCTTCTAGCGCTGAGTGTTGTAGTTCTTCCCTGCTGAGCTCCCGGGATAGTCCTCACAACTGTTTCTGTCTGTCTCTGATGTTCGTTTTCTCCGTCCTCCAGATGATAGGGTAGGACGCACCCGTATGACGGGGTAGGCCTGGAGTTCTTCCGGGACCCTAGAGTCGCCCCTCTCCCACAGCTGCCTCCGTTGTCTGCTTAGGTGTTGAGTGAGACAGCCAACCTATAATTGGCTGTCCGGCCGTGGTTTGCAGTGTACTTAAAGTCTCTTACTTGCTCGGCGTTCCGGCCACCGACTGTTTGCGCCTCAGAAGGATGTTGCCTCGGTCTAACAGCACGACTCCTTCTGGTATTAATTCCTCTTTGCTGTATTCCCGTTGTTCACTGGTTTGTTCTGCTCTGAGGAGTCTGCCAGGATCCCATCCCTGACAGGTCCTCTCACTAGCTCTTCCCAGCTACTTCTCCCTGTCTTCCTGTCCAACCCCCAGTTTTTTACCAGAGTTGTGAGGAGTGGCCTACTAAATAGGACCACCCCCCCTGGTGGCCGGAGTGTGAAGTGTGGTGTGAGTGTACCTGGTCAGAGAAACTCCTTAGTGCAATCAGACGTACCATAGCTCCCCATAGTGGCGGAGCCACAGTACTGCAACAACCAGGACTCTGGGGTGCTGCACTCCCCCCCGGTTAAATCCAGTACTCCGGGACTGGGAAAACAAGAACAATAATACATGTTAACAGGAAACACACAAATTTTTGAAATAGCATAACAATTGAACATAACTATGCTTCCCTTTACGGGAGGTGAGGATTCTTGAACGTTGCAAAAGTTAGGTCATGCACAGTTTATGACTCTCAGTTCAGTGGTTGAAACAGCGGGGACCCCGGGTAAACAAAGGGGTCCCCCTTATGAAAGTTTTTGAGCAATTCACCGTCCATTACTCTAGTGTCCATTTAAAAACCTGTAACAAAAAGATATGCATACAAACATTTTCAATTAAATAGCAGCCCTTATCAATACCTCCAAGTTTTGTAGCGGAGGGGAGTTTGATTTTGAGTGCTGCGTGTGGACCTTCGCAGCGCAGGGGTTGCTATTGGCCTAACAGGGCCCGCTATGCTTGCTACCGCTGGTGTAGTGCACTGTCTTCTAACTACACTTCTAGTGAGTCTGGGTAGCACTGGCAGGTTGGGGCTCTCAGAGCTGCGGTTATCAACAGTGGGTACAGCAGATTCACTGATAGCAGAGGGAGGATTTGCCGGCTCAATGGTTGGCATGGCTTCATCAGGTAAGGCTTGTTGAGGTAGCGGGGCCAGATGATCTGGTACCACCATTGGTTCTGGTGGGTCCGGCTGTTGAAACATTAGAACAGGCACCGCGATGGCTTGGTTTATCTGAGTCCAGGATTGGGGAAAGTCACCAAGGACGGTATGGAACATCTTCTCCTTTTCCACCGGCGGGGAGATTTCTGGGGCCGTGCCCCTCTCTGTCATGATTCTCAATGGCGAGAGAACATAGCCCAGCATATATGAGAACTAGCTCTTGGAAGATGGAAACTATACTGACCATGAACTAAACCTGCCGCACAACTAGAAGTGGCCGGGTAGCATGCCTACGTTTTTTTATCCCTAGATGCCCAGCGCCAGCCGGAGAACTACCTAATCCTAGCAGAGGAAAAGACAGTCCTGGCTCACCTCTAGAGAAATTTTCCCAAAAGGCAGACAGAGGCCCCCACATATATTGGCGGTGATTTTAGATGAAATGACAAACGTAGTATGAAAATAGGTTTAGCAAAAATCGAGGTCCGCTTACTAGATAGCAAGAAGACAGAAAGGGCACTTTCATGGTCAGCAGAAAACCCTATCAAAACACCATCCAGAAATTACTTTAAGACTCTAGCATTAACTCATAACACCAGAGTGGCAATTTCCGCTCACAAGAGCTTTCCAGACACAGTAACGAAACAGCAGCTGTGAACAGGAACAAAATGCAAAAACACACAAGGACAAAAGTCCAACTTAGCTGGGAGTTGTCTAGTAGCAGGAACATGCACAGAAAGGCTTCTGATTACATTGTTGACCGGCATGAAACTGACAGAGGAGCAAGGTTATATAGCGACTCCCACATCCTGATAGGAGCAGGTGAACAGAGGGGATGATGCACACAAGTACAATTCCACAAGTGGCCACCGGGGGAGCCCAGAATCCAATTTACAACAGTACCCCCCTCAAGGAGGGGGCACCGAACCCTCACCAGAACCACCAGGGCGATCAGGATGAGCCCTATGAAAGGCACGGACAAGATCGGAGGCATGAACATCAGAGGCAGTGACCCAAGAATTATCCTCCTGACCGTATCCCTTCCATTTGACCAGATACTGGAGTTTCCGTCTGGAAACACGAGAGTCCAAGATCTTTTCCACAACGTACTCCAACTCACCCTCAACCAACACCGGAGCAGGAGGCTCAACGGAAGGCACAGCCGGTACCTCATACCTGCGCAACAATGACCGATGAAAAACATTATGAATCGAAAAGGATGCAGGGAGGTCCAAACGGAAGGACACAGGGTTAAGAATCTCCAATATCTTGTACGGGCCGATGAACCGAGGCTTAAACTTAGGAGAAGAAACCCTCATAGGGACAAAACGAGAAGACAACCACACCAAGTCCCCAACACAAAGCCGAGGACCAACACGACGACGGCGGTTGGCAAAAAGCTGAGTCTTCTCCTGGGACAACTTCAAATTGTCCACCACCTGCCCCCAAATCTGATGCAACCTCTCCACCACAGCATCCACTCCAGGACAATCCGAAGATTCCACTTGACCGGAGGAAAATCGAGGATGAAACCCCGAATTACAGAAAAACGGGGACACCAAGGTGGCAGAGCTGGCCCAATCATTGAGGGCGAACTCCGCCAAAGGCAAAAAAGCAACCCAATCATCCTGATCCGCAGACACAAAACACCTCAAATATGTCTCCAAGGTCTGATTAGTCCGCTCGGTCTGGCCATTAGTCTGAGGATGGAAAGCAGACGAAAAAGACAAATCTATGCCCATCCTAGCACAGAATGCCCGCCAAAATCTAGACACGAATTGGGTCCCTCTGTCAGAAACGATATTCTCCGGAATACCATGCAAACGAACAACATTTTGAAAAAACAGAGGAACCAACTCGGAAGAAGAAGGCAACTTAGGCAAGGGAACCAGATGGACCATCTTAGAGAAACGGTCACACACCACCCAGATGACAGACATCTTATGAGAAACAGGCAGATCCGAAATAAAATCCATCGAGATGTGCGTCCAAGGCCTCTTCGGGATAGGCAAGGGTAACAACAATCCACTAGCCCGAGAACAACAAGGTTTGGCCCGAGCACAAACGTCACAAGACTGCACAAAGCCTCGCACATCTCGTGACAGGGAAGGCCACCAGAAGGACCTTGCCACCAAATCCCTGGTACCAAAGATTCCAGGATGACCTGCCAACGCAGAAGAATGAACCTCAGAGATGACTCTACTGGTCCAATCATCAGGAACAAACAGTCTACCAGGTGGGCAACGATCAGGTCTATCCGCCTGAAACTCCTGCAAGGCCCGCCGCAGGTCTGGAGAAACGGCAGACAATATCACTCCATCTTTAAGGATACCTGTGGGCTCAGAATTACCAGGGGAGTCAGGCTCAAAACTCCTAGAAAGGGCATCCGCCTTAACATTCTTAGAACCCGGTAGGTAAGACACCACAAAATTAAACCGAGAGAAAAACAACGACCAGCGCGCCTGTCTAGGATTCAGGCGCCTGGCAGACTCAAGGTAAATTAAATTTTTGTGGTCAGTCAATACCACCACCTGATGTCTGGCCCCCTCAAGCCAGTGACGCCACTCCTCAAAAGCCCACTTCATGGCCAAAAGCTCCCGATTCCCAATATCATAATTCCGCTCGGCGGGCGAAAATTTACGGGAAAAAAAAGCACAAGGTCTCATCACGGAGCAGTCGGAACTTCTCTGCGACAACACCGCCCCAGCTCCGATTTCAGAAGCGTCGACCTCAACCTGAAAAGGAAGAGCAACATCAGGCTGACGCAACACTGGGGCGGAAGAAAAGCGGCGCTTGAGCTCCCGAAAGGCCTCCACAGCATCAGGGGACCAATCAGCAACATCAGCACCCTTCTTAGTCAAATCAGTCAATGGTTTTACAACATCAGAAAAACCAGCAATAAATCGACGATAAAAGTTAGCAAAGCCCAAAAATTTCTGAAGACTCTTAAGAGAAGAGGGTTGCGTCCAATCACCAATAGCCTGAACCTTGACAGGATCCATCTCGATGGAAGAGGGGGAAAAAATGTATCCCAAGAAGGAAATCTTTTGAACCCTAAAAACACACTTAGAACCCTTCACACACAAGGAATTAGACCGCAAAACCTGAAAAACCCTCCTGACCTGCTGGACATGAGAGTCCCAGTCATCCGAAAAAATCAGAATATCATCCAGATACACAATCATAAATTTGTCCAAATAATCGCGGAAAATGTCATGCATAAAGGACTGGAAGACTGAAGGGGCATTTGAAAGACCAAAAGGCATCACCAAATACTCAAAATGGCCCTCGGGCGTATTAAATGCGGTTTTCCACTCATCCCCCTGCTTGATTCGCACCAAATTATACGCCCCACGGAGATCAATCTTAGAGAACCACTTGGCCCCCTTTATACGAGCAAACAAATCAGTAAGCAGTGGTAACGGATATTGATATTTAACCGTGATTTTATTCAAAAGTCGATAATCAATACACGGCCTCAAAGAGCCGTCTTTCTTAGACACAAAGAAAAAACCGGCTCCTAAGGGAGATGACGAAGGACGAATATGTCCCTTTTCCAAGGACTCCTTTATATATTCTCGCATAGCCGCGTGTTCAGGCACAGACAGATTAAATAAACGACCCTTAGGGTATTTACTACCCAGGATCAAGTCTATGGCACAATCGCACTCCCGATGGAAACCAAAGGTACGTCCCCATGAGTTCCTTTACATCCCCAGCTTAACACAGACATAGCTCTCCAGTCGAGGACTGGGTTATGAGATTGCAGCCATGGCAATCCCAGCACCAAAACATCATGTAGATTATACAGCACCAGAAAGCGAATAACCTCCTGGTGATCCGGATTAACACGCATAGTCACTTGTGTCCAGTATTGTGGTTTATTACTAGCCAATGGGGTGGAGTCAATCCCTTTCAGAGGTATCGGAGCCTCCAATGGCTCCAAATCATACCCACAGCGTTTGGCAAAGGACCAATCCATAAGACTCAAAGCAGCGCCAGAGTCGACATAGGCGTCCGCGGTAATAGATGACAAAGAACAAATCAGGGTCACAGATAGAATAAACTTAGACTGTAAAGTGCTAATTGAAACAGACTTGTCAGGCTTCTTAGTACGCTTAAAGCATGCTGATATAACATGAGTTGAATCACCACAATAGAAGCACAACCCATTTTTTCGTCTAAAATTCTGCCGCTCGCTTCTGGACAGAATTCTATCACATTGCATATTTTCTGGCGTTTTCTCAGTAGACACCGCCAAATGGTGCACAGGTTTGCGCTCCCGCAGACGCCTATCGATCTGAATAGCCATCGTCATGGACTCATTCAGACTTGCAGGCACAGGGAACCCCACCATAACATCCTTAATGGCATCAGAGAGACCTTCTCTGAAAATCGCCGCCAGGGCGCACTCATTCCACTGAGTAAGCACAGACCATTTGCGGAATTTTTGGCAGTATATTTCAGCTTCATCTTGCCCCTGAGACAAGGACATCAAGGCCTTTTCCGCCTGAAGCTCTAAATGAGGTTCCTCATAAAGCAACCCCAAGGCCAGAAAAAACGCATCCACATTGAGCAACGCAGGATCCCCTGGTGCCAATGCAAAAGCCCAGTCTTGAGGGTCGCCCCGGAGCAAGGAAATTACAATCCTGACCTGCTGTGCAGGGTCTCCGGCAGAGCGAGACTTCAGGGACAAAAACAATTTGCAATTATTTTTAAAATTTTGAAAACGAGATCTATTCCCCGAGAAGAATTCAGGCAAAGGAATTCTAGGCTCAGACATAGGTGCATGAACAACAAAATCTTGCAAATTTTGTACCTTTGTGGCGAGATTATTTAAACCTGTAGCTACACTCTGAAGATCCATTTGAAACAGGTGAACACAGAGCCATTCAAGGATAAGAAGGAGAGAAAGAGAGGAAGGCTGCAGTATAGGCAGACTAGCAAGTGATTCAATTAAGAGCACACTCAGAACTAGAGGAAAAAAAAAAAAAAAAAAAAAATTGTAGCAGACTTCTTTTTTCTCTCCTTTCTCAGCCAGTAATTTAACCCTTTTTTTTGGCCGGTCAAACTGTCATGATTCTCAATGGCGAGAGAACATAGCCCAGCATATATGAGAACTAGCTCTTGGAAGATGGAAACTATACTGACCATGAACTAAACCTGCCGCACAACTAGAAGTGGCCGGGTAGCATGCCTACGTTTTTTTATCCCTAGATGCCCAGCGCCAGCCGGAGAACTACCTAATCCTAGCAGAGGAAAAGACAGTCCTGGCTCACCTCTAGAGAAATTTTCCCAAAAGGCAGACAGAGGCCCCCACATATATTGGCGGTGATTTTAGATGAAATGACAAACGTAGTATGAAAATAGGTTTAGCAAAAATCGAGGTCCGCTTACTAGATAGCAAGAAGACAGAAAGGGCACTTTCATGGTCAGCAGAAAACCCTATCAAAACACCATCCAGAAATTACTTTAAGACTCTAGCATTAACTCATAACACCAGAGTGGCAATTTCCGCTCACAAGAGCTTTCCAGACACAGTAACGAAACAGCAGCTGTGAACAGGAACAAAATGCAAAAACACACAAGGACAAAAGTCCAACTTAGCTGGGAGTTGTCTAGTAGCAGGAACATGCACAGAAAGGCTTCTGATTACATTGTTGACCGGCATGAAACTGACAGAGGAGCAAGGTTATATAGCGACTCCCACATCCTGATAGGAGCAGGTGAACAGAGGGGATGATGCACACAAGTACAATTCCACAAGTGGCCACCGGGGGAGCCCAGAATCCAATTTACAACACCTCTCTTTCAACTTATCGGGGCAGACCTTAAGGTGATCCCTGGATACCGCTGTCGAGGTCTCCCCCCTGTCCTTGCTGATGAGACAGACCTTTGTGTTGTCGAAGTCGGATGGCAGGATGGTATACGGTTCCGCTTCCCATTGGTCATCGAGCTTGTGTAATCTCCTCTTTCATTTAAGTACTTGCTCACCAGGTGACAGGGGGATCGCAGGAGCATGTTGGTTGTAGTCCCTTTCTTGCTTCTGCCTAGCCTGGGCGAGACTTCTCTCTACACACTCCTGTACTTCGCGGTACCTTCGCTGCCTTTCTGCATCCCAATCTGCATCCGGCGAGGTATCTTCGGGTACTAGAACCCCCATGTCCAGATCAACGGGTAACCGACTAGATCTTCCTCGCATCAGGTACGCTGGAGTACAGTTGGTGGAACTTACTGGGATGTGGTTGTACATATCCACCAAGTCAGGCAACTTTGTCGGCCACAGGTTCCGTTCCTCCACGGGTAAGGTCTTCAATAAATCAATTACCACTTGGTTCATCTTCTCGCACATCCCGTTGGTTTGAGGATGGTACGGTGTGGTCCTGATCTTCTTACACCCGTACAGTTGGCAGAATTCTTGGAACACTTCCGCTTCGAATGCAGGTCCCTGATCAGTCAGTACCTTCTCTGGGTAGCCATGGGGCCTACAAAAGTGTTGCTGGAAGGCCCTGGCGGCAGTCCTGGCCGTTAGATCCTTGACAGGCACAACCACCAAAAACCTGGAGTAGTGGTCCACGATGGTAAGGGCGTAGATATAGCCCGACCGGCTAGGTGTCAGCTTCACATGATCCAGCGCGACCAGTTCGAGCAGCCTCTTGGTGATGATAGGCCGCAGGGGAGGACTGTCACGGTCCTTCCTGCGCAGACTACATGGACCACACTCCCGACACCACTTCTCAATGGTTCTCTTCATGCCAATCCAATAGAACCTCCCTCGGAGCAGCTTCTCTAGCTTCCTCCATCCGAAGTGTCCGGCTCCATCATGGTAGGCTCCCAGAACCATGGGCGCATCTCGCCTGGGCACCACTATCTGCCACACCAATTCATGAGTACGTGGGTCAATGCTCCTCCTGCACAGCTTGCCATCATGGATAAACAGCTTGCTTCTCCCCTTCCACAGCTGTTGGGTTTCTTGTGGGTCGTCTGGGCCAGGGTGCAACCCAGCCTGCGTCAAGAGCTCCTTCACCTGACGGACCGCGGGGTCACTATCCTGGGTTTCTGCCCATCCGTGGTGGGGCAGGGGATTCAGCGTGGCATCCGGTTGGTTCTTGTGCCTGTTCTTCACATGGTGAGAGTTCTGAGTGGCTTTGGGGCGATGGAAGGCAGGCAGCTCCACCTCTTCAAGTGCCTCCGGGTCTTCTCCCACTTCTGGTAAATTGGGCATTCGGGACAGAGCATCGGCATTGGCATTCTGGTGTCCTGCCCGATATTTGATGGTGAAATCATAGTTGGACAGCCGGGCCATCCACCGCTGTTCCAAAGCCCCGAGTTTGGCAGTACCCAGATGCGTTAGCGGATTGTTGTCCGTGAAGACGGTGAATTTCGCGGAGGCCAGGTAGTGCTTAAACCTCTCTGTCACTGCCCAGACAAGGGCAAGGAATTCCAGTTTGAAGGAACTGTAGTTGTCAGGGTTCCTTTCCGTGGGACGGAGTTTCCTGCTGGCGTAAGCGATCACTCTTTCCTTGCCTTTCTGGACTTGAGACAGCACGGCTCCTAGTCCCACATTACTGGCATCTGTGTACAGCACAAATGGTTGGTCGTATTCGGGGTAAGCCAGTACCTCTTCTCCCGTCAGTGCCGACTTGAAACAGGTGAAGGATTCCTCCAGCTCTTCGTTCCAATCAAAGGGGGTGTTCCTCCCCTTGGTCTTCTTTGGTTGGCCCACCAACAGGTTTTGCAAGGGTGCGGCCTTCTTGGTGAAGTCCTTAATGAACCTCCGGTAATAGCCTACCAGCCCGAGGAACTGCCGGACTTCGTGGAGGTCACTGGGCTTTGGCCAGTCCTTAATCACTGTGACCTTGTCGGGGTCTGGGGCCACTCCTTCAGCGCTCACCACATGGCCCAGGTACTGCACTTTAGGTTTCAGCAGATGACACTTGGACGGTTTCACCTTTAAGCCAAAGTTGGATAGGGCTTCAAACACCTCGGCCAGGTGCTTCAGGTGGTCTTCGTAGGTCTTAGAGAAGACAATGACATCATCCAAATATAGCAGCACGGTTTCAAAGTTCAGGTGTCCCAGGCAGCACTCCATCATCCTCTGGAACGTTCCGGGAGCATTGCACAATCCGAAGGGCATGTAGTTGAACTCACAGAGACCCATTGGCGTCGTGAAGGCCGTCTTCTCTTTGTCCGCCTCCGCTACAGGAACCTGCCAGTACCCACTGGTGAGATCTAAGGTAGAGAAGTAGTTAGCAGATTTTAAGGCAGCCAGAGACTCCTCTATCCTAGGCAGTGGGTATGCGTCCTTATGTGTAATGCGATTCAACTGCCTGTAATCAACACACATCCTCATTGTACCATCTTTCTTTTTAACAAGGACTAACGGAGCTGCCCAGGGGCTACAGCTGTCTCTCACCACCCCAGCCTCCTTCATTTCCCGCAACATGTCCTTGGCACACTGGTAATGAGCTGGGGGTACAGGGCAATATCTCTCTTTTATGGGTCGGTGATCTCCCGTGGGGATGTGATGTTTGATCCCTTTCACCTGCCCAAAATCTGAGGGGTGTTTGCTGAATATCTGCTCGTACTCGTGTACCACCCTGTAGGCCCCCTGTTTTTGATGGGATGGGGTAGAGTCAGTGCCCACATGCAATTCCCGACACCAGTCCTTCGAGGGCTCTGCAGAACCTTTGTTCTCCGCCAAGTTTGACGGGACCAAGGGTTCAGGTGTCTGTATCACATTATTATTGACAGTGAACAATTTGGCGAGCGTGGTATACTTGGTGAGGTGAACCTCTTCCTCCCCACAATTGAGGACACGTACGGGCACTTTCCCCTGACGGACGTCGACCACCCCCCGGGCTGTCAGAACAGTAGGCCTATTGTCTGAATATACGGGTTCTACCAAGGCCTGGTAGTCCTTACCCCTGAGGCCTATGGCTGCTCGACACCATATTAACATTTCACTCTTGGGGGGTATCGCGATGGGGTTTGAATCACTCACAGTGACACGACCAATCTCACCACCAGTCAGCTCTACCTGCTGTCTCTGCATCAGAGCTCTGATTTCCTTCTGCAGGGCACGTTGCTCACTGTGGCCAGCGGTTTCGGCCACCTGTTGCAACAAAACAATCACTTCTGCAAGACAATTTTCTATAACATTAGTACCAAGAGTCATCATGGGATTACATTCTCGGCGATCAATATCAACAATCACAATCCCTTGAGCTTTCAATTCCACCCGCCCCACTTTGATGGTGACCTCCTTATACCCCACTTGTGGCAACGGCTGACCATTACTGGCGATTATGGTGAAATCATCGTCAGGGCCACGAGTAATATCAGCGTCCTCCCAATACCGTTTGTAGAGCACGTAAGGTATAGTCGTCACCTGAGAACCGGTGTCCAGCAAAGCATTCAAGGGGATTCCATCAATCACTACAGGGAGAACTGGTCGTCCTCCAATATACTTGGTTCTCCAATGCTGCGGGCCTGACCGTCCTACTCCTGGGGGTTGGCCCTTTGCCCCAGGGGTTGCTCGTTTAAAGGACAGTACCTTGCAAGATGGCCCACCTGGTGACAGCGGCGGCAGATGGGTCGTCCATCCTGGTGGAAGCGATCGTCGGGCCGGCTCCTGGTCGGCGGAGTCCTCCTCTGTCGCATCCAAGGGACATCCTCCGGGCTGGAAGCCAACTGGATCTTCTCTTTGGGGGCCTCCTGTAGGGACTGCACCGTCCGGGCCAGGGCAGCAACGCTCTTGGTTAGCTCTTGCATCTGGAGACGGAGTCCTGCAGGGGAGTCGTCCTCGAAGCTCTGGGCGTCGGCCTTGGCGGCAACTGGGGTATCCGATGCCACCTCCTGGTGGTATGTGAGAGCGGGGCGCCTGGGTGGTACTGCGCGGCTGGGCTGTCGCTCCTGCAATGCCTGGATAGCTTTATCTTTAAACTGCGCAAAAGTCAAGTCTGGATTTTGCATGGCCAGGAAGTGCAATTGGCCCCGCTGGTGACTGCACAGGAGCCCCTCAATGAACCGCTCCTTCAGGATTTTATCCTCATCCTGCATGCTGCCGGGGTCACTCTGCTTAATGGCCCGCATCGCTTCCTGGAGATTAAGGGCATAATCCCGTAAGCTATCCTGTGGCCTTTGTTTGCATCCATAAAAAGTCAGTTTAATTTCCGTAGCAGTGCGAGTATCAAAGGTGGCTTTAAGCTTGGCAAAAATCTGTTGTGCAGTTTCTTTATCCTCAGCGGGCCAGGATTTCAATTCTCTCAGAGCCGCCCCAAAGAGTTGGCCGGTTATCATATGGACCTTCTGAGGCTCGGTTAGGGGATAGAACTCGAGCAGGCTGCAGAGCCCCTCTTTAAAGTCAGTGAACGTATGCGACTCCCCAGAGTATCGCGGAAGCCAAGCCGCTCCGGGCAGGTACGGCATAGAGAAGGGCATTATGGCTTTCGTGTTAGCGGCAGCGTCCGGCTGGTTGGGAGGAACAGCGGGTTCTGCGGCTACCGGTGGTGGTATTAGGGCCGCGGCTCCGTCCGCTGCGGGGACCGGAGCTGCCCCTGCGTCCGCGGCTGCGACCGCCACCTCCTCTCCTCCCGACTCAGACATGGCTGTCCCTTCCTCCCACGAACCTGCTGGAGGTCGGAGTTCCTCTTCCGGGATTGGCGCCTTACCGCGCTTTCCGTTCCGCGCTTCTTTTGGATGATTCCGCCCACGTAGCTAAGGCTCCTCCCTCCGTGCGCGGCAATGGCGAATTTTGGCGGTAAATGGCAATACACAGTCTTTTCAATAAAGTACAATTCAAGCGCAATAAATCACAGTTCCAAGGCACACATGACCTGATTCTTCAGGCTTAAGTAGATCCTGTTCGTGACGCCAAGTTGGAGCGCCCCCACACCGCCGCAGGGCCGAGGGGTACCCGGAGCCGGGCCTCTGGGATCTCCGTTCTGGGGTTGTCACGGTGGCTAGACCCGGTCCGTGGCCCTGTCTGTCAGTGGGGGAACGTCCAGTGCAATAAATGATGATAATGGTGCAGTTGTGAAGTGCCGGTCGCAATAAATAACGAGGACACCAGGTTGCAGTCTCTTTACCTCTTTACTGAAGGTGTTGGAGACCTCAGTCCAGAGCGCTGTTAACTGGGTTGTCAGAGACCGGCCGGTCCAAAGGCACATCAGGAGTTCTCTTTACAGGTGGGAATCAGTGTCTACCTTCTAGCGCTGAGTGTTGTAGTTCTTCCCTGCTGAGCTCCCGGGATAGTCCTCACAACTGTTTCTGTCTGTCTCTGATGTTCGTTTTCTCCGTCCTCCAGATGATAGGGTAGGACGCACCCGTATGACGGGGTAGGCCTGGAGTTCTTCCGGGACCCTAGAGTCGCCCCTCTCCCACAGCTGCCTCCGTTGTCTGCTTAGGTGTTGAGTGAGACAGCCAACCTATAATTGGCTGTCCGGCCGTGGTTTGCAGTGTACTTAAAGTCTCTTACTTGCTCGGCGTTCCGGCCACCGACTGTTTGCGCCTCAGAAGGATGTTGCCTCGGTCTAACAGCACGACTCCTTCTGGTATTAATTCCTCTTTGCTGTATTCCCGTTGTTCACTGGTTTGTTCTGCTCTGAGGAGTCTGCCAGGATCCCATCCCTGACAGGTCCTCTCACTAGCTCTTCCCAGCTACTTCTCCCTGTCTTCCTGTCCAACCACCAGTTTTTTACCAGAGTTGTGAGGAGTGGCCTACTAAATAGGACCACCCCCCCTGGTGGCCGGAGTGTGAAGTGTGGTGTGAGTGTACCTGGTCAGAGAAACTCCTTAGTGCAATCAGACGTACCATAGCTCCCCATAGTGGCGGAGCCACAGTACTGCAACAACCAGGACTCTGGGGTGCTGCAGAGTCATGTTTCACGAAACCCTACTGTTGGAAAAGTCGAGTCGGGCGAAATCGGCCGATTAATGCGCAAAGTCGAGGATCGGCCGGTACACGAAACCCTATGCACGTCAATGGGGATGATTTTTTTTTTCTCTCTCTCTCTCTCTCTCTCTCTCTCTCTCTCTCTCCCCCTCCGTCCCAGCACAGAAAATTTCGTTTTACACATTCCAGATCGCTACTGCGCACAAGCGATAAAATGATGATAGGCGTGCACGCCCTAACCCCTATGTCATCACTCTGCCCACGCTCCTTCATTGGCTGTAAAAATGGCGCTAAATGCATCATACGAAACGCGACTTTGGCGCCAAGATCGCGTACCGCATGGCCGACCCCACACAGGGATCGGGTCGGGTTTCATGAGACGCCGACTTTACCAAAAGTCGGCGACTTATGAAAATGAACGATCCGTTTCGCTCAACCCTAATTATAACCCTGTTCTTAATTTCCAAGAACAATGTGTTGTTACTTCTCTGACAGATCTGTATGATGCCACTATGGCTTGCTCCTTCACGGCCCCCTGATGAGCCCTTACATTAAGAGGGGGCGAAACGCGCAGGGACAAGGACATTGGGACAAACAATGTTATTTCATTTAGATAAGTGACCTACTATGGTTTATTTAGCATGCTATTGTTGAGTTACGGCAATGTGTACTATTTTGGTCATTAGAGACCAGCCAAATTAGGAAAGCAATATGACATTTGAATTATGGCATTGTGTTTTGTTGTGGTCATGAGAGACCAGCCAAATTGAGAAAGTAAATTTTTTTAGCATGTTATGTAGTATCATCTTGATCGCTGAATATTAATAATGGAGCCAACTGAGGCAACAGAATATTTGCAGCCTCTAAGCATAGTTGCGCTTTACCTTTAATTAAGTTACTGTTTAATGGCTAAAGAAGTTATATATATTGGAGGAGTTTTCATCTAGAACTCCCCCCTCCCCCCTCTTTTAGTTTTTTTTCCTGGGGTTATTTCCCCTCCATGGTGTCATTTGTGGGCAATTAGGCTATATATTTATCATAACCCAGATCAGTGAATCTGAGGGTACAGCCATTAACAGTTTATTGTACTAGTTAACTTAGATAAGAAAGTATAGCTCCAATTTAGTCTGAAGCAATTTGGCTTAACTGTATATCCACCTTTAGGATACTACGAGATAGATCACTCAGATAGATCAAGTGTGTTTTGTGTGCATGGTGTTGGGTTTTGGGCTTGGGTAGTTGATAGGGCATTGTAGGGCCATGAGGGACAGCCGACACCGAGTGGAGGCGCCATATCGAATTTGGGGTGCCAACCTCCACTGACAGGAAGGTACAGTCCAGTAGGAACCGATTAGGGTCAAAAGCAGGGCTTTTGTACCACTATCTAATATCCCAGCATTTATAAAGACCTTACCTATCAACACCTAGCCCATTTTTTGGTGTTGGTAATACATTTTTTAGGTAAAGAAAGATTTTTATTGTATATTTAATAAAGAATATTTTTTTAGGGTTGTTGTTCTTTTGTGGTTACAGATCTGTATGATGAGAACTGTTCAGAACATTGCGATAAACTACCTTTTTCAAGAATTTCCAATCCCTCATTTCATTCTATTCAATCCAGAGCACCAGTCATGGACGATTTCCAACATGCTAGGGAGAGAGATCTCATGCATTTATTTTCTACAAAAAGTGATAAAATATCAAACATTACCTATAAACAGAAACAAGCCATCATACAATTGCGTGATAATCCAAATATCGTTATTCGACCATTGGACAAGGGTGGATCCATTGTCATACCAGACAAAATTATATACCATAAACCAATTATGGATCTACTATCTATTAATTATCATAGAATTGCATGTGATCCTACTCAACAAATTTTCCTGTAATTTGTCACTGCTTCTCCAAGATAGTGTATCCCAGGATTATTTGTCTGTTAGGGTACTGTCACACAGTGCAATTTTCGTCACTACGACGGCACGATCCATGACGTCGCAGCGTCGTATGAATATCGCTCCAGCGTCGTAGACTGCGGTCACACTTTGCAATCACGGCGCTGGAGCGATGCCGAAGTCCCCGGGTAACCAGGGTAAACATCGGGTAACTAAGCGCAGGGCCGCGCTTAGTAACCCGATGTTTACCCTGGTTACCAGCGTAAACGTTAAAAAAACAAACAGTACATACTCACATTCCGGTGTCTGTCCTCCGGCGTCTCAGCTTCTCTGCACTGTGTAAGCACAGCAGCCGGAAAGCAGAGCGGTGACGTCAGACGTCACCGCTGTGCTCGCTTTCCGGCCGGCAGGCGCTCACAGTGCAGAGAAGCTGAGACGCCGGGGACAGACACCGGAATGTGAGTATGTACTGTTTGTTTTTTTAACGTTTACGCTGGTAACCAGGGTAAACATCGGGTTACTAAGCGCGGCCCTGCGCTTAGTTACCCGATGTTTACCCTGGTTACAAGCGAACACATCGCTGGATCGCTGTCACACACAACGATCCAGCGATGACAGCGGGTGATCAAGCGACGAAAGAAAGTTCCAAACGATCTGCTACGACGTACGATTCTCAGCGTGATGTCTGATCGCAGTAGCGTGTCAGACACAGCGATATCGTAACGATATTGCTAGAACGTCACGAATCGTGCCGTCGTAGCGATCAAAATTGCACTGTGTGACAGTACCCTTAGTGTTTTCCATGCTTTGCAGAAGACTCACAATATAACAGTTCCCCCTCCATTGCAACCCATTGTTGCAGGGTTACAAGTGCTCACTGAACGCCTGTCTTCGTGGTTGGACAATTTACCACAACCATTTGTACTATCTACACCTAGCCATATCAAGGACACCAAGCAATTGCTATTAATTATGGACAACTTGTGTTGGTCTCCCACAATTGGGTCACCAGCAATGTTAGGGCGCATTATTCTAGCATCCCTCATAATATAGGTTTGGATGTGTGAAGATCTGAGGTTGTGGGTTGTAATAATCACCAGGCAGGATAACAATGTAGCTATTTTTTATTCCTTATGTCCATGGTCTTACAGCAATTCTGGAAAGATGGCCACAATGCAATGCCACCAGTCCACAAGATCTCCATCTCGTGCCAATAATTTCACTGCCTCCATACGAGGCGATACCCACTGTCTTCCAGCTTTTGTATCTACCGCCAGTATAGTCTGTAGTCACAGTCCATGCTCCTCCAGAAGATAGATACCATGACTGTAGCATGTGTATCCAGCTCCAGCCAGCAACAACAGTCCTTAAAATAGTTCCTCAAATACAGACAACAAATACCATGACCGTAGCACGTGCACCTAGCTCCAGCTGACAACAACAGTCCTTAGGATAATTCCTCAAATCCAGATGATAGATATCATGACCGTAGCACATGTATCCAGCTCCAGCCAGCAACAACCCCTCCATTTCCTCATTGGTGTCCTAAATATCCCAAGCCACCCCTCCAGAACTGAGCCCGGCTTTCGTGACACCTCCGCAAAGCTAACTGTACATTTGTGGAGGTATTTTCCTGTGTCCGAGCTCCATCACCTGTGACTACATGTGAGAAAGCTGTGGTGTCCACTTGGTCTGCTACCCCCATCCACACAATGGGATTAGTGACTGGGAGAACAATGGATTAATAGAGGCCTTTGAGACACTGATTAGAATAATGTAATTATTGCTTTCCCTTTCGCTTTACTAATCTCGTGTCTGGCCTTATGTGTACATAAGATCCAGTCCACATGTCTTCCTTACTATCACTTAATGGAAACATCGATTCCTGAGGCTGAACACATTCTATTAGAGATTTGTGCACCTTAAACTGACGAGCAAGCAAATCTCTAATAAAACACAACAAGATCGACATAACCTGTGTTCCATGCTGGAAAAAGTCTGCATCCCCTAGAACCATGGAATCTGCTTTACGGCCATTGGTCCAACAGTCTTTATTCTGTGGCCAGCTCCTCACGCTACGCCCCCACTTTTTCAGCACGGTCATCACTGGGCTCAACTTTATGAGATTGACTATCCACCTTCTTCATTTATCAGGACAGTCCATCTGCATTTCTTTCAGCACAGACACGGATGTAAGAGGTTTCACCTTTATGAGAATAAAACTTTGTATCATCCAGTTTTCTCAAAGCATATTTCATAGGACTAGATAGGACACCTCAAAAAACAGAAACCAGCATCTGCAGCCAGTCTAGGTAGAGGGTGTGGAGGTTGTGGGGCTCTGTAACTCCAGAGCCTCAGTCACATTGATCAAAGAACATCTAGTGCCGGACTAATGTTTTGTTTCTGCCAGCTGTATGTTAGTTATCATAGCCGGAGAATTACTATTATTATTTATTATTAAAGTGCCATTTAGTGCATGGAGGTACAGGAGGAGAGAGGACCCGGCCCGCAAGGACTCACAAGCTAAAAGAATCTCATTCAAACTAGTAGTCGGGCCGACTACATTTAGACTGGGGTCACAGTCATGTAATGGTGGAATGGTGGCTATAGGAGTAGCGTAGGACCTACCGGTAAATGTGTTGTTGGGAAACAATCTAGGAGCAGGGTTCCCACTGCATGAGCCGAGAGGGAAGAAAGTGATGTCAGCATACTGATTAGGAGAGAGAGCCGCCAAGATGCCGACCTGTTTATATGGAATAATATTCCAGTATTATCTACATATATTTCAAGCTCATTCCACACCTAACAAACTCAGGGCATTTAATATACACCTATTTATAAGGAATATTTATTTATTTTACTCATTTATATAGCACCATTCTATCATACCACTGCTGCCGCCTCCCCAGTCAGCGTCTCTCCCTCTGTGCTCGCTCCTGGCCTCTGCTTCTCGTGCGCGCGCGCATACCAGGTTCAGTGCTGCGCGTGTGCACTTCTGATCTTCTGTCGGCGCTCCTCTTTGTCTCCTCTATGGTCCTGGAGGACTAGTATAGGAAGTCGGTCCTCCTTATTGTCCTCTCTATGGTTCTGGAGGTCTGTTACCCGGAAGTGCTACCCTGCCTTTAGGTATTTAAACTGCTTCCTGCCGTCCCTCTGTGCCTGGTTATCATTTGTTCCTTCAGGTGTTCCTGGCCGCTCTTTGTCTCTGTGAAGTCCGTTTTCCCTCTGACTTTGGGTTTTTCCTGTGTTTCCTGTATCCTGCTAGCCTCTGCGTTCCCTCAGTTCCTCCGCCAGTCCCTGCACTGCTGCAGTTTACCCATCAGTCCTGTTTCTCTGCAGTAACTCACCTATCCTGTGGTCCTTCTCCGCCTCTTCTTGGTCTTCTCCCGTCCTGGTCCTCCAGCTTCCGTGGCGATAGTCCCTCACGGGCCTGCCCCTAACTCTCCCTGTATAGGGGGCGGTCTATCTGGTCAGCTCGTCCGTGAGGGGTTCATCGTCGCCGTCTAGAGGGTCCACTCTCCGTTTTCCCTCTTTGAATTGTCACACTCAAATAGGACTGCACTCGGGTGACATCTGAGTGCAGCCTGATTCTTACAGTATAACACATTCATTCTATAGCGCTTTACAGACATTATCGGCACTGTCCCTGATGGAGCTCACAATCTAAATTCCCTATCAGTATATCTTTAGAATGTGGGAGGAAACCGGAGAACCCGGAGGAAACCCACGCAAACATGGGGAGAACATACAAACTTGAAGATATTGTCCTTGGTGGGATTTGAACCCAGGACCCCAGAACTGCAAAGCTGGAGTGCTAACTACTGAGCCGCTATGATGCTCATCTGTCCATTCATCTGTTATCTTTATATATATTCCTTGTTCATGGCCAGGTTAATATGCAATTTGCTCATGTCTAGTTTCCTTTAAAAAATAATATCTCTGATGTCCTAACTTCAATACTATTTGACTAATAACAAACTGATCAAAACTGGGCATCTTTATGTTGCGCTGCAGTAAAATCGAATCACATTTATTTACTATTCATGTTGTTTGTAGCAAGCTGATAAATACTAACATTGTCATGATTTGTAACATTTGCATGTTTTGTTTTGTAATCAGATTTTTCATTTTTATTTATTTGGCAGCCAATTTTTGCCCATGTCTTGAAATCTTTGAGTTATTCCCATCATCACATGTGGATGCCACGTGCAACTAGATCTATTCAGCCTGTAAAAACTAGCCGCTAAATGTATCTCAATGTATACACTTTTTTCTACTATGTTAGAAAATGAGCTTTAGTAGAATACAGCTGCTAATAGTCACATAGCACTGAATAACCCAAGCATGGTTCCAGAGTATTTATATAACCAAGTGTTAGAATTGTAGATAGTAATTCTAGCATTTCACAATCTGATTTACTGTTTTATTTATTGATTTCATTTTTATAATGATTACGGACAGGTTAATTTTATGTGCATCATGCACTCTCAATTTTTTCATTACGAGACTAAGAACGCTTGATAGTGACAATAGAGCTCACAACCAAAATCAATATGTCTTTGTAGTGTGGGAGTAAACCAGAGAACCCGGAGGAAACCCACACCAACAAGGGGAGAACAAGAAAATTCCTTGTAGATGTTGTCCTTGGTGGAATTTGAACCCACGGCCCCATCGCTACAGTGCTAACCACTGAGCCACCATGCTGCCAAGGCTGCTCAGGTAATGCCGTGACCTGTTGAGTCTTCCACATTGAGAGATGCTGTTTGCCCGTCTTCATTTTGAGTCTGCATACTTTTTAAACTCTAAGCATGATACTTGAGCTACTCTCATTTATGAAGGAGCCATAAGGGATTTACCACAATAACATGACTTTCATAGTTTCATTTGAAGCTGTCCACATTGCTCTCGTCATATACAACACATTTTGGCTTTTGATTTCTAAGACATTTCTAGGAAATTTGAAGCCAATATTATATCACAATAGGCTTATATTAAGGTTTATTACTTGTCAGGCGTGTTCCTAGGAGTCGATTGCAGCATGTAAGCTGAAAGTGTAAATCACCGGGGGCCATAATCTGAACACAGCCTCTGTTTGTTGGAAAAAATACAAACATTTTTTGGATGATTTTCAAATCTTGAGGCATTTATATAATATAGTTCCTTGGCTGTTTCCCTGAAAATGATTTAACCAGAGAAAGGAGAAAACACTTAGAACTAACCAGCAACTTCAATGGATAACTGTCCACTTTATGTTATCCCCATGTGATATCTCAGAAAATGATAAAAGGTGATTTTTTACTGATAATATAGTAGCAATCATCTGTTTCTAAATATACAGAGAAATGTAACCATACCTTCAAGTATGTTTTCAAATAAACTGGCCTATATATGGTCATGAGGAATAATATTATACAGTACATGGTGATTACATTACTTGTATACGGCAATTTCGCAAGTTTACCCCTCTGTATGCTCTATCTATAATATGAAATAAAAGAAACTAGATTATCCGCACCACTGCTCTCATCGGACCAAATATACCTCACACAATGTACAGCTGAATTCCTTGATAACGCTAAAAAAGGAACGGGTGCTAGATTCAGAAAACAGCATACAAAGTCCAAATGTAAAGAAATGAATAGCACTCACCATCCTAAAATTCAATCCTTTATTGCGACATACAAATCTTCAGCAGGGGAGAATGTGAGCAATGAACGGACGAGGGCCGTTTCGCGCTACCGCGGATGATGACTGGTCATCATCCATCATGGCATCTGCGCTGTATATTGTGATACCTCCTGATGAACCGTGTTACTGATGGGGAAACGCATCGGAGTGCATCTGATTCATGCTGAGTATACTCCTAGCTGTTTTATCATGCTTATTAAATAGCTTTTGGGCAGTTTCTACCTATTTGGCACTAATACTGCTGGTATGATAAATATATTTACTTGAATCTGATTTTGAAGGGCGTTTAACCAATACTATTATTTGTCCTGTAAATCACGTGTGATGGTCACCCATTGAGGAGATGCATCTGAGCCCATTTGTCAAAGTCATCATGTGGCAAATTATTGCTATCATGTAGTTTTAATCATCAAATTGGATGATATTTTAATATTTTGCTGCCTGTATAGATACCCGCAGGTGAATTTTAGTGATTAGTCTAAAGATTCTGTTAATTTCTGCACTATTGATAAATTGTTTTCCCGCCTATATCTAAAGGGTTGGAAAAGGGCAGTGAGGGCTAGCCCACGGTGAGTGGGGGTGCCAAAATCGATCTTTAGGGTGCCAACCTCCACAGCTAGGTAGGGGCAATCTAGGCCTACTGTAGGGTATCTGCAGGTTAGTTTATCACTAAGTCGCATATTTTTTGTATATACCTTTTTTTTCACTGAGTTGGTATTTTTTATTGAATTATTAAAGGTTAATTTTTAAATGGAAATATATGTTCACACATTAATTTAGATTTCCTTGTATATTTTGAATTGTTTGGCAAAATGTCATGGAAAGTCATGACACCTGCTGAAATCTATCAGTAGTTAGAAAGCAATTCTGCCACTTACTAAAAAATAATATCATATGGTTCAACTGATGGCCTACAAAAAGGTGTGTCACTACCAAAGTGTCACAAAATAAACATTTCATGATGGGTAAAACCAGTGAGCTGTCTCAAGACCTTCACAACCTTATTGTTGCAAGACGTACTGATGGCATTTGTTAAAGACAAATTTCTAAACTACTGAAGGTCCCAGTGAGCACTGTTGGGGCCATAATATGGAAGTGGAAAGAACATAATTTCACCATCAACTGGCCAAGACCAGGTGCTCCCTGCAAGATTTCAGAAAGAGTGAAAAGAATTATCAAAAGAGTTGTCCAACAGCTAAGGACCACCTATGGAGAGCTACAGAAAGACTTGGAATCAGCAGGTACAATTATTTTAAAGAAAACTATAAGTAATGCACTCAACTTCCATGACTTGTATGCATGCTCACCACGCAAGACTCTACTGCTGAACAAAAAGCATGTTCAAGCATGTTTAAAGTGTGCTCAGCAACACTTAGACAAGCCTGTGAGAATATAGTCTGGTCAGACGAAACCAATATTGAACTCTTTTGAATCCATTATACACACATAACTTAATTTATGGTTTTATTTATTTTCCTGAAAGGTTGTTACCGACTGTAAAGTGGTCTACCGTGCTGGGGTACCTCTTTCAGTACCACCCCGTGGTTCAGGAGGTCCACTCTGCTTTGGCTGGATTCTGAACGAAGGAGGCTGACTGGAATGGCTCCATTACATGGGCGCATATAAAATATCACTGCTTTTCCACGTATTTCCAGTGTGACCCCTCTTTACTCACAGGACACAGAATATATATCACAACAGATACAGAGGGCAGGCCAATTCAAAAGCGGCAAGCCAGACATACATTACAATAGCCGCAGGTGGCCGGAGCCTGCCGATATTTACTGTGGGAATTACAAAGGTGGGGGAGGTCAGAAGGGGGATATCTTGTCCCCTCTGCCCAGGGGCGCAGCTGGTGGGCTGATGCATTAGGGACCTGCCTCTCACATGGAACCTATTATACATACATATAACTGCATAACATATTCTGGGTGCTGGGGGATTCTGTAACACGGCTCCCCTTTTCAGCGACGCGATCGGCATACACAGTCTGATCCTTAACGGATCAGTTTGGGGTTGACCAAAGTTTATGGGGTTGGTACAAGTTCCGTTTGTTGACTTAGTCCATCGGCGTTACCGTTTTGTTTGCCAGGTCTGTAGTGGATGGTGAAGTCCAGAGGTTGTAGGGCTAAACTCCACCGCAGTAATCTGGCGTTGTCTCCGGAGACCCGATTAAGCCAGACTAGGGGATTATGGTCCGTTAGGAGGGAAAACTGTCGTCCATACAAATATGGTTGTAACTTTTTGAGTGCCCATACTACCGCCAGGCACTCCTTCTCGATGGCCGCATAGCTTACTTCACAGGGCAGTAGTTTCCGACTCAGGTAAGCTACCGGGTGTTCTTGGCCGTCCGGCCCGACTTGGCTCAGTACTGCCCCCAATCCAAACATAGAAGCGTCCTCGTGAACAAGGAATCGTTTAGTTGGATCGGGTGCGGCCAATACAGGGGTATTGGTGAGGGCGTCCTTTAGCTGGCGGAAGGCTTCCTCACACTCTGGGGTCCAGGTTACCTGGCGGGGTTGGTTCTTACGGGTCAGATCAGTGAGGGGCTTGGCTACGCTGCTGTAATTGGGGACGAATTTCCTGTAATACCCTGCTGTCCCTAGAAACGCCATGACCTGGGTTTTCGTGCGTGGGGTGGGCCATTTGGCTATGGCCTCAATCTTGGGTGGTTCTGGCAGCTGTTTCCCACTTCCCACCCAATGTCCTAAACCTCCGCTTTGCCCACGTGACACTTGTTTGGGTTCAGGGTGATTCCGGCCTTGTGGATCCTGTCTAATACTGTCTCTAGGTGATTTAGATGCTCTTCCCATGTCGCGCTGTAGATGGCGATGTCATCCAGGTAGGCACAAGCATAGTCCTGGAGACCATCTAGAAGCCGGTCAGCCAGTCTCTGGAAGGTCGCAGGGGCATTCTTCATCTCGAATAGCATAACTCGAAACTGGAATAAGCCGAACAGGGTGACAAATGCAGACTTGGGAATAGCGTCAGGACTAAGGGGAATCTGCCAGTAGCCTTTGCATAGATCGATGGTGGTCAAATACTTTGCCCCCGCCAGCCGGTCTAACAGCTCATCCACACGTGGCATGGGATACGCATCCGTCACCGTTTTCTCATTCATTCCTTTCCTCCTGTAGATGGGGTATCATATCCCGCTGTCTGCCACCAGTGTAACGGGGTGTACCGTGCTGGGGTACCTCTTTCAGTACCACCCCATGGTTCAGGAGGTCCACTCTGTTTTGGCTGGATTCTGAACGAAGGACGCTGACTGGAATGGCTTCATTACATGGGCGCATATAAAATATCACTGCTTCTCCACGTATTTCCAGTGTGACCCCTCTTTACTCACAGGACACAGAATACATATCACAACAGATACAGAGGGCAAGCCAATTCAAAAGTGGCAGGCCAGACATACATTACAATAGCTGCAAGTGGCCGGAGCCTGCCGATATTTACTGTGGGAATTACAAAGGTGGGGGAGGTCAGAAGGGGGATATCTTGTCCCCTCTGCCCAGGGGCACAGCTGGTGGGCTGATGCATTAGGGACCTGCCTCTCACATGAAACCTATTATACATACATATAACTGCATAACATATTCTAGGTGCTGGGGGATTCTGTAACACTGACATCTGATGAGAATTTCATGTCAATAGCTTCTTTAGAAATGTATTTACTTAGAAACTTGTTGATGTATTCAATACTTATTTCACCTATTGTAGATATGCGTATTTCTCTATGATGTAATACATTCTTTCTGTGATTCTTTCAGAGCATAAGGTTACTCTTTCAGCTACAAGTAAAGAAATTAAGCTATATGATTGATTCCAAATTAGTTATAACCTTAAGACAGGACAGTTTTCGAATCAGTGATTTGACAAATCATTACTGGGATATTTCCCTGTTTACAATCATTGTTCATATGCCACTCGTATTAAACACACTTTTTTCATAATTATAGCTGTCACAAGGAAAATCATTAATTTAAATTAAGAGTAACTAAACTTTTAACCAATTAAAAAAAAAAAAACTTTTTAGATCTTTTAATTGCACGCAGATCGGTTGTGGTATGGATCCTGAGTAGAGATGGGCAAACCCAAACAGTAAAGTTCGGAGTCTGTACCGAACACCTACTGTTCGGGATGGACCCTGAACACAGACTTCACCAGGAAGACCGTCTTACTGTTCGGGTTCGGCCCACTGAACACCAGGTGTTTCTCCCTCTGCATAAATACATTTTAAAAAATGACATGGGATTCCCTGTATTTTTAATAACCAACCAGGCAAAACTGACAGCTGCGGGATGCAACCCTCAGCTGACAGCTTTAGCAAGACTGGTTATCAAGCATAAAGGGGTCCCCACACCGTTTTTAAAAACTAAATCAGCAGAATATTAGAACCCCCAGGAAGAAGCAACACGCGAAACGTGCGTCGGGGATCTGCACTGCGCTGCCAGATCATATACCCTTTTTCAGCCTATGCACTTCGCTTACCTTTGCTGCTATTCTGCTGCTTTAGTGTCTTGTTGCTATATGTATTTATCTATGGGGTGTTAGCCCCTGGACGTAGATGTACATTTGCACCATATGAATGCTTATGTTATTGCTGTAGTCTTTTCACACACATTTATTTAAAAGCACTATGCACTTTATGCAGCTTCTGTACTGACATGTATGCTTAGTAGCTTCCATCTGTAGCGCAATTAGGAATAGTCTTGATTATGTGTGACAAACATGCAAAAGAGTAGGAAATCAGGGAGGGGGCAAACACTTTTCACACAACTGTATGGAAGTAGGTAAATATGTTTTATTTGTACATGTTATATTTTACTTTGCATATAATTGTGTATAGATTTATATTGTTTTTCTTATTATTATATAAAATGTAGATTGATATAAATATTTTATAGAGACTGTTTTAGTCATTGTAAATTGTTAAAGAGGACCTGTCACTTTTTTACGCTATGCAATAAACTGGAAGTTAAAATCACTGTGAATAAACCATAGAACTTTGTATAGGAAAGCGGACCTCTTAGGCCATGTGCACACGTTCAGGATTTTTAGCGTTTTTTTCGCGTTTTTTCGCTTTAAAAACGTGATAAAAACGCGAAAAAAACGCTAACATATGCCTCCTATTATTTACAAGGTATTCCGCATTTTTTGTGCAAATGTTGCGATTTTTTCCGCGAAAAAATCGCATAGCGGAAAAAAAAGCAACATGTTCATTAAAAATGCGGAATTGCGGGGATTCCGCACACCTAGGGGTCCATTGATCTGCTTACTTCCCGCACGGGGCTGTGCACACCATGCGGGAAGTAAGCAGATTATGTGCGGTTGGTACCCAGGGTGGAGGAGAGGAAACTCTCCTCCACGCACTGGGCACCATATAAGTGGTCAAAAAATAAGAAATAAAATAAAAAACAGTCCTATACTCACCCTCGATGTCCAGCGCAGTGTTCCCGCCTCTGTGCTGCACGCTGGCTGGTTCCTGTAGCTGGTGTGCGGAGAAGGACCTTGCCGAATGACGTCACTGTCCTGTGATTGGTCGAGACCGCTCACGTGACCGTGACGTCATGGAAGGCCCTGCGCGCACACATCAGCTATAGGAATGGACGCCGGTGAGGAGATCTGATGTCTGCGGGTGAGTATAAGCATTTTTTTTATTTTTTTTATTATTTTTAAACGTTCTATCTTTTACTATAGATGCTGCAAAAGCAGCATCTATAGTAACAAGTTGGTCACACTTGTCAAACGCTATGTTTGACAAGTGTGACCAACTTGTCAGTCAGTTTTCCAAGCGATGCTACAGATCGCTTGGAAAACTTTAGCATTCTGCAAGCTAATTACGCTTGCAGAATGTTAAAAAAACGCAAAAAAAACGGAAAAAAAACGCAAAAAAAAAAATGCGGATTTCTTGCAGAAAATTTCCGGTTTTCTTCAGGAAATTTCTGCAAGAAATCCTGAACGTGTGCACATACCCTCAAGCTCCCAATACACTTTATTTAGCTGTTGGCTGAACAATGCTTCACTCAATTATTCGGCAGGCACCCAACTTTGCCATACATACAAGTGCTCGCTTTGCTAATCTTTTGTGCTCTTCATGAGAGAGCCGCTGCCAGACATCTCTGGTGGCAGCTTATTCCATAGAATATCAAAGAATTGGCAAACCGAAATCAGACTCATTGGATCCTTAGAAAAATCTGTCGGTATCCCTCATACATAGACTGTCGGACAAAATTGCCAATATCAGCAGGTTTGGCTGACATTAGTCTAAGGCAGTGTTCCCCAATTCCAGTTCTCAAGAGCCACTAACAGATCATGTTTTCATGAATGCAAATAACCCTGAGGATAGGGAAAAAAGGGAACAACGCCGCGCATGATCTAAGTGCAGTAGAAACTAGGTGTAAATTGCACGCTTATATAATTGCAATCACCTAGTCAAAGGCGAAAATGAAGCATTGAAAGGGGATGCGACAGGAATCCAAGGAGAACGGTCTGCAGCTCGGCCAACTGGGCACACAGAAAAGGCCCTCAGACATCCGTGGTAAAACAATAGATAGCAAAGAAAATCCCAGGATGTAGCCGGTGCTCCTGTATAGAGATTCTCATAGATGTTATATATAAATATCTGCTTTATTGAGGTAATAATAAAATTACAGGACAACGCGTTTCGACTCGTACACCTTGGAGTCTTCTTCAGGTCATTAAAAAATAAATTATCTATATTTATTTTTGAATGACCTGAAGAAGACTCCAGGGTGTACGAGTCGAAAAGCGTTGTCCTGTAATTTTATTATTACCTCAATAAAGCAGATATTTATATATAACATCTATGAGAATCTCTATACAGGAGCGCCGGTTACATACTGGGATTTTCCTTGAGCTCATGTTTTCAGGATTTCTTTTGTATTGCACTGATGCTAAATCCATTATCAGTGCAATACTAAGGAAATCCTGAAAGTATGATCTGTTGGTTGCTCCTGAGAACTGGAGTTGGGGAACACTGGTCTAGAGTGTATGTGGGCTTTAAGAATCAAGACCTCACTAGAATCTTTTTTGCACTGCTGAAAATTAAGGTTTTGAGTGAAATATGAAATTACATAAGTTTGGCTTGTACTGTAAGCACAATAGAGAAGAAACAGACCCAGTGCTTGATCTGATGGGCATGTTCATTGATAAATTCAAGTAAATTCAGTAGCTCATATAAATTCTCATGTAGATTAGTTAATTTATTAATGGGTGCAGGGTCCATATAACGTTTTAACCTACATTCAGTGTCCCTATCGGGACTTACAACTGAACCTCACAAAACAGGAATTGCTCATGGGGCCATTGACTATTATGATGCAGACTCAGTCACTGTGTGCTCTGTCATACATAATTTGCAGCCATGTAGTATATTATGTCTTGATGTGAACCTCAACTAGGCCTATATGGTTGAAGATGATGTATGACAGAGCACACTGTGACTCCATCTGCATCATTATAGTCAATGGTCCTACCAACGCATAAGCCCGAATCTTGTTTCGCGGGGGTTTGGACTTAAACCTCAATGGAGACACTGACTGTAGGGTGAATCAGGATGTGAACATAATCAATCAATGTGGATTAGGCTATCTAATTAATTCATTAATTTCAGACATCTGTAAACAATAAATAAAAAAGAAAACTAGTCTAAAATGCAGCTTTTGACCTTGATGTTTGTCTGCATGACATGTAACAAATGTCCTCCATTGTCCTACGTTGTTTTTTTATTTATTTTTTTAGCTGATGTTCCAACAAGAAGATTTCCTGTATGTCAACCAACTGAACCTTTCCACCTAAAACAATGATTAATTAGGTAAGCTTCATCTCTAGAAAAAACAATATCACCTCCCTTGTCTTGTCTGAAGTCTCAATGTCAGATGCTGTTTCACGCCCTTCTCACAGGAGTTAAGAGATGAAATTGAAATGACCAGGCAGGCTGTTCTACATTGAATAACGCCTCAGAATACTTAGGTGATAATCTGGAAGCTATCAATATGGAAACACAGCTGGTGTTTTCTCTCGCACGTGTGAGCGATAGCTGACATTTTATTTTAGGTGACATCTGACATCCTAGTAATTGGCCTACAAAATCAGGAGACAGCTTTTCTTTTTTTTAGTTATATCAAAACACAATGAACAGAACATGGCAGGTCCCATAATCACGATCATATACCGAGATGCTCATAAGATGTTCCAGACAATCTGGAGCATAATTATCCCAGTTGGTAAAATTTCCAGACTAGACTGTCAGAAATAATACACTCATTGGGGCAAATTTAGTAATCTTGTCTAACTTTTCGACAGTACAAAGTGGTTCATGTTGTTTGATAAATTTGGTGTGTCATGTTATATGTAAAAAATATACCAACTCGTGGTTGGTTGGCTTCATTTCTGATAATAATATTCCTCCAAACTTTTGAAGCGTGATGTGCATTTTTTAAGTCAAACAATCTAGTAATCTAGTAATATCATTCTCCAGGTCAGTACGACTATGGCATTGGCAAACTTGCATATTTTTTTACTTTAGTGGTCAAAAAGTGCAGAAGTTGTTAAAAAAATAATAATTGGCTTGTGTTGCTATTTTCGGATAACCATTCACTGACTGAGGCTGTGTTAGGGGTTTTTTTGCTTGGCAAGATGAAGATTGTATTGATACTATTTTGGGGCCCATAAGATAATTTTATCACTTTTATTGTATTGTTTGAGAAAGTTACGGTGATTGTTTTTTTTAATTGTTACTGCTTTTACCGGTCGGGTTAATTTATTTAATAATTTTTGCTATATCAGATTTTTATAGATGTGGCCACCTCAAATGTTTTTATTTTTTTATTTATTTAATGGGAAAAATATTTGAATTGTTATATTATTTATTTGTTTATTTAATTTTTAAATTTTATTTTATTTTTTAGTCCACTCGTGGGACTTGAACCTGTGATCATCCGATCACTTGTATTATATACTGGAACGTGGCAACTGTTTCTGGGATACCAGGAGAGAGGTATTTTTGGGGACGGAGGTGCGTAGGCCGTTGTCCATGTGCAGTGCTGGCTGAGATGTATAGATGACATTCTGATTTTGTGTCAGGAGTCAGGACACGGTGCAGGAGCTCGAGGTGTTCATGAATTCCTTGAATGACAATTAATTGAACATTAAATTGACATACAAGTTTGATTCAAGGAAAATTGAATTCCTTGATATGAACTTGGAGGTGAACACACAATCACTTCTACAGACGGACTTCTTTAGGAAGTGTGAACTCACTTTTATATGCATCACCTGCTCAAACTAGTTGTACAATTAGAGTCGTCCCTGTTTTCCGAATTTTCAGAAACAGGCCAGGAACCCTAGGGAAAGTTTTTTACAAAGGAGAAACAGCCGAAGGAGCATTAAAATGGGATATAATAGGGCTAACAAAACCCCATGGGGCCAATACAACATACTGTAAGATGAAGAAGCGGAATATACATCAGCAAATCAGATTTATATCTACCCACAATCATGAGTGGGAAACAATAAGGAATATCCTCAAACAACAATGGTCGATTTATCTGACTGAACCCTGCTTTGTCCATAGCCTAGGCGATGCCCCCTCTATGACCTCCAGGCATTCAAAGAACATCAACGACCTTCTTGTTCGCAGTCATTATGCCCCTTCGATCCATTTGGATCTCAGCGCCCATTGCAGGGCTGTTTCCACTGTGGTCACTGCCTGGCTTACACCAATGTCTCCCATTCCAACACCTTTAGCTCCGCTGATGACCATCGTCAGTTCAGCTCAATCAGTATATATCCTGCGGCATCACTAATTTGGTATATCATGTGTGGCTTCCCCAGGATATATGTTGGACTGACTTCCAGGGAGCTGAGAATTCGCATAAGGCCGGGGTCACACTTTCGTGTTCAATGCTAGAAACTCGTGCAAGTCTCTCGCCTCGGACTGGAGCATGTGGCTGCATAGAAATACATGCAGCCGCACGCTCTGCTCCCGAGTGCTGGCGGCAGTGCCGGGTATTGAGGTGAGAGACTTGCGCGAGTTTCTTGCATTGCACTTGCAAGTGTGACCCAGGCCTTAGGGAGCATGTGGGAGACATTGGTGCAGCCAGGTCAATGGAGGACATATCATCCTTGAAAACATTTCCATGAAGCTTTAGAAATTTTCATGATTGCAGTGCTAAGTCACTGTCAGTACGTGGTATTGATGTGGTACACGGGGGTATTAGAGGGAGAAAAATGATAAAGATCCTAGCCCAGGAAGAAACATAATGGATTACTATCTTACTGACTATGGTCCCCCAGGGGTTAAATGAAACAGTTACCTTTGCACCATTCTTGTAGACACTCACCATTGCCTCCATGTCTTTCTATTTTTAATTTTGTGTTTATTATGGAAGGATTTGTTCCCTCTATATAGTGTTTGATAATATTTTTCTTGTGTTTTCACATATCTTTCTCTTTTTGACAGTGACTTTTATTCTTTGATATTGATTTTGGAAGAATCATATACTTTGAACCTAAAAATGGATGAGGTTGTGGTATGATGACATTTCATGCTGCACTACAATAATGTGTGAAGTTACTGAATATGATTTACAACATCATTCAAGTAAAAAATTGCTGAGAGCCATGGTTACGTGTACGCGCTCCTGCGTCTGATGACTGCAGGGTTGGGAATATGACGCGGGCACATCAGGTGCGCTTGCGCCACTTGTATCACTTCCATCGGCTGATATTACAGAAAATGACCCATTGCCTTGACAATAAAAGGTTTTGTCAGGTTGGAAGCAAATTATCCCGAATGATGAAACAGTATTACTGAAAAAAAGTGAAATGAGCATAGGGGATTCAAGGGGGTTCCATATGCCGGGCTGACAATCCCTATTTTGCTTTCTATCTGGTATGTCTTGTTTTATGTTTATTATGAATGTATATATATTCCATGCTGCCCTTTAGCTCTTGCATTGATATAACTGCTAACACGTTCATGCCAGTTTTTGTCCTATAAGGGACTATTGTTGACCATCTTTTACTCTGTTTATTTGCACTGTATAGGAGCGTCAACCCTACTTCTTGTTGTAACTATCTATTTAACAATTGTTTAGAATATGTTTGTATGCATATGTGATAATAAAGTTGTTATGTTTTAAGCAAGTTTTTTTTCCTGTTTACAATATGAAATACCATAGTATTGCAGTATATCATGAAAATTGCTGTCTCCTTTGACTCCTTTGAAGATCAGCATTTAGCTGTGCTTCAAAGGAGGACCAAGAGAGCAGTGATGGGGCCTGCGCTCATGTCCTGGGGGACCAATGGGAGGCGGCCCAAGGGCAGTAATATAATGTGTGCAATGGAGCTAAAATTTCCCAATAAAATATACAGGAAAGATATATATCTTTGTACTGTGTTAGCCAGTAGATAGAAAAATATTTAGAATTGAGAGTCCTCAGTGGTTGATACCTTTTAATTGTTAACTGAAAAGATGGTAACAAAAGATGGTCTACTCTTTGCCTGATGAAGAGACCTGTGTAGTCTCGGTAACAAATTGCAAGCTTTCATCTTTTCAGTTAGCCATTAAAAGGTATCAACCAATGAGGACTCTCAATTCTAAATTTTTTTCCAATAAAATATAGCAACATTTATTGAACACATATTGTATTAGGAGGGTAAGCCCCCTCAAACAATTGTACATTTCATTCTTAATGTGGAACTCTGCTGGTACAAACAAGTAAACACCCTTCTGATACTACTGAGGGGAATGCTTCAGAAAGTTTTAAGAGATGGGACTCTGCTATGACTATGGGACAAATTCTTCCGGCACTAATATTGTGGAAAATCTACCTGCACTAATAAGAGGCACTGTGGTAGCACTATTAAGATTAACTTTTTGCTGGCACTGTTATTGGAGGGTACGTTGTACTCCGCATTATACCTTACCCATTCTCCATTCACTGATCAATTTACCCACCTGGCATGGGTAGCACACCGACTTCCAGTGGTTAGTAGGTGCCACTCAGTAAACAATGAGGTTAGACGGGTAGTTTATGCAGGTGCCTGTCACATAGGCATAGTTTGTAAGAAGTACCCAATTAGCAGGTTTCCCCTGTAGGAATGTAAATTATTCATTGTTAATTTTTTCATTCTTTTCTAAAATAGCAAGCTCTCACTCCTTGTATTGTCACAGAGGGGTAGCAATGATTAGTCAAATCACTGTGTCTATCAGAGTTGTGTACCTCTGCTCCGCTGCCACCTATAACCCACATTCATGCCACGTCCACCTTGAAAACACAACATATCTTGACATAGATACCAATCTCACATATTTTTCAGTTATGGCAACAGCTTTCAAAACCGTTTCCTTTACAGAAAATTAATATATGATGCTAAAAAGATCATCAATAAGTAACTGACTTAGATAAACATAAAATATTACCATACAATATTTTAATTTTTAGCGTACCCGTATTTTTGGGACTATAAGACACACCGGACCATAAGATGCACCTAGATTTTAGAGAAGGAAATTAGGGAAAAAAAACTGAAGCAAAAAATGTGGTCAATTCTGTACTTAAGATCACCTATCCTGGTAAATATGGTCCCCTCATCCCCATCCTGGTATGCATGGCCCAATCCTTATTCTGGTATGATTGGCCCCATCCCAATCCTGGCATGCATGGTTTCATTCTTATTCTGATATGATTGATTGGCCCCATCCCGTTCCTGTTATGATTGATTGGCCCCATCCAGTTCCTAGTATGATTGACTGGCCCCATCCAGTTCCTGGTATGATTGACTCGCTCCATCCAGTTCCTGGTATGATTGACTGGCCCCATCCCCTTGCTGGTATGATTGGCCTCATCCCAGTCCTGGTATCTGTGGCCCCATCAGAAAATATTTTAAAAAACAAACCTTTACTCTTACCTTCCTCTGCTCCCTCGCAGTCCCAGCGTCCTGCTCCGGTGCCAGCAGCTGCTTAATGTTTCTAAGCAGCGCATGGTAGGGACATCATGCCCTGCTCACAAGCAGAGCACAGCTGCTGGAATACTCACCTGGTGTTTATCAGAGATCGCGGTGAGTATCCATTCCTCTTCAGTAGTGCGCAGTGTCAGCCGTAGCCTCCATGCTGCGGCCGGCAGTCACATGTGCTGATACTTAAGAGAAATGAATATTCAGAATGCTAAAGTATCGGCACACGTGACCGCTGGCCCAGCAGGAAGAGGAGCTACTGAAGAGGAATGGATACTCACCGCGATCTCTGATGAATACCCGGTGAGTATTCCAGCTGCTGTGCTCTGCTTGTGAGCAGCACATAATGTCCTTGCCATGCGCTGCTTACAAGCATTATGCAGTTGCTGGCACCGGATCAGAATGCTGCGATTGCGAGGGAGCGGAGGAAGGTAAGAGTAAAGGTTTGTTTTTTAATCTTTTCTGATGGGGCCATGGATACCAGGACTGGGATGGGGCCAATCATACCAGCAAGGGGATGGGGCCAATCAATCATACCAGGAACTGGATGAGGCCAGTCAATCATACCAGCAAGGGGATGGGGCCAATCATACCAGCAAGGGGATAAGGCCTATCATACTAGCAAGGGGATGGAGCCAGTCATACTAGCAAGGGGATGGGGCCAATCAATCATACCAGGATGCCAGGAAGAAATGAATATTCATTGCCCTCCATGCCCATAGGTGTGGAATGCAGTGCATATTCATTTCTCTTTAGCATTGGGCACAGGAGGTAGCCGGAGCCGCCGGCCCCTGCCTCTGTGACAAACTGCTCCTCCAATACCGCTCCCCCACCTCCCCACCATAGCCAGAGCCAGTATATCTGGACTATAAGGGTACTGTCACACATTGGCACTTTGATCGCTACGACGGTACGATCCGTGACGTTCCAGCGATATCCATACGATATCGCTGTGTCTGACACGCAGCAGCGATCAGGGATCCTGCTGAGAATCGTACGTCGTACCAGATCGTTTGGAACTTTCTTTCGTCGCTGGATCTCCCGCTGTCATCGCTGGATCGTTGTGTGTGACAGCGATCCAGCGATGCGTTCGCTTGTAACCAGGGTAAACATCGGGTTACTAAGCGCAGGGCCGCACTTAGTAACCCGATGTTTACCGTGGTTACCAGCGTAAAAGTAAAAAAAAAAAAACAGTACATACTCACATTCCGGTGTCTGTCCCCCGGCGTTCTGCTTCTCTGCACTGTGAGCGCCGGCCAGCCGGAAAGCGAGCACAGCAGTGACGCGGTGACGTCACCGCTGTGCTTTCCGGCTGGCGCAGACACAGTGCAGAGAAGCAGAACGCCGGGGGACAGACACCGGAATGTGAGTATGTACTGTTTGTTTTTTTTTACTTTTACGCTGGTAACCACGGTAAACATCGGGTTACTAAGCGCGGCCCTGCGCTTAGTAACCCGATGTTTACCCTGGTTACCCAGGGACTTCGGCATCGTTGGTCGCTGGAGAGCTGACTGTGTGACAGCTCCCCAGCGACCACACAACGACTTACCAACGATCACGGCCAGGTCGTATCGCTGGTCATGATCGTTGGTAAATCGTTTAGTGTGACAGTACCCTAAGATGCACCCCACCTTTCCTCCACATTTTAGTAGGAAAAAAGTGCATCTTATAGTCCAAAAAATAAGGTACTTTGTAGTATTCACTTCCTGGATGGTAACAAGTGTCTTTTAGACAGACCTTTGATATATAATCTGGAAAGTACCTTTGCCATTGATTGTATCAGAAGTTTCCTCTGCAAAATGCATTTTAAAAATGTCTCAAATCTCTCTGGCCAAACCCTGCAAAGTTCTCACAAATCTGCACATACATATAAAGAAATGAATGTCTATTCTTCATATTCAAATAGTAAACTAGTCGGTAATACACTTGGTTATTAAAGTTTCAACAAGAGAAAGTGGAGAGTTAGTGCAGGTATTCAAATGAAATTCTGATGCTCAGTGATTCAGAAACTTCTGAAATAGCTTCAGCCTAAAGGCTGGAGTAGGCTTCTTTATCCTTTTCAGCACTATGACCGTTTCACCTTACACGTGATACTTCAGGTGCTTGAATGAAGCGACCCATGTGATGCAAAATGATCTTCTTGCTGAATAACAATCAAAGAGCTGCACCAGACTTTATAATGAAGCAGTTTTATTGTTCAAATATAGAACAATTTACTGATGATTGGTAAGTGCTTTAGATCTTTTTGATATGTGAAAAAGTGTGGACATGTAAGTCCATTCTTATCCATCTCCAATATTCACAATTACTTTCTTATTTTCCAACATAACACAAAGATAAAGAAGAAATGTATATACAGTACTTCTCATCATCACACCTTGGTTATTAATGGATACGCTATAGATATAACTGTCTTGGGAATTAAAATGCAAAGAAAAGAACACATAATAAATCACTGTGTACTTTATGTGAAACATGGTAAATAATCCTACAAATCATTTCTTCGACACCTCCATGTACTGTATGGAAGCAGACGGAGCTATAGCACTGATGATCAATCCTCACTTAATCACCCAACCAGGTCAGCTTTACATCAAGGTTGGGATGGCTGGAGCCAATGCTAGTTTGGCTACACTCTGAAGAAGACATCTGCAAATCATTGTGAGAATCAGTGGAGTACAAATTCATCGCAGTAATGCTCTCTCGAGTTGTGGTTGATATTTCCTGTTTTTTTTGGTTTCCTTGGTATCTGACACATTGGACTGCTAAACACCAGCTGCTCCAACTGAGTCACATTTACAAGGTCTTTGATCAGTTATCTTGTCGTGATTAACCAATTTTTAGATAATTGTTGGAAAAATATTTTTTTTCATAAACATAAAGCTGAAATAACATTTGTTTGCAGTTTTAATTCAATTCATAAAAGTGAGCTACAGGCTATCGACTGTAAAGAATAGTTAATTTTCATACTATTTATTCCTTAATGATATTTAGAAAATACAACTAATTGCACACGGATGTCAAACCAGTGAACTGAAAGGGTGGTTTAACCCATTAAAGTGTGGTGGCTTCATTATGAGCACTATTAGGCCTCATGCAAATTACAGTATTTGGAAATAATAGATTAAAGCAACACATGTGAAACAGGTATATGTACCCCATCAGATGATGGATAAAGATACATATAATATTTTATTGTAAAAAAAAACAACTCAAGACGAAATATCCCTTTAAGATGCATTTACACAGTATTTTTCTGGAAAAAAAAAATTGTTTTTCATGTTTTGTTTCTTGCCAACAAATGCTACTACATTTAAGCTAGATTCACACAACTGTATAGTGGCCATTATTATTACGGCCTTAATTCTCAGCCAGATCATACCTCATAGGCTGTTGGTTTTATTCAGGAGACCCACGGTTGACCTGGGTGAACCCAGGAATTGGGATATCGTATTTGCCAGAATTCTGAACAGTTCAAGGATTAGTAACGTCCTCTATATATTAATAATCTTCCTGCCCTTAGAGCATTTACAGTATGTTAGGAGGCGCTGCTTTACACTTATTTTGTGTGAGTTGCTTCAATAACTGGTGAACCATTGAGCCAACTATTTTGACCTACCATGGGCAGAAACTTTGTTTAGTTTTATGAACAAAAGCAAAATAAACTTACAACTAGTGAGCTACAGTATCAGTATAGGCAGGCACATTGGTAGGGGAAAAAAGTACTAAATGATGTAATTATAAACATATTTACACACTTAAACTAATACTTTGTTGAACTACCCTTTAAATTTACGACATTATTCAGTATTCTTGGGTAGGATAACTGCATAGAGCAAAAAACCTGACCAGCACCTCCATATATTATGAACAGGTGCCTACTGCAATGAATACATAACTTGCAAAAAGGAGGAATGCAGCAGCACTTTGTAGAGACCAATATTGGTCCCCCCCAATTTTTGACAATCAGCCAAGCTAAAGTAGACAGCTAGGGGCTTGTATTCTCAGACTGGTAACATACTGCTGGGATCCGTGACATAGTGAATGCCAACACTATGTCACGGATCCCAGCAGTATGTCAGGGATCCCAGTGAGGATATTTTTATCGTCCCCACTACTTACACCAATTTGTCATGAACTGGGGTTGTTTGGTTGCCCCTGGTTCCTTCTGAAGGGGATTTATCTATATCCCACTTCCCAATTCCGGTTTGGAACTTGCAGCTCTCTGGCGCCCCCTTACCCTCAGGTCAGATTAGGTACTGCACCTAGGGTAATTAGTCGCCAGAAAGGCTGCCTGCTATGTACTGGCTATTGGGCACGCTGTAATCTGAAGGGGCACACAATAATAACAATAATAATAACTGGTAATGGGCAATGGATATTGGCCCCTATGCCTAAAAATAGCAGCCCACAGCCACCCGAGAAAAGGCACGTCCATTAGATGCGCCAATTCTGGGGTTTTGTCCAACTCTTCCCACTTGCGCTGTGGAGGTGGCAAGTGGGGTTAATATTTGTAGGGTTGATGTCAACTGCTTTATGGCTGCTGATATCAAGCCTCCACAAGTTAGTAATGGAGAGGCGTCTAAAAGATGCCTCTCCATTACTAACCCCATTGTCAGATACATAAGCACACAGCCAGAATAAAGTCCTTTATTTGAAATTAAAAAAAGACACAGTTTTACTATTTAATTAAAAAATAAAAAGCAAAGTTATAGTCATCTTATGCCCATTCCATTGAAGCCTTCATCCCCTGTAAAAAAACAGAAAATAATAAACAACAATAATACTCACCTAACGCCCATTCCATTGAAGCCTGGTCTCCTGTAAAGAAAAAAGCAAAAACAACCAAACAACCATATCCCTCATCTGTTCAACATACTGTCCCACACTGTAATCCATGTCTACCATAAGTAACTTTCAACCTGGACATTGTCAAGATGCGACCGTCGAGACTGAAGACCACAGAAGAATTAGATGCTATGAGCACAATATCAGTGACTAACGATAATGTCATAAAAGTTACCACAAGTCAAAGAAGCTGCATTCCCAGCTCACTTTGCTGTGAGTTGGGCCGATGAACTGTGGTGACTTGAGTGAGATCGCCCCTAACAACGTGAGAAAAAGTCTCATGGTGCAGCACTGAACTCAGTGAGTTTACTGCAGTTCACAGTCTAATAAACACCTCTCCATTACTAATCCATGGGGTTGATGTCACCTTACAGGTGACATCAACCCCACTTGCAACCACCACAGGGCAAGTGGGAAGAGCCGTGCAAAGCACCAGAACTGGCATATCTAATAGATGCTCCTTCTCTAGGCCAGCTGCAGGCTGCTATTTTTAGGCTCGGGGGCCTTTACCAGCCTGAGAATACCAGCCCCCAGCTGTCTGCTTTAGCTTGGCTGTTTGTCAGAAATGGGGGGACCTAACTCAGCCTTTTGTAATTATTATTTAAATAATTTAAAAAATGGCGTGGGGACTAGGGTTGAGCGAAACGGGTCGATCATTTTCAAAAGTCGCCGACTTTTGGCTAAGTCGGCGTCTCATGAAACCCGATCCGACCCCTGTGCTTGTCGGCCATGCGGTACGCGACTTTCGCGCCAAAGTCGCGTTTCAATGACGCGAAAAGCGCCATTTCTCAGCCAATGAAGGTGAACGCAGAGTGTGGGCAGCGTGATGACATAGATCCTGGTCCCCACCATCTTAGAGAAGGGCATTGCAGTGATTGGCTTGCTGTCTGCGGCGTCACAGGGGCTATAAAGGGGCGTTCCCGCCGACCGCCATCTTACTGCTGCTGATCTGAGCTTAGGGACAGGTTGCTGCCGCTTCATCAGAAGCAGGGAGAGCGTTAGGCAGGGTCCACTAACCACCAAACCGCTTGTGCTGCAGCGATTTCCACTGTCCAACACCACCTTCGGTGTGCAGGGACTGTGGAAGCTATTTATTTATTTTTTTCCCCTCAGCGCTGTAGCTCATTGGGCTGCCCTAGAAGGCTCCGTGATAGCTGTATTGCTGTGTGTACGCCACTGTGGAAACCAACTGCTTTTTTCAAAGCACATATCCTCTTGTTCCTTCCTTTCTGCACAGCTATCTTTTTTGTTTGTCCACACTTTTTATTTAATTTGTGCATCAGTCCACTCCTATTGCTGCCTGCCATACCTGGCTTACATTACTGCAGGGAGATAGTAATTGTAGGACAGTTTTTTTTTTTTTTTTGTTTTTTTTTTGTGGGAGATTAAGATTGGCATTTCTGCTACAGTGCCATCCCTGTGTGTGCCATCTCTCACTGAGTGGGCCATAGAAAGCCTATTTATTTTTTCCGTGATTTGTGTTCTAAAATCTACCTCAACACAGAAACACTACATCAATCAGTGGGAGAAAAATATTGGCCTCAGTCAGGGCTTGTGTGCCACTGCTGTGTGTGCGCTATCTCTCATTCAGTGGGCTATAGCAAGCCTATATTTTTTTTTTTTTTTTTAATATTATTTGGTTTCAAAAGTCTCCCTGAAAAAAAAAAAAAACCTAAAAAAACAGTGGGAGAGTAATATTGCCCTTTCAGCTTGTGTGCCAGTCTTGACTCCTGGGTGTGCCACCTCTCTCCCTCTCATTCAGTGGGCCATAGAAAGCCTATTTATTTTTTTTTTTAAATATTATTGGGTTTCTAAAGTCTCCCTGAAAAAAACAAAAAATACATAAAAAAACAGTGGGAGAGTAATATTGCCCTTTCAGCTTGTGTGCCAGTCTTGACTCCTGGGTGTGCCACCTCTCTCCCTTTCATTCAGTGGGCCATAGAAAGCCTATTTTTTTTTTTTTTTTAATATTATTTGGTTTCTAATTCTCCCTGAAAAAAAAAAAAAAACCTAAAAAAACAGTGGGAGAGTAATATTGCCCTTTCAGCTTGTGTGCCAGTCTTGACTCCTGGGTGTGCCACCTCTCTCCCTCTCATTCAGTGGGCCATAGAAAGCCTATTTATTTTTTTTTTTAAATATTATTGGGTTTCTAAAGTCTCCCTGAAAAAACAAAAAATACATAAAAAAACAGTGGGAGAGTAATATTGCCCTTTCAGCTTGTGTGCCAGTCTTGACTCCTGGGTGTGCCACCTCTCTCCCTCTCATTCAGTGGGCCATAGAAAGCCTATTTATTTTTTTTTTTAAATATTATTGGGTTTCTAAAGTCTCCCTGAAAAAACAAAAAATACATAAAAAAACAGTGGGAGAGTAATATTGCCCTTTCAGCTTGTGTGCCAGTCTTGACTCCTGGGTGTGCCACCTCTCTCCCTTTCATTCAGTGGGCCATAGAAAGCCTATTTTTTTTTTTTTTAATATTATTTGGTTTCTAATTCTCCCTGAAAAAAAAAAAAAAACCTAAAAAAACAGTGGGAGAGTAATATTGCCCTTTCAGCTTGTGTGCCAGTCTTGACTCCTGGGTGTGCCACCTCTCTCCCTCTCATTCAGTGGGCCATAGAAAGCCTATTTATTTTTTTTTTAAAATATTATTGGGTTTCTAAAGTCTCCCTGAAAAAACAAAAAATACATAAAAAAACAGTGGGAGAGTAATATTGCCCTTTCAGCTTGTGTGCCAGTCTTGACTCCTGGGTGTGCCACCTCTCTCCCTTTCATTCAGTGGGCCATAGAAAGCCTATTTTTTTTTTTTTTAATATTATTTGGTTTCTAATTCTCCCTGAAAAAAAAAAAAAAACCTAAAAAAACAGTGGGAGAGTAATATTGCCCTTTCAGCTTGTGTGCCAGTCTTGACTCCTGGGTGTGCCACCTCTCTCCCTCTCATTCAGTGGGCCATAGAAAGCCTATTTATTTTTTTTTTTAAATATTATTGGGTTTCTAAAGTCTCCCTGAAAAAACAAAAAATACATAAAAAAACAGTGGGAGAGTAATATTGCCCTTTCAGCTTGTGTGCCAGTCTTGACTCCTGGGTGTGCCACCTCTCTCCCTTTCATTCAGTGGGCCATAGAAAGCCTATTTTTTTTTTTTTTAATATTATTTGGTTTCTAATTCTCCCTGAAAAAAAAAAAAAAACCTAAAAAAACAGTGGGAGAGTAATATTGCCCTTTCAGCTTGTGTGCCAGTCTTGACTCCTGGGTGTGCCACCTCTCTCCCTCTCATTCAGTGGGCCATAGAAAGCCTATTTATTTTTTTTTTAAATATTATTGGGTTTCTAAAGTCTCCCTGAAAAAACAAAAAATACATAAAAAAACAGTGGGAGAGTAATATTGCCCTTTCAGCTTGTGTGCCAGTCTTGACTCCTGGGTGTGCCACCTCTCTCCCTCTCATTCAGTGGGCCATAGAAAGCCTTTTTTTTTTTTGGTTTTTTTAATATTATTTGGTTTCTAAAGTCTCCCTGAAAAAAACAAAAAAAACATAAAAAACAGTGGGAGAGTAATATTGCCCTTTCAGCTTGTGCGCCAGTCTTGACTCCTGGTTGTGCCACCTCTCTCTCTCTAATTGTGGGCCATAGAAAGCCTTTTTTTTTTTTTTTTTTAATATTATTTGGTTTCTAAAGTCTCCCTGAGAAAAAAAAATAAATAAATTAGGTGGGAGATTAATATTGACATTAGTGCTTGAGTGACAGTCCTGCGTGTGTGTCATCTCTGTGATTTTGTGCCACAGAAAACAGAGTGTGTAACATTGTGCCTGATTTTCCTTGTGGTCTCACCAACCTGTTAAGGGATATTGAAATCATACTGAAGTTATAGCTCACCGTGTAAGTTGTTTGATAGCAACAAATAAAGTTACTTTGGTTAAGATTTTAAAACAATGAGGAAGTCTGGTGCAAGAGGTCGTCGTGGGCGTTCATTGTCAGCTGGTAATGATGGTAGTGGTAGTGGAGCATCAGGTGGTCGTGGGGATAAAAATATTCCACCTAAGTCTGGAGCTGTGGAGCCAGTTTCGTCGTCAGGCTACACAAGGCCTCGAACGCTCTCTTTTCTGGGAGTAGGAAAACCGCTTTTAAAGGCGGAGCAGCAACAGCAAGTTTTGGCTTACATTGCAGACTCAGCCTCTAGCTCTTTTGCCTCCTCTTCCGAAACTGGTAAATGTAAAAGCAGCGCGTCGCTTGTGGATGTTCACGGTCAGGGACAAGTCGCTTCCTTGTCCTCCTCAGCAAAAACTACAACAAGAGAGAAGGATGCAGCAGGCGACACAACGGGTCACTCCATGGAGCTCTTTACACATACCGTCCCTGGCTTAGAAAGTGAAACATTTAACAGGCCATGCCCATTACAAGTATATTCTGACATGGAGTGCACTGATGCACAGCCACAGCCAGAGTACTATGCTGCTCCTTTGACTCAGACCACCACATTGCCCTCTCAGGGTACAGATCCACAATCAGACCCTGATGAGACTATGTTGCCCCGCCACGAACGCTATACCACCGACCGACACAGTGACACAGACGAAGTTGCACACGAGCTCGAAGAGGAGGTAATAGATGACCCAGTTATTGACCCCGATTGGCAGCCATTGGGGGAACAGGGTGCAGGCGGCAGTAGTTCAGAAGCGGAGGTGGAGGAGGGGCCGCAGCAGGCATCAACATCGCAACAGGTTCCATCTGCCGGGCCCGTATCTGGACCAAAACGCGTGTCAAAGCCAAAACCTGTTGGAGCACAGCGTTGCCATCCGGTTAAAGCTCAGTCTGCAATCCCTGAAAAGGGATCAGAGTCTAGGAAGAGTGCAGTCTGGCATTTTTTTAAACAACATCCAACTGATCAGCGCAAAGTCATCTGTCAAAAATGTTCAACTAGCTTAAGCAGAGGTCAGAATCTGAAAAGTCTAAATACTAGTTGCATGCATAGACACTTAACCACCATGCATTCTCAAGCCTGGACTAACTACCAAACGTCCCTCAAGGTTGTAGCACCCTCGGCCAATGAAGCTAGTCAGCAACGCAACATCCCTTCCGTCACTGTAAGGCCACCATTTTCCGCACCACCGGCAGTATCTGTGCAGGTTTCTTTGCCAGCCAAAAGCAGTCAGGGTCAGGGAATCACCAGTTTTGTAGGAGGAAATATTGCATGTAGGGCACCGGCGGAAACAATACCGTCTCCAACCGTCTCTCAGTCTGCCATGTCCACCGGCACACCCGAAAGTTCCACGATCTACAGCTCTCCAGTCCAGCTCACCCTACATGAGACTCTGGTTAGAAAAAGGAAGTACTTATCCTCGCATCCGCGTACACAGGGTTTTAACGCCCACATAGCTAGACTAATCTCGTTAGAGATGATGCCCTACCGGTTAGTTGAAAGCGAAGCTTTCAAAGCCCTGATGGAGTACGCTGAACCACGATACGAGCTACCCAGTCGACACTTTTTTTCCAGAAAAGCCATCCCAGCCCTGCACCAGCATGTTAAACAGCGCATCGTCCATGCACTCAGGCAATCTGTGAGTACAAAGGTGCACCTGACTACAGATGCATGGACCAGTAGGCATGGCCAGGGACGTTATGTGTCCATCACGGCACACTGGGTGAATGTGGTGGATGCAGGGTCCACAGGCGACATCAATTTAGGGACAGTTGTGCCTAGCCCACGGTCTAGGAAACAGTTGGCTGTAGGCGTTCGCACCCCCTCCTCCTCCTCCTCGTCCTCCTGCAGAAGCTACAGCTCTTCCACAGAACGCAGTCGGCCAACCACTCCATCGGCAGATGACACTGTTGCACACCAGTTGTCCCATTATGGGCCAGCTACTGCCAAGCGTCAGCAGGCTGTATTGGCTATGAAGTGTTTGGGCGACAACAGACACACCGCGGAAGTTCTGTCCGAGTTCTTGCAACAAGAAACGCAGTCGTGGCTGGGCACAGTAGATCTTGAGGCAGGCAAGGTAGTGAGTGATAACGGAAGGAATTTCATGGCTGCCATCTCCCTTTCCCAACTGAAACACATTCCTTGCCTGGCTCACACCTTAAACCTGGTGGTGCAGTGCTTATTGAAAACTTATCCTGGGTTCTCCGACCTGCTCCTCAAAGTGCGTGCACTTTGCTCACATATCCGACGTTCGCCTGTACACGCCAGCCGTATGCAAACCTATCAGCGGTCTTTGAACCTTCCCCAGCATCGCCTAATCATAGACGTTGCAACAAGGTGGAACTCAACACTGCACATGCTTCAGAGACTGTGCGAACAGAGGCGTGCTGTTATTTATTTGTGGGAGGATACACGGGCAGGCAGTAGGATGGCAGACATGGAGTTGTCAGGTGTGCAGTGGTCGAAGATACAAGACATGTGTCAAGTCCTTCAGTGTTTTGAGGAATGCACACGGCTGGTTAGTGCAGACAACGCCGTAATAAGCATGAGCATCCCCCTAATGCGTCTGCTGATGCAAAGTTTGACGCACATAAAGGAGCAGGCGTCTGCACCAGAGGAAGAGGGAAGCCTTGATGACAGTCAGCCATTGTCTGGTCAGGGCAGTGTACAGGACGAGGTAGCGGGCGAAGAGGAGGTGGAGGACGAGGAGGATGATGGGGATGAGTATATTTTTAATGCGGAAACTTTCACGGGGGCACAGGAAATTGGTTGCGTGTCACGGCCGGGTTCTGGTTTTTTGAGGGACACAAGTGACGTAGATTTGCCTGCAACTGCCCCTCAACCAATCACAACCGGAGATTTGACAACTGGAACTTTGGCCCACATGGCGGATTATGCCTTACGTATCCTAAAAAGGGACACACGCATTACGAAAATGATGAACGATGACGATTACTGGTTGGCCTGCCTCCTTGATCCACGCTATAAAGGCAAATTGCAAAATATTATGCCACATGAGAACTTGGAACTAATATTAGCAACCAAACAATCAACTCTTGTTGACCGTTTGCTTCAGGCATTCCCAGCACACAGCGCACGTGATCGTTCTCACACGAGCTCCAGGGGGCAGCAGACTAGGAGTGTTAGGGGTGCACACATCAGAAGTGGCGTTGGACAGAGGGGTTTTCTGACCAGGTTGTGGAGTGATTTTGCTATGACCGCAGACAGGACAGGTACTGCTGCATCAATTGAAAGTGACAGGAGACAACATTTGTCCAGTATGGTTACTAACTATTTTTCATCCCTTATCGATGTTCTCCCTCAACCGTCATTCCCATTTGATTACTGGGCCTCCAAATTAGACACCTGGCCAGAATTGGCAGAATATGCATTGCAGGAGCTTGCTTGCCCGGCAGCAAGTGTCCTATCAGAAAGAGTATTCAGTGCTGCAGGGTCAATATTAACCGAAAAAAGGACTCGTCTGGCTACCCAAAATGTTGACGATCTAACATTCATTAAAATGAACCACAACTGGATTTCAAAATCTTTTGCCCCACCTTGCCCGGCCGACACCTAGCTTTCCTATGAAAAGCTCTTGCCTGTGAATTACTTTTCTAATGTCTAATTTGCTGCTGCAGATTGTACAGCATACGACATGTTTACACCTCCCTAAATGGCCAAACTCCCCACACGGGGCCGTGGTATCGCGACTTGGCGCAAGCACCCGTGAGACTGCTGTTTGTCTGAAGAGGTGGGTGTGCTCGCTTTTGGTTGACGGCATTGCTACTGGGTCCCTCATAGTACAATGTAGTGTCTCTGGCGGTGGTGGTGCGCACCCAACGTCAGACACACCGTTGTAACATGAGTGGCCCTGGGGCGGTCCCGCCGGCCTCAAGAGAGTTCCCCCCTACCCCAGCTCAAACTGGGCTCTACTACGTGCAAAATTATGTCGCACAGCTCCACCAATCTTTAGTCTATTCGCTGACATCATTCAATGTCTGGCACTGACAATACAAATTTGTAGACATCTATGATGCAACTTAAAGTAGTCTGTGTCTGTGTCCTATATTGGCACCATTAAATAGTTACTGCCAAATTACTATGTCAGAAACACAGCAGATGAGCCCACCCCTGTACCTAAGTATGCCATCTTTTTTTTTGTTTTGGTTGTTTTGCGAGACATTAACATCTATTTATATTTTGGGAGTACTGGGACAGACACTCCTTGCACTACTCCTCCACTCAGCACCAAGCTGCCTGCCCGTGTATCCATGTAACCGCTGTAAAACTGCCATGAGCCTATTGTTTGTTATTTTAGGCCTTTGATAGCCTGTCTGCGGTCCCTACTCCTCCACTGACCACCAAGCTGCCTGCCCGTGTATCCATGTAACCGCTGTAAAACTGCCATGAGCCTATTGTTTGTTATTTTAGGCCTTTGAAGCCTTTCTGCGCTCCCTCCTTCCACTAGTCCTCCACTGACCAGACCACTGCTGCCCGTGTACCCCTGGAACCAATTTTAAAGTGCCTACAGCCAGCCCATTTTATTGTGTTAGGCCTTCGAAGCCTGTCTGCGGTCCATACTTCCACTAGTCCTCCACTGACCAGACCACTGCTGCCCGTGTACCCCTGGAACCAATTTTAAAGTGCCTACAGCCAGCCCATTTTATTGTGTTAGGCCTTCGAAGCCTGTCTGCGGTCCATACTTCCACTAGGCCTCCACTGACCAGACCACTGCTGCCCGTGTACCCCTGGAACCAATTTTAAAGTGCCTACAGCCAGCCCATTTTATTGTGTTAGGCCTTCGAAGCCTGTCTGCGGTCCATACTTCCACTAGTCCTCCACTGACCAGACCACTGCTGCCCGTGTACCCCTGGAACCAATTTTAAAGTGCCTACAGCCAGCCCATTTTATTGTGTTAGGCCTTCGAAGCCTGTCTGCGGTCCATACTTCCACTAGGCCTCCACTGACCAGACCACTGCTGCCCGTGTACCCCTGGAACCAATTTTAAAGTGCCTACAGCCAGCCCATTTTATTGTGTTAGGCCTTCGAAGCCTGTCTGCGGTCCCTCCTTCCACTAGGCCTCCACTGACCAGACCACTGCTGCCCGTGTACCCCTGGAACCAATTTTAAAGTGCCTACAGCCAGCCCATTTTATTGTGTTAGGCCTTCGAAGCCTGTCTGCGGTCCATACTTTAAATACTCCTCCACTCACCACCAAGCTGCCTGCCCGTGTATCCATGTAACCGCTGTAAAACTGCCATGAGCCTATTGTTTGTTATGTTAGGCCTTTGATAGCCTGTCTGCGGTCCCTACTTTAAATACTCCTCCACTCACCACCACCAAGCTGCCTGCCCGTGTATCCATGTAACCGCTGTAAAACTGCCATGAGCCTATTGTTTGTTATGTTAGGCCTTTGATAGCCTGTCTGCGGTCCTTACTTTAAATACTCCTCCACTCACCACCTAGCTGCCTGTGTATCCATGTAACCGATGTAAAACTGCCATGACTGCCTACTGTTTGTTATTTTAGGCCTTTGATAGCCTGTCTGCGGCCCCTACTTGCAATACTCCTCCACTGACCACAATGCTGCCTGGAGTGCCTGCCTGTGTATCCATGTAACCGATGTAAAACTGCCATGACTGCCTACTGTTTGTTATTTTAGGCCTTTGATAGCCTGTCTGCGGCCCCTACTTGCAATACTCCTCCACTGAGCACAATGCTGCCTGGAGTGCCTGCCTGTGTATCCATGTAACCGATGTAAAACTGCCATGACTGCCTACTGTTTGTTATTTTAGGCCTTTGATAGCCTGTCTGCAGCCCCTACTTGCAATACTCCTCCACTGACCACACCAATGCTGCCCGTGTACCCCTGGAACCTATTTAAAAGTTCATAGAGCCTAGTTATATATTTTATTTACTATTAATAAGGCCATGATGGACTACGCTGTACCACGCTACAAGCTAACCAGTCGACACTTCTTTTGCGAGAAAAGCCATCCCAACCCTCCACCAGCATGTAGAAGACCGCATTGTCCATGCACTCTGGCAATCTGTGAGTACAAAGGTGCACCTGACAACAGACGCATGGACCTGTAGGCATGGCCACGGAAGATTACGTGTCCATTACGGCGCAATGGGTTAATGTGGTGGATGCATGGTCCACAGGGGACAGCCTACTAAGTCTGTCTGCAGTCCCTAATTCAAATTGTCCTCCACTGTCTAAATCGGAACTTCCACCTTCTGGCTTTCGGCCTATAGTATCAGAAATTAAACTGCATTTGGCCTTCAACTTTGGTTAGGGCCTACTAACGGCTTCTGCCCCTCCCTGGTGTTGCCCTCAACTAAATAAAGCTGAGCTTCAACCTTCCGGCTCTCATTATGTGGTTTTAAAAAAAAAAATGGTGGTTAGGGCCTACTAACGGCTTCTGCCCCTCCCTGGTGTTGTCCTCAACTAAATAAAGCTGAGCTTCAACCTTCCGGCTCTCATTATGTGGTTTAAAAAAAAAAAATGGTGGTTAGGGCCTACTAACGGCTTCTGCCCCTCCCTGGTGTTGTCCTCAACTAAATAAAGCTGAGCTTCAACCTTCCGGCTCTCATTAAGTGGTTTTAAAAAAAAAATGGTGGTTAGGGCCTACTAACGGCTTCTGCCCCTCCCTGGTGTTGTCCTCAACTAAATAAAGCTGAGCTTCAACCTTCCGGCTCTCATTAAGTGGTTTTAAAAAAAAAAAAAATGGTGGTTAGGGCCTACTAACGGCTTCTGCCCCTCCCTGGTGTTGTCCTCAACTAAATAAAGCTGAGCTTCAACCTTCCGGCTCTCATTATGTGGTTTTAAAAAAAAAAATGGTGGTTAGGGCCTACTAACGGCTTCTGCCCCTCCCTGGTGTTGTCCTCAACTAAATAAAGCTGAGCTTCAACCTTCCGGCTCTCATTAAGTGGTTTTTAAAAAAAAATGGTGGTTAGGGCCTACTAACGGCTTCTGCCCCTCCCTGGTGTTGTCCTCAACTAAATAAAGCTGAGCTTCAACCTTCCGGCTCTCATTAAGTGGTTTTAAAAAAAAAAAAAATGGTGGTTAGGGCCTACTAACGGCTTCTGCCCCTCCCTGGTGTTGTCCTCAACTAAATAAAGCTGAGCTTCAACCTTCCGGCTCTCATTATGTGGTTTAAAAAAAAAAAATGGTGGTTAGGGCCTACTAACGGCTTCTGCCCCTCCCTGGTGTTGTCCTCAACTAAATAAAGCTGAGCTTCAACCTTCCGGCTCTCATTAAGTGGTTTTAAAAAAAAAATGGTGGTTAGGGCCTACTAACGGCTTCTGCCCCTCCCTGGTGTTGTCCTCAACTAAATAAAGCTGAGCTTCAACCTTCCGGCTCTCATTAAGTGGTTTTAAAAAAAAAAAAAATGGTGGTTAGGGCCTACTAACGGCTTCTGCCCCTCCCTGGTGTTGTCCTCAACTAAATAAAGCTGAGCTTCAACCTTCCGGCTCTCATTAAGTGGTTTTAAAAAAAAAAAAAAATGGTGGTTAGGGCCTACTAACGGCTTCTGCCCCTCCCTGGTGTTGTCCTCAACTAAATAAAGCTGAGCTTCAACCTTCCGGCTCTCATTATGTGGTTTTAAAAAAAAAAATGGTGGTTAGGGCCTACTAACGGCTTCTGCCCCTCCCTGGTGTTGTCCTCAACTAAATAAAGCTGAGCTTCAACCTTCCGGCTCTCATTAAGTGGTTTTTAAAAAAAAATGGTGGTTAGGGCCTACTAACGGCTTCTGCCCCTCCCTGGTGTTGTCCTCAACTAAATAAAGCTGAGCTTCAACCTTCCGGCTCTCATTAAGTGGTTTTAAAAAAAAAAAAAATGGTGGTTAGGGCCTACTAACGGCTTCTGCCCCTCCCTGGTGTTGTCCTCAACTAAATAAAGCTGAGCTTCAACCTTCCGGCTCTCATTATGTGGTTTAAAAAAAAAAAATGGTGGTTAGGGCCTACTAACGGCTTCTGCCCCTCCCTGGTGTTGTCCTCAACTAAATAAAGCTGAGCTTCAACCTTCCGGCTCTCATTAAGTGGTTTTAAAAAAAAAATGGTGGTTAGGGCCTACTAACGGCTTCTGCCCCTCCCTGGTGTTGTCCTCAACTAAATAAAGCTGAGCTTCAACCTTCCGGCTCTCATTAAGTGGTTTTAAAAAAAAAAAAAATGGTGGTTAGGGCCTACTAACGGCTTCTGCCCCTCCCTGGTGTTGTCCTCAACTAAATAAAGCTGAGCTTCAACCTTCCGGCTCTCATTAAGTGGTTTTAAAAAAAAAATGGTGGTTAGGGCCTACTAACGGCTTCTGCCCCTCCCTGGTGTTGTCCTCAACTAAATAAAGCTGAGCTTCAACCTTCCGGCTCTCATTAAGTGGTTTTAAAAAAAAAAAAAATGGTGGTTAGGGCCTACTAACGGCTTCTGCCCCTCCCTGGTGTTGCCCTCAACTAAATAAAGCTGAGCTTCAACCTTCTGCTCCAAATTACCATTTTAAAAAATGCAATAGGCTTTTCCGGCCTACTAAAGGTGTCTGCCCCTCCCTGGTGTTGTCCTCAACTGAACAAAGCTGAGCTTCCACATTCTGGCTTTCGCCCTATACTATCAGATATTAAACTGCATTTGGCCTACTAGTGTGGTTAGGCCCTTGAAACAGTGTCTGCTGCTCTTGGGTTTGCTACTCCACTGAACAAAGCAATGCCGCCTGTTTAGTCCTGTTACCAATTTTGAACTGCATGTAGCCTACTTTATTCTTTGGCCCTATATCTGTTTCCTCCTCATCCTGCCCATTGCCCAGCCACTGCTAAATGAGTCTGCTGGTACATTGACCTAGACCACTACATTCCCCTTGTACTCTACACAGCCAGAATCTGTCCCTGCTGAAAGTAAGGTTCCCCTTCCCGCATGTTATACCACCTTACACAGGGACAAAGAGGAAGGTGCAGATGAAAGTGCAGGTTCCTTCATCAGGTGGGGGGGCATACTCGTTGGCGACGTCACTGGCACAGGGCCCCTCAGAGTACGCAAAAGTGTCGCTGCTGGTGGGAGGCGCCCCCGCCATGCAAACACACCGCCGTACTTTGAGGGGCCCTGTGCCAGTGGCAATGCGAACGAGTGGGCCCCCCCTGCTTGCTCAGGATCACAGCACTTGCAACTTTTAAATACTTACCTTTCCCTGCAACACCGCCGTGACGTAGTCCGCATTTCCTGGGCCCACGAAAAACTTGAGCCAGCCCTACTCCCCCCACAACTTTCCCCCAATTCCCTATGCCCAACTATTATTATACAGTTAATTAAGATTGGCAAGCTTCAGAAACAAGAATGGATGTTTTTGGCATTAAAATGGGCACTGTAGGTGTTTTCCTGGCCTCCACTCACTGCCGACTATGCTTCCCCATTGACTTGCATTGGGTTTCGTGTTTCGGTCGATCCCCGATTTTTAGCGATAATCGGCCGACTGCACTCGACTCGACTCTGGACAAAATCGGGTTTCCCAAAACCCTACTCGATCTTAAAAAAATGAAAGTCGCTCAACCCTAGTGGGGACCCCTCCATTCTTGATAACCAGCCATGATAAATCTGACAGCTGAGGGTTGCAGCCTGCAGCTGTCAGTTTTGCCATGCTGGTTATCAAAAATAGAGGGGAAGCCACTCCAGATTTTTTATTTATTTATTTATAGCACAGGCACCAGTTGATGAATACTCCCATGAGTCACATCTGCTCTTGCTGTTATTAGCATCAGCAGGCATGGGCTGATGGGAGTAACAGTCCTACCACCCAACGTCTGTGACCAGAGGTAAACTTTTTACCTCCGGTCATAGCTGCAGGCTCTCTCTGTCATCTGACAGCGTGGGAGCCGCAGCGCTCTGACTGGTGGTATTAATCTTTCCACCAATCAGAGCCACTAGTGTTTATCTCACTGTCATGCAGATGACAGTGCAAAAAACACCCAGTTTTAGGTGGCCGGACTTGATCAGTAAGGCTGGAGTCACATTACCGTAGAAAACAGCCTGTGTTTTCATACAATGTGACTATGGGGTTAGTAATGGGGGTATCTTATTGACGCCTCTCCATTACCAACCTCGGGGCTAGATGTCACCTGACAATACAAAGGTGACATAAACCCCCCCAACTATCACTCTACTTGCCACCGCTACAGGGCATGTGGGAAGAGTGAGGCTAACTGCCAGAATTGGTGCATCTTTTCTGTTGCGGCTGAGAGCTGATGTTTTTAGCCTGGGGGGCCAGTATCCATGGCCCCTTCCTAGGCTATTAATATCAGCCCACAGCTGACTACATAACCTTTGCTTGTTCTTAATTATAGGGGAACCTTACGTCACTTTTTTAGGGTCCCCCATTTTAATTGCCAGTAAAGGCTAAGTATACAGTTGTGAGCTGATATTAATAGCCTGGGAAGCTTCATGGGTATTACCTCCTTCCCAGGCTATAAACATCGGCTCCCAGCCATCAGCTTTCCCTCTGCTGGTTATGAAGATTATGCGGGAGCCCATGCCATTTTTTTCAGAAAAATTATCTTTCATTAGTTAAATATATGTACAGAAAGCTGCACACACAGTGTACTAATTTTATTTGTCGCAGACATCTGTATATCTGCCTATTCTATTTGTATTTACTATGTGGAATCCATCTCTTCTATCCTGTTGGCTCCTGCTGTGATTTTACAGTACGCGGCTGCTGAATTGCTGACTTTTCTTCTATCAATCTATGTAATATATATACTTATATATATTTGTGTGTCACTGACATCTAGATATCTACCTATACTATGCGTATACAGTATATCTATTCTATTCTAATCTATCACTCTTTGATTTTACTATACACGGCACATGAATTGCCGGCTTTTATTCTATCTATCTATGTATAAATATATATACAGTATATATTTCCTTTGAAAACGATGAGTAATTGACATAAAGAATTGCTCTATGTAAAAGCTCATGTTAAAATCGCATTGCAATTGGATAGCAATCACACTGCATTCGTATGTAAATCGGATGCTAGATGTGAAAAATCAGATTGTACTCGCATGACACTCGCATTACACTCTTGCGACTCTCATCAGGGAGACTCTGACCGATTTTTCATACGTTTAGTGTGACTTCGGCCTAACACTGACTTCCTGATCTTATCGCTGATCAGAGGCAGTGTTTGCTGTGCTCTCATGCAGATGACGGCATGGAAACAATGGATGTTCGGGCTCCCCATTGTCTGAATGGGGTCCAGGTTCGGATTCAGGTACTGTTCTGATACCCTAACTGAACTTTTTTAACTGTTTGGCCATACCCACCAGACCTGAACATACGCAGGTTCACCTATCACTACCCATGTTCACACATTCATTATTTGATCAGTGTTTCACATCAGTATTTGTAAGTCAAAACTAGAAATGGGGTAAAAATGAAGAAGTGGTGCACATGTTTCTATTATACTTTTCCTCTGATTGTTCCACTCCTGGTTTTGGCTTACAAATAATGGTGTAAAACACTGACCAAATACTGAATTGTGAACGTTGCCTTAGAAAGTGAGTTCTGGTCCATACAGAAACGCTGTTGTGAGCCAGCTGGTCACAATTGTGATCACATGATGCAGGAGAGGACCAAAGCAGAAACGGTAAGTATTTTAATGCGCACACATTACTGAAAAAGGGGTCAATAAGAAAACACCAGAGTGGTTCTTTAAGTAATAAGTCATTTGATATATTCTCTTAAAGCTGAATATTACTGTAAGTGATTTTTTTCAAATATATGATATATATAGTATGGTACAAGTAGCCTAGAGCAAAAATCACCACATTCCTAGGCATCTAAAGCATAGGTTATATAAACCTATAAAACAAAAGAATCAAAGCTGTATATAAGATGTATTGAAAATGCCACATGATCACATACATACTCCTGTGAAGGTAATAAAGAATCCAACATATAACATCAAAAATAATAGAAAAAAGTCTAGTCACCAATTAAAATGCACTTAGGTACCTGAAGACATATATATATAGTACAGACCAAAAGTTTGGACACACCTTCTCATTTAAAGATTTTTCTGTATTTTCAAGACTATGAAAATTGTAAATTCACACTGAAGGCATCAAAACTATGAATTAACACATGTGGAATTATATACTTAACAAAAAAGTGTGAAACAACTGAAATTATGTCTTATATTCTAGGTTCTTCTAGCCACCTTTTGCTTTGATGACTGCTTTGCACACTCTTGGCATTCTCGTCATGAGCTTCAAGAGGTAGTCACCGGGAATGGTCTTCCAACAATCTTGAAGGAGTTCCCAGAGATGCTTAGCACTTGTTGGCCCTTTTGCCTTCACTCTGCGGTCCAGCTCACCCCAAACCATCTCAATTGGGTTCAGGTCTGGTGGCTGTGGAGGCTGTTATGGTTACCCCAATGACCATGGGAAAAAAATACAAAACGGACTAGCTCTCGGGTGATGGAAACTAAGGTCGACCGTGACCTGAACCTGACCCAACACTTACAGTAGCCGGGGGATGTACCTACGATGCCCTAGACACCACGCGCCAGCCGGAGATCTAACTACCCCTATAAGAGGAACATACAGGCCTGCCTTACCTCCAGTGAGGAACCCCAAAAGATGATAGTAGGCCCCCACAGATATTGACGGTGAGTTCAGAGGAAATGACATACGTAGGATGAACAGCAGATTTAGCACAGTGAGGTCCGCTTACTAGATAGCAGAAGGACAGGAAAGAGTTACTTCACGGTCGACCTAAAAATCACTATTCAAAAACACCATCCAGAAATTACTTTAAACTCCAGTGACAACTCATGCCACTGGAGTAGTAATTTTCTGTCCACAAGAGCTTCCAGCACTGAAGAGTCACATTGCAGATAGCTGGACAAAAATAGCAAAACAAGAAACAAAATTCAACTTAGCTGAACTGGAACTTGAGGCAGGTGAATGCAACAGAATGCTACTAGCACATTGTTGGCCGGCATGTGACTAACAGCCAAGCAGCCTTAAATAGGAAACTCCCCAAGAGGGTGGCGACAGGTAATCAGAGATGGAGGAAGGCACATAAGAGACACTACCATAACAGACCACCGGGGGAGCCCACAAACCGAATTCACAACAGTACCCCCCCCTTAAGGAGGGGGCACCGAACCCTCACCAGAACCACCAGGGCGACCTGGATGAGCACTATGAAATGCACGAACCAAATCGGGAGCATGAACATCGGATGCTGTCACCCAAGAATTATCCTCCTGGCCATAACCTTTCCACTTAACCAGATACTGAAGTTTCCGTCTGGAAACACGGGAGTCCAAGATCTTTTCCACCACATACTCCAATTCACCCTCAACCAACACAGGAGCAGGTGGATCAGCAGAAGGAACAACCGGTACCTCATACCTCCGCAATAATGACCGATGGAAAACATTATGGATATTAAAAGATGCTGGGAGGTCCAAACGAAAGGACACAGGATTAAGAACCTCCAGAATCCTATAAGGGCCGATAAACCGAGGCTTAAACTTAGGAGACGAGACCTTCATAGGAACAAATCGAGAAGACAGCCACACCAGGTCCCCAACACAAAGACGAGGACCAATACGCCGATGACGATTAGTGAACTGTTGAGTCTTCTCCTGGGACAACTTCAGATTGTCCACAACCTGTCCCCAAATCTGATGCATCCTATCAACCACAGCATCCACTCCAGGACAATCCGAAGACTCCAATTGACCGGACGAAAACCGAGGGTGAAACCCTGAATTACAAAAAAATGGAGAAACCAAAGTGGCAGAACTAGCCCGATTGTTAAGGGCAAACTCTGCCAATGGCAAAAAGTCAAGCCAATCATCCTGATCAGCGGACACAAAACACCTCAAGTAAGTCTCCAAGGTCTGATTAGTACGCTCAGTCTGGCCATTAGTCTGAGGATGGAATGCAGACGAAAAAGACAAATCGATACCCATCCTGGCACAGAACGTCCGCCAAAATCTAGACACAAACTGAGTACCCCTGTCAGACACTATATTCTCAGGAATACCATGCAAACGCACCACATTCTGAAAAAATAGAGGAACCAACTCAGAGGAGGAGGGCAATTTGGGTAAAGGTACCAAATGAACCATCTTGGAAAAACGGTCACAAATCACCCAGATGACAGACATCCTACGAGAAACCGGAAGGTCAGAAATAAAGTCCATAGAGATGTGCGTCCAAGGCCTCTTAGGAATAGGCAAGGGCAACAACAACCCACTGGCCCTAGAACAGCAGGGCTTGGCCCGAGCACAAACATCACAAGACTGCACAAACATGCGCACATCTCGAGACAAAGAAGGCCACCAGAAGGACCTAGACACCAAATCCCTGGTGCCAAAAATTCCAGGATGACCTGTCAACGCGGAAGAATGAACCTCCGAGATAACTCTACTGGTCCAATCATCAGGGACAAACAGTCTACCAGGCGGACAGCGATCAGGCCTATCCACCTGAAACTCCTGCAAAGAACGCCGCAGGTCTGGGGAGACAGCTGACAATATCACCCCATCCTTCAGGATGCCGGTAGGTTCGGAATCACCAGGCGAGTCAGGCTCAAAACTCCTAGAGAGGGCATCCGCCTTCACATTCTTGGACCCAGGCAGATATGACACCACAAAGTTAAATCGGGAGAAAAACAACGACCAGCGCGCCTGTCTAGGATTCAGACGCCTGGCCGACTCAAGATAAATTAGATTCTTGTGGTCAGTGAGGACCACCACCTGGTGTCTAGCACCCTCAAGCCAATGACGCCACTCCTCAAACGCCCACTTCATGGCCAGAAGTTCCCGATTTCCCACATCATAATTTCGCTCAGCGGGCGAAAATTTTCGGGAGAAAAACGCACATGGTCTCATTACTGAGCAGTCAGGATCTTTCTGCGACAAAACTGCACCTGCTCCGATCTCCGAAGCATCCACCTCAACCTGGAACGGAAGTAACACATCAGGTTGGCGCAACACAGGAGCGGAAGAAAAGCGGCGCTTAAGCTCTTGAAAGGCCTCCACAGCCGCAGAGGACCAATTAGCAACATCAGCACCCTTTTTGGTCAAATCAGTCAAAGGTTTAGCAATGGCAGAAAAACCCGCTATAAATCGGCGATAGAAATTAGCAAAACCCAAGAACTTTTGCAGACTCTTCAAAGAAGTAGGTTGCATCCAATCACAAATAGCCTGGACCTTGACAGGGTCCATCTCCATAGATGAAGGGGAAAAAATATATCCCAAAAAGGAAATTCTCTGAACTCCAAAACTACACTTTGAGCCCTTTACAAAAAGAGAATTAGCTCGCAAAACCTGAAAAACTCTCCTGACCTGTTGAACGTGAGATTCCCAGTCCTCCGAAAAAACAAGAATATCATCCAAATACACAATCATAAACTTATCCAGATATTCACGGAAAATATCGTGCATAAAGGACTGAAAAACGGAAGGGGCATTTGCAAGACCGAAAGGCATTACCAAATACTCAAAATGGCCTTCAGGCGTATTAAATGCGGTCTTCCACTCATCCCCCTGCTTAATCCGCACCAAATTATACGCACCACGTAGATCGATCTTAGTGAACCACTTAGCCCCCTTTATACGAGCAAACAGATCAGTCAGTAAAGGTAACGGGTACTGGTATTTAACTGTAATCTTATTCAAAAGTCGATAGTCGATACAAGGTCTCAATGAACCATCCTTTTTACCTACAAAGAAAAATCCTGCCCCTAGTGGAGACAACGAGGGGCGAATATGACCCTTTTCCAAGGATTCTCTGATATACTCCCGCATAGCAGTATGTTCAGGTACAGACAAATTAAACAAGCGACCCTTAGGAAACTTACTACCGGGGATCAATTCAATAGCGCAGTCACACTCTCTGTGGGGAGGGAGAGAATCAACTTTAGACTCTTGAAAGACATCATAAAAATCTGACAGAAATGCTGGGATCTCAGAGGGAGTAGATGAAGAAATAGGAACCAAAGGTGCATCCCCATGAATACCCCGACATCCCCAGCTCAACACAGACATAGATTTCCAGTCCAAGACGGGATTATGAATCTGTAACCATGGTAATCCAAGCACTAAGACATCATGTAGGTTATATAATACAAGGAAACGAATAATCTCCTGATGGTCTGGGGTAAGACGCATAGTCACTTGTGTCCAATATTGTGGTTTATTGCTAGCCAAAGGTGTAGAATCAATACCCTTCAAGGGAATAGAAACTTCCAACGGCTCCAAATCAAACCCACAACGCTTGGCAAAGGACCAATCCATGAGACTCAGAGCGGCGCCAGAATCCACATAAGCATTCACAGTCACAGATGATAAGGTACAAATCAATGTCACGGACAAAAGAAATTTTGACTGCAAGGTACCTGTAGAAAAAGATTTATCAACCTTTTTATCAACCTTATTTATACGTTTAGAGCATGCTGATATAACATGAGCTGGATCTCCACAGTAGAAGCACAATCCATTTTTGCGCCTGTAATTTTGACGTTCGCCTCTAGACAAAACACGATCGCATTGCATATGCTCTAATGCCTTTTCAGAGGTCACCGCCAAATGGTGCACAGGTCTTTGCTCAGAAGACACCGCCATATGGTGCACAGGTTTTTGCTCAGAAGATACCGCCATATGGTGCACAGATTCTTCCTCAGAAGACCCCGCCATATGGTGCACAGATTTGCGCTCCCGCAAACGCCGATCAATCTGGATAGCCAATTTCATGGCATCATTCAGACCTGTAGGCACAGGGAACCCCACCATGACATCCTTCACGGCATCAGAGAGACCTTCTCTGAAATTAGCTGCTAAAGCGCACTCATTCCATTTAGTAAGCACCGACCATTTACGGAATTTCTGGCAGTATATCTCAGCTTCATCTTGCCCTTGGGAAAGAGCTATCAAGGCTTTCTCAGCCAAAATCTCCAAATTAGGTTCTTCATAAAGCAACCCCAAAGCCTGAAAAAACGCATCTACATTTAACAACGCAGGATCCCCTGGCGATAATGCAAATGCCCAACTTTGTGGGTCGCCGCGCAGTAGAGAGATAACAATTTTAACTTGTTGAGTCTGATCACCAGCAGAGTGAGATCTCAGAGACAAAAACAATTTGCAATTTTCTCTGAAACTCAAAAACCGGGATCTGTCTCCGGTAAAGTATTCAGGCAGAGGAATCTTAGGTTCAGACATTGGAGCACGTATAACAAAATCTTGTAGGTTCTGTACTTTTGTCGCAAGGTTATTCAAACCCGCAACTAAACTCTGTGGATCCATGTTTCAAATGGGTGTAACCCAAGCATTCAGAGGTTAAGAGGAGAGGAGAAAAAAAAAAGGCTGAAGACTGCAGTTTAAGCAAGGAATACAAATGATCAAACTAAGGTGCACTTTCAAACACGGAAAAAAAAAAAAAAAAAAAAACCTTTTCTTCTCCTTCCTACTTTAGTGCATATTTTAACACATAGATTTTTTACTGGCCGGCCAAACTGTTATGGTTACCCCAATGACCATGGGAAAAAAATACAAAACGGACTAGCTCTCGGGTGATGGAAACTAAGGTCGACCGTGACCTGAACCTGACCCAACACTTACAGTAGCCGGGGGATGTACCTACGATGCCCTAGACACCACGCGCCAGCCGGAGATCTAACTACCCCTATAAGAGGAACATACAGGCCTGCCTTACCTCCAGTGAGGAACCCCAAAAGATGATAGTAGGCCCCCACAGATATTGACGGTGAGTTCAGAGGAAATGACATACGTAGGATGAACAGCAGATTTAGCACAGTGAGGTCCGCTTACTAGATAGCAGAAGGACAGGAAAGAGTTACTTCACGGTCGACCTAAAAATCACTATTCAAAAACACCATCCAGAAATTACTTTAAACTCCAGTGACAACTCATGCCACTGGAGTAGTAATTTTCTGTCCACAAGAGCTTCCAGCACTGAAGAGTCACATTGCAGATAGCTGGACAAAAATAGCAAAACAAGAAACAAAATTCAACTTAGCTGAACTGGAACTTGAGGCAGGTGAATGCAACAGAATGCTACTAGCACATTGTTGGCCGGCATGTGACTAACAGCCAAGCAGCCTTAAATAGGAAACTCCCCAAGAGGGTGGCGACAGGTAATCAGAGATGGAGGAAGGCACATAAGAGACACTACCATAACAGACCACCGGGGGAGCCCACAAACCGAATTCACAACAGGAGGCCTCTTGAAGCTCATCAAGAGAATGCCAAGAGTGTGCAAAGCAGTCATCAAAGCAAAAGGTGGCTACTTTGAAGAGCCTAGAATATAAGACCTATTTTCAGTTGTTTCACACTTTTTTGTTAAGTATATAATTCCACATGTGTTAATTCATAGTTTTGATGCCTTCAGTGTAAATTTACAATTTTTCATAGTCATGAAAAATCTTTAAATGAGAACATGTGTCCAAACTTTTGGTCTGTACTGTATATGACAATATCATAATAGTTACTAACTACGGATTGTTAAAAGTTATACATGGAATTTATCTGCAATGGTAACAAGACTATGGTAAGTTTATGGAAACATAAAATATATGTTAAATATACTAATTAAAGTTCTTATTTATATTTGCTTTTTTCTTTAGTATTTCGGAAACATACAAATAAATTCCTAAGACCCAACATTAAACGCATGGGTTGGAAAACAGTTACTTTTCACTTTAATCTTTGAGAACAGTCTTTTCTGCCGCATAATTAACTGGTTGAGCTGTAATTGTGGAGGGACATATGGAAAACATACCATAACTGGAAGGAACAAAATGTTTATGAATTATAGTCCTTTTAATACCCCATTAATTTCATTCAGATTCGTAGTGATGAAAACCAGCTTTACAGAAGTTATCATAAAGTTACTTGAGGTTAGGCTGTGCATGTTTACTTTAATGTTATAAGGTGTGAGGGTTTAGGGTCAGTTTCTTATATATGACTGCAAAGGCCAAATGTACAACAAATAGGCATGTAAAAAAATACTGGAGGTTAACCTGTTTTTGTTATGGTTCCCCATGTATAAGAAAAAAATGTATAATAAAAATTCCAAGTACTTTTGTGAGGTTGTGTGAGAATGTACATGTGTTTTGGCTTTTTACCTTAGTGCAGCTATATCAGTGACACTCATTTGGGAAACTTACTAAGTTTAGCATTTCTTTCACCAGAATTAAACCAAAGAACGGTGAAGCAAAATTCAGCAAATGTATTAAGAGGTGAAAAAATTTGTGGAATTTTAAATTTAATTAAATTTTGTGATTACATTTACACAATTTTTTTGTGAGCAAAATAAAAAGTCGTTTTTGTGCGAATTTGTTGTGCGCCCAAGTTTGACACTTTTCTAAGCCAGAAAAGTGGCCGGGACTGGTTTTTCAACTTTCTATTAGTCAACGGTAGCTTGTGCAGACTGTTCAGGACATCTCAGCTTGCATAGATGCACTGCCTCAGACTCTAGTAGTTCCACCACCAGCTCCTCAACACCTGCCACAGACAAATATTTTCCTGGCTCATATTGTTTGGGAAACATCTCCACATTTGCCTACACTTAAATTTTGTAATGGCGATCCTAAGGTGTCGGGGTTTTAAGAACCAATGCACCACACAAAATTGTTATGTCCTCGATAATTTTTTAATGACTATACTAAGGTGGCAAATATTTTTCTGTCTGGTGATACTTTGGCATGGTCTGCACCATTGTGTGAGCAGGATGACCCTATGATGCATTCCCTGCCATCCTCTGCATCTGCCATTTGATGAAGTGGGTCGTGTCCATGCTACAGCTGACTCCACACTGTGGCTAACGCAAGGGACTAACTGTGGGACATTATGCCATCCAAATAAAGAGCAATTCTTTTAATACTTCTTGATGGACATGCTGAATTCTTGAACCTTTTATTGTGAAACGTTATTTAAAAGTAAAGTTTCCTTTAAATCACAAAGTGAATTCAGCTTATTCAAAAATAATCTAAATATATCAATAAGTGACATTGACTAGGCAACATTGAGAACAAATATATACATACAGAGTATGGCTGAAATGTAAAGAAAAAGAAAAAAATGTAAAGAAAAACTTAGCAATAAAGCTTGCATAAATTCTGTATTGTATGTGTTTTTGCCAGAATATCTGCAAGAAGCCTTAAAGCCCTAAAACACGTCATTCTGAAATGCAAAATGTAAATGAGTTTTTTATATCGAGATGTTAAAAAAAATCCCTTACAAAAAGTTAAAGTTGTCTTTTTCAAACTTTGCTAAACCTTTTAGAAATGTAGAGAATGATCTTCAACGTGCAAGAGACTTTCTTGAAATGCTGCAATCAATGGAGGGTCATTAACCATATCATTTTCACATTAGCAAGAATGTTTTCATGAATAGAGAGCTTCATGCCAGGTGTACTCAGCATGAGCGGAGACTCAATGATTGGAAACAAACCTCACACTGAATATGAAAATGGCCGATACATCAGTGTTAACTAAGGCTAAACAAAATATCACCGGCACGCTATATACAGAGCAAGTGGGAACACAGACACTGTCAGACATGACTTGAAATGCGTTGCCTGTCAGAGTACTTAGTTATAAATGTCAGACTCTGTCTGTCATAGCCCCATTCAAGCTTCTTCCTCCACCACCTGTGTAAATAGCCGAGACATAAAATACATGTGCATAAAATACTGACATAGTGATGGAGAGGTAGACAAAACTTCAACTTTCTATATTATGTTTCATTGTGTGGAAGTAGTTAAACTTTGCAATATTAATTGTTTCCTTGTATATATGAGATGTAAATAAACTGCAATTAAATGTTACATTATTGGGAATCCTCCACATTACACCTACAGGATATTTTATGACATTTCCATTCTAAATATATGGGCACTAATATGGGGTTGATACCATGTTAGCAGCTATAACAGCTACCACTTTTTAGTGCAGGTTTTGTACAAGATTTTGCAGCATCTGTCAGAATTCTTGCCCATTTATTCAGACGAGCATAGAGTTAGGCCCAGAAATATTTGGACAGTGGCAGAATCTTCCTGACTTCAGTCACTATTTTTTATTTAAAATGAAACAACTATAATGCAAATGAAGTGTAGACTTTCATGTTTAATTAACCACTTCATGACCTTGGGATTTTTCGTTTTTCCGTGTTCGTTTTTCACTCCCCTCCTTCCCAGAGCCATAACTTTTTTATTTTTCCGTCAATTTGGCCACTTGAGGGCTTATTTTTTGTGGGATGAGTTGTACATTTGAACGACATCATTGGTTTTACCATGTCGTGTACTAGAAAACGGGAAAAAAATTCCAAGTGCGGTGAAATTGCAAAAAAAGTGCAATCCCACACTTGTTTTTTGCTTGGCTTTTTTGCTAGGTTCACTAAATGCTAAAACTGACCTGCCATTATGATTCTCCAGGTCACTACGAGTTCACAGACACCTAACATGGCTAGGTTATTTTTTACCTAAGTGGTGAAAAAAAATTCCAAACTTTGCTAAAAAAAAAAAAAAAAAAAAAAAAAAATTGCGCCATTTTCCGATACTCGTAGCGTCTCCATTTTTCATGATCTGGGGTCGGTTGAGGGCTTATTTTTTGCGTGCCGAGCTGGCGTTTTTAATGATTCCAATTCGGTGCAGATATGTTCTTTTGATCGCCCGTTATTGCATTTTAATGCAATGTCACGGCGACCAAAAAAACGTAATTCTGGCGTTTCGATTTCTTTTCTCATTACGCCGTTTAGCGATCAGGTTAATGCTTTTTTTTTACTGATCGGGCAATTCTGAACGTGGCGATACCAAATATGTGTAGGTTTGATTTTTTTTTTATTGATTTATTTTGATTGGGGCGAAAGGGGGGTGATTTAAACTTTTATATATTTTTTATTTTTTTCACATTTTTTTTAACTTTTTTTTTAACTTTTGCCATGCTTCTATAGCCTCCATGGGAGGCTAGAAGCTGGCACAACGCGATCGGCTCTGCTACATAGCAGCGATCCGCCCGGCCGGATGCGGTAGTTAAATGCCGCTGTCTGCGTTTGACAGCGGCATTTAACTAGTTAATAGCGGCGGGTGAATCGCGATTTCACCCGCCGCTATTGTGGGCACATGTCAGCTGTTCAAAACAGCTGACATGTCCCGGCTTTGATGCGGGCTCACCGCGGAGCCCTGCATCAAAGCAGGGGAGGTGACCTCGGACGTACTATCCCGTCCGAGGTCAGTAAGGGGTTAAAGGGAGTTACCAAAAATATCCTGTTAAACGTTTATCCCTGATGAAGGAGTCAACCCGACTTCGGAACACATTATATGAATGAAAAAAGATCCAGATAGCATACACCCTTGTCTTGATTCTGTGGCATCGCTCGAGAATTACCGCTTATTTCCTGTTTGAATCTGTAAAGCATTTAGGATTTGCAGCCATTTTTCTACAAAGCCTCCTTATTTCAGGGGCTCAAAACTAATTGGACAAAATTACCTTTAACTTTAAATATAATGTTCATTTTTTATACCTTTTTACAGAATACAATGGAGGGTATGACTGCTTAAAGTCTGAAAGCCATGGATGTCACCAAACGCTGGGTAGATAAGGCTGAGATCTGATAATTGACTGGGCCATTGCCGAATATTCTGCTTTTTTGCTTTAAAGAAAACCTCCTGAGCTGCTTTCACAGTATGCTTTGGGTCATTGTCTATCTGTACTGTGAAGTACTGTCCAATAAATCTTGCATTTGGTTGAATCTGAGCAGAAAGAATAGTTCTGAATTCATCCCGCTGATTCTGACTTCAGTCACATCATCAATAAACACTAGTGACCCAGTGCCATTGGAAGCCATGCTTACCCATGCCATCACACTGCCTCCATCATGTTTTATAGAGGATGTGGTTGACTGTGGATCATGAACTGTTCCAAGCCTTCTCTATAATTTCTTCTTCTCATCATTCTGGTACAGGTTAATCTTAGTTACATCTTTCCAAAGAATGTTTTTCCAGAGCTGGCTAGCTTCTAGAGATGTTGTGTTTGGCAAAGTCTAATCTAGCCTTTCTATTTTTAAGGCTGACTAATGGTTTGCACCTTGTGGTGAACCTTCTGTATTTGCTCTTATGAAGTCTTTTTCATGGTAGACTTATATACTAAAACACTTACTTCCAGGAAGTGTTCGTCACTTGGGTGGATGTTGTGAAAGGGTTTTTCTTCACCATGAAAAAGACTCTGCAATCATCCACCACTATTGTTTTCCATCCAGGTCTTTTTGAGTTCCCAAGCTCATGAGTGCATGCTATTTTTTTCAGAATGTACCAGTCTGTTGCTTTGGCTACTTCTAATATTTATGCCATGTCTCTGATGGACTTATTTGTTTTTCCAGCCTAATTAAGGTCTGTCTCTCTTCTGTTGAGAGCTCCTTTGACCCGATGTAGTGTCTTCAAAGCAACAGCTTCCAAATGCAAAAACCACACAGGAAATCAGCACCAAACCTTTTACTTGCTAAGATGAAGATGGGTTAACGAGGGAATAGCCCATGCAGCCCATTAAAGGGAACCTGTCACCATAAATAACGCTATAAACCTTCAGATATGCGGTTACTCTGCAGGTTAACAGCGTTATTATGCTGTTCGTCATCTGCAGGCAGTCGAATGTAGCAGGTAGAAAATGATTTCATTCTCCCTTCCAGCATTTAGTATTCAGTCATAGGGGCGGCACCGGCCCAGTCACTGCTCTAAGTATACAGAACTGCCTCTGAACCAGCTCCCCGGCCTTGACAGACACTAGCTCTACATTGAGGTTGGCTGTCAGTCAAGGTCAGAGCACGGTTACAGTGACTGCTCTATATTCTCAGAGCACGGTTACAGTGACTGCTCTATATTCTCAGAGTGGTGACTAGGCTGGTGCCACCCCCTTCCCTACACCCCCTGCCCCTATGCCTGAATATCGAATGCTGACAGAGAGAATAAAGATCATTTTCTCCCCGCTGCATTCGGCTGCTTGCAGGCGCCAAAGAGCATAATAACACTCTTAACCTGCAGATTAACTGCATATCTGCAGGTTAACAGCATTATTTCTAATGACAGGTTCCCTTTAAAGAGTTTTGAGATATTGTCCAATTACTTTTGTTCCCTTTAAAAAGAGGAAGCTACATATTAAAGAGCTGGCATTAGAATTAGGGAATCATAGTATGCTAGAGTTGGAAGGAACTTCCAGGGTCAACATGTCCAACCCGCTGAATAATGCAGGATTCACTTGAACTCTAGTGCTACCTTTTGAAAGTAGCAATCCTACAAGTCAATATCGACTGTTTAACAAATCTTGCAATATGACTTAGGATAAAAGCCAAACCATAATCCCAATTTGCAGACATGGTGTTTTTGGCATGCCAGATCTTGCTTGTCACTCTCTACAAGGAGATACCTTACCCATTAGTTCCCAGTCTTAGCCTCTCACCTTAGCCAAATCAGATCTCATACTTTGCACTGAAGAGGGGCAATACCGTGAAACACAGATTCGGCAAATTGGGATACTGGCTTAGCTTTTATCCTAAGCCATATTGCAAAGATTGTTATAGGGTTGATATTGACTTGTAGGATTGCTACTTCCAAAAGGTGGCACTAGAGTTCAAGTCCTCTTCCTCTTTGAAGAGATAATTTGCATGTTTAATTTCCCAGAGAAGCATACAAAGTGTTTAAGTCTCCTCATACTGACATGCCAGAACTGGCCTGTCATTTTCCACAAGGAGAAACCTTAGATCCCAGTACCCTAGGATGTAACTTATCTGGACCAGGGGATTTAAATTAATTTAAATTATCTAAGGCTACTTTCAGACTAGCGTCGTTTTGCCTACGTCGAAATGCGTCGTTTAGGAGAAAAAATGCATCCTGCAAAGTTGCCCACAGGATGCTTTTTTCCCCATAGACTTACATTAGCGACGCATTGCGACGTATGGTAATCTCCCCGGACATTACAATGGGGCAGTGGATGCGTTGTAAAACTGCATCCGCTGCCCATGTTATGCTACTTAACGCACTGTCCGTCTGTACGTCGGGCCGACGGTTTGCGACCGCCCTTACCGACGGACTAGTGTGAAAGTAGCCTAAGTGTTCCCTCACCATCTCTCTGTTTATAGATAATGTGGATTATTTTATTCCTTCAACAGCACAGCAAAGATCAGTTGTTACATTTGCTTTCTTAGAGAACACATATGAAAAATAGTTCGGCCTTCTGAACATCATTCCTAAACTCCTACTCCAATTCGCATGTGAATGCCCTCAAATCAAAGCTGAGTATCTGCACCTTAAGCCCATATTGATTATATAACTGTATCTTGAATCTGTTTTGGTAAACAGCTAATATTACAAAACTTGTGTCACTATCTAAACATTTCGGATCTAACTGTATGTCTGTAAAAGCAGACTTCAGGGCTAGGTGCTGAATGTTATACATTTGTAGAAATGGGACTGAATGACAAACCAGAATTTAATGATTAGGAGGTATGTCACAATACTATTGTCCATAAAGTATTAATATTGTTAGCAGTGTTCAATCCAGGGGAAAATACCACCAATAAAATGTATTGCCTATTCACCACCTCTTAAAGGCAGGAGAGGTGGTGATCTGACCCCTGAGACCAGGGTCGGACTGGCCCACCAGAGAACAGGAGAATTCTCTGGTGGGCCCATGCACTGACATCTGCTGGCATACATGGCTGGCAGCTGCCTATGACCTCTGCTGTTCCAGGGGCTCCCAGTCAGTGGTGTTTTGCTAATATCGGCACACTACGCAGCTGCTACGGGGCCCGTGAGTCAGGAGGACCCGCCCGGTGCCAGAAGAGCAGCAGCGTGAGACAGGAGGCAGAAGTCGGCTGCTGCGGATAAAGCCTGTGACTGCTGCTAAAGAGAAATGAATATTCAGTGTTCCCCAAACCCATGGGCGTGGAGATCAGTGAATGTTCATTCATTCATTCAGCTAACGCTGCTTGCTATCAGGGCCGGCACATTAGGGGCCCCCAGACCATGTGGCCGCTATGGGGCCCTTAAGTCAGGGGGGGCCCAGCACCAGCACCGTGCCCCAGTGCCCATTCAACTGACAGCAATAATGGAGGAGAGAGCATCAGATTCATTCATTCATTAAGCCTCTGACACAGTGGGTGCGCAACGACGTCACTTCACTATGTACCCACTGTGTGCTGGGTAGACTGCAGTGCAGCTGCTGATACCGGAGCAGAGTCTAGAGCAGCAGGGAACGAGGAAGAGAGGTGAGCATTGTGTTTTTTTAAATATATATATATCAGTGACTGAGTCCTCGTGGCCATAAGACTGTAGGACTGCGGGGATGTATTATATACTATGGGGGAGGCTACATTATATTCCATGCATTATACTATATGAGTGGGCTCTTTTATATTCTGGGGAGGGATGCACTTTACTATATGAGGGGGCGGGGCTGCATTACACCCTATGAGGGGGCTACAATATACTATATGAGGTGGGCTGCATTATACCCTATGAGGGGGCTGCATTATATTCTTTGGAGGCTGAATTATACCCTATGACAGGCTGCATTACACCCAAGAGGGGGCTGCATTATATCCTATGGGAAACTGCATTATACCCTATGGGGGGCTGCATTATGCGCTATGAGGGGGCTGCATTATACGCTATGAGGGGGCTGTATTATACTATATTAGGGGGCTGCATTATATTCTATGAGGAGGGCTGCATTATACCTTATAAGGGGGCTGCATTATACTATATTAGGGGGCTGCATTACTGTATATTCTATGGAAAGGGCTGCATTATACCCTATGAGGGTCTGCATTATGAGAGAACTACATTATATTCTATAGGGGGCTGCATTATACCCTATGAAGGGGCTGCATTACATTCTATGAGGGGACTGCATTATACTATATGAGGGCTGCATTATACTATATAAGGGTTGCATTATATTCTATGAGGGGGCTACATTATACCCTATGAATGGCTGCATTATACTCTTTGAGGGGGCTACCCCAACCCTTGCTATATCATTAAGATGTGTACTCCCTGATATTAGCATGTTTTACCGCACAGTTGGTGATCTTATATTTATTTCTACATAGCTGCATAGCAGGCTCCAAGAATGATTTTCTCTGGTGAGCCCAAGGTGCTCCAGTCTGACGCTGTCTGAGACAACCACAAGAACAGTGATCCTGAATTCCCTCTCTGAATAGAGTAGTACAACCAATGTGAGATTACCACTAACTTTTTGTGGTCACACATGTATCTTACCTCTTCCACGGACCAGTAGAATTGAACTCATGCACGTGCACCATGGCTTCATTCATATAGAACTTTGCGACCCTGATTTGCAGGATTAATCTGGGTTCAAACAATGAGTCCCCCATGTTCATAAATTTATCATCCATTGTAACCTGGCTCTGTGGTTCCTTGGCAGCTCTAAAAAGGGCACACATTGACAAGCTTTGCACTGGCTACTGACTATGAGGTTCCTGGGGATCCATGGCCTTCATCCTTTAACCCATTCCTTACACAGTAGTTCTGAGTTAAATCCTCGGAGTAACTACTAAACAGTGGTGTAGGCTGGCAGAAGTCGCCAAGTCACTCGGTCGCTACCAGGAAGGGAGAGAAAGTGCAAAATCAGAAAACAGAAAGATTGTCAAAAAATGGGCTGAGGTTAGAGCAAGGTAAAAACAGGCTGAACAGGAGGTAAAAAACTGAAGTTAGCCAGAGGTAGTATTACTTATTAAATAAAACTGGCAGTGTAAGGCTGAGAAAAAGAGACTACATACAGAGCAAGCACGTACAGGGCTCACAGAAAAGAGAAATTCTACCAGGTATCACAAGCCCCAGGTGACAGAGGAAACAGAGGGGACAGGTATTGGCATGAATGTTACACCTATGTAATAGTGATAATTGTTGCCAGGACCATGTTCATGAGCAGTTGAAGGGCGTGAAGGGAGTGTATGCACCCTGCCACTCTATTACTGTATGGAGCGATAACGATAACTGAGCATAGCAGTCAAGGCAGTTCTGGGCTGACAGTTTCAGTTATGGACGACACAACAATCCAACTATTATCACCTACTGTATTACCGATCACCTTTACCATTTGCACTAAGTCATATTAAAGGACATGTCACAGAGCACTATTCAACCATCATCCAAAAATGGAAGTAGTATGGCACAACTGTAAACCTAATAAGACGCCCACCTAAACTGATATCCCAGGCAAGAAGATTACTAATTAGAGATGCAGCCAAGAGGCCCATAGTCACTCTGTGTGCAGAGATCCTGAGCTCAGACGGGAGAATCTGTCAACAGGACAACGGCCTTCATGGAAGAGTGGCAAGAAGGAAGCCATTTTTTAAAGCAAGCTATAAGAAGTCCAATTTGCAGTTTTAAAAGGGCATGTAGGGGACATAGCTAGTATGTGGAAGAAGGTGATTTGGTCATATGAGACCAAAGTGGAACTTTTTGGGCTAAATGCAGAACGCTATGTCTGGCAGAAAATGAACACTGCACATTACCGTGAAAATAACATCTCCACCATCGGATGTGGTGGCACCATCATGCTGTAGGGATGTTTTTCTACAGCACAGACAGGGAATATGGGCAGAGTGGATGGGAAGATGGATATAGTTACCGTAAATACAGGGCAATCCTGGAGGAAAACCTGTTAGAGGCTGCAAAAGGCTTGAGTCTGGGGTATAGGTTCATCTTCCAGCAGGACAACAACCCTAAACATACTGCCAGAGCTACAATGGAATGGTTTAGATCAACGCATATTCATGGTATGAATGGCCCAGTCACAGTCCAGACCTAAATCTCATTGAGAAACTGTGGCAGGACTTAAAAATTCCTGTCACAGACTCCTCCATCCAATACACTAAGCCAGAGTTAGTTTGCACAGAAGAATGGACAAATATTTCAGCCTTTAGATGTGCATGGCTGGTAGAGACAGACTCCAAAAGAGTAGAAGCACTAACTAAAGGTGCTCCTACAAAGTATTAACTCAGGCGGGCTGATTACAAATGCACATCACAATTTACAGATATATATATATATATATGTATATATATATATATATATATATATATACAGTATATATATATATATATATATATATATATATATATATATATATATATATATATATATATATATATATAATATTTAGAAACCCATTGGAAAACCATGTATCATTTCCTTTACACTTCACACATACCTGCTACTTTGGGTTGATATATCACATAAAATCCAAATCAAAAACATTTACATTTATTGGTGTAACGTTAGCAAATGTGGAAAAGTGCACGGAGTATGAACACTTTTTCTAGGCACTGTATATAATCAACTTGCTATTTGTGAAAGTCCCTTTAATAAAGTTATTAGAATTGATTCTACAGCACCCAAACCACTGATAATACAGGATGGAGCCAATAGGATTTTCTTTCTGCCCTTCAGCACCGTATTTGTTAATTTAAGACAATATAAAGTCTGTGTCCCATTTAGGAAGGATGAGTGGCACATAGGGTTGAGCGACTTTCATTTTTTTAAGATCGAGTAGGGTTTTGGGAAACCCGATTTTGTCCAGAGTCGAGTCGAGTGCAGTCGGCCGATTATCGCTAAAAGTCGGGGATCGACCGAAACACGAAACCCAATGCAAGTCAATGGGGAAGCATAGTCGGCAGTGAGTGGAGGCCAGGAAAACACCTACAGTGCCCATTTTAATGCCAAAAACATCCATTCTTGTTTCTGAAGCTTGCCAATCTTAATTAACTGTATAATAATAGTTGGGCATAGGGAATTGGGGGAAAGTTGTGGGGGGAGTAGGGCTGGCTCAAGTTTTTCGTGGGCCCAGGAAATGCGGACTACGTCACGGCGGTGTTGCAGGGAAAGGTAAGTATTTAAACGTTGCAAGTGCTGTGATCCTGAGCAAGCAGGGGGGGGGCCCACTCGTTCGCATTGCCACTGGCACAGGGCCCCTCAAAGTACGGCGGTGTGTTTGCATGGCGGGGGCGCCTCCCACCAGCAGCGACACTTTTGCGTACTCTGAGGGGCCCTGTGCCAGTGACGTCGCCAACGAGTATGCCCCCCCACCTGATGAAGGAACCTGCACTTTCATCTGCACCTTCCTCTTTGTCCCTGTGTAAGGTGGTATAACATGCGGGAAGGGGAACCTTACTTTCAGCAGGGTCAGATTCTGGCTGTGTAGAGTACAAGGGGAATGTAGTGGTCTAGGTCAATGTACCAGCAGACTCATTTAGCAGTGGCTGGGCAATGGGCAGGATGAGGAGGAAACAGATATAGGGCCAAAGAATAAAGTAGGCTACATGCAGTTCAAAATTGGTAACAGGACTAAACAGGCGGCATTGCTTTGTTCAGTGGAGTAGCAAACCCAAGAGCAGCAGACACTGTTTCAAGGGCCTAACCACACTAGTAGGCCAAATGCAGTTTAATATCTGATAGTATAGGGCGAAAGCCAGAATGTGGAAGCTCAGCTTTGTTCAGTTGAGGACAACACCAGGGAGGGGCAGACACCTTTAGTAGGCCGGAAAAGCCTATTGCATTTTTTAAAATGGTAATTTGGAGCAGAAGGTTGAAGCTCAGCTTTATTTAGTTGAGGGCAACACCAGGCAGGGGCACACAGACAGACACCTTTAGTAGGCCGGAAAAGCCTATTGCATTTTTTAAAATGGTAATTTGGAGCAGAAGGTTGAAGCTCAGCTTTATTTAGTTGAGGGCAACACCAGGGAGGGGCAGAAGCCGTTAGTAGGCCCTAACCACCATTTTTTTTTTTTAAAACCACTTAATGAGAGCCGGAAGGTTGAAGCTCAGCTTTATTTAGTTGAGGACAACACCAGGCAGGGGCACACAGACAGACACCTTTAGTAGGCCGGAAAAGCCTATTGCATTTTTTAAAATGGTAATTTGGAGCAGAAGGTTGAAGCTCAGCTTTATTTAGTTGAGGGCAACACCAGGGAGGGGCAGAAGCCGTTAGTAGGCCCTAACCAAAGTTGAAGGCCAAATGCAGTTTAATTTCTGATACTATAGGCCGAAAGCCAGAAGGTGGAAGCTCCGATTTAGACAGTGGAGGACAATTTGAATTAGGGACTGCAGACAGACTTAGTAGGCCGTCCCCTGTGGACCATGCATCCACCACCTCAACCCATTGCGCCGTAATGGACACGTAATCTTCCGTGGCCATGCCTACAGGTCCATGCGTCTGTTGTCAGGTGCACCTTTGTACTCACAGATTGCCAGAGTGCATGGACAATGCGGTCTTCTACATGCTGGTGGAGGGTTGGGATGGCTTTTCTCGCAAAAGAAGTGTCGACTGGTTAGCTTGTAGCGTGGTACAGCGTAGTCCATCATGGCCTTATTAATAGTAAATAAAATATATAACTAGGCTCTATGAACTTTTAAATAGGTTCCAGGGGTACACGGGCAGCATTGGTGTGGTCAGTGGAGGAGTATTGCAAGTAGGGGCTGCAGACAGGCTATCAAAGGCCTAAAATAACAAACAGTAGGCAGTCATGGCAGTTTTACATCGGTTACATGGATACACAGGCAGGCACTCTAGGCAGCATTGTGGTCAGTGGAGGAGTATTGCAAGTAGGGGCCGCAGACAGGCTATCAAAGGCCTAAAATAACAAACAGTAGGCAGTCATGGCAGTTTTACATCGGTTACATGGATACACAGGCAGGCACTCCAGGCAGCATTGTGGTCAGTGGAGGAGTATTGCAAGTAGGGGCCGCAGACAGGCTATCAAAGGCCTAAAATAACAAACAGTAGGCAGTCATGGCAGTTTTACATCGGTTACATGGATACACAGGCAGGCACTCCAGGCAGCATTGTGGTCAGTGGAGGAGTATTGCAAGTAGGGGCCGCAGACAGGCTATCAAAGGCCTAACATAACAAACAATAGGCTCATGGCAGTTTTACAGCGGTTACATGGATACACGGGCAGGCAGCTTGGTGGTCAGTGGAGGAGTATTTAAAGTAGGGACCGCAGACAGGCTTCAAAGGCCTAACATAAGAAAATGGGCTGGCTGTAGGCACTTTATAATTGGTTCCAGGGGTACACGGGCAGCAGTGGTCTGGCCAGTGGAGGACTAGTGGAAGGAGGGACCGCAGACAGGCTTCAAAGGCCTAACATAAAAAAACGGGCTGGCTGTAGGCACTTTATAATTGGTTCCAGGGGTACACGGGCAGCAGTGGTCTGGTCAGTGGAGGACTAGTGGAAGGAGGGACCGCAGACAGGCTTCAAAGGCCTAACATAAAAAAACGGGCTGGCTGTAGGCACTTTATAATTGGTTCCAGGGGTACACGGGCAGCAGTGGTCTGGTCAGTGGAGGACTAGTGGAAGGAGGGACCGCAGACAGGCTTCAAAGGCCTAACATAAAAAAACGGGCTGGCTGTAGGCACTTTATAATTGGTTCCAGGGGTACACGGGCAGCAGTGGTCTGGTCAGTGGAGGACTAGTGGAAGGAGGGACCGCAGACAGGCTTCAAAGGCCTAACATAAAAAAATGGGCTGGCTGTAGGCACTTTATAATTGGTTCCAGGGGTACACGGGCAGCAGTGGTCTGGTCAGTGGAGGACTAGTGGAAGGAGGGACCGCAGACAGGCTTCAAAGGCCTAACATAAAAAAATGGGCTGGCTGTAGGCACTTTATAATTGGTTCCAGGGGTACACGGGCAGCAGTGGTCTGGTCAGTGGAGGACTAGTGGAAGGAGGGACCGCAGACAGGCTTCAAAGGCCTAACATAAAAAAATGGGCTGGCTGTAGGCACTTTATAATTGGTTCCAGGGGTACACGGGCAGCAGTGGTCTGGTCAGTGGAGGACTAGTGGAAGGAGGGACCGCAGACAGGCTTCAAAGGCCTAACATAAAAAAATGGGCTGGCGGTAGGCACTTTATTATTGGTTCCAGGGGTACACGGGCAGCAGTGGTCTGGTCAGTGGAGGCCTAGTGGAAGGAGGGACCGCAGACAGGCTTCAAAGGCCTAAAATAACAAACAATAGGCTTATGGCAGTTTTACAGCGGTTACATGGATACACGGGCAGGCAGCTGGTGATGAGTGGAGGAGTATTTAAAGTAGGGACCGCAGACAGGCTATCAAAGGCCTAAAATAACAAACAATAGGCTTATGGCAGTTTTACAGCGGTTACATGGATACACGGGCAGGCAGCTTGGTGGTCAGTGGAGGAGTATTTAAAGTAGGGACCGCAGACAGGCTATCAAAGGCCTAAAATAACAAACAATAGGCTCATGGCAGTTTTACAGCGGTTACATGGATACACGGGCAGGCAGCTTGGTGGTGAGTGGAGGAGTATTTAAAGTAGGGACCGCAGACAGGCTATCAAAGGCCTAAAATAACAAACAATAGGCTTATGGCAGTTTTACAGCGGTTACATGGATACACGGGCAGGCAGCTGGTGATGAGTGGAGGAGTATTTAAAGTAGGGACCGCAGACAGGCTAGCAAAGGCCTAAAATAACAAACAATAGGCTTATGGCAGTTTTACAGCGGTTACATGGATACACGGGCAGGCAGCTTGGTGGTCAGTGGAGGAGTATTTAAAGTAGGGACCGCAGACAGGCTATCAAAGGCCTAAAATAACAAACAATAGGCTTATGGCAGTTTTACAGCGGTTACATGGATACACGGGCAGGCAGCTTGGTGGTCAGTGGAGGAGTATTTAAAGTAGGGACCGCAGACAGGCTATCAAAGGCCTAAAATAACAAACAATAGGCTCATGGCAGCTTTACAGCGGTTACATGGATACACAGGCAGCTTGGTGGTGAGTGGAGGAGTAGTGCAAGGAGTGTCTGTCCCAGTACTCCCAAAATATAAATAGATGTTAATGTCTCGCAAAACAACCAAAACAAAAAAAAAGGTGGCATACTTAGGTACAGGGGTGGGCTCATCTACTGAGTTTCTGACATAGTAATTTGGCAGTAACTATTTAATGGTGCCAATATAGGACACAGACACAGACTACTTTAAGTTGCATCATAGATGTCTACAAATTTGTATTGTCAGTGCCAGACATTGAATGATGTCAGCGAATAGACTAAAGATTGGTGGAGCTGTGCGACATAATTTTGCACGTGGTAGAGCACATTTTGAGCTGGGGTAGGGGGGAACTCTCTTGAGGCCGGCGGGACCGCCCCAGGGCCCCTCATGTTACAACGGTGTGTCTGACGTTGGGTGCGCACCACCACCGCCAGAGACACTACATTGTACTATGAGGGACCCAGTAGCAATGCCGTCAACCAAAAGCGAGCACACCCACCTCTTCAGACAAACAGCCGTCTCACGGGTGCTTGCGCCAAGTCGCGATACCACGGCCCCGTGTGGGGAGTTTTGCCATTTAGGGAGGTGTAAACATGTCGTATGCTGTACAATCAGCTGCAGCAAATTAGACATTAGAAAAGTAATTCACAGGCAAGAGCTTTTCATAGGAAAGCTAGGTGTCGGCCGGGCAAGGTGGGGCAAAAGATTTCGAAATCCAGTTGTGGTTCATTTTAATGAATGTTAGATCGTCAACATTTTGGGTAGCCAGACGAGTCCTTTTTTCGGTTAATATTGAACCTGCAGCACTGAATACTCTTTCTGATAGGACACTTGCTGCCGGGCAAGCAAGCTCCTGCAATGCATATTCTGCCAATTCTGGCCAGGTGTCTAATTTGGAGGCCCAGTAATCAAATGGGAATGACGGTTGAGGGAGAACATCGATAAGGGATGAAAAATAGTTAGTAACCATACTGGACAAATGTTGTCTCCTGTCACTTTCAATTGATGCAGCAGTACCTGTCCTGTCTGCGGTCATAGCAAAATCACTCCACAACCTGGTCAGAAAACCCCTCTGTCCAACGCCACTTCTGATGTGTGCACCCCTAACACTCCTAGTCTGCTGCCCCCTGGAGCTCGTGTGAGAACGATCACGTGCGCTGTGTGCTGGGAATGCCTGAAGCAAACGGTCAACAAGAGTTGATTGTTTGGTTGCTAATATTAGTTCCAAGTTCTCATGTGGCATAATATTTTGCAATTTGCCTTTATAGCGTGGATCAAGGAGGCAGGCCAACCAGTAATCGTCATCGTTCATCATTTTCGTAATGCGTGTGTCCCTTTTTAGGATACGTAAGGCATAATCCGCCATGTGGGCCAAAGTTCCAGTTGTCAAATCTCCGGTTGTGATTGGTTGAGGGGCAGTTGCAGGCAAATCTACGTCACTTGTGTCCCTCAAAAAACCAGAACCCGGCCGTGACACGCAACCAATTTCCTGTGCCCCCGGGAAAGGTTCGGCATTAAAAATATACTCATCCCCATCATCCTCCTCGTCCTCCACCTCCTCTTCGCCCGCTACCTCGTCCTGTACACTGCCCTGACCAGACAATGGCTGACTGTCATCAAGGCTTTCCTCTTCCTCTGGTGCAGACGCCTGCTCCTTTATGTGCGTCAAACTTTGCATCAGCAGACGCATTAGGGGGATGCTCATGCTTATTACGGCGTTGTCTGCACTAACCAGCCGTGTGCATTCCTCAAAACAGTGAAGGACTTGACACATGTCTTGTATCTTAGACCACTGCACACCTGACAACTCCATGTCTGCCATCCTACTGCCTGCCCGTGTATCCTCCCACAAATAAATAACAGCACGCCTCTGTTCGCACAGTCTCTGAAGCATGTGCAGTGTTGAGTTCCACCTTGTTGCAACGTCTATGATTAGGCGATGCTGGGGAAGGTTCAAAGACCGCTGATAGGTCTGCATACGGCTGGCGTGTACAGGCGAACGTCGGATATGTGAGCAAAGTGCACGCACTTTGAGGAGCAGGTCGGAGAACCCAGGATAAGTTTTCAATAAGCACTGCACCACCAGGTTTAAGGTGTGAGCCAGGCAAGGAATGTGTTTCAGTTGGGAAAGGGAGATGGCAGCCATGAAATTCCTTCCGTTATCACTCACTACCTTGCCTGCCTCAAGATCTACTGTGCCCAGCCACGACTGCGTTTCTTGTTGCAAGAACTCGGACAGAACTTCCGCGGTGTGTCTGTTGTCGCCCAAGCACTTCATAGCCAATACAGCCTGCTGATGCTTGGCAGTAGCTGGCCCATAATGGGACAACTGGTGTGCAACAGTGTCATCTGCCGATGGAGTGGTTGGCAGACTGCGTTCTGTGGAAGAGCTGTAGCTTCTGCAGGAGGACGAGGAGGAGGAGGAGGAGGGGGTGCGAACGCCTACAGCCAACTGTTTCCTAGACCGTGGGCTAGGCACAACTGTCCCTAAATTGATGTCGCCTGTGGACCCTGCATCCACCACATTCACCCAGTGTGCCGTGATGGACACATAACGTCCCTGGCCATGCCTACTGGTCCATGCATCTGTAGTCAGGTGCACCTTTGTACTCACAGATTGCCTGAGTGCATGGACGATGCGCTGTTTAACATGCTGGTGCAGGGCTGGGATGGCTTTTCTGGAAAAAAAGTGTCGACTGGGTAGCTCGTATCGTGGTTCAGCGTACTCCATCAGGGCTTTGAAAGCTTCGCTTTCAACTAACCGGTAGGGCATCATCTCTAACGAGATTAGTCTAGCTATGTGGGCGTTAAAACACTGTGTACGCGGATGCGAGGATAAGTACTTCCTTTTTCTAACCAGAGTCTCATGTAGGGTGAGCTGGACTGGAGAGCTGGAGATCGTGGAACTTTCGGGTGTGCCGGTGTACATGGCAGACTGAGAGACGGTTGGAGACAGTATTGTTTCCGCCGGTGCCCTAGATGCAATATTTCCTCCTACAAAACTGGTGATTCCCTGACCCTGACTGCTTTTGGCTGGCAAAGAAACCTGCACAGATACTGCCGGTGGTGCGGAAAATGGTGGCCTTACAGTGACGGAAGGGATGTTGCGTTGCTGACTAGCTTCATTGGCCGAGGGTGCTACAACCTTGAGGGACGTTTGGTAGTTAGTCCAGGCTTGAAAATGCATGGTGGTTAAGTGTCTATGCATGCAACTAGTATTTAGACTTTTCAGATTCTGACCTCTGCTTAAGCTAGTTGAACATTTTTGACAGATGACTTTGCGCTGATCAGTTGGATGTTGTTTAAAAAAATGCCAGACTGCACTCTTCCTAGACTCGGATCCCTTTTCAGGGATTGCAGACTGAGCTTTAACCGGATGGCAACGCTGTGCTCCAACAGGTTTTGGCTTTGACACGCGTTTTGGGCCAGATACGGGCCCGGCAGATGGAACCTGTTGCGATGTTGATGCCTGCTGCGGCCCCTCCTCCACCTCCGCTTCTGAACTACTGCCGCCTGCACCCTGTTCCCCCAATGGCTGCCAATCGGGGTCAATAACTGGGTCATCTATTACCTCCTCTTCGAGCTCGTGTGCAACTTCGTCTGTGTCACTGTGTCGGTCGGTGGTATAGCGTTCGTGGCGGGGCAACATAGTCTCATCAGGGTCTGATTGTGGATCTGTACCCTGAGAGGGCAATGTGGTGGTCTGAGTCAAAGGAGCAGCATAGTACTCTGGCTGTGGCTGTGCATCAGTGCACTCCATGTCAGAATATACTTGTAATGGGCATGGCCTGTTAAATGTTTCACTTTCTAAGCCAGGGACGGTATGTGTAAAGAGCTCCATGGAGTGACCCGTTGTGTCGCCTGCTGCATCCTTCTCTCTTGTTGTAGTTTTTGCTGAGGAGGACAAGGAAGCGACTTGTCCCTGACCGTGAACATCCACAAGCGACGCGCTGCTTTTACATTTACCAGTTTCGGAAGAGGAGGCAAAAGAGCTAGAGGCTGAGTCTGCAATGTAAGCCAAAACTTGCTGTTGCTGCTCCGCCTTTAAAAGCGGTTTTCCTACTCCCAGAAAAGAGAGCGTTCGAGGCCTTGTGTAGCCTGACGACGAAACTGGCTCCACAGCTCCAGACTTAGGTGGAATATTTTTATCCCCACGACCACCTGATGCTCCACTACCACTACCATCATTACCAGCTGACAATGAACGCCCACGACGACCTCTTGCACCAGACTTCCTCATTGTTTTAAAATCTTAACCAAAGTAACTTTATTTGTTGCTGTCAAACAACTTACACGGTGAGCTATAACTTCAGTATGATTTCAATATCCCTTAACAGGTTGGTGAGACCACAAGGAAAATCAGGCACAATGTTACACACTCTGTTTTCTGTGGCACAAAATCACAGAGATGACACACACGCAGGACTGTCACTCAAGCACTAATGTCAATATTAATCTCCCACCTAATTTATTTATTTTTTTTTCTCAGGGAGACTTTAGAAACCAAATAATATTAAAAAAAAAAAAAAAAAAAAAAGGCTTTCTATGGCCCACAATTAGAGAGAGAGAGGTGGCACACCCAGGAGTCAAGACTGGCGCACAAGCTGAAAGGGCAATATTACTCTCCCACTGTTTTTTTAAGTTTTTTTTTTATTTCAGGGAGACTTTAGAAACCAAATAATATTAAAAAAACCAAAAAAAAAAATAGCCTTTCTATGGCCCACTGAATGAGAGAGAGAGGTGGCACACCCAGGAGTCAAGACTGGCACACAAGCTGAAAGGGCAATATTACTCTCCCACTGTTTTTTTATGTATTTTTTGTTTTTTAAGGGAGACTTTAGAAACCCAATAATATTTAAAAAAATAAATAAATAGGCTTTCTATGGCCCACTGAATGAAAGGGAGAGAGGTGGCACACCCAGGAGTCAAGACTGGCACACAAGCTGAAAGGGCAATATTACTCTTCCACTGTTTTTTTATGTATTTTTTGTTTTTTAAGGAAGACTTTAGAAACCCAATAATATTTAAAAAAAAAAATAAATAGGCTTTCTATGGCCCACTGAATGAGAGGGAGAGAGGTGGCACACCCAGGAGTCAAGACTGGCACACAAGCTGAAAGGGCAATATTACTCTCCCACTGTTTTTTTATGTATTTTTTGTTTTTTAAGGGAGACTTTAGAAACCCAATAATATTTAAAAAAAAAAATAAATAGGCTTTCTATGGCCCACTGAATGAGAGGGAGAGAGGTGGCACACCCAGGAGTCAAGACTGGCACACAAGCTGAAAGGGCAATATTACTCTCCCACTGTTTTTTGTATGTTTTTTTTTTTTTTTTCAGGGAGACTTTAGAAACCAAATAATATTAAAAAAACCAAAAAAAAAATAGCCTTTCTATGGCCCACTGAATGAGAGAGAGAGGTGGCACACCCAGGAGTCAAGACTGGCACACAAGCTGAAAGGGCAATATTACTCTCCCACTGTTTTTTTAGGTATTTTTTTTTTCAGGGAGACTTTAGAAACCAAATAATATTAAAAAAACCAAAAAAAAAATAGCCTTTCTATGGCCCACTGAATGAGAGAGAGAGGTGGCACACCCAGGAGTCAAGACTGGCACACAAGCTGAAAGGGCAATATTACTCTCCCACTGTTTTTTTATGTATTTTTTGTTTTTTAAGGGAGACTTTAGAAACCCAATAATATTTTAAAAAAAAAATAAATAGGCTTTCTATGGCCCACTGAATGAGAGGGAGAGAGGTGGCACACCCAGGAGTCAAGACTGGCACACAAGCTGAAAGGGCAATATTACTCTCCCACTGTTTTTTTATGTTTTTTTTTTTTTTTCAGGGAGACTTTAGAAACCAAATAATAAGAAAAAAAATAAATAAATAAATAGGCTTTCTATAGCCCACTGAATGAGAGATAGCACACACAGCAGTGGCACACAAGCCCTGACTGAGGCCAATATTTTTCTCCCACTGATTGATGTAGTGTTTTTGTGTTGAGGTAGATTTTAGAACACAAATCAAGGAAAAAAAAAAATGCTTTCTATGGCCCACTGAATGAGAGAGAGGTGGCACACCCAGGAGTCAAGACTGGCACACAAGCTGAAAGGGCAATATTACTCTCCCACTGTTTTTTGTATGTTTTTTTTTTTTTTTTCAGGGAGACTTTAGAAACCAAATAATATTAAAAAAACCAAAAAAAAAATAGCCTTTCTATGGCCCACTGAATGAGAGAGAGAGGTGGCACACCCAGGAGTCAAGACTGGCACACAAGCTGAAAGGGCAATATTACTCTCCCACTGTTTTTTTAGGTTTTTTTTTTTTTTTCAGGGAGACTTTAGAAACCAAATAATATTAAAAAAACCAAAAAAAAAATAGCCTTTCTATGGCCCACTGAATGAGAGAGAGAGGTGGCACACCCAGGAGTCAAGACTGGCACACAAGCTGAAAGGGCAATATTACTCTCCCACTGTTTTTTTAGGTATTTTTTTTTTTTTCAGGGAGACTTTAGAAACCAAATAATATTAAAAAAACCAAAAAAAAAAATAGCCTTTCTATGGCCCACTGAATGAGAGAGAGAGGTGGCACACCCAGGAGTCAAGACTGGCACACAAGCTGAAAGGGCAATATTACTCTCCCACTGTTTTTTTATGTATTTTTTGTTTTTTAAGGGAGACTTTAGAAACCCAATAATATTTTAAAAAAAAAATAAATAGGCTTTCTATGGCCCACTGAATGAGAGGGAGAGAGGTGGCACACCCAGGAGTCAAGACTGGCACACAAGCTGAAAGGGCAATATTACTCTCCCACTGTTTTTTTATGTTTTTTTTTTTTTTTCAGGGAGACTTTAGAAACCAAATAATAAGAAAAAAAAAAAATAAATAAATAGGCTTTCTATAGCCCACTGAATGAGAGATAGCACACACAGCAGTGGCACACAAGCCCTGACTGAGGCCAATATTTTTCTCCCACTGATTGATGTAGTGTTTTTGTGTTGAGGTAGATTTTAGAACACAAATCAAGGAAAAAAAAAAAAATGCTTTCTATGGCCCACTGAATGAGAGAGAGGTGGCACACCCAGGAGTCAAGACTGGCACACAAGCTGAAAGGGCAATATTACTCTCCCACTGTTTTTTTATGTATTTTTTGTTTTTTAAGGGAGACTTTAGAAACCCAATAATATTTAAAAAAAAAAATAAATAGGCTTTCTATGGCCCACTGAATGAGAGGGAGAGAGGTGGCACACCCAGGAGTCAAGACTGGCACACAAGCTGAAAGGGCAATATTACTCTCCCACTGTTTTTTGTATGTTTTTTTTTTTTTTTTCAGGGAGACTTTAGAAACCAAATAATAAGAAAAAAAATAAATAAATAAATAGGCTTTCTATAGCCCACTGAATGAGAGATAGCACACACAGCAGTGGCACACAAGCCCTGACTGAGGCCAATATTTTTCTCCCACTGATTGATGTAGTGTTTTTGTGTTGAGGTAGATTTTAGAACACAAATCAAGGAAAAAAAAAAAATGCTTTCTATGGCCCACTGAATGAGAGAGAGGTGGCACACCCAGGAGTCAAGCCTGGCACACAAGCTGAAAGGGCAATATTACTCTCCCACTGTTTTTTTAGGTATTTTTTTTTTTTTCAGGGAGACTTTAGAAACCAAATAATATTAAAAAAAAAAAAAAAAAAATAGGCTTTCTATAGCCCACTGAATGAGAGATAGCACACACAGCAGTGGCACACAAGCCCTGACTGAGGCCAATATTTTTCTCCCACTGATTGATGTAGTGTTTTTGTGTTGAGGTAGAATTTAGAACACAAATCACGGAAAAAATAAATAGGCTTTCTATGGCCCACTCAGTGAGAGATGGCACACACAGGGATGGCACTGTAGCAGAAATGCCAATCTTAATCTCCCACAAAAAAAAAAAAAAAAAAACAGGGACTGTCCTACAATTACTATCTCCCTGCAGTAATGTAAGCCAGGTATGGCAGGCAGCAATAGGAGTGGACTGATGCACAAATTAAATAAAAAGTGTGGACAAACAAAAAAGATAGCTGTGCAGAAAGGAAGGAACAAGAGGATATGTGCTTTGAAAAAAGCAGTTGGTTTCCACAGTGGCGTACACACAGCAATACAGCTATCACGGAGCCTTCTAGGGCAGCCCAATGAGCTACAGCGCTGAGGGGAAAAAAAAAAAAAAATAGCTTCCACTGTTCCTGCACACCGAAGGTGGTGTTGGACAGTGGAAATCGCTGCAGCACAAGCGGTTTGGTGGTTAGTGGACCCTGCCTAACGCTATCCCTGCTTCTGACAAAGCGGCAGCAACCTGTCCCTAAGCTCAGATCAGCAGCAGTAAGATGGCGGTCGGCGGGAACGCCCCTTTATAGCCCCTGTGACGCCGCAGACAGCAAGCCAATCACTGCAATGCCCTTCTCTAAGATGGTGGGGACCAGGATCTATGTCATCACGCTGCCCACACTCTGCGTTCACCTTCATTGGCTGAGAAATGGCGCTTTTCGCGTCATTGAAACGCGACTTTGGCGCGAAAGTCGCGTACCGCATGGCCGACAAGCACAGGGGTCGGATCGGGTTTCATGAGACGCCGACTTAGCCAAAAGTCGGCGACTTTTGAAAATGATCGACCCGTTTCGCTCAACCCTAGTGGCACATAGTAATTTGAAAAATGAAGAAATCAGTAAAGCTTCTTTTTTTCAAGCTTGTAAAAACACCATGATTCTTATGCTTTTTCACAAGCAGTTTTTTTTTCTTATGGACAAGTAATAAAATGACTTATTAAACAATTCACGGGTGTTTGATAGTCTTTCATATATATGTAATATATAAGCAACTGTTAATGCAGAGCTTAAATATAAATGCAAAAATCCTTATAAGCATGTCAATTTAGGAATCTCAACCAAAAACAGCAGACAACCATTCACTCACACCAGTCAACAGAATACTGTACATTATATAACTATCTGACACACCAGTGTTCATCACTCTCAACCCTAAGACCTTAACATCCTTGAGGGAGCTAAACTATGCACAAATAGTCAGGCTTTGTGACAAAATGCCTTACTAAGATTCTTACATGTATTGTTGCCAGACACCTGTCATAGTTTTTTCAAATTTGTAAGCACATATCCTATTAATATATAAGATTTTTTACATTTAAGTATATTACTAACTAATTTACTCTAGTAGGATATGTGAGGCCCCAGGGTCCTGCTTGCCACAGTGGCATTGCTTTCCTCACGGGGAGAGTGATGTCACGCTTGGAAGCAATGGTAGATTCCTTTTAACAGGTAATTAGCACATACCACCCTGTTCTGACTCCAGGCCAGAAGGGGGAGCTCTACACCCGACTTGAGGGGAGCTGCTCTCTCTGGTCGGGAGGAGGAGTTAGTTGCTAGGCAGTTGCTAGGCAGTTAGGGAGACTTAGACAGTTGGTGCCTGACAGGAGACTGGTGCAGTCTGAGGCAGAAGAACGGGTGAGGGGCAGTACAGCCTGAGGTGCCTTACCCCTAGATAGCGAGTTACAGAAGGAAGAACAGCTTGTAGCAAACGAGCCGGAGAGTGAAGCACAGGAGAGTGACAACAGGGGAGAAAAGCTGCGATGGGGCTACCTCCCTGATTGAGAACAGATACAAGTAACCGGAAGACCGAGGTTGTGTCATACTCTATGATGCACAGCAGAAACCGGTAGGACATCTAGACTACACGTAACCTGTCCGCCTTCATACCCAGGAGACACAGTGGCACATAGAGCCCGGGTCGTGATAGAGACCATGTAAAAAGGCTCGAGCCACCTGTCATATGGGTTTGTGTCCCATTTCAACAAAGGACAGAGAGAACTGAGAGGACCTTGCTACAAAGCCATAGGCAGTAAGGGACTATAACAACACAGCGCTAGAAGGAAGGCTTTTAACTCCATCTGATAAAGCTGGACTCTGAACTCGCTTCCAAGCCGGCCGAACCCTGCCTGTACCTGTGATCTGGTGCCCTGGACTGTGGCTACCTGCTACCATCTACTCACTGGGAGCCCTGGGGACCTACTTCACCTGTGGGAAGTTATACCATCCGGCTGCCATAACATCACCCCAGAGGACCCCTTTAAGCAGCGTCGGTCACCTCTGACCGAATACCACAGGTGACCTCACGAACATTCCTTTATTTAAAAAACCCTTTAAAGACTATCCCTTTAACATGGGCTCCCAGGGCCACGGACCGGGTCATTGCCGCCGTGACACATCCCTTTAAGTACCGCACCCGATACCGAGTATCCCCACAGAATCCGTCCTTTCCTCAACCCTCACTCTACCAAAATGCTTGCGCATGCTCTAATCATCTCCCGCCTCGACTACTGCAACATCCTCCTATGTGGGCTACCCTCTAACACTCTTGCACCCCTCCAGTCCATCCTTAACTCTGCTGCCCGACTAAATAATCTCTCTCCTCGCTACACTCCTGCTTCCCCTCTTTGCATATCCCTTCACTGGCTCCCAATTTCCCAGCGTATCCAGTTTAAACTACTAACACTGACCTACAAAGCCATCCATAACCTTTCTCCTCTGTATATTTTCGTACTAATCTCTCAATATCTTCCCTCACATAATCTCTGGTCCTCCCAAGACCTCCTTCTCTCCTCCACGCTTATTCGCTCCTCACCCAATCGCCTCCCGAATATCCCCCATCCTCTGGAATTCTGTGCCCCAACACGTCCGGTTATCCACCACATTTGGATCCTTCAAACGGAACCTGAAAACCCATCTCTTCAAAGAAGCTTAAAACCTGTAATGATCACATGGCCACCTCAACACCATCGGAGCTACTGCAACCCTCAACCTACTGTCTCCTTCCCCATAATCCTGTAGAATATAAGCCCGCAAGGGCAGGGTCATCTCCCCTCTGTACCAGTCTGTCATTGTTAGTTTGTTTACTGTAAGTGATAATTTTATTTTGATGTAACCCCGTCTCATGTACAGCACCATAGAACTAATGGTGCTATATAAATACCGTATTTTTCGGACTATCGGCCGATAAGACGCACCCCAAATTTTCAGAATAAAAATAAGGAAAAAAAAAAATGTTTCAAATGGGGGTACGTCTTACAGTCCGAATTCAGCTTACCAGTGACGGGATCGCCATAGGTGGAGAAGTGGTCAAAGGGGCCTTTCGGTGGTCCAGGCTGGTGCGTTGACCTCCAGGAAATCCCATTCCAGGCCGGTGCTCTGTGCTTGGGCAGGGGTGGAGGCTCTGTGCTCCGGGGCAGGGGCTGTGCTCCGCTCCAGAACAGTGGCTGGGCTCCGGGGCACAGGCTGGGATCTGGGGCACAAGCTGTGCTGCGGGCAGTGGCTGGGCTCTGGGGCACAAGCTGTGCTGCGGGCAGTGGCTGGGCTCTGCGGCACAAAATGGGCTCTGGGGCACAAACTGTGCTGCGGGCAGTGGCTGGGCTCTGGGGCACAAGCTGTGCTGCGGGCAGTGGCTGGGCTCTGGGGCACAGGCTGAGCTCTGGGGCACAAGCTGTGCTGCGGGCAGTGGCTGGGCTCTGGGGCACAGGCTGTGCTGCGGGGCTGTGGCAGCGGCTCTCTGGGCTCAGTGGGGGCTCCGACGGCATTTCTTCAAAGCCCGGAGGCCCCTCGCTCATCCGGCATGTTGCGGTGGCCTCCGAGAACATGGGCGCCAGGAAAATGGCCGCCGGGCTGGCGCACGCTCAGATTCAGATCTTGTTGCCGAGATCTCGCCCCGAGATCTCGGGAGATGAGATCTCATTGACGAGATTTGAATCTGAGCATGCGCCAGCCCGGCAGCCATTTTCCTGGCGCCTATGTTCTCGGAGGCCACCGCAACATGCCGGATGAGCGGGGGGCCTCCGGGCTTTGAAGAAATGCCGTCGGAGCCCCCACTTAGCCCAGAGAGCCTCTGCCACAGCCCCACAGCACAGCCCCTGCCCGCAGCACAGTCCCAGCCCGCAGCACAGCCACAGTCGCACCAGCATGGGAAGGGAGGCTGCATCGGGACCGCCGCCACTGCCGCTGCCGCATAATTTGTAAGTATATTCCGACTACAAGACGCACCCCCATTTTCCCCTTACATTTTTGGGGAAAAAAGTGCGTCTTGTAGTCCGAAAAATACGGTAAATAATAATAAATAGATAAAAAAGGCTAAAATGCGCCCTCCACCTCCTTCCACTCGTCCTTCATCAGATCAAGCAGATCAGCTACCCATATAACATGAGCCTTAGCAAATTGTTTATCAAATGGTAAAACTGGAGAGACAAAAAAGGGTCTGATCTGATAACCAAGTGTTGTAAAATATTATAGGTACGCTCACCTGATAGGGTTGTGACATTTACATTTCCTACAAAAGCATGTAAAGGCTGCAGCAGGACCGCCAAGGAGATATGTTGCAATGAGTGAGGAATATGGTTGTTCAGTATTCACTCTGCCCAATTTTCAAAGATATGATCACACATGAAGGTGAAGCCTGTGGTTCACTGTGGTTTGGTCCTGATAAAGAGGTTTGGAAATCTTGAAATGCGTAGACAATAAACTGCATTCATGCTTCACCTTCGTGTGCGATCGTATCTTTGAATCTTGGGCAGCGCGGACTCTGAACCACCATATTACTCATTCATTAGGAAATTGTTTGACAGAGGTCTGTTTAAATGAATATACCTAAGTAAGAGACTTAGGCAAATCAGCAATTCCCAGATGCTCTTTAGGCCTTGAAATTCTAATAGACAATGGCGGAGCACCTAATTCAGATTGTACCTCATGACAGAGCTGTAGGTATAGAAACTTGGCATTTCTAGAAACACTGTATCTGACACAGAAACGGAAGTAGTTCAGAGAAGTCTGAAAAAATAAGAACAGCAAATTTAACACTGTATCCCCCTCAAAAAGTCACATCAGGTAAAGGGAAGAGATGAGATAAACAATTTTTTAATGGGGTGCTGCATACATGCATACCCAGAGCATAACATTTGTTTCCAAGAGACAAAGGGGTAGACAGTTCAGCACTCACACTTATATAATAACAATGATACTTTATTGATCCATATAAAGCTAAAAATAAATCAAAACAATCAAAAGTGAACCTGACATCTGATACATCCACGGGCTCCATGCAATAGACGTTGACTGTATGAACTCAGTCAGATATAATCGACTCAGAAAAGCTGCATCGTTACAGAAAAGAAATATACTTTCATAGCTGTCGAGGACTGAGCCGAGCTGTGTACTAGTTGAACGGGTCCATCCCTGGTGGTTTCTCCCCGCACGTTGCCTTGGAGTAACAGGTTTCTGCCTATGTGCATATATAGCTTGAGATCTGTCAGTCCAGGGAACCGGGCAGGGAGAAGCCGCCAAGGACCCGCCTGTCCAACTAGTCTCCAGAGTGGGTCGGTCCTCAGCAGCCATTAAAGTATTAGCCAAAAAACACAGTATTTAAAAAAAAAAAAAACCCACTGTCATCCTCACATTATATTGATTTAAAAAGAAAGACTTATAAAGATATTATCACATACAGTTGGGAAAATAAGTATTCGACACACTGCTGATTTTGCAAGTTTTCCCACCTACAAAGAATGGAGAGATCTGTCATTTTTATCGTAGGAACACTTTATCTGTGAGGGACACAATCTAAAAATAAAAAACAGAACATCACATTGTATGATTTTTACATAATTAATTTACATTTTATTGCATGAAATAGGTATTTGATACAATAGAAAAACAGAACTTGATATTTGCTACAAAAACTTTTGTGTGCAATTACAGAGGTCAGAGGCTCCCTCCAGTTCTTTACCATGTTTGCAAACACTGGAGCAGGGATTTTGGCCTACTCCTCCATACAGATCTTCTCCAGACCTTTCAGGTTTCGGGGCTGTCACTGAGCAACATTGAGTTTCAGCTCCCTCAAAAGATTTTCTATTGGTTTCAGGTCTGGATACTGGTATGCCACTCAAGAACCTTGAAATGCTTCTTATGGAGCCGCTCATTAGTTGCCCTCTAGCTGTGTGTTTCAGGTCATTGTCATGCTGGAAGACCCAGCCACATCCCATCTTCAATGCTCTTACTGAGGGAAGTGAGTTGTTGGCCAAAATCTTGTGATACGCGAGCCCATTCATCCTCCCTTCAATACAGTGCAGTCGTCCTGTCCCCTTTGCAGAAGAACACCTCCAAAATATGATGTTTCCCCCACCATGCTTCATGCTTGGGATGATGTTCTTGGGGTTGTACTCATCGTTCTTCCTCCAAACATGGTGAGTGGAGTTGATATCAAAAAGTTGTATTTTGGTCTCATCTGACCATAAGACCTTCTCCGATTCCTCCTCTGGATCATCCAGATGGTCATTGGTGAACCTTAAACATGCCTGGATATATTTTGGTGTAAGCAGGGGGACCTTGCGTGCCCTGCAGGGTTTCAATCCATGATGGCGTAGTGTGTTAGTAATGGTAATGGTTGAAACTGTGGTCCCAGCTCTCTTCACTCTCTTCAGGTCATTGACCAGTTCCTACCATATAGATTTGGACTGATTCCTGACCTCTCTTAGAATCATCCTTAACCTATGAGGTGAGATCTTGCATGGAGCCCCAGACCAAGGAAGATTGACAATCATCTTGGGTTTCTTCCATTTTCTAATAATAGTGCCAACAGTTGTTGCCTTTTCACAAAGCTGATTGCCTATTGTAGCTCATACCAACCTTGTTCAGGTCTACAATTTTGTCTTTGGTGTACTTAGACAGCTCTTTGGCCTTGGTCATGGTGGAGAGGTTGGAGTGTATTTGATTGAGTGTGTGGACATGTGTCTTTTATACAGGTAACGAGTTTAAACAAGTGCAATTAACACAGGTAATGAGTGCAGAGTAACAGGGCTTCTTAAAGAAAAACTAACAGGTCTGTGAGAGCCAGAATTCTTGCTGAGTTGGTAGGTGATCAAATACTTATTTCATGCAATAAAATGCAATTTCAGTATTTAAAAACCATACAATGTGATTTTCTGGTTTTTATTTTTAGATTCCATCTCTCACAGTTGAAGTCTATGTGCGATAAAAATTACACACCTCTCCATTCTTTGTAGGTGTGAAAACTTGCAAAATCGGCAGTATATCAAATACTTATTTTCCCCACTGTATCATAATAGTGGATTTTAGAGGTATTTTCAACTGTTCCTGAAATCCATGTGACTTCAACTTGAAAAACCTCATTGAGATGAATAGAACTTATCTTGATTTGCAGAAATGTCTGCAATAAATCTGCTGTGTGAATATACTGTAATTCATTGCTAGAAAGGTTTTTCTGTGATTTTCAACAACGTACAAAAAAAATTATATTGTGGCATTGAGGTTTGCCAGAAGAATAAACTATGCAAATAATTTTTGTGCAAAAAAGCCAAAAGTATTCTAGGAGTAATAATACTTTATTGGCTAAAAAGAAAATGATACTTGCAAGCTTTTGGAGAACAAATGCCCCTCCATCAGGCAACTTTACAAATTAATGACATTTTCCTTACAGCAGACAATTGGATAACATAATAAACGTGGCTTTCACCAGTTCTACTGTGATAGTGTACATATTGCAAATAACTATTTCAGCCAATCACTTGCTTCAATGGTGGTCTGCAGGGACCACCGGAGAAGTGACGCTGGAATACTTGTGGATATTAATGTTGTGTTTTGGTTCTTTTATTATGCTATTGCTTTGCCTTCTGTTCAGTAGATTTTTTCAAATCAGTACAACCCATTTAAATGAATGTGAATTATTTCCCCTCCTTTAGCAAATTATAACTTTGTGATGAAATTAGAAGCAACAAAAAAGAAAAAATATGGCCCGCACACCTTTAGTATTTAACCCCTTTCTGACCTCGGATGGGATAGTACGTCCGAGGCCAGAACCCCTGCTTTGATGCGGGCTCCGGCGGTGAGCCCGCATCAAAGCCGGGACATGTCAGCTGTTTTGAACGGCTTACATGTGCCCGCACTAGCGGCGGGTGAAATCGTGATTCACCCGCCGCTATTAACTAGTTAAATGCCGCTGTCAAATGCAGACAGCGGCATTTAACCGGCGCTTCCGGCCGGGCAGCCGGAAATGAGCACATCGCTGACCCCCGTGACATGATCGGGGGTCAGCGATGCTTCTGAATAGTAACCATAGAGGTCCTTGAGACCTCTATGGTTACTGATCGCCGGTAGCTGTGAGCACCACCCTGTGGTCGGCGCTCATAGCACACCTGCATTTCTGCTGCATAGCAGCGATCTGATGATCGCTGCTATGTAGCAGAGGCGATCGCGTTGTGCCAGCTTCTAGCCTCCTATGGAGGCTATTGAAGCATGGCAAAAGTAAAAAAAAAAGTAAAAAAAATGTGAAAAAAAATATAAAAGTTTAAATCACCCCCCTTTCGCCCCATTCAAAATAAATCAATAAAAAAAAATCAAACCTACACATATTTGGTATCGCCGTTTTCAGAATCGCCCGATCTATCAATAAAAAAAAAGCATTAGCCTGATTGCTAAAGAAAAAAATTAAAAACGCCAGAATTACGTTTTTTTGGTCGCCACGACATTGCATTAAAATGCAATAACAGGCGATCAAAAGAATGTATCTGCACCAAAATGGTATAATTAAAAATGACAGCTCGGCACGCAACAAATAAGCCCTCACCTGACCCCAGATCATGAAAAATGGAGACGCTACAGGTATCGGAAAATGGCGCAATTTATTTTTTTTTTTTAGCAAAGTTTGGATTTTTTTTCATTACTTAGATAAAAAAGAACCTAGTCATATTAGGTGTCTATGAACTCATAATGACCTGGAGAATCATAATTGCAGGTTACTTTTAGCATTTAGTGAACCTAGCAAAAAAAAACAAACAAAAAACTAGTGTGGGACTGCACTTTTTTTGCAATTTCACCGCACTTGGAATTTTTTTCCCGTTTTCTAGTACATGACATGGTAAAACCAATGATGTCCTTCAAAAGTAAAACTCATCCCGCAAAAAATAAGCCCTCACATGGCCATATTGACGGAAAAATAAAAAAGTTATGGCTCTGGGAAGGAGGGGAGCGAAAAACGAACAGGGAAAAACGGGAAATCCCAAGGTCATGAAGGGGTTAATTAATGTACAGATGCTCAAATATGCTATGAGGCCAAGATGCAGTATATTGCACAGATAGTGTCTTTGTTTTCCTGTACATTAATTTAATAATAAAGGTGTGCGGCTTAGTAAAGATCGGCTTACTCGGCTGCACACGGAGATAGACACGGGTACACTGCATTTTTAAGAATTTCCTTTGGTTTATTGTAGGCAGCATAAACCAAGGTGTAGTAAAGAAAATACAGTCCTCTGGGCAAAACACAAAATTAAAATACAATGGTGGCAGAATAAACATAGTCCTTCTGTGAGCGGGGTTCCTCCCACTCATGGCTGGCAGAACACACACTGTTCAGGTTTACAAATCCCAGCAACACTTTCCTGGAGTGCTCCCTCTCCAGGCTCATACTGAACACAGAAAGCTCTGGCCTTCAGCCTTTTAAGCCCAGGCCTTGTGACTCCTCCATCATGCGACTGCTCACATGATCTTGACATCACACAGGTCCTTTCAGGACTCTGTATGTGGAGATACGGTGGACCCCCTCCCACCCGCTCTATGGAGGTCCACTAAAACCAGCCATAACATGACTCTCATTTCATTTTCTCAACACGTAGTGTGCTCGAGGAAACTACTCTGGTTTCACATCACTGATGCCATCATGCGCAGTGACAGGTATCTCCCCTTTAACACAAGGCCCTACATTTTTCTTTTATGAAGTACTGTATATGGGGGATGAGGGAACCCCTCCACGGCTCAGCACCTTCATCTATACATCCCTCCTAGACAAGTTATTAATTGAGAGCTGTGTGCCTGGTTTCCTTTCACTTTCCAAGTTCACATGAGGCCTGTCTTGGCATGTGGAGAGGTAGGACATTAGTGATAGGGACCTTCCATATTTAGGTACACCTTGATGTGGTTGGATGGCTTTTGCATTTTTAATCATTAAATGTTAACTAAGTACCTAAAATTTTTAACATTTACAGCAATAGTGAAGTCCATGTATTCATTAATTGCAGCCTGCTGACACATAGTAAATGTGTAGAGATTACTCCTGGGTTGGAGTAGTAGTATCGCAACTACTAGAGGCAGCAGCGGCATATAGCGTAGACAGGGATAGCCAGGGGTCGGTACATGGAGCAGCAGTAGAATCTTGAAGATAAGCAGCAGGTGAAAGGAAGCTTGACTAGAGTCTGGTAGCTCAATAATCTTGCAAGGAAGGGAGTGCTATGCCAGGTTTAAATAGGGTATTTAATCAGAAGAGAAGAGCTGCTGCCTGGTGCACAAGAGATGCTGGGTTTGAATCCTGAAAGGTTGTCTGTGAATAGGGCATATGGATTTCATAAAGGCAGAGTGGGAAAAATTATCTGTCAGAAAAGAATAACAGACATCTACAGACTTGGCATCTCTACATATTACACTGCCGATGCATTGACAAAACTTCAGTAAGTGTGGCATGAATGCAGCTCACAAAAATATAAACTGTTGGGGACGAAGCCCTCATTGATCAAGTTTGACATCAAGTTATATATATACATATACAAAAAATATTGGTGCTTCCACCCCTATGAACACACAGCTGTGCTAGTAGTCAAAATTAAAAACTCAATGTAACATTGCTAAGTGCGCTAAAGTGCATCATACAACTCCATCAACCAAATGATATAATAATCCTGAATATATACTGTTTATAGGTGTAAGGGGGATGTATATCCTAAGGTCTACAGCACACTGAAAGTTCCAAATAAATGGTATAATTTATTGTATGTTTTCCAAAAATGATGTATTTCATAACATATCCCGCACATGGTAGTCAAGCATCATGGTGTTATCCACTGAGCACGGTGGCTCAGTGGATAGCACTGCAGCCTTGAAGAGCTGGAGTCCTGGGTTCAATCCCACCAAGGATAACATCTGCAAGGAGTTTGTATGTTCTCCCCATGTTTGCATGGATTTCCTCCGGGCACTCCGGTTTCCTCCCACATTACAAAGACATATTGATAGAGAATTTAGATTGTGAGCCCCATCGGGGACAGCGATGATAATGTGTGCAAACTGTAAAGCGCTGCGGAATATGTTAGTGCTATATAAAAATAAATAAATAAAAAATTTTTAAAAATAAAGTAAATAAATAAGTGAACAAGGTATATAATTCGATGTTTCGGCTGGTTTAAGCCTTTATCAAGAGATACCTATATCTCACATACAGGAAGTTTCCAGGTGATCAGAGTACATGGCGCGGTCATGGACTCTGATCACCCGGAAACTTCCTGTATGTGAGAAATACGTATCTCTTGATAAAGGCTTAAACCAGCCGAAACGTCGAATTATATACCTTGTTCACTCATGATGCTTGACTACCATGTGCAGGATATGTTATGAAATACATAATTAATTTTTGTAAAACAAAATAAATTATACCATTTATTTGGAACTTTCAGTGTGCTGGAGTTATCTTTTGATATTTATTGATTTTTTTCTCCTGAGCACCTCTCTTTTACAGTGAGCACCCCTTGTATCTTTTGATTTTTATCCTAAGGTCTACCATGTGAAGGTACCCCAGGGAAGTCGAATATGGGGATAATCCAAGTTCCAATAAGTGGAGGGAGAGAAGATATTTGTCTGTCAGCTTCCTGGTATGTGAATAATAGGCGTGCAGTGTTGCTATATAGCGCTCCGAGCTGTGGTGAGCTTGTGTTAGCGCTGCCGGTCGGGGTACTGCATAGGAACCTTGCAAGTCTATTATTCACAGACTATGTACACGTGTTGTCCACATGCCAGGAAATCGACAGCCAACGAGTGAAAATCTTATCTTGCTCCTCTTAATGGAAATTGGATTATTAACACATTGGACTTCTCTGGGGCATTTTCACAAGTTGGACCTTTATCCAACTTAGGTAAGACATTAATCCTTACGCTTATCTACATTATATATTCAGAATTATTGTACCATTTGTTTTATGGCGTTGTATGGTGCACTTTAGCACAGATTAAATTTTATACAAATTGGCCGTCCCTTTAATAAAGATTAGCTGTGTAAATTATACCCCCCCCTCAATAGGTACAATGTTGGTGGAGTATATTCAACAAAAGTAGTTATGTTTATAACTCAGCAAATAATTCAAAGGTAGAATATATTGTTTTCATGGAGGAAAACAATTACAGAATAGCTGAAGGCCCTTTTACAACTTTTGGCCAAAGATGTAAGCATACACAGAGGAGCAGGGTCCCCACTGTGACCTCCACTCCCAAGGACACAAGCATCTGGAGCTTTAGAAACTAACACCTTTCTCCCTTGTTTAGTGCAGGGCAGGTGGTGAGGGGGTGACTTGTGCAGGTTCACACCGGGGGCACAGTAAGCGGCTCCCATTGCTGTCTGTTATGACACTTTGCTTTCTAATTAGGCTTTCCAATTTTCTTTATGTTCATTTGTTTGGGGTATTTATGTGCCTACTTTTGATATTTAAAAGAATTCTGCATTGAATTGTTTTTTTTCCTATTGGAGAAAATCCACAAGACTGCTACTAGAATAACTATTCAGAAGTATTAAATTGCTAGTTTAATATTGGAATACATGCATTTTATTTTATTGCTTTGCCCGGTCAGTGAATCAATAAATCTCATCGGGTTGAATGTGCTAAACAAAAAGAACTTACAATAATACAACATACGAAATGAAAAGTAGCAGAACAGATGTTCCCCTCCTTGTGTAAACAGCCAGTGGTGGGAGTTGCAAGTGCATAAAAACCAAGGCCCTATAAAGTTTCAGCAAGCAATGTGAGGGTACATCTTAGGATTTAATAAGGGGAAGCTAAGCCAAATGTTGCTGGCTGCTTCAGTGGTCACTGTTATTCATCTTTAGTGCAATACATCAACAACTTGTTCAGCTTTGCAGTTCTGGAATAATTTAGGTCAGGGCTTTGCTTTCTTTTACATTTTTAACAAACATTGAGCATTTTTTATTCATTAGTGCTGCTTTGCTAAACATCCGAAAGGCCTCAGTTCATCATTAGAAGAGTAGTCAATTATCCTAAAGGGAACCTGTCATGTCATTTTTAGCGTCTAAACAATCCCCGCTGCGTCGTTAGTGATGCAGTTTGCATCACTAACACATTTTATTCATTAAAAACTGCATCTGTAATCATGTGCAAAATGCATTTTATATAGTTAGATTGTACCTGTCCATTTAGTCATAGAGGTGTGCTCCATTTCGTTCAGTCACGGCTGTCGCCGCCCACACAATTTGAATGATATTCCGCTGATGTCCCCCGAATCCGCTTCGAAATCCGGTGCTTGCGTAGTGTGTATCGTGGAGCCGCGCTTGCGTAGTGTGTATCGTGGAGCCGCGCTTGTGCAGTGTGTATCGTGGAGCCGTGCTTGCGTAGTGTGTATCGTGGAGCCGCGCTTGTGCAGTGTGTATCGTGGAGCCGTGCTTGCGTAGTGTGTATCGTGGAGCCGCGCTTGTGCAGTGTGTATCGTGGAGCCGCGCTTGCGTAGTCTGTATCGTGGAGCCGTGCTTGCGCAGTGTGTATCGTGGAGCCGTGCTTGCGCAGTGTGTATCGTGGAGCCGCGTTTGCGCAGTGTGTATCGTAGAGCCTCACTTTGCAGTTTCGATCAGGGAGCCGAGCATGCCCTGTGACGAGCAGCTCCCAGCGCTTGAGCCGTGACGAGCGGCTCCCGGTGTGTGTGCACTGAAGCTGTGTGATGTACCCAGCTTCACTAACTGTGTGCACGTGCACCAACCATCAGTGAAGCTGAGTATTACACACAGCTTCAGTGCACACCCGCAGGGAGCCGCTCATCACAGCGCATGCGCGACTCCCCACTCGACACTGTGCACGCGTGGCTCCATGATACACACTGCGCAAACACGGGATTCAAAGTGGATTTGAGTGATGTCAGCACAACCCCAGGAACATCATTCAAATTGTGTGGGTGGCGACAACCGTGACTGAACAAAATGAAGTACACCCCTATAACTAAATGAGCTGGTATGATCTAACTGTATAAAGTGCTTTTTGCACATGAATACAGCGCTGTTTTAAATGAAAAAAAGTGTTAGTGATGCACATTGCATCACTAACAACACACTGGGGAAAGTTTAGATGAGAAAAATGAATTGACAGATTCCCTTTAAGGGTTAAGGTTCGCTCACACTTGTGTATAAAGCGGACAAGTACAATCAGATAAAAAAATCAAATTGCACTCGGACCAATGTTATTCAATGAAGCAATGCAGACTTGCTATTTTATTCTCACCTGTGCTCGTCGGGAGGAAAACATCTCAGCATGCTGCGTATGGACGGGTAAATCAGATGAGTGTCACGAAAGCAAGTCTATGGGTGCGAGAAAAAAAATGTATGGCACACGGACCATCCATATCGTGTCCGATTTTTATGCACACATCTCAAAGGAACCGGGAAATTGCACCAGCCAAGCACACAATGTTCACAGCCAGAAATAATGATATAAAAGTATAGATAGATGATAAAAATATATTATATATATAATTGATAGAAAGATACATAGAGTGATAGATAGATAGATTGATAGATAGATAGATAGATAGATAGAGATATCCTGCAGATATATAATTTCACAACCCCCTACATATTAAAAAATTGTACCCTTTAGCGCTTTTCATGTGGAGTTTATTCTACGCTTTTTATGCTTGTTTAACTGAATAAATAAATAAACCAGGTCCATGGTTATTGGGACCTTTCCAGCCTAAAAAGACCAGCCCATAGCTGCTTCATTTCAGCTGTGTTTTTGGACACTTTATAGTTGACATCAACTCCAAGCCCCATTACCCCTATTGCCAATGCAACAGGGCAATCGTGAAGAACAAATTCAAAGTGCCAGAATAGGAGCATCTTCTGTGATGCTCCATTTCTGGGGTGGCTGAGGGCTGGCATTTTTATGCTGGGAAGGGTCCAATATCCAGTATGTAAAAGATGATGCTAAAAATGCATTGCATTCGGATTGCATACGCATATCATATGGATCACTTACGGAAACGAGCTGATAAAATAATTGCACACTCGCAGGACAAATGGTAAACCATATGGATTCCACTCGTCTAACTTTTCTGTATGAGAATGGGACCAATTTTTTATATGCTACTGTGGGAGAGCCCTAAAACTTACAAGAGAATAAGCTCTACCCAAAAAACGTGAATTCCATTGTAATTGAGTTGGGCAAAGGTATGATGTACTAGGGCGACATGCCTGCACTATTTTGACTCCTAGGTCACAGCAGGGTGCTCTAATCAGAAGTTTTCTGTGACATGGAAGTGTGTTTGATAATAACTAAAAAAATTGCCCAACCAGCATCCTGGCACACATCTTTAAGGGGCATAGAACTTCAGGATTCAGAGGGAGAAGGGATGGGGGGGTTGACAGGCCAATTGCCCTAGTAGAGATCTCCCAGTTACATGACTGCAACGTTTTAACGATTAACAATTGCTGATAAAGGGGTCATTAATGGGCCTTGTTCTTCAGCTCTGCCTTTAGAGGGAAAGGAAATAACTTCTCTGATTCGCGAAAATACAGCAATTATCAGCTGTATATTACAGCTGATACCATACTGCATCAGTTCTGATCAGTTGTAGAACCAATTGTGACTGTTTAACACCTTGGATGTCAAGCAGCTCCCTCTTCAACCCTATCAGTACCCTGAGATCATGAGTCCCGATATTTGCCATGGCAAGTCAAGACCAAGTAATGGCCACGGGGTATTGTGGCCTGTTAAACCATGTCGTAATCAGGGTCATGCAAGTGTAACTGATAAGTCTCATGCACTGCAATATTGCAGCGTATGAGGCCAGCAATAAAAGTTAAAAATATTCTACTCTCAAAAAGAAAATCATAAAAAATTTAAATATTTGGAAAGTGTGAAAAAAAACCCACATTATTAATAAGCACGAAAAATGGAGGAAAACTGTTTCGCCAATAAAAACACAGCTTTTCAGTAAAAACAAGGTAATAGCGCCAACATATTCCGCAGCACTTTACAATTTTAGAGGGGAATTGTACAGACAATAAAGACATTACAGGATAAGCATAACTCAGATTTCAAAAGGAGTGAGGGCTCTGCTTGCAAGCTTACCATCTATGAGGAAATAGGGGAGACACAAAATGTAAATGGTAAAATGTGCTAATATTGTACAATATAGCCATGATATACTAAATAATGTAAAAAGCTAAACAAAAAAAGTACACGTAATTAGTATCGTTGCATCAGTAATGACTCGATCTATAAAGCCGTCACATTATTTATTCTATACAATGAACATTTAAAAAAAAAAAAAAATTAAAAATAAGGCACAAATGTAGCTTTTTCACCATACTAACTAAAAGGCAATAAATAAGTCATATTTAAAAAAAATTGTATCAGTGGTAACATCAAATTATTCCACAAAAAACAAACCCTCATATGGCTCTGTCAGCACAAAAAAATGCAGCTCTCAGAATATGGTGATGCAAAAACAATTATTTATTGTACAATATTGTTTTTAATGTGTTAAAGTAGCAAAGCTTAAAAAACTATATACATTTGGCATTGCTGTAATCATAATGACACCAAGAATAAATATGTCCATTTTCACCATACAGTGAAAGAAGTAAAAAAAATAAAAACAAGTCTTAAACTGCTGTTTATTTGTTCATTCTCTTTTAAAAATCAGAATGTGGTTTGGTTCACATTGGCACAGGGCAGTAGCCCTATTTGAGGTACTCATCTTCCAAGTGCCAACACGATACATAAAAATGGAGATCCTGGCTATGTGTGCGTAATGCAATGAGTGCGTAATGAGTGATAGGCAGACTTCAGGGGCCACTATATCAGGCAGTCTAGGACCAAATGTTATAGAAAGAATTGAGGGACACCAAGGCCCAAAAATAAACTTCTTTTTACTGAACATGAACTTGATAAGAACAATGGACATCAGATAATGGGCACATTTCTGTCACGAGGGTGTTACGCCCCCCTGGAAGACCTGGAGTTAGAAGGTCCCGTCGGGTAATGAGTCAAAAGTTTTCTTTAGAAATGGTGAGATTCATGTCCTATTTTAAATTAATTTCCTTTCCTTCGGTGCGGAGAGGGTTAAGGACTCATTCCATATGGGGTATCTGCATACTCAGGAGAAATTACACAACAAATTTTGGGGTCTATTTTCTCTTGTTACCCTTGTGGAAATAAAAGTTTGTGGTTAAAAGAACATTTTTGAGGGAAAAATCTGATTTTTTCACAGCTCTACGTTACAAACCTCTGAAAAGCCCCTGGAAGTTTGAGGTGCTCACAACACATCTAGATACATTCCTTGAGGGGTCTATGTTCTAAAATGGGGTCCCTTATGGGGGGTTTCCACTATTTAAGCATATGAGGGACTCTCTAAACGCGACATGACGCCCGCTCTCAATTCCAGCTAATTTTGTGTTGAAAAAGTTAAACGGTGCTTATTCCCTTCCGAGCCTTGCCGTGCGCCCACACAGTAGTTTTCTCCCACATATGGGGTACTGGCATACTCAGGAGAAATTGAACAACAAATGTTTCAGTCTATTTTTTCCTGTTACCCTTTGTGAAAATAAAAAAATTGGGTCTAAAGTAAAACTTTGGTGAAAAAAAAGTTAAATGTTAATTTTTTCCTTCCACATTGCTTCAGTTTCTGTGAAACATCTGAAGGGTTAATACTCTTCTTGAATGTGTTTTTTAGCACCTTGAGGGGTGCAGTTTTTAGAATGGTGTCTGTGATGGGGTATGCGACAGAGCAGGAAGAGACACCAAGCCAGTAAACAATCCAACAAGATTTATTGGAGCAGGGAGCTGGGAAAACACAAATGAAAGTAATTCTGCAGCATCCGTAATTAGTCCACAATGAGTCCACAGAAAGGGAGCAGATCCGGGGGCGCCACCCGGTAATCTGACACCAGGGAAAAGACAGAAATAATCCTGGGATGGGTTCACTGGATCCAACAGATGAGGGACATAACACCATTCCACGTGGCAGTTTTTAACCCTCCACACACGGGCACCAGGATCTCACCTCAGCATAAGATCCCAGCCCTTCGCAAGTCACCACACAACTGACTCAGCCAACACATGAGTCTATTGTTCTGTGTCCTGGGATCCACCCCTCCATGGGGGAGGGCTCCCCCCTACCTTTGACTATGTGGCTAACTTAAGCAGTTTCCATAAGCTACAAGCTTGTGTTGGATAAGTCCTATGCTGAGGAGAACAAAGACAGACTCCCCTGTTGTGAATTTGGATTCTGGGCTCCCCCGGTGGCCGCTTGTGGAATTGGACTTGTCATCCTCTTTCCTGTTTCACCTGGTTCCATCAGTAGTGGGTGTCGCTATTTAAGCTCATTTCTCTGGTGGTTTCTTGCCGGTCAACAATGTTATCTGATGCCTCTCAGTGCTTGTTCCTGCTTCTAGACAACTACTAGATAAGTTGGACTTTTGTCCATGTTTGTTTTGCCTATTTGTTCCAGTTCACAGCTGAAGTTTTGTTACTGTGTCTGGAAAGCTCTCGTTGATCAGGGATTGCTACTCTGGCGTTATGAGTTAATGCCAGAGTTTAAGGTAATCTCTGGATGGTGTTTTGTTAGTGTTTTTCTGCTGACCATGAAAGTATACTATCTGTCTTCTGCTATCTAGTAAGCGGACCTCAAATTTGCTAAGACTATTTTCCTGCTGCGTTTGTTGTTTCATCTGAACTCACCGTCATTATATGTGGGGGGCTACTGTCTTCTTTGGAATATTTCTCTAGAGGTGAGCCAGGTCTTATATTTCCCTCTGCTAGCTATTTAGGTCTTAGGCCAGAGCTGGGCATCTAGCGATAAATAGGAAATGCTACCTGGCTATTTCTAGTTGCGCGGCAGGCTTAGTTCATGGTCAGTATAGTTCCATCTTCCGAGAGCTTGTCCCTCTATAGGCTTGCTATGATCTCTGCCTGCAGAGATCATGACAGTTTGACCGGCCAATAAAGTGTTAAAGACCCAGGTTGAGAAAGGAGAGTTATAAGAAGTCTGCTGGAATTTTTTTTTTTTTTTCCTCCAGTCTGCCTTGCTGCAGTCTTTTTTCTCTCTCTCCTCCTAATCTCTGTATGCTCTGTGTGCACCTGACAATAATGGATCTCCAGAGTGTAACGGCGGGTTTGAATAATCTCATCACGAAAGTACAAAATTTACAAGATTTTGTGGTACATGCTCCGGTATCTGAGCCGAGAATTCCTTTGCCGGAGTTCTTCACAGGGAATAGAGCTAGCTTCCAGAATTTCCGAAATAATTGTAAGCTTTATTTGTCCCTGAAGTCTCGTTCAGCTGGAGACCCTGCTCAGCAGGTTAGGATTGTGATTTCCTTGCTCAGGGGTGACCCTCAAGATTGGGCCTTCTCATTGCCAGCAGGGGATCCTGCGTTACGCGATGTGGATGCGTTTTTTCTGGCCTTGGGCTTGCTTTATGAGGAACCTCATTTGGAACTTCAGGCAGAAAAAACTTTGATGGCACTATCTCAGGGGCAAGACGAAGCTGAAGTTTTCTGCCAAAAATTCCGTAAATGGTCTGTGCTTACTCAGTGGAATGAGTGCGCCTTGGCGGCAACTTTCAGAGAAGGTCTCTCTGATGCCGTTAAGGATGTTATGGTGGGGTTCCCTTTGCCTGCAGGTCTGAATGAGTCCATGACAATGGCTATTCAGATTGATAGGCGTCTGCGGGAGCGCAAACCGGTGCACCATCTGGCGGTGTCTATGGAAAAGACGCCAGAAAGTATGCAGTGTGATAGAATTCTGTCCAGGAGCGAGCGACAGAATTTTAGACGGAAGAATGGATTGTGTTTCTATTGTGGGGATTCTACTCATGTTATATCAGCATGCTCTAGGCGTACAAAGAAGCTTGATAAGTCTGTTTCCATTGGCACCATTCAGTCTAAGTTTATTTTGTCTGTAACCCTGATTTGTTCTTTGTCATCCATTGCCACGGACGCCTATGTTGACTCTGGCGCCGCTCTGAGTCTTATGGATTGGTCCTTTGCCAATCGTTGTGGTTTTGATTTAGAGCCTTTGGAGACTCTTATTCCTCTGAAGGGGATTGACTCCACCCCATTGGCTAATAATAAACCACAATACTGGACACAAGTAACCATGCGTATCAATCCGGATCACCAGGAGATTATTCGTTTCCTGGTGCTGTATAATTTACATGACGATTTGGTACTGGGATTGCCATGGTTGCAGTCTCACAACCCAGTCTTGGACTGGAGAGCAATGTCTGTGTTGAGCTGGGGATGTAAGGGTATTCATGGGGACGTACCTTTGGTTTCTATTTCGTCGTCCATTCCCTCTGAAGTCCCTGAGTTCCTCTCTGATTATCAAGACGTCTTTGACGAACCCAAGCTTGGGTCGTTACCTCCGCACCGTGAGTGCGATTGTGCCATAGATTTGATACCGGGTTGTAAATATCCAAAGGGTCGTTTGTTTAATTTGTCTGTGCCGGAACATGCTGCTATGCGGGAATATATAAAGGAGTCTTTGGAAAAGGGACATATTCGTCCATCTTCTTCTCCCTTGGGAGCTGGGTTTTTCTTTGTCTCAAAAAAAGACGGCTCTTTGAGACCATGTATTGATTATCGGCTTCTGAATAAGATCACTGTTAAGTATCAATACCCATTGCCATTGCTTACTGATTTGTTTGCTCGTATAGAGGGTGCTAAGTGGTTCTCTAAAATTGATCTTCGTGGGGCGTATAATTTGGTGCGGATCAGGCAGGGGGATGAGTGGAAGACCGCATTTAATACGCCCGAGGGCCACTTTGAGTATTTGGTCATGCCTTTTGGTCTTTCTAATGCCCCTTCAGTTTTCCAGTCTTTTATGCATGATATTTTCCGCGATTTTCTGGATAAATTTATGATAATATATCTGGATGATATTCTGATTTTTTCTGATGACTGGGACTCTCATGTCCAGCAGGTCAGGAGAGTTTTTCAGGTTCTGCGGTCTAATTCTTTATGTGTGAAGGGGTCTAAGTGCGTTTTTGGGGTCCAGAAAATTTCCTTTTTGGGGTATATTTTTTCTCCCTCTTCCATTGAGATGGATCCCGTCAAGGTGCAAGCTATTTGTGACTGGACTCAGCCCTCCTCTCTTAAGGGTCTTCAGAGATTTTTGGGCTTTGCCAACTTTTACCGCCGATTTATTGCTGGTTTTTCGGATGTCGTTAAACCACTGACTGATTTGACCAGACAAGGCGCTGATGTTGCTAATTGGTCCCCTCATGCTGTAGAGGCCTTTCAGGAGCTTAAGCGCCGTTTTGCCTCTGCCCCTGTGTTGCGTCAGCCTGATGTGAATCTGCCTTTTCAGGTTGAGGTTGACGCTTCGGAGATCGGAGCTGGGGCAGTGTTGTCGCAGAAAGGTTCCGACTGCTCCGTCATTAGGCCTTGTGCCTTCTTTTCTCGCAAATTTTCGCCCGCAGAGCGGAATTATGATGTTGGGAATCGGGAGCTTTTGGCCATGAAGTGGGCGTTTGAGGAGTGGCGCCATTGGCTCGAGGGGGCTAGGCATCAGGTGGTGGTATTGACTGACCACAAAAATTTGATTTATCTTGAGACTGCCAGACGCCTGAATCCTAGACAGGCGCGCTGGTCTTTATTTTTTTCTCGCTTTAATTTTGTGGTGTCATACCTACCGGGTTCTAAGAATGTTAAGGCAGATGCCCTTTCTAGGAGTTTTGACCCGGACTCTCCTGGTAATTCTGAACCCACAGGTATCCTTAGGGAGGGAGTAATTTTGTCGGCCGTTTCTCCTGATCTGCGGCGGTCCTTGCAAGAGTTTCAGGCGGATAGACCGGATCGTTGTCCGCCTGATAGACTGTTTGTTCCGGATGATTGGACCAGCAGAGTCATCTCTGAGGTACATTCTTCTGCATTGGCAGGTCATCCCGGAATTTTTGGTACCAGGGATTTGGTGGCAAGATCCTTCTGGTGGCCTTCTCTGTCACGAGATGTGCGAGTCTTTGTGCAGTCATGTGACGTTTGTGCTCGGGCCAAGTCTTGTAGTTCTCGGGCTAGCGGACTGCTGTTGCCCTTGCCTATTCCTAAGAGGCCTTGGACACACATCTCGATGGATTTTATTTCAGATCTGCCTGTTTCCCAGAAGATGTCTGTCATCTGGGTGGTCTGTGACCGTTTCTCTAAAATGGTCCATTTGGTTCCTCTGCCCAAGTTGCCTTCTTCTTCTGAGTTGGTTCCTCTGTTTTTTCAGAATGTTGTCCGATTGCACGGTATTCCTGAGAATATTGTTTCTGACAGAGGTACCCAATTTGTGTCTAGATTTTGGCGGGCATTCTGTGCTAGGATGGGCATAGATTTGTCTTTTTCATCTGCTTTTCACCCTCAGACTAATGGCCAGACCGAGCGGACTAATCAGACCCTTGAGACATATCTGAGGTGTTTTGTCTCTGCTGACCAGGATGATTGGGTTGCTTTTTTGCCATTGGCAGAGTTCGCCCTCAATAATCGGGCCAGTTCTTCCACCTTGGTGTCCCCGTTTTTCTGTAATTCGGGGTTTCACCCTCGATTTTCCTCCGGTCAGGTGGAATCCTCGGATTGTCCTGGAGTGGATGCGGTGGTGGAGAGATTGCATCACATCTGGGGGCAGGTTATGGACAATTTGAAGTTGTCCCAGGAGAAGACTCAGCGTTTTGCCAACCGTCATCGTCGTGTTGGTTCTCGGCTTTGTGTTGGAGATTTAGTGTGGTTGTCTTCTCGTTTTGTCCCTATGAGGGTCTCTTCTCCTAAGTTTAAACCTCGGTTTATCGGCCCTTATAGAATATTGGAGATTCTTAATCCTGTTTCTTTCCGTTTGGACCTCCCTGCGTCCTTTTCCATTCATAACGTTTTTCATCGGTCGTTATTGCGCAGGTATGAGGTACCTGTTGTACCTTCAGTTGAGCCTCCTGCTCCGGTGTTGGTTGAGGGTGAGTTGGAGTACGTTGTGGAGAAAATTTTGGACTCTCGTGTTTCCAGACGGAAACTCCAGTATCTGGTCAACTGGAAGGGTTACGGCCAGGAGGATAATTCTTGGGTCAATGCATCTGATGTTCATGCTTCTGATCTTGTTCGTGCCTTCCATAGGGCTCATCCTGGTCGCCCTGGTGGATCTGGTGAGGGTTCGGTGCCCCCTCCTTGAGGGGGGGGTACTGTTGTGAATTTGGATTCTGGGCTCCCCCGGTGGCCGCTTGTGGAATTGGACTTGTCATCCTCTTTCCTGTTTCACCTGGTTCCATCAGTAGTGGGTGTCGCTATTTAAGCTCATTTCTCTGGTGGTTTCTTGCCGGTCAACAATGTTATCTGATGCCTCTCAGTGCTTGTTCCTGCTTCTAGACAACTACTAGATAAGTTGGACTTTTGTCCATGTTTGTTTTGCCTATTTGTTCCAGTTCACAGCTGAAGTTTTGTTACTGTGTCTGGAAAGCTCTCGTTGATCAGGGATTGCTACTCTGGCGTTATGAGTTAATGCCAGAGTTTAAGGTAATCTCTGGATGGTGTTTTGTTAGTGTTTTTCTGCTGACCATGAAAGTATACTATCTGTCTTCTGCTATCTAGTAAGCGGACCTCAAATTTGCTAAGACTATTTTCCTGCTGCGTTTGTTGTTTCATCTGAACTCACCGTCATTATATGTGGGGGGCTACTGTCTTCTTTGGAATATTTCTCTAGAGGTGAGCCAGGTCTTATATTTCCCTCTGCTAGCTATTTAGGTCTTAGGCCAGAGCTGGGCATCTAGCGATAAATAGGAAATGCTACCTGGCTATTTCTAGTTGCGCGGCAGGCTTAGTTCATGGTCAGTATAGTTCCATCTTCCGAGAGCTTGTCCCTCTATAGGCTTGCTATGATCTCTGCCTGCAGAGATCATGACACTCCCCCCACTGGTTGTTGACTCAAGCCTGATTACATTGCAGTCCAGGGACACAGGCTGGGAGAGGGACACGCTGTTACAACCCCTTCCCCCCTCAATTTGTGTATGGACTAGTGACCTCTACAGGTCGCTTGTCAAGTACACGTAGTCATGGCTGACCTGACTCATGGTTCCTCCTGCCTGGACAACCCATCTGCATTTAGGTGTTGTCTGCCTCTTCTATATTGTATTGTAAAGTTATAAGGTTGCAGAGCCAGGCTCCATTGTAGTAAATGTTCATTATCCCCGAAGACTCTGTTCAGCCAGGTGAGGGGATTGTGATCAGTAACCACAGTGAATTCTCACCCATACAGATATGGCTTTAGTTTCCTGAGGGCCCATACTACAGTCAGGCATTCTTTTTCAACAGTTGCATAGGCCACTTCCCGGTCCAGCAGTTTCCTGCTGAGGTAGGCAATGGGGTGCTCCTCGCCAGTGGCATTTACCTGGCTGAGTACAGCCAGTCCATACGAAGAGGCATCCGTCTGCACAATAAATCTCCTCTTGTAATCTGGAGCAGCCAGAACAGGGTTGCCGATCAGTGCATCCTTCAGCAGATTACAATCCTCATCACAGGCTGGAGTACAGGTCACCACCCGGGGCATCGTTTTCTTGGTGAGATCTGTAAGAGGCTTGGCCATAGTGCTGAAATGAGAAACACATGCTACTTGATTCAAATGTTCCTCCCACATCTGGCTGAAGATGGCAATATCATCTAAGTAGGCACAAGTGTTATGGCTGGACCTGGTGGTTAGGAGCACCGGGAATGACCTGATAGTCAAAACTGCAAAATAGAGCGAGCTCTGGGAAGTGGGAGCTCTGCTGACCGCAGCCCTAATCTATTATCACACACACTAGAATTAGCCGTGGATCGTACCTGACTCTGCCTAGACGACTCGACACAGCCTGAGAGGTAACTACACCTAAAGAGAAATATAGCCTCACCTTGCCTCAGAGAAATTCCCCAAAGGAAACGAGCAGCCCCCCACATATATTGACTGTGAGTTAAGAGGAAGGCACAAACACAGGAATGAGACAGGTTTCAGCAAAGGAGGCCCGACTTACTAAATAGACAGAAGATAGATAAAGGGATCTTTGCGGTCAGCACAAAAAACTACAAAAAGCCACTCAGAGTGAGCAAGAAACCCCCCGCGCCGACTCACGGCGCGGTAGGTGCCACTCTGCAACCCAGAGCTTCCAGCTAGCGAGACAATATCATGATAGCCAGCTGGACAAAACATAGCAGGTACTCAGAAATATATTCAGCACACAAATGAACAACAAATGAGCTTAACAGGGACTTAGCTTCTGCTGAAGTAGACAGGTCATCAGGAGATCATTGACAACATTGACAACTGGCATCAGGTAACGATCTGAGCAGAGTTAAATAGAGGAACCAGCCCAGTCTTAAACGATGCAGCTGAGGAAGCCACCTCCAGACCAGCAGCTCCACTTTCAGCCACCAGAGGGAACCCACGGACAGAACTCACAGAAATACCATTCCTGACCACAGGAGGGAGCTCGAGAACAGAGTTCACAACACACAAGTAAAGCCACCACATCCCCGGAGGATCTGGTCTACCATTCTCTGAAAGGTTGCAGGGGCATTCTTCATTCTAAAAGGAATGCTTAGAAATTTGTATAGCCCAAAGGGGGTTATAAAGGCTGACCTTTCTCTCCCTCCCTTAGAGAGAGGAAATTGCCGGTATCCCTCACTGAGATTCAATGTGGTGACATATCGGGCCCCAGCTAGCCGGTCTAGAAATTCATCAATACGAGGCATTAGGTAAGGATCACTGATGGTATGTTCATTTAGTCGCCGGTATTCCACACAGAATTGAGTACTCCCATCTTTCTTGGGTACTAACACCACAGGAGAGACCCAAGAGCTATGGAAGGCCTGAATTACCCTGAGCTGTAACATCTCCTCCAGTTTGTGCTGCATGGTGTTTCTAACCGATTCTGGTACTCAGAAAGGGGCCTGCTGTATGGGACGTATGCCCGGAGTGTTTACATGATGTTGGGTTACTGCAGTTTCACCTGATCGTGATGAGAAAGCAGCCTGTCTTTGATGGAGCGCTCCCAGCATTTGGTTTCTCAGTAAGGAATCCAGGTGATCTTTCAGAGGAACCTGTTCCACAGTGGATGGGGCCCTCGCTGCTGCTACAAGATCAGGTAGTGAGTCCTCTTCTTCCTGACTGTCCTCTGAAGCAATCCGACAGCTTGCTATCACTGGTAGTAACCGGTCATGGTACTCCTTAATAGTGTTGAGCGATACCGTCCGATACTTGAAAGTATCGGTATCGGAAAGTATCGGCCGATACCGGCAAAGTATCGGATCTAATCCGATACCGATACCCGATACCAATACAAGTCAATGGGACTCAAGTATCAGACGGTATCCCTGATGGTTCCCAGGGTATGAAGGAGAGGAAACTCTCCTTCAGGCCCTGGGATCCATATTAATGTGTAAAAGAAAGAATTAAAATAAAAAATATTGATATACTCACCTCTCCGACGCAGCCTGGACCTCACCGAGGGAACCGGCAGCGTTCTTTGCTTAAAATGCGCGCGTTTACTTCCTTCCGTGACGTCACGGCTTGTGATTGGTCGCGTGCCGGCCATGTGGCCGCGACGCGACCAATCACAGCAAGCCGTGACGTAATTTTCAGGTCCTCAATGCCTAATTCTAGGCATTCAGGATTTTAAAATTACGATCCGGCTTGTGATTGGTCGCGTCGCAGTCACATGGGCGACGCGACCAATCACAAGCCGTGACGTCACGGAAGGAAGTAAACGCGTGCATTTTAAGCAAAGAACGCTGCCGGTTCCCTCGGTGAGGTCCAGGCTGCGTCGGAGAGGTGAGTATAGCAATATTTTTTATTTTAATTCTTTATTTTACACATTAATGTTGTTTCGATACCGATACCTGATACCACAAAAGTATCGGATCTCGGTATCGGAATTCCGATACCCGCAAGTATCGGCCGATACCCGATACTTGTGGTATCGGAATGCTCAACACTACTCCTTAATCATATTCACATGGACAGTTTTTTGTCTTAAACCCTGGTCTTCTAAAGCAAGGAGGTAATTGGTGTCATTAAGTTTTCTGAGAACCCGGAATTGACCCTCCCATGTTGTCTGCAGTTTATTTTGCCGATAGGGAACAATCATTAAGACTTGTTGTCCTTCTGCAAACTCCCTGTGCTTTGTGGTCACACCATGTCTTCTGTCTGGTTTGAGCCATCCGTGCATGATTCTGAGCAAAACTAGCAAGTTGGGCCAGGGTCTCCAGAAGCTTTAGGACATATGGAACTGGGGTTCCTGTATCTTCAACTTGCCCCTCCCAATATTTATTTAGCAGGTTTAAAGGTCCTCTGACCTTTCTTCCATAGAGAAGCTCAAAGGGGGAAAACCCTGTGGACTCCTGGGGGACTTCCCGATAGGCAAACAGGAGATGAGGTAGGTATTTCTCCCAGTCTGAATCCCTGTCAGTGAAGGCCCTTAGCATATTCTTCAAAGTGCCACTTGTTTGAGGATGATAAGGTGTCATTCGGATAGCTCGTACTCCACAAGTGCGCCACAGACACTGTACCAGCTCCGACATGAACTGTGAGCCTTGGTCTGACAGGATCTCACTTGGGAATCCTACTCTGGTGAAAATGGCAACCAGGGCCTTGGCCACCTTGGCTGCAGCAATACTGGACAGGGCCACAGCTTCTGGATATCGGGTGGCATAATCCACAACAGTGAGGATATACTGCTTTCCAGATTTACTGGGTTCAGCCAGGAGTCCAATGATATCGACAGCTACTCTTTGAAAGGTTTCTTCTATTGTAGGGAGCGGTTGCAAGGGTGCCTTTGGGTGATCTCCTGGTCGCCGTCTATGCTGACAAATGTCGCAGGTTCGACAGAAATGCACCACGGCTTGAGAAATCCCAGGCCAATAGAAAATTTGAGTCAATCATCTCTCAGTGCGGGTTTTCCCTTGATGGCCAGCAGTAGGAATGCCATGAGCAAGGTGCAATAGAGAAACTGTATTTCTGAGGAACAATCAGGTGTTTGCTATGAGTCCAGGGTTTATCTAGGGAGTCCGGGTTGGTAACCCGATATAGAAGCCCATTTTCTCTGATAATTTTTTCTCTGTTTTCCCCTAACTGCCCTATTTCAGCCCAAGCTCTAAAACTAGCTAGAGTGGGGTCAATCTCTACCTCTTGTCTAAAGTGAACCTTATCCCAAGTGACACTCATATGATCCCCACAAGACTAGTCACTCACCGGCTGTGACGGGAGTTCTGGTGGCACACAGGGCCTTATTACTTTCTAGGGGGCATAATATGGGCACTGTTTTCTAGGGCACATGTGTGATGCCCCAGGGTCCTGGTTGTCACAGTGGCATTGCTTTCCTCACGGGGAGAGGGATGTCATGCTTGGAAGCGATGGAAGATTCCTCTTAACAGATAATTAGCACAAACAACACCGTTCTGACTCCAGGCCAGAAGGGGGAGCTCTACACCTGACTTCAGGGGAGCTGCACTCTCTGGTCAGGAGGAGGAGTTAGTTGCTAGGCAGTTGCTAGGCAGTTGGAAAGATTTAGACACTTGGTGCCGAACAGCAGACTGGAGCAGTCTGAGGCAGAAGGACGGGTGAGGGTCCGTACAGCCTGAGGTGCTGTAGCTCCTAGATAGCGAGATACAGAAGGAAGAACAGCCTTTAGCTAATGTGCAGGAGAGTGAAGCACAGGAGAGTGACAACAAGGGAGAATAGCAGCAACTGGGCTACCTCCCTGACAGAGCGCAGATACCGGTAACCGGACGACCGAGGTTGTGTCATACTCTAGGAGGCACAGCAGAAATCGGTAGGACAGCTAGACTACACGTAACCTGTCCGCCCTAATACCCAGGAGACACAGTGAGCCAGGGTCGTGATAGAGACCCTGTAACAAGTCTTGAGTCACCTGTCATACGGGTTTGAGTCCTACCTAAAGGGGGCCAGAGAGAACTGAGAGGACCTTGCCAGAAACATTAGGCAGTAAGGGACTACAATAATACCACGCTAAAAGGAAGGCTTTTTAACTCCACCTGATAAAGCTGGACTCTGAACTCGCTTCCAAGCCGGCTGGACCCTGCCTTTACCTGTGATCAGGTGCCCTGAACTGTGGCTACCTGCTAACATCAGTAAACCAGGTAAAAAGACTGCACAACTGTGTCCTTCGTTCTTTACTACACCACTCACCATCCTCCATCTATTCACCGGGAGCCCTGGAGACCTACTTCCCCTGTGGGAAGTTATGCCATCTGGCTGCCATAACATCACCCCAGAGGACCCCTTTAAGCAGCATCGGTCACCCCTGACTGAATACCACAGGTGGTGTCACAAACTTTCTTTATTTTACAAATCCCTTTAAAGACTATCCCTTTAACATGGGTGCCCAGGGCCAAGGACTGGGTCGCCGCCACCATGACACATCCCTTTAAGTACCGGACCCAGTACCGAGTACCCCATGGCCCTGGTGGGCGTTTCACATGCACCTGGCATTTCTATATTATAGAGGGTTGCTTTAGAATTTAGAAGGCACAGAGAACTACACAGCAGGTGCAGTAATAGGGACACATACAGCAGCAGCGGCTCAGTATTGGGGTATTAGGGGCAGTAATAGGGACACATACGGCAGCAGTGGCTCAGTATTGGGTATTAGGGGCAGTAATAGGGACACATACGGCAGCAGCAGCTCAGTATTGGGGTATCAGGTGCAGTAATAGGGACACATACGGCAGCAGCGGCTCAGTATTGGGGTATTAGGGGCAGTAATAGGGACACATACGGCAGCAGCGGCTCAGCATTGGGGTATCAGCAGGATGAGGAGTTTGTGCAGGTTGGGAATAGATGGTGATAGGGCTGGAATACGAGAAGTGAAACCTGTCTTTGTTGCATTCTCTGCAGACGAGTTGTGGCTGGAAGAAGTCGTCATGTCGGTCTGGGCCAGATGGAACAGATGGGAAAAATGAACGATTCCATCAGAAAGAACATCAGCGGTAAGACATTATCTGTAACTGTGCTGTGATCTCTTACTGTATATGTTCTGTAGGACTAGTATCTACCACTGACCATATGGCGTTAATATCTATGTTGGTCTTTGTATAGAGATTCTTTTCAGCAACAGTGCGGTCATCTGCTGAGGTTCTCCTCCAATATTAGGGTGTGTCACTGAGCTTCAATCAAGGATACCAGGTTAGGGGCCCACTGAGAAGCTTCGCCCCCCCCCCCCCCCCTAAACCAAAACCCTAGTAGCTATGACTCTGGGTTACAGGTCATCTACACTGAGAAAGTCACCTGGCTTCAGAACATGGAACAGAAAAAGAAGCTGATGAGTTACTGAGAAGCGGTAGAAAGAGTGTTTGCCAGGATAAATGCTGCCAGTTTCTGAGGGAAATCCAGCTAGGGCCCCAGTTGCCAAATCTCAGAGTTGAAATCTAATGTAACCAACGCCATAGCCTGTAATTGTTGCAATGCATTTAAAGGGAACCTGTCAGCAGGATTATGCACAGTAACCTACACACAGGTTCAAGTCGACGCCATTCTACTGATTAAAATGATATCTGGGTTGATGAAATCCGTCTTGTGGTTCTTTAATCTTCATTTCCAGTCATTAGTTAATGATATGCACGTGCCCCAACGCGGGCCTGGAGGGGGGTCTGCATGTGGTGCTCTGATTAGGTATTCATAATGCAGACTGCTGACAGGTCATTGATCCCTCAGTGACCTGCCCCCTAGTTTGCATAATGAATATCTGTACATGCGTAAAAAAACCAAAAAACTTCTGCAGGCAGGTGCCAGCTGTGGCGCCTGCTCTGCAGCAAAATCACATGTAAGATGGCGCTGCCGGCACATGCGCTGTAGCAGCTATCGGATCCCAGCTAGACACTGATAGCAGCTACTGCGCAGGCACAGCGGGCACCATTTCCAATTAGTTTTTTTCTTTTTTTTCCTAGCTGAATAACGTGAATAAAATGTATTATTGGCACATAAAAATGCGATTTTTCTGCAGGGTAGGTGCCACAGCTGATACCTGCCTGCAGAAGGGTTTTTTTTTCTTTACGCATGTACAGATATTCATTATGCAAACCAGGGGGCAGGTCACTGAGGATCAATGACCTGTCAGCAGTCTGCATTATGAATATCTAATCAGAGCGCCACATGAAGACCCACCTCCAGGCCCGCATTAGGGCAAGAGCATATCATTAACTAAAAACTGAAAACGAAGATTAAAGAACAGCCATAAGATGGATTTCATCAACCAAGATATCATTTTAATCAGTATAATGGCACCGACCTGAACCTGTGTGTAGGTTACTGTGCACAATAATGCTGACAGGTTCCCTTTAAAACCTATACTGTCTGAATGCAGAAAAAACATCACACAGCCCTGCAAGCAAGATTTCCTGTGTTTCACATAAATTACTGTTTTTGGTTTTATTTGAAGGAACTATGGCCCTGATTCATCAAAGTAATTCCACCAGAATTCTGAAGAAAAAGCTTTGATAAGCCGCAAGTTTGGAGCAACTCAGAGTTAAGCAAAAATGTGACATTTGTAAGTTTCATCACAGTTTCTCCAGCTTTGACGAAGTTATCAGAAGTAGGGCACGACAGTGGTGTGTAGGGAGAGAGATGTCACAGTTGTCTAATTCATGATTAGCTGCGGTGTTCTCTACATCCGAAATCTTACTCCACTCCTGGACTGGAGTAAGATTTCTGACATGGTGCACATGAATGGGAGACCAGGGCCAGTGTTGTGGGCTGGTACCATCTTCTTTTCGCCCTGTAACCCCTCTTCTTAACAGGAACCTGTCATTTGGGTGTAGTGCTGTAGCATTCGTTCTGTACTCACTTGGCATTTTGGAGTTTTTGTTACCTCCCAATCCTTGGGATTGGCTACAGCTGCACACATAACAGGAGACATTTGGTCCAGTTCAACAGCTTGGCTATATTGTGTAATTTGGATACATACAGCTGCGGTATACAGAATGAGACAGAGTTCCCTTCGGTTCGTGTTCTCTTTGCTCAGTATTCTATCAGTTTTTACCTGCGTTCTGCCCGACCTGCCACCACGTCATCAGACTTTGTTGGTTCCAGGGGCATTCTATGCAACATTACAGCATCTCTGAGGCAAAACATCTTTCCCTCTTGCTGTGAACCAACCGTCCTCTTCCACTTAAGGAAAAAAGAGCCATGGAATTCAATGCCTCTTCTGGGCATTATATCTTGGGCAACCCCTGGATCTGCGAGAAACTTCAGGTGTGTCCTCATGATGTTTGGGAAACTTGTGACTGTAAGGACACTTTGCCACCTATGCATCTGCTTACTCTTAGCCCGTCACTTCTAACACTGAGACTTCCCTACTCTCAACTTACAGAACTAGGAAGAGTTCCCCTTTTTATCTGATCTAACCCCTCCCAATATATGCGCTATTCCCAAGCTGTTAACTATAGCTTACCACTGTTAACTGCAGCGAACTATATCCCTATGCCTTCCAACGGTTCCCTTATGGACAGCCCTACCCAATCCCCGGGGACGACTTTGAGGTACAACCTCCAGGACTTCAAGAGTCTTCTTGACTCTTGTTCTCATCCCCTTACACACAGAGGTACATGCTACTTGTCAGAAGCACCTCAGTCATTAAGAATTGTGCGCCTCGTAATGAATCAAGTGCATCTGACTCCACCCTGCCCCCTCACCCAGACCGATGAAAAAATCGCCAGTCTTGAAGAATTGATGTCCATGCCTTTTTGTAGCCACCAAGCCTATTTGCATTTGAGGAGTCCTGTTGCATGACCTTTGCTTCTGGTATGTATTTGCTGGGCCATCACTCTGCGGAGCGGTTACCGATGCATCATTGCCTTGTCTCTATACCCCCGCTCCAGTCTAACACATTTTGATGAGAAATGTTAAAGCTGCTCTGATCTTAAAAAAAACAAACAAGTGGACATCTGAACATTAGGTAGGATAAAGGCATTCTAGAGGCTTTGATGTGTGTCATTGTGCGGCGTCTCTCTCTGGTACCCAATTCCTTCCTAGAAGAAGTTTACGTTAAAGACATTCAATGGAGCACTATGAAACTGATGGACCACATAGGAGATGATGGAAAAGTTAGAATGTACAGTGGGGGAATTAAGTATTTGATCCCTTGCTGATTTTGTAAGCTTTCCTATGAACAGTCTATGATTTTAAGGGTATGTCACATTGTATAAATTATATAAATGTATTTTAATTTTTCAGTGAGAAATAAGTATTTGATCCCTCTGGCAAACAAGACTTAATACTTTGTGGCAAAACCCTTGTTGGCAAGCTCAGCAGTCAGACGTATTTTCTAGCTGATGTTGAGGTTTGTGCACATGTCAGGAGGCATATTGGTCCACTCCTCTTTGCAGATCATCCCTAAATCATTAACACTCCATGACGTTAATGTACTTCTTTTTGAGCCACTCCTTTGTTGCCTTGGATGTATGTTTTGCGTCATTGTCTTGCTGGAAGACCCAACCATGACTTATTTTAAATGTCCTGGCGGAGGGAAGGAGGTTGTCACTCAGGAGTTTACGGTTCATGGCTCCTTCCACTCTCCTATTGATGCGGTGAAGTAGTCCTGTGCCCTTAGCAGAGAAACACCCCCAAAACATAATGTTTCCACCTCCATGCTTGACAGTGGGGACGGTGTTCTTTTGGTGTTCTTTAGGGTGGTCTTCCTTTATTGGATATTCTCCTTTATTGGATGCTGCCCTTCCCGTGGTTGTTCCTTCCCGGAGAAAGGCCTGGCTATTCATTGCTTGCGTTGAGAAACACGTGATGGTGTCTCTCCCCAGCTTACTTTACATGCGTTTGCATATTTCCCATAAGGGATGGGGGCAGTGTTCTGGATCACTGCGTTGAGAAACACGTGATGGTGTCTCCGCAGTGTTGGATGTTTTGGTCTCCCCGAGGTCATTCATCTGTTCCTTCATAGCCTTTCACCAGGCACTGCTCCTAATAGCCAGTTTCCTACTCCACACTGATGAGGGGCAAAAACCCCGAAACAGCTGTTTGTGGATGGATACCATGCTTTGCATAGGTGGTCTTCCTTTATTGGATATTCTCCTTTATTGGATGCTGCCCTTCCCGTGGTTGTTCCTTCCCGGAGAAAGGCCTGGCTATTCATTGCTTGCGTTGAGAAACACGTGATGATGTCTCCGCAGCTTACTTTACATGCGTTTGCATATTTCCCATAAGGGATGGGGGCAGTGTTCTGGATCACTGCGTTGAGAAACACGTGATGGTGTCTCCGCAGTGTTGGATGTTTTGGTCTCCCCGAGGTCATTCATCTGTTCCTTCTTTGGGTCATAGGCAGCATTTCTCTTCCTCCAAACACGGCGACTTGAGTTAATGCCAAAGACTTCACAATTTTTGTCTCATCTGACCACAGCACCTTCTCCCAATGACTCCCAGAATCATCCAGGTGTTCAATGGCAAACTTCGGATGGGCCTGCACATGTGCCTTCTTCAGCAGGGGGACCTTGCAGGCACTGCCGAATTTAAAACCTTAGCGGTGTAATGTTTTACCAATGGTTTTCTTGGTGCCTGTGGTCCCAGCTGCCTTGAGATCATTAACAAGTTCCCCATGTAGTTTTAGGCTGATCTCACACCTTCCTCATGATCAAGGTTACCCCACGAGGTGAGATTTTGCATGGTGCCCCAGATCGATGTCGATTGACAGTCATTTTGTATTTCTTCCATTTTCTTACTATTGCATCAACACTTGTATCCTTCTCACCCACCGTTTTACTTATGGTTTTGTAGCCCATTCCAGCTTTGTGCAGGTCTATGATCTTGTCCCTGACATTCTTAGAAAGCTCTTTGGTCTTGTTTGACTGACTGATTAATTGAGTCTGTGGACAGGAGTCTTTTATAAAGGTGACTATCCAAGACAGCTGTCTTTAATGCAGGTAACGAGTTGATTAGGAGCGTCTAACTGGTCTGTAGGAGCCAGAACTCTTAATGGTTGGTAGGCGATCAAATGCTTATTTCTCACTGCAACATGCCAATCTATATATATAAGAGACATCGTGATTACTTGCTAATCCCGCCCCTGCACAGTAGCTCCACCCCCCACCACATTACCACACATTATCCTGCCCCCACCACATTACTGCACACAATCCAGCCCCCCACATTACCACACACAATCCCGCCCCCCCACCACATTGCCACACACAATCCCGTCCCCCCACCACATTACCACACACAATCCTGCCCTCCACCACATTACCACACATAATCCCGCCCCCACCACATTACCACACATAATCCCGTGCCCCACTACATTACCACACATAATCCCATCCCTCCACATTACCACACATAATCCCGCCTCCTCACCACATTACCACACATAATCCTGCCCCCACCACATTACCACACATAATCTCGCCCCCCACATTACCACACATAATCCCGCCCCCCCACCACATTACCACACATAATCCCACCCCCCCACCACATTACCACACATAATCCCATACCCCCACATTACCACATATAATCCCGCCCCCCACCACATTACCACACATAATCCCGCCCCACCACATTACCACACATAATCCCGCCCCCACATTACCACACATAATCCCGCCCCACCACCACATTACCACACATAATCCCGCCCCACCACCACATTACCACACATAATCCCGCCCCCCCACCACATTACCACACATAATCCCGCCCTCTCACCACATTACCACACATAATCCCACCCCCCCACCACATTAAAACACATAATCCCACCCCCACCACATTACCACACATAATCCCGCCCCCCACCACATTACCACACATAATCCCATCCCCCCACATTACCACATATAATCCCGCCCCCCACCACATTACCACACATAATCCCGCCTGACCACCACATTACCACACATAGTCCCGCCCCCACCACATTACCACACACAATCCCGCCACCCCACCGCATTACCACACACAATCCCGCACCCCACCGCATTACCACACACAATTCCACCACTCCACTGCATTACCACACATAATCCCGCCCCCACCACATTACCACACATAATCCCACCCCCGACCACATTACCACACATAATCCCGCCCCCCACCACATTACCACACATAATCCCGCCCCCACCACATTACCAAACATAAACCCCCCCACCACATTACCAAACATAATTCCGCCCCCATCACATTACCACACATAATCCCACCCCCCACCACATTACCACACATAATCCCGCCCCCCACCACATTACCACAGATAATCCCGCCCCCAACCACATTACCACACATAATCCCGCCCCCCCACCACATTGCCACACATAATCCCATCCCCCCACCACATTACCACACATAATCTCCCCCACCACATTACCACACATAATCCCGTCCCACCACCACATTATGTCAGGACTCTGAACATTTTTACCTTTTGTGCATTACTGCCCTTTTCCAAGATGACGTCCTTGGTCTCATGTGCACTGTGTCTTCCTGCTATAAAACTCCACCCCAGCCTTCAGTCTGTGCTACAGTATTCTGCCTTGCATCCAGCTCCTGACCTCTGATTACTCCCTGGCTATACACCTGCTCCTGTAAGCAGGGGATGAGTGGAAGACAGCATTCAGATGCCGGTATGGACACTTTGAATCTCTTGTGATGCCCTTCGGGCTTTGTAATGCCCCTGTAACATTTCAAAACCTTGCTAATGACATTTTCAGAGATTTGTTGGACCAGTTTGTAGTGCTCTATTTGGACGATATACTAATCTTTTCTGACTCTCTACAGGAACATGAAGAACATGTCAAAACTGTTTTAAGACGTCTGAAAGAGAACCTTCTGTATATTAAGCCGGAGAAATGCGAGTTCCATCGTTCTGAGATACAGTTCTTAGGTTGTATCATCTCTCCCCAGGAGCTGAATATGGAATCTGGTAAGATTCAGGCTATCCTTGACTGGCCAGTACCCAAGAACGTTAAGGAGGTCCAATGTTTTATTGGTTTTGCAAATTTCTACAGACGTTTCATTCAAAATTTTTCTGATATTGTCCGTCCCATTACTTCCTTGACAAAGAAGGAAAAGCCCTTTAAGTGGTCATCACAGGCTCATGAAGCTTTTGATCGGCTTAAGATCTGTTTCACATCAGCACCGTTGTTGATACACCCAGATCCAACACTTCCTTTCATTGTGGAGGTGGACGCTTCTGATAATGTTTTGGGGGCTATTCTCTCAGAAAGAACTGGAGAGAAGGGTCTGCTACATCCTTGTGCTTTCTTTTCCCGTAGACTAACCTCAGCAGAGAAGAATTACGACGTGGGAGACAAGGAATTGCTGGCTATTATTGCGGCTTTCAAGGAATGGAGGCATCATCTGCAAGGAGCTGCACAACAGATCATAGTGCTAACTGACCATCGCAATCTAGAGTTCCTTAGATCCGCTAGATGTCTTTCTCCTCATCAGGCTCGTTGGAACTTATTTTAAAATCAATTTAACTTTGTTATCTCGTACTGTCCAGGTTCTCGTAATGGGAAGGCTGATGCTTTATCCCGAATCCATGCTGCGGATTCCGTACCTGGAGCCCCGTCCAAGACCATTCTATCTGATGCCAATTTCATCGGAGTTATCCACGATCAGGACTTGTGGAAAGAGTGCAGGGAGACCTATGAAGGTGATGTATTTCTGGCCAACCCACCTGTGGATATTAATCTTGTCTTTAAGGGTGGCATGTGGTTCAGAGATCGACATATCTACATCCCAGAGGTCATCCCTTTGCAGGTCCTCAAGTTGGTACATGACTCCAAGTTGGCTGGTCACAGGGGGGTACAGAAGACACAAGAGTTCCTGAGCCAATTCTTCTGGTGGCCAACGTACCTGAAGGATACTAAGGACTATGTTCTCTCTTGCGAGGTATGTGCCCGTTACAAGACTCCTCATGTGGAACCTACGGGTCTTCTACAACCATTACCTGTTCCGTCCTGCCCTTGGGGGTCTATATCAATGGACTTTATTGTGGAGCTGCCTACATCGGGGGGCATGAATACAATCATGGTGGTAGTTGATCACCTGACTAAAGCTGCTCATTTTGTTCAGTGCACCGGCCTCCCCTCAGCTAAAGATACAGTAAACTTGGTTATACAGAATGTCTTTCGGTTGCACGGGGTTCCAGATGAAATCATCTCTGACCGTGGAGTACAGTTCACTTCAAGATTCTGGAAGGGGTTTTGCTCTGCACTCAATATTAATGTCTGTCTCTCTTCTGCTTACCGTCCCTAGACAAATGGTCAGACTGAGCGTACCAACCAGACGCTGGAACAATATCTAAGATGCTATGTCAGCCATCTCCAGGATGATTGGTTGGAGTTGTTGCCGTTAGCCGAATTTTCATATAATAATTCTCAGAGTGCCTCCACTAAATTTACACCTTTCTTTGCCAATCTGGGCTATCATCCGTGTATTTTACCTAGATCTCCAATTAATTCTCCGGTTCCGGCAGTGGAGGAAAGGCTGACTGCGATGAGACAAAATCTGGAGGTTCTGAAGGAATCCCTGACCACAGCTCAAGAACGTTATAAGAGATCGGCTGATAGATTCCGTAAACCTGCACACATGTTCAAGGTAGGAGATTCCGTGTGGTTAGCAACTAAGAATCTGAAGTTAAACAACGTTTCTTCACAAAAACTTGGACAGAAATTCATTGGCCCTTTCAAGATCAACGGTATTGTGAGCTCTGTGGCCTGCCGGCTGAAGCTGCCTTGGACTATGAAGGTACACCCAGTTTTTCATGTATCTTTACTAAAGCCTGTATCTCCTAATACCTTCCAGGGACGTGTTGTGCCACCTCCGCAGCCTGTGGTGATTGATGGGCAAGAACAATTTGTGGTGGAGGAAATTATTGATTCCAGGATTCGCAGGAATTGGCTCCAATATCTGATAAGATGGCAGGGATATCCCCCTTAGGAAGACTCTTGGGAACCTGTGGAAAACATCAATTCCCAACAGAAGATTTCTCGTTTTCATCAGAGACTCTCTGAGAAACCAGGTCCAGGATCATCCTGAGGCCGCTTCTAAGGAGGGAGTAATGTCAGGACTCTGAACATTTTTTACCTTTTGTGCATTACTGCTCTTTTCCAAGATGGCGTCCTTGGTCTCATGTGCACTGTGTCTTCCTGCTATAAAACTCCACCCCAGCCTTCAGTCTGTGCTACAGTACTCTGCCTTGCATCCAGCTCCTGACCTCTGATTACTCCCTGGCTATACACCTGCTCCTGTGAACCTGCTACTCTGCTCTGAGTTCCTGCTGCATACACAAGTTTCCAGTAATCCTCCTTCATCTGCTGCTCGTGTTTACTTCCACCTGCATTTGCTGGATATGTAAGCTGCTGCTGCTTTACATTAACCTGAGACTATTAACCAGGCCTCCCTGGTTGAGCTAAGATATGATTTGAACTGCCTATAAGCATATCTATCTGTGTCTGGACTAAGACAAGGATTTATTCGTGTCAAGTATCCTCAAGAATAACTGTGCTTCATAGACTTTCTGCTTGATTGCATTTTTCTCTGAAGTTTCCTATAGACTGCTAAGCTGCGTTTATTATTTGCACCAAGTGTTGTGGACCTGAGTTTCTCTCTGCACCTGTTTGAATCACCGTGTGATAATATAGACTTTACCACTTATAAAACTGTGTCCTGTAGTTGTCTTGTTCCACGCAAAAAGTCTCCTGAGTTATCCCCTATAATTATTACACATTACCACACATAATCCCGCCCCACCACATTACCACACATAATCCCGCCCCCCACATTACCACACATAATCCCGCCCCTCCACCACATTACCAAACATAATCCCGCCCCCACCACATTACCACACATAATCCCGCCCCCCACCACATTAGCACACATAATCCCGCCCCCCACCACATTACCACACACAATCCCACGCCCCCCACCACATTACCACACATAATTCCGCCCCCCCACCACATTACCACACATAATCCCGCCCCCCACCACATTACCACACATAATCCCACCCCCCACCATATTACCACACATAATCCCGCCCCCCCACCACATTACCACACTTAATCCCGCCCCCCACCACATTACCACACATAATCCCGCCCCCCACCACATTACCACACATAATCCCGCCCCCACCACATTACCACACGAGGCTCCGTCCCCACACATTACCACACGAGGCTCCGTCCCCACACATTACCACACGAGGCTCCGTCCCCACACATTACCACACGAGGCTCTGTACCCACACATTACCACATGAGGCTCCATCCTCACACATTACCACACGAGGCTCTGTGCCCACACATTACCATACGAGGCTCCGTCCCCCCACATTACCACACGAGGCTCCGTCCCCCCACATTACCATACGAGGCTCCGTCCCTCCACATTACCACATGAGGCTCCGTCCCCACACATTACCACACGAGGCTCCGTCCCTCCACATTACATGAGGCTCCGTCCCCACACATTACCACACGAGGCTCCATCCTCACACATTACCACACGAGGCTCTGTCCCCACACATTACCACACGAGGCTCTGTGCCCACACATTACCATACGAGGCTCCGTCCTCACACATTACCACACGAGGCTCCGTCCCCCAACATTACCACACGAGGCTCTGTCCCCACACATTACCACATGAGGCTCCGTCCTCACACATTACCACACGAGGCTCCGTCCTCACACATTACCACACGAGGCTCCGTCCCCACACATTACCACATGAGGCTCCGTCCTCACACATTACCACACGAGGCTCCGTCCCCCAACATTACCACACGAGGCTCCGTCCCCACACATTACCACACGAGGCTCCGTCCTCACACATTACCACACGAGGCTCCGTCCCCACACATTACCACACGAGGCTCCGTCCTCACATATTACCACACGAGGCTCCGTCCCCACACATTACCACACGAGGCTCCGTCCCCACACATTACCACACGAGGCTCCGTCCCCACACATTACCACATGAGGCTCCGTCCTCACACATTACCACACGAGGCTCTGTCCCCACACATTACCACACGAATCCAGTTTGCTTTTGATTTTAGACTGTGAATAAAATGTATTAGTATTATTCTGATTTTTAATTATTATTGTTATTAACTTCATTTTAAGTTAATTTACCACCTGCGTAAGCGCTATTGAATGTTGTCACCATTTACTTTAGTTTAATCACTAGCAGCATTAATTAGATAGCAATGAGCATGCCAAGCGTTAGCTGGCTGGAAACAGCTAGTAAATTTATATAATTTATACAATGTAATTTTCTGGATTTTATTTTTGATATTCTGTATCTCAATGTTAAAATTAACCTACCCTTAAAATTATAGACTGTTCATGTCTTTGTCAGTGAGCAAACTTATAAAATCAGTAAGTGATCAAATACTTATTTCACCACTGTATTAAGTGGTATTAAAATATAGACAGAGACAATTCTCATTACTTTGCACTCTGGCACAAAGTCAACAACTTTTCTTTGCATTGTCTGGTGGGCATTCGGCATGAAACCTTCCAACATGCTAAGTATGGGATCACTCTTGATCAATAAAGCCCTTTCTACCTAATCAATCCCTCAATATTCCTTTAAATGTTTCTCAATATGGAAAACTGAAGAAAGGCTGAAATGACTCTGAACACTATTTCTGTGTTTAAGAAATTAACAATCATTTCCTTGTGTTTTTTTTAGCATTGAGAACATGATATTATTTCCCCCTGGAACTGATAAGCTTGTTTTAGGTATACTTTTACATTTTCTATGAGTTTATGGTTAGAATACAATGTGCAATGTTCCAACCACTTGGACACTGAATTTATTGACATGGAGCCAAATCCCACACCTGGAAGAATTCAGAGATAATACCGGCTGAAGAGAGCCCAGTGACAACTTAATGGACTCCTGCTGTGGTATTTGTGGAATAAAAGATGCTGAGGCAAAAACTGAAGCATTTATTTTCAAAGCAGGAGGCTGATATTATCCCATCACAATGCAATGACACTCCAAATTTTTTCTTCTGTGTCAATTTATTAACAAAATATATTTAATGAAATGTTGTGAAATGTCTATATAGAACTGACTTTTTGCTCTTGTCACTAAATGAAACTGCATATTAAACATGTCAAGTGGAGCACCATATGAAATCATTTAATGTACAAACCAGCGCCAAGAATACTCCAAAGATCTCTAATAATAAACTGCTATAACAAGAATTTCAATGCATCTATATGCCGATCTGCAAAGATTTGCGCATTGATGCTGTCAGTGTATATTATAATTCACTATGTGGTACTTTGCTTACAAAGAATTTCTTCTAAAAATCAAAGTTAGAACATACTCTAATGGTTTTGCCATGTTTGACCTTATATATTGAGGGCATAGGCATATTGGATCTGACAGTCTTAATTAAAGCTAAAAAGTTCTATAAAGACACTCAAGCATGAATTCAATCAGTAGAAATGTGGTCACAACATCTCATCTTCAAAAATATTTTTTTTTCCATGAAAGTAAATATTCTGATTTAGAAGTCTGCTCAGTTTTTGCTGCAAACCAGTCATTTCTAAAAGTCACATATGCCAAACTCAGACCTACAGGCCAAATCTGGCTGCATGATGATTATATTTAGCCCAAAATGCCGGCCGAGTCCCCCGAGTATAGTTGGCCCTCAATGCACTTTCACCCGGCATCGCACTTTCAACTATATCGGCATCCTGGATGGCAGAAACAAAACAGATACAGCCCCCAGGGTGGCAGAAACAGGACAGGACCTCGTAACTTATTAGTTGACCACAGACTAAGAGAGAATGATGCTCAGGCATCTTCCCATTGGTAGGCATTACTTAAGTATCAGGTGCCACTTGGCAATAGGCTGGGGACACATTAGGAATGTGCACACTGTCTCTTTAAAAATCAGGAAGAGCAGGCGCCGTCACCCTAAGCAAACAGACAGGAAGTATACTGCTCCATACAGCATAATGGGTCCCACATAGTGCTCCATACAGTATAATTGCCCACATTGAGCTCCATATATTATAATGGTCCCCATAGAGTGCTCCATACAGTACAATGCATCCCACATAGTACACTATACAGTATAATGGGCCCCACGTAGTGCTCCATACAGTATAATGGGCCCCACATTATGCTCCATACTGTACAATGGGCCTCATAAAGTGATCCATACACTATGTGGGGCCATTATACTGTATGGAGCACTATGTGATGCCAATTTTAATGTATGGTGCAGTATGTGGGGTCATTATACTAAGGAGCACAATGTGGGGCCATTATACTATATGGAGCACTATGTGGGACCATTATACTGTTTGAAGCACTATGTGGGGCCTATTATATTTTATGTAGCACTATGTGGTTATATTTTATGTAGCGCTATGTGGGGCTATTACACTCTATGGAGCACTCTGTGGGGTGCATTATACTGTATGGAGCACTATGTGTGGTGCACTACACTGTATGGAGCATTCTATGGGGCTCATTATACTGTATGGAGCACTATGTGGGACACGTTATAGTGCATAGAGCACTATGTGGTGCCATTATACTGTATGGAGCACTATGTGAGGCAATTATACAGGTTGGAGCACTATGGGAGACCATTATACTTTATGGAGCACTATGTTGTCCCATTATACTGTATGCAGCACTGTGTGAGGCCTATTATACTGTATGGAGCACTTTTTGGGGTAAGTATACTGTATGAAGCACTATGTGGGGCCCCTTATTACTTCACATGATCTAGACCCTATGCTATAGAATTATAGAATGTCAGAGTTGGAAGGGACATCCAGGGTCATTGTATCCAACCACCTGCTCAATGCAGGATTCACTAAACCAACTCAGACAGATGTCTGTTCATCCTCAATTTGAAGACTTCCATTGAAGCAGAACTCACCACCTCTCGTGGCAGTCTGTTCCATTCATTGATCACCTTCACTGTCAAAAAGTTTTTTCTAATATCTATTCTGTATCTTCTCCCTTTCATTTTCATTCCAGTGCTTCTTGTGTTTCCATATGCAAGTGAGAATAAGGATGATCCCTCTACACTGTGACATTCCTACAAATATTTGTAGACAGCTATGAAGTCTCCTCTTAGCCTTCTTTTTTGCAAGCTAAGCATTCCCAGATCCTTTAACTGTTTGTCATAGGACATAGTTTGCAGTTCGCTCACCATCCAGGTAGCTCTTCTCTGAACTTGCTCCAGTTTATCGATGTTATAGGGCCATTATACTGTATAGAGCACTATATGGGGCCATTATACTGTATGGAGCACTATATGGGGCCATTATACTGTATGGAGCACAATGTGGGGCAATAATACTGTATGGAGCACTTTGTGTGGCCATTGTACAGGTTGGAGCACTATGGGAGACCATTATACTGTATGGAGCATTATATACGCCCCCCGAGGAAGCAAGTGTGCCAAACGCGCGTTGGGATTTTCTGTCCCACGTTCAGGAGTACGTCGGTACAGTTGTATCATGTCATTTCTTTTTATTGTATTTGACCTTATCTTTCCCATGCACTAGTATGTCTCTAATCTACTAGGACTTCTTCCTGTATAACCCTCTACTTATTACTCTGTACTAATCCAGCAGATGGTACTTACTGGTCACATTAGTTACTGCGGCTAGGGGTTACACTACTCCCTATACCACTTATTGTACCTGTTGCACATAGCACTTTATTACCTTATTTATCTATGTGATTACATTTCACTCCAGAGTATTTAGTTTTATCTTCTATGGGAAACTATTTTACCACTTTGTCAGTAATGGTGATTGTGATTTGCTGTTTAGTATAAGTGCATTGGGTATCGGATATTATATTAAACCACCCACTTATTGGCTATTGCGGCTTTATTGTGTGGTCATATTTACTGCACTATTAGCGCTTTACAATTAATGTACCAACTACTTAGTATTAGTAAATAAGACTCATTTCTTTGCATAATAATTGTATTGGTTATTATATGCTCCTTACAAGTGAGCCACTTATTGGAATAGCCTGGGTAGCCTCATTGTGGAACTACATCTATTGTACTGTTGACATTTGCACTTTATTATTATTTGGTCTGTTGATTAGATCCGATGTGATACTATGAACCTTTAGGGTACTGTCACACTCTGCAACTTTCCAACGATCACGACCAGCGATACGACCTGGCCGTGATCGTTGGAAAGTCGTTGTGTGGTCGCTGGAGAGCTGTCACACAGACCGCTCTCCAGCGACCAACGATGCCGAGGTCTCGGGTAACCAGGGTAAACATCGGGTTACTAAGCGCAGGGCTGCGCTTAGTAACCCGATGTTTACCGTGGTTACCAGCGTAAAAGTAAAAAAAAAAAAAAACGTACATACTCACATTCCGGTGTCCTTCAGGTCCCTTGCCGTCTGCTTCCCGCACTGACTGAGTGCCGCCGTAAAGTGAAAGCAGATCACAGCGGTGACGTCGCCGCTGTGATCTGCTCTCACTTTCCAGCCGGCAGTCAGTCAGAGCGGGAAGCAGACGGCAAGGGACCTGACGGACACCGGAATGTGAGTATGTACGTTTTTTTTTTTTTTTAACTTTTACGCTGGTAACCACGGAAAACATCGGGTTACTAAGCGCAGCCCTGCGCTTAGTAACCCGATGTTTACCCTGGTTACAAGCGAACGCATCGCTGTCGCACACAACGATCCAGCGATGACAGCGGGAGATCCAGCGACGAAAGAAAGTTCCAAACGATCTGCTACGACGTACGATTCTCAGCAGGGTCCTTGATTGCAGTAGCGTGTCAGACACAGCGATATCGTATGGATATCGCTGGAACGTCACGGATCGTACCGTCGTAGTGACCAAAGTGCCACTGTGTGACAGTACCCTTAGCCTACATACTTAACTCTGTGATTTTCTACACTGACCATATAGAGAGATTCTGAGCTTATTGATTTATGAATGTAGTTTATCTGCAGTATTAAGTGGCTACTCTGATAAATCCTGGGACATCCTTCACCTGTACGCAGTACTAGTGTGTTGCCTATTTCTCTTTTTTATTGTGTCTCTTATTATTGTGTCTTTATCTATTGATAATTTCCTATTGTTGTTCAATCGTTTTTTAGAATATCTCTAGCTCAATTGTCCATTTCTTTTTGGGTTTTCTGTATAGAGCACTATGAGGGGCCATTATACTGTATGGAGCACTATGTTGTCCCATTATACTGTATGGAGCACTATGTGGGGCCATTATACAGGTTGGAGCATTATGGAGAACTTGTTTTGACCATTATACAGTATGGAGCATGTGGTGGAGCCATTATACTGTATTGGGCACTATTGTGGCCATTATACTGTATGGAAGGCAGTGTGAGGATTATGATTGGAGAATCATACTGTGATGAGGTCACCATTCTTTGTCAGAGGTATTGAGGGAGCGGGATACAGTAGGATTATACTTTATTATCTGTATTATTCAAGGTTTTTTATCTTTTGTTATTACATATTTAAATTAGGCCTGTAGACCATATGCTTTTTACTGTTCTTACATAACATATTATTTAAATATTTTATTCTAAGCTATATTAATTAAAATGTACTTTGTTCATGGGACAACCCCTTTAAGTTTGTTTCCCTATGAAAAAGTTCATTGTTATATTTGATAAGAAAAAATTCCCTTAATTGTAGACATTTTTTAAAATAAATATCAAGGTTGGTCTGTGACTTTTTCCAAGGTTTTAATTTTGGCCCACTGTGTATTTGAGATTGACATCCCTGCTCTAAGGTTATGTTCACACAGTTGAAAATCTACATAGAAAAACTTATCAGAACATACCGTTGTATTTCTGAACAGAAAAAAAAATGTTATTTTGTCAGCTCACCCACATGTAGACAGGAATCCGGAGAACGGAAGAAAGCGGTGCAGCAGGAAAACCAATCGATCACGAAGGAAGGTCCAGCTCCATGATATCCATAAACAATTATTTTTTATTCATAATTCATTAAAAAATCTTTTTGATACAATCGTCAAAAACGTCCCAAGCCCCTTATGAGGAGGTATATAGTATCATACGCATTTCAAACCTTGCAGTTCTTAATTATTGCAATGATTAAGAACCGCAAGCTTTGAAACACCTGGGTATTAATTTATTTTTGGTAATTTTGGTGGTGGTTATTGCATTCATTGAAGTACAAAACCCTCATTGTATGGGTGTTATAAATAAGGACAAAAACGTGTGATAACCTTTAGTTTAATGTAAAAATTCTTCCTGATAGGTTCGTTTAAAAAAGAAAATTACAATAAAGTGTTACATAAAAAAATAGCTCACGTATGTTTCTTATCCAAACAATATGTGCTATAAATACAGAACCAGTCAAAAGTCTGAACACACCGGTACATGCAATGGCTGAACACATATGGAGGAAAGTAAGATAGGTGAAACAAACCAAAATATGTGTAAACCTTGATTCCTCAAAGTATACCCTTTTTACACAGATGACAGCTTTACACCCCCTTGATATTTTCTCAAAGAAAAAGAGAAAAGGCACTGCAAGTGTGTTACCCTCAAAAGAAATGTATATGCTCTTCTGCTTGGGTTGTGATCTGGCACAGCTCCGTACTCGTACATACCTGATGAAATCAACCTGACTTTGAAACGCGTTCTCTGAATGAAGATCTGGAGAACATACACCATTGTCGTTACTCTGTGGCAGCGACCCGTGAATTTCTGCTCTTTTTCCTGTTTGGTTTGAATTCATATTTTCTCAAGAAGCTTCATCAAGTAGTCACGTGGAATGGCTTCCAATGAACAGGTACAGATGAACAGGTCAAGTCTTCAGTAAAATAGCACCGGTGATTCATAGCTGATGAACCCCGATCACCTCACTTACAGCACCACTCGCTGCATGAGAAAGTGAGGTCAGTGGGACTGATCAGCTATGAACCACCAGAATTATTTTACTGAAGACTGCTGAGGTCGATCTGCGCATGCGCCACCACCAGCTCCATTTTCCTGAAGTCTGCCACCAGATCAATCTGAGCAAGCACCGCTCGCAGCTAAGACAACACAAGCATGACATTTAAATGAGAAAGAAGATAAATACACCAGAGGCAGTGGAGGGGCCATGGCAGAGCCGAAGATCCTACCCACAGTCCTGCCCCGATGCATGAAGATGTTAGGAAACTAAAATGATGATTTAACAAAAGCCAGACAGAGGATTTCTTCACTGAAGGTATCTACTAAATCAATATGACAGTGCCATTATGCCCATAACTTTAGGTTAACATGGATGATCGTGATGATAGATTCTCATTAATGTCAAAATTAAGAAATGCTTCTATAGCAATTTACAGAAATTTGTGCAGCTGGTATTTAAAGGCCACATTGAAAAGTTAGAAAAGTCCTCATCTTCCACTTTGTAAACTGGACTGCCCATGGGTCCATTGGACATAGGTCCCCCAGAAGCACGTGCTATAGCTATATTTAAAGTGAAACTGTCAGCATGATTTTGCTAAGTAAACTACAGACAGTGTCAGGCTGGCGATGTTATACTAATAAAAATGATACCTGAGATGAAGAAATCCATCTTGTAGTTCTTGTGTAATCAGTGTTAGAAGTTTTCAGTTAATGAGATGCTCATTGTCATGGGTTTAGGCTATGTGCACACGTAGGAAGGGTCCTCTGCGGGTTCTCCCGCAGCAGATTTGATAAATCTGCAGGGCAAAACCGCTGCGGTTATCCCTGCAGATTTATTGCGGTTTGTCTTGCTGTTTCCGCTGCGGGTTTACTCCTGCACTTGATGCTGCAAAGATCTACTGTTAAAAATAATTAAAAAAATGGTTATACTCACCCTCCGACATCCCGATCTCCTCGGCACTGCATGCAGTGATCCGGTTCCAAAGATGCTATGCGAGAAGGACCTTCGTGACGTCACGGTCATGTGACCGCGATGTCATCGCAGGTCCTGCTCGCATAGCAACCCTGCGACCGGACGGCCGCGTGCAGCGCTGAGAGGCGGGAGGACTTCAGGGGCCATCAGAATGTGAGTATATTATTATTTTTTATTTTAATTCTTTTTTTTACAGAAATATGGTTCCCAGGGCCTGGAGGAGAGTCTCCTCTCCTCCACCCCGGGTACCATCTGCACATGATCCGCTTACTTCCCGCTTGGTGGGCATAGCCCCATGTGGGAAGTAAGCGGATCAATGCGGATCATCGCCGCGATTCTGCACAAAGAAGTGACATGCTGCGGATTGCAAACCGCTGCGTTCCCGTGCGTTTTTTTCCGCCGCATGTGCACAGCATTTTCGGTTTCCCATAGGTTTACATTGAACTGTAAACTCATGGGAAACTGCTGCGGACCCACAGCTGCAGAAACGCTGCGGATCCGCAGCAAAATCCGCAACGTGTGCACATACCCTTACCGTGAGAGAGGAGCCAAAAGACCACAGCGTCCTCCTACTTCTGCACTGGTTAGAAGCACTTCACCTTCGTATTAAATGGTGTAAATTTATTTTGGCAGTGCAGGGGATAATCTGCTCTGTTGAGAGCTCCTGGAGCATTTGGGTTCTCAGCTGTGCAATGTTAGCCACTCCCATCTACTATATAATCTGGGTCCTTACTAACACTCATTGTGAGAGCGAGCGTTTGCTGCATAGCTAGAGGTTGTTTGTGGTGGTTATTAGGGTAGGTGTTTGGTGGATTTCTCTGTGACTGTTGCTAGGTTTTGAGTTTGTGATAATTCCCTTTCTTCTCCTACTTTGGTTTAACCCCATCCTCCACTCACCGATGCATCTCTCTTTTATTTGTGTGTGTATATTTGTATGTTTGGTATTTTTTGTTACACCTGTTTATATTACCTTGTTAGTCAGGTTGGGGTATTACGATACACTACTACTCCCCTTTTCTTATAGACTGAGGGTGGATTCAGGAGCCAGGGTAAGGTACGTGGCCCCGGCATTTTCACCATCAAATGTAATCTGGTGAACAGTGCAAGCTAGGGCTCCCATAGGATTAGGGACAGGGAAGCAGCCCCTGGTCCCGGGACACCCGACAATAATAGAGTCATGACACTCGTGCTCTGGGGCAGGACTGTAGGCAGAGTCTTATCGTCCTGCTCTAGGCCAGAGAAATCAAGGAAAGACCTGCACACAGGCCCACCCCAAAGCACAAACAGTCTGTCTCTATGATGAGGAACATGTTTGTACTTTTGGGTTGCCTGTGGGCAGGTCTTTCCTTGGTTTCTCTGGCTTAGAGCAGGAAGATAAGACTCTGCCTTCAGCCCCAACCCAAAAGAATGAGCATATTATTAATTGAAAACTTCTGACACTGATTACACAAGAACTACAAGGTGGATTTCTTCGCCCAGGTATCAATGTAATCAGTATAACAGTGGCAACATGACAATGTCTGTAGTTTACTTAGCAAAATCCTGCTGACAGGTTCGCTTTAAACTCATGCTATTTCCGGGAATTTCTTTATTCTAGTTGTAGGAGTGATCTAAAATGATCGACGTGACTACAACTGTAAAATTGTCATGACTTAAAAAAAAAAAAAAGCATACCTAAACTCTTTCAAATGAATCTTTATTTGTATTCCTTGTTATCGTTTTATGACCCTCGTCCTCATTTGCCGGTTTTATGCGGCCTCCACAAAATGATACTACAGAGGCAAATTAAATTGAACGGAGTGTTTCAGGTAACACGGGGTTCATTTTCCGATACGGTGCTAATCTTGAAGCCATAAATTCTGTTATGCAATCCACAAAGTGGCTGTGTTTTATTTTTTCAGACCAGATGTACATGTGTTTTCACAAACGATCCCACTTAAATATGGAACAAGTAATAGAGCTATTCAGTCCTCGTGCCAGAGTCAGGTGTGTTTTATTTCACAACATTTTCATGAAGCAAAAAAACGTTCAATTATTACCTCTTAAAACTTTTAGATAGTTAGCTCAACATTTTGTTTTGACTTTCTATTTGATTTTATAGTGTTTTTCGCAGGCTCGCTTCTCGTTGGAATGCCCGTGTGAGAATAAACACATCATTGTTTATAAATTGTAAAGTCAATCTCTGTCCCCTTTTTAATTAAAAGACAGGATCTTTATATGAACGCAGGGTTTATAAATATACAAATTAGTACATAAATGTACATTGTTTTCGGTCTTCGTTGCTGCACATTAGAAAATGGTTTTACCTTTGATGCTAGCTGCCGTTATAACCTTGGGGTGCATGTAAATCCAATTATTAAGGTACCAAGCTATACTATAGCTTCATTTGGTCCAGAGCTACAGTATACTATGATACAACTTTGATAAATGTGCAAGGCTTAACATTTTTTACACATTATTTTCAATCAATATGTTGTGACTTTTTCCAAGATTCCATCGCTCCATGTCACACTGAATAGTGGGTGGGAAAGTGGATGTGGTTAGATAGATAAATAGGCTTAAAGAGGTCATCCACACTGGGGATAACTTCAATTGGGTTCAATTAAAAATTTTGCAATGTTTGACTTCTATAGTCTCTGTATCGCACCATCTATTTATGGCTGCATAATGGGTTAACTTAGAATCCATCAGTCAGTCTGCTATGATGATCTGACAGGGAGTTTTAGAGTTTTTTTTTTCTAATTTTAGCTACTATCAGCTGATTTATGACCACAGATCACATCAAAGTTGAATATGCTGGGAGACAAAAAAAACTCTAAAAGTCAAAGGGTGCAAAAGTTTGAATGAAACCCAATAGCAAAAGTGACTTATAATTCCAAATGCATGCATGTAAGTAAAAAAAAGTCCCCAAAGGTGAGCAACCCCTTTATGCAAAATTTATGAACTGAGAGATTTTAAAAGTCTCCCAAAAAATGTTCACACCAGTAGGGAATAGACGTAAAAAATGGAGTAACATCTCTAGAACTGTTTCTAAAGATGCGCCAAATGTATCAAACTTGCGTAATATGTTGAGAAATTTGACACAAATAAAAAAACAATGCAACTGCAATAAAAAACTGACTTCAAACATTCTCTCATGATGAATTTCTCTCTATATGTATGGAAGTATTGTAAGTGAGAATATTTTAGCACATTTGTTCCCCAGTGGAGCCTGTTAAACAATGCATAGGTAGCATTTAGAATCCGTGCAACAGGGAACTCATGTGAACATTCCCTAAAAAATGATTTTTTTTTCAGGAAGAGAATAAAATTAGTCAAAAGTTTACAAAAACTGTTTTAATTTTTGCTTCTATGGTAACAAAGTAATTTTAGTCTGTAATATAATTTCCAGAATACTAATACTATAATTCTTTCCTTTATGGGAAAAGTTGAAATGCCTCGAGATCACATACGAAAGTTTGATACAATCTTTAATCTTTTCTTGACTAATACAATCATGCATTGTATGGATGGATGTATTGTACAATGATGGATCCTAATGATAAGAACGTATAATGGAAAGACTTAAGGTACCGTTACACTAAACGACTTACCAACGATCACGACCAGCGATACGACCTGGCCGTGATCGTTGGTAAGTCGTTGTGTGGTCGCTGGGGAGCTGTCACACAGACAGCTCTCTCCAGCGACCAACGATCAGGGGAACGACTTCGGCATAGTTGAAACTGTCTTCAACGATGCCGAAGTCCCCCTGCAGCACCCGGGTAACCAGGGTAAACATCGGGTTACTAAGTGCAGGGCCGCGCTTAGTAACCCGATATTTACCCTGGTTACCATTGTAAAAGTAAAAAAAAAAAACAGTACATACTCACATTCTGATGTCTATCACGTCCCCCGGCGTCCACAGGGTTACGCGCTGCTGCTCAGAGTTTCCTGCACTGAATGTGTCAGCGCCGGCAGTAAAGCAGAGCACAGCGGTGATTTTGTGCTAAATGTGATTATGGGTCAACTCTGCCTACTACCTGTTAGGGCTAGCGGAACACACCAAATAATATAAAGGGAGATAAGAGGTGCGTTCGCAGCCCGGGGACCCCCGTGCAGAGATGGAACCTGCTCCTGAGTAATGGCGGATGGACGCTTGATCATACGTGGGTTTAGACCTCACCCAGTGTGAAAGGAAGTGAACTCTGTTGTTTCACATATATGCTGCGCCCTTGTTAGCAGTCACAGGGTGCAGCTGAAAGACACTAGTGGGATCCCTATGAATCACCCCCACTAAACTGGTGATAGAACTCGCTCTGACCCTCGGTGGCTTTTGAGCCCGCGCCTGAGGACGCCCTGAGTCAGATGCTGAGTCCAAGTGGGAATTCACACCCTACACTGACCAGTTGTCAGGACAGGACTAACTAAAACATTTACCGCACTGAGTGCGTACAGTGCCGCTCTGCTGGACGCCACTAACCACCCTAATTAGGGTCAGGAAAGCGCACTGATTGCGCATAGTGTCACACTGGCGGTCGCTGCTAATAGACGCTGTAGCTTGTGCCTAGTGCTGTATGGCACAGTCTGGCACTAGGTAGCTCAATCACCCAAGTACTTTCAACAATACTAGGGATGGGAATGATTAAGGAGCTTTCACCAGATTCAGTCATACATCCACACACACACAATTTCAGTTTTACACTAGCACTTGGCCGAGCGGCCATGCGAACCTTTTATAGCTGTAGCCTTCCAGGACCTTCCTAGTGATCCAATCGGAGACGCTACAGGACCTAAGCATGTGACCCCCGACCTCCAATGAGAGGTCGTCCAGTAGAAGAAAAGCAGGACTTAGTCCCTGGAACGTCTGCTCACCGCTGATCAATGCCGGTTACAAAGGCTGAGCCTGGAAAGGCAGCTGTAACCAAATGCACAGTATCTGCTTGAGCCAGAAGCTGGGATCGACGTCTCTGCTGAGCAGGCTTCACTGTGGCTGGAGGAGAATGGGAGACCGCAGCGGACATGGTTTGAGATTTCCCCTGTGCAGCGGCGGGCATTCGACACCTATCACTACCCCATTATGGCAGTATGCATGGCAGGGACTCTGCTATGGCAACACATTTACAGTTGGCAGATATGGCTCAGGAAAGCATGTGTGACACTCCTAGTTTTTATTATTTGACTAGATGGTGGCCCGATTCTAACGCATCGGGTATTCTAGAATATGCATGTCCACGTAGTATATTGCCCAGTGACGTAGTATATTGCACAGCCACATAGTATATTGCCCAGTTACGTAGTATATTGCCCAGTGACGTAGTATATTGCACAGCCACGTAGTATATTGCCCAGTTACGTAGTATATTGCCCAGTTACGTAGTATACAGCACAGAGCCACGTAGTATATTGGCCAGTTACGTAGTATACAGCACAGAGCCACGTAGTATATTGCACAGCGACGTAGTATACAGCACAGAGCCACGTAGTATATTGCCCAGTTACATAGTATATTAATAATAATAATAATAATAATCTTTATGTATATAGCGCCAACATATTCCGCAGCGCTTTACAGTTTAACAGTTTCAAACACAACAGTCATAGGTAACAATGTTAACAATACAGTAATAAAGCAAAATAAGACAAAATAAGACGACCCTGCTCGTGAGAGCTTACAATCTACAATGAGGTGGGGGAGATGCAAAGCACAGGTGTGTATTTACAATGATGTGTTTACAATGATGGTCCAGCCATCTTCAGGGGGTGGGGGGTAGATGGAGATAGTGAATGGGCTACACAAACAAACCTAAAATGACTGATTAGGGAACGTGATAGGCCGCTCTGAACAAATGAGTTTTGAGCGAGCGCCTAAAACTATGCAAGTTGTGGATGGTCCTAATATCTTGGGGTAGAGCATTCCAGAGGATTGGCGCAGCACGGGAGAAGTCTTGGAGTCGGGAGTGGGAGGTACGGATTAGTGCAGAGGTTAGTAGAAAGTCGTTTGCAAAGCGCAGCGGTCGGCCAGGCCGATAGACAGAAATGAGGGAGGAGATGTAAGGGGGTGCCGCACTGTGGAGCGCTTTGTGGGTGAGAACAAGTAGTTTGAATTGTATCCTGTAATGAATGGGCAGCCAGTGTAACGACTGGCGAAGAGCGGACACGTCCGAGTAACGATTAGCCAGATGGACGACCCTAGCTGCTGCATTAAGGATAGACTGGAGAGGGGAAAGTCGCGTGAGGGGAGGCCAATTTATAGAGAGTTGCAGTAGTCCAGACGGGAGTGGATTAGGGCGACAGTGAGAGTTTTTGTTGTCTCCATGGTGAGAAAAGGGCGTATTCTAGAGATGTTCTTTAGGTGTAAGCGGCACGAGCGGGCAAGAGATTGTATGTGGTAGGTGAAGGAGAGATCGGAGTCAAACATAACACCCAGACAGCGTGCCTGCTGCCTAGGCGTTATTATGGTGCCACCCACAGAGAGGGAGATGTCAGATTTAGGGAGGCTAGTAGAAGGCGGGAGCAGAAGAAGTTCAGTTTTGGAGAGGTTGAGTTTCAGATAGAGAGCGGACATGATGTTAGAGACTGCAGACAGACAGTCAGTGGTGTTCTGTAGTACAGCGGGGGTAAGGTCATGGGCTGACGTGTATAGTTGTGTGTCATCAGCATAAAGATGGTACTGAAAGCCAGATCTGCTGATGGTCTGTCCAATTGGGGCCGTGCAGAGGGAGAAGAGAAGGGGGCCAAGGACTGAGCCCTGAGGTACCCCGACAGTGAGAGGAAGAGGAGATGAAGGGGAGCCGGAGAACAGAACACTGAAGGAGCGTTCAGAAAGATAGGAAGAGAACCAGGAGAGAGCAGTGTCCTTAATGCCTAGTTACTGGAGCCTAGAGAGTAGGAGAGGGTGGTCAACAGTGTCGACAGCTGCAGAAAGATCGAGGAGAATGAGCAGAGAGTGGTCACCGTTACATTTTGCTGTCAGAAGGTCATTGGTCACCTTGATGAGTGCAGTTTCTGTTGAATGTAGGGGGCGGAACCCGGACTGTGAAGGGTCTAGGAGGGAATGAGTGGAGAGGTAACGGGTATATTGCCCAGTGACATAGTATATTGCACAGCCACGTAGTATATTGCCCAGTTACATAGTATATTGCCCAGTGATGTAGTATATTGCCCAGTTACGTAGTATATAGCACAGAGCCACGTAGTATATTGTACAGCGACGTAGTATACAGCACAGAGCCACGTAGTATATTGCCCAGTAACGTAGTATATTGCCCAGTTACGTAGTATATTGCCCAGTTACGTAGTATATTGCCCAGTTACGTAGTATATTGCCCAGTGATGTAGTATATTGCCCAGCCACGTAGTATATTGCCCAGTTACGTAGTATATTGCCCAGTGACGTAGTATATTGCCCAGTGAAATAGTATATTGCCCAGTGACGTAGTATATTGCCCAGTTACGTAGTATACAGCACAGAGCCACGTAGTATATTGCACAGCGACGTAGTATACAGCACAGAGCCACGTAGTATATTGCCCAGCCACGTAGTATATTGCCCAGTTACGTAGTATATTGCCCAGTTACGTAGTATATTGCCCAGTGACATAGTATATTGCCCAGCCACGTAGTATATTGCCCAGTGACGTAGTATATTGCCCAGTGACGTAGTATACAGCACAGAGCCTCGTAGTATATTGCCCAGTGATGTAGTATACAGCACAGAGCCACATAGTATATTGCACAGCGACGTAGTATACAGCACAGAGCCACGTAGTATATTGCACAGCGACGTAGTATACAGCACAGAGCCACGTAGTATATTGCCCAGCCACGTAGTATATTGCCCAGTTACGTAGTATATTGCCCAGTTACGTAGTATATTGCCCAGTGACGTAGTATATTGCCCAGCCACGTAGTATATTGCCCAGTGACGTAGTATATTGCCCAGTGACGTAGTATACAGCACAGAGCCTCGTAGTATATTGCCCAGTGACGTAGTATACAGCACAGAGCCACGTAGTATACAGCACAGAGCCACGTAGTATATTGCCCAGCCACATATGTCACAGGATAAAAAATAAAAAATAAACATATACTCACCTTCCAAGGGGCCCCTTCTAGTTCTGTCGCCTGTGTTTGGTTCAGGCGGCAGCTTCCGGTCCGAGGGTATGATGACGTCGCGGTCACATGACCGTGATGTCACTGCAGGTCCTTCTCGCGCAGGGCCTGTGATGACGTCGCGGTCACATGACCATGATGTCATGGCAGGTCCTTGTCACACACCAACCTTAGCACCGGAACTTGCCGCTTGCATGGACCGGTCACAAGAGCGTCGGAAAGGCGGCGGAAGGTGAGTATATAATGATTTGTTTTGTTTTTTTAATTATTTTTAACATTAGATGTTTTTACTATTGAGGCTGCATAGGCAGCCTCAATAGTAAAAACTTGGTCACACAGGGTTAATAGCGGCGGTAACGGAGTGAGTTACCCGTGGCATAAGGCGGTCCATTACTGCTGGCATTAACCCTGTATGAGCGGTGACTGCGGGGAGTATGGAGCGGGCGCCGGGCAGTGACTGCAGGGGAGTAGGGAGGGACTAATCGGACTGTGCCCATCGCTGATTGGTCGCGGCAGCCATGACAGGCAGCTGGCGAGACCAATCAGCGAATGAATATCCGTGACGGAAGTTGCCGAAAGAAAGACGGAAGTACCCCTTAGACAATTATATATATAGATGGTTTGACAGGTTGTGCGTATTTCAGATTTCCAAATGTTGGATAGTATGAGAGAGCCAAATTACATTATGTAGATTTCCTTACAACACAATATGTACTCGGTTCTTACAAGGAAATATGGGATTTGTAAACCCGCTTACTTCCAGCTGTTTAAAAACTATGTAAGAACTACTATAACTACTAATATTATACTCATGTTTGAGTTCACACAAAGAATTAAGTTTTTTTTTTTTAAGTGAAAAAAGCTTGATCCATTAAAGGGGTTTTCCATCTTTGGGAACCCCTTACGCAGCTGCAGTTTGTTTTAAAGAAACCATGCTTTACTTAAAATCCCTGTGTCCAGCGCTCATTCTCTGATGCTGCTCTGATTCTCAGTGTCTGTTATTATCTGCAGCGCTGACATCAGGGGACTAATGGGACTAATGGGTGGGTCATTATACAGGTGGGTACTATTGTTGTGGCCATCATACACTGTGGCTCTACTGTGGGGGCCATCATACAGTGTGACGTGCATTATACTGTGTATAGGGTAGCTGTAGGGACATTATACTTTGTAAAGTGGAGTTATAGGAAAATCATACTGTGTATAGGAGAGCGGTGGGAACATCATACTATTTATAGGTGAGCTGTGGAGACATCATACTGTGCATAGAGGAGCTGTGGGGACATCAAAGTGTGTAGAGGGGAGCTCTGGGGACATCAAAGTGTGTATAGGGGAACTCTGGGGGCATCATACTGTGCATAGGGCAGCTGTGCTGTGGGGACATCAAACTGTGTATAACAGCTGCAGGGACATCATACTGTGTATAGGGGAACCGTGGGAGCATCATACTATGTATAGGTTAGCTGAGTGGACATCATACTGAGTATAGGAAATCTATGAGGACATCATGCTGTGTATAGAGAGCTGTGGGGACATCAGACCATATAAAGGATAGCTGTGGGTCCATCATGCTGGGTAAAGTGGAGCTGTTGGACTTAGGGGACATTTTGAAATGTTAAGTGCACAGTGCACACTTAAAAAGTATTATACTCAGGGTACTGTGGCCATCAAAGGTGCATGTGGGGCATTATTACTTTCTATGGGCAAATTGTGGGCACTGTTTTCTAGGGCACTAATATTTTCTAAGGGGGGATGTTACAATCTAGAGGGCACAAAGGATGCACTTTACTACAGTGGTGGGCAATATTAAGTAGGACACTAAGAGGAGCACTGTTTTTTTGTGTCAGATAGCAATTCCTGTAACAGAGAAATAGCAGCAGTGGCTCAGAATTGGGGAGACAATTGGGCTGACATCTACACAAATTGAGGAGTTTGTGCAGGTTGGGAATAGATGGGGACAGTGCTCCAAATTTAACAAGTCAAATGTGTCTTTGTTGTAAACTCTGCAGATGAGTCTTGGCACCTGTGAGTCACAATCTGTAACTGTACTGTATGTTTTCTGACGGACTGGTATCTACCACTAAAGGGCCACATTATGGAGGTAATATCGGTGTTGTCTTCATATACTGATCTATTTTCAGTAACAGCGCAGTCATCTGCTGAGGTTCCCTTACACCCACGGTTAGGGTGCACCACCGTTGCAGTAAACATGGTTACCTGTTTAGGATTCCACTCAGATGTTTCACCTCCCCTAAGCTGAAGCCCTAGCTACACCTCTGGCTACTGTACATATGTGTCCACCAGAATTTATATAATAAATTAGACGTTTTTTGAGGAAATTAAAATAACCCAATGGGGTGCTATAATGAGTACAAAACAACAGTATCAAAATATTTTTAAAATTTAAATTGAAAATTGAAAATAAATATTAAATTTCAGGACGGCTCTTCTGTACATTTTACGCTATTTTGTGAAAACAAAATCATATAAACATTTTATACTATTTAATGAATGGTTATTTATTTCGGCAAATGAGCATATAAAATGTAATGCCAGGAGACGGAGCAGTGCGCTGTTTGCTGGTTTAGTTATTACGTCTTAGATTATAAAATCGTTAGCATACTGTAAAGACATCTAAAAACAAACTGGAGATTAAGGGATTACTTGGTGGTCATCACTTCCTAACTTGAAGCTTTCTATTCACTCGCTTTTGCTTGGGGAGAATCATTTAGCATAATTAGCTACTGTATCAACATTTGCACTTTTGTGGTTTTTGAGGGATGTTTAGGAAGTATTAAGAATTTTGCAAAGTAAATTTCAAGACGGTTAAACTACTTGCATGAGAAAATGTAGGCTAAGAGCGAAGACAGTTATTTTTGGAATATACTAACTAGATTTTGATAATCTATGAAAAATATATTATTTATAGAGATTAAAGGATTTCTATGGGATTAACATTCAGTTTATAAAGTGCTCACTGTGATGAACACTGAGGGTATGTGCACACGTCAGGATTTCTTGCAGAAATTTTTTGCGTTTTTTTCACGTTTTTTTTTTAGCATTTTGCAAGCGAAATTAGCTTGCAGAATGCTAAAGTAGATCAATGCATTCCTAGGTGTGCGGAATCCCTGGAATTCCGCAAATTTAATGAACATGTTGCTTTTTTTCCGCGATGCGATTTTTTTGCGTAAAAAAATGCAACATTTGCACAAGAAATGCGGAATACACTGTAAATAATAGGAGGCATATGTAAGCGTTTTTTTCGCGTTTTTATAGCGAAAAAAAACGCAAAAAATACTAAACGTGTGCACATGGCCTAAGAGTAAATTGACCTGTGGCAGATTTGTTTTAGAAATGTCTGTGTTTGCCATAGTTTTCATACTAGTGCTTGCTAAAGTGACCCCATTTGGATGAATGAAAATTATTTTCTGCTGTAGATGATTTTGCAACAAATCTGACAAATGTGAATATATTGTGATGTTAAGTGTTTATGTATAATAGGTCTCAAAGATGAAGTGACCTAAATGTGTAAAGGGACCTGAAGGCTCCACTGCAACACAGCAGGACAACAGTACCATAAGCGACATGAGAGATTTTGCATGTGGCGGAAGGGGGAGTTTCAGAATAAGAAACTGATAAACATGTTTTTGAACTACCATTTCTGCAGATCTGTGCTCTATGTGTGGTTTTAATTTTTTTTCATTACACGTCAACTCTCATACCGCTTTACCGCTGGACACAGATGGAGGACCACATTTTCATAAAAATAAATTGTACATTTTTAGTACTGTGGTGTTTACTGTAATGAAAACTACATTTTAATTTAGACCAGTGTGAGGCATATCTTATTACGTTACTGTAGCAGATGCATATAAATCATCCTATTCATATGATAGCCAAAAGCTGGCTATAAGGCAGAGACTAAGGGCCCGATTCTTCAAGGTGTTTCCACTAGAATTCTGGCATAAAACACCTTGAAAGGTCACAAAATTGTGTGACTTTTGGCATGTTACGCCAGTTCTGGCCCCCTCCGCCAAAGTGGGTATAGTTAGAGCGGGATGGGATGTGGCAAAGGTCAACCATCAAATTCATCAAAATTTAGGTCACTTCATTGGTGCAAATTACACCAGAAAACGCTTGAATTCATGGGAAAATGCAAATTTCAGGAAATTTGTTTCAAACTCGATCCTCCGTGGATCGATCCACTAATCTCTACTTGGCAGTAGATAGTATTTGTTTCCTAGTGAGGCCAGTGGGGCCCAAGTACAAAAGTAAAATAAACCCTCCTGTAGACAGTGGTGTACCTACAACAGAGGCACACTATGCAGTTGGTATGATGTTTGTGATTGAAGAGGCCTTGACATTGAATATTAAGTGCTTGCTGTATAAATCCATAAAACGTTAGCTCCTACTAGAGTCAGCTACATGTAGTCAGAATTCTGTCCTTTATCCTAGCAGAAACAGCTGAGCGCAATCCTTTTTTGCTAACATTAAGTACAGCAGGTCAGTTGTCAATTTTACAAAGATTTCCTTATTTTCAACATTCGGTTCAGTTGGTCATTGGCAACATCTTGGGAGAATTTGTGTGGTCTCCCAAGATAAGCTACATACAATAAAGAGGAACAAGTAAGTACACACTCTTTGAATTCTGAAGTTTTAATGTATCAGGACAAATTAAATAAAGCAAATCTGGTCCTTGGAAGGGCTTACAATTCAATAAAAACAACCTCAACTCCACATGACAAATTAAACCATGTTATTAATTATTTACCAAAAAACTAGGCCAAAATGCAGAAGCAATGTGTGAACAATTAAAGGCACCCCATGGATCAGTAGCTTGTAGAACCTTCTTTTGCAGTGATAACGTGAAGTAATTGTTTTCTGCATAACATTATCAGTTTCTCATATCGTTCTGAAGGAATTTTGTCCCTGTTAGATAGTTAATATGAGGTGTCTGTGCTGATATGCTGTGCTTTGTTCTCACCAAATGTGGCACAGGCCAGTATAGCCACAAATATTTCCACTTTACTCTCATCTGTCCAAAGTACATTGCTCCAGAAAACTTGTGGTTTGTTTAGATGCAACTTTGCAAACTTTAGTCGAGTTGCCATGTTCTGTTTAGAAAAAGAAGCTTTCTCTTTGCAACTCTTCTAAACAAAGCCACGCTTGTTCGGTGTTTTTCTAATTGTACTATCTTGAACTTAGATATTCAACACTGTATATTAGATTAATTTTGAATCAAAATATTTTTTATTTTGGGGATGTGACCTACCGGCAGACGATGGGTTGTGCAATGGGGACTAATTTTGCACCCATTTATGCAAACTTGTTTATGGGGTGTTTAGAGTCCTCGTTTATCACCTCCTTCATGCTGCCTCTGGGTCACATCTCTTTTTATAAACATTTAATGATTTATTTTTCACAAGATAAGGTACTAATTCAGCAATTGAATTTGAACCTGTGAGGTCTGGTTTTTAATTCGACCTATTCTACAGCAGATATCCAATTTCCAGATCTCACAATCACATGAGATCCTACATGCAAGATTGTTACCATCCACAGATCTTAACAGCTATTTAGAATTCAGTAGTTGTCAATGGTCATCTCTCAAAATGGATCAAAAATGTCCCTTATGGCAAATATTGGCGGATCAGAAAGAACTGAACCTTAAATGAGGATTTTAATATGCAGGCATGTTTCCTACAAAAAAGGCTTTTGGCTGAAGGTTACCAAGAAGAAATCCTTACTGACAGCTATTGGAAGATCATATTGACTTTCCAGAAGGAATGTATTAAAAAAGAAAAAAACGGGAGATTAGAAAAGAAAAAAAAAGAAAATATGGAATGGATACATTTCAATATTGTCTTATCACATTTAATGAAGGCCATGCCTCCATTAGAAAGATATTATGCAAGCATTGATCTACTGTCAGTGGTGATCCGATTTTGAAGACGTTAATTCCAAAAAAAACAAATATATTCAATGAGTACCCACTGCAGATTGGGACACAACTTTCAGACACTACAGAGCAAAAATCTGAGTGCTAAGCTTAAAATAAATGACAATCTAAAGGCATGGAGTGATGTATCATATTCTGCAGTACGCTCAACTAACGATGCTGTCTCAAATACTAGCACCAAATTTAAGGAAACAAGTAGAAATTTAAGACATACATGTGAAACATGCCAGGGATTCCAAGAGTTTATATAAGAAACCCTGGTGCCAAGGAGTTTCAGAAGAAGCTCAACAATATAATAAGCTCTATCACGAGGGTACGGCATATAGCCCAGAACATATAAAGCTAAATTCTAGACCTGTAAAAGCATCTACTCAGGCATATAGAGACAGATCCCCACATAAAAACACAAATACCAGCCATAATATCAAGGATCACTCAGTAACATTACATAACATTAACTAACAATTAACAATTACTAACAGGGGAAAGATTCTGAGGAGCAACCAAGTCCATACTTAAAAATATTGTCCATATTGTCCATACTTAAAAATATTGTCATATCAAGCTTACTTTCCAGCTACTGAGGACTCAGTGGATGATATTTTAAACTTTTCTCTTGAAATAAATAATGAAAACATTACACAGTTACAAGCTTCAGAATTTAGCTTGCAAAACCTCTCCCCTTTAGAGATATATATTTTTTTTTTTTCATGGACTCTTCAAATGGTATAAGTTGCATGGTGCTGGTCAGATATGGCCTCGGTCAGATGTGACATCATTTGAAGTGACATCTTTTAAGTGTCATCAGAAATATAGCAGAAATAGTCCAGAAATCGGCCAGATGGTAAGACTAATCACTATCTTCTAAATTTACTTGCCTTTCTTTTCCTCCCCTGCTCTTTAACCATGCTCACATTTTCCCCACCATTTTTGCTCCACTAATCATCACTCTCCTTCACCCACCTGCTTCCCTTTCTCTGCTTATTCTCACTGCTGGCAACACATCCCCCAATCCTGCCCCACTGCCTCATACATTACTAATCCTCACCCTATCCTTCTCACACTATGAGAAACTATCGCAACCCCTCACACTTAAAACCTGTGTCACAGACCCCCACCATCATGCTTCCCCTCCCTGGGGCACTTTGGAATGCCCGCTCTATCTGCAACAAGCTCCACATGGTCCATGATCTCTTCACTTCCCGCAACCTTTCCTTCCTGGCCCTCACCGAGACCTGGCTGACGCCCCCTGACACGGCCTCACCTACAGCACTGAGTTACGATGGCCTCCAATTTACCCACACTCCTCGCTCTGGCAACAGACATGGTGGAGGAGTGGGTATCCTTTCTAAAAACTGCTCCTTCAACCCTATCCAACCCCCTCCCTCCCTTATCCTCCCTTCTTTCGAGGTTCACTCTGTCCGTATTTACGCTCCCTCCACTCTCCAAATGGCTGTCATATGCCGACCACCGGGTTCAGCCACTGCCTTCATCGACCAATTCTCCACCTGGCTCCTTCACTTTCTCTCTGCTGACATCCCCACCATCATCATGGGCGACTTTAATATCCCTACTGACACCCACCAGCCAGCAGCCTCCAAACTACTAGCCCTTACTTCATCCTTTGGACTCACCCAGTGGTCCTCCACAGCCACCCACACAGATGGACATACACTAGACCTCATCTTCACCGGCCTCTGTTCCATATCTAAGCTCACAACCTCTCCCTTCCCCCTATCTGACCACCATCTACTCACCTTCTCATCCTTGTCCTCCTCACCTGCCCCCCAGGTCCAGCCACTACCACATCCTCGCAGAATCCTTGCAAACCTAGACATTCACAGACTCTCAGACTCTCTCCTACCCCTGTCCTCCATATCTTCACTCCATGACATGGACAGGCCACCGCTTTGTATAACACCACCCTCACATCAGCCATAGACTCAGTCGCCCCTCATGCATGGCGAAGTGCAACGAACCAATAGGCCCTGGCATAACAACCCTGGCATAACAATCTCACAAAAAACTTCGACAAGCATCCAGGGTCAAGGAGCGGCGTTGGAAGAAAACACGCCTGCCAGACGAATTCACTGCTTTCAAACAAGCTACACTTGACTTCAAATCAGCCCTCACCTCTGCTAAACAGACCTATTTCGCTAACCTTGTATCTTCACTATCCTAAAACCCAAAACAACTGTTCAGCACATTTAACTCTCTCCTCCGCCCACCACTGCCACCTCCAACTCTCTTCATCTCTTCCGAGGACTTTGCCACCTACTTCAAAAACAAGATCGACCAAACAAGGCAAACCTTTACTTGTCCACCACCCCAACCACTCCATATACCAGACCTCTGCCCTTCTCTAATAACCTCCCTCTCCAACATCACTGAAGGAGAGCTTACTCACCTCTTTTCCAAATCACACCCCACCACCTGTGCACTTGACCCCATCCCTTCCCACCTGCTCCCCAACCTCACTACCATGCTCATTCCAGCCCTAACCCATCTCTTCAACCTATCGCTCTCTTCTGGTACCTTCCCCTCTGCCTTCAAACATGCCACCATCACACCCATCCTCAAAAAAGCTAACCTTGACCCAACTGCTATGCCGAGCTATCGCCCCATATCACTGCTCCCGTTTGCTTCAAAACTCCTTGAGCAGCATGTCCATGCTCAACTTTCCTCCCACCTCTTATCTAACTCTCTCCTTGACAACCTCCAATCTGGCTTCCGCCCCCACCACTCCACCGAAACTGCCCTGACGAAAATTACTAATGACTTAGTCACAGCCAAAGCTAACAGACAGTTCTCCATCCTCCTCCTTCTTGACCTGTCCTCTGCTTTTGACACAGTCGATCACTGCCTACTGCTACAGATTCTTTCTTCCCTTGGCATCAGAGACCTTGCCCTGTCCTGGATTGCCTCATACCTGTCCAACCGCACATTTAGCATTTCCCACTCCCACACTACCTCCTCATCCCACCTTCTCTCTGTTGGAGTCCCTCAAGGCTCTGTCCTAGGGCCCCTACTTTTTTCCATCTATACCCTTGGCCTAGGGCAACTCATAAAGTCCCATGGCTTCCAGTACCACCTGTATGCAGACAACACTCAGATCTACCTCTCTGGCCCAGATGTCACCTCCCTGCTGTCCAGAATCCCAAAGTGTTTGTCAGCCATATCCTCCTTCACCTCTCGCTTCCTAAAACTCAATGTAGACAAAACGGAATTCATCATCTTTCCTCCACCTCACATATCCCCCCTACCCGATCTATCTATTATGGTAAACGGCATCATGCTCTCTCCCGCACCTGAAATCCGCTGCCTCAGGGTAACTCTTGACTCTGCCCTGTCCTTTAAACTGCACGTCCAAACTCTTGCCACCTCATGTCGCCTCCAACTCAAAACCATTGCAAGAATCCGTCCCTTCCTCAGCCCTCAATCTACTAAAACTCTTGTGCATGCCCTCATCATCTCCCGCCTCGACTACTGCAACACCCTCCTCTGTCGCCTCCCCGCTAACTCTCTTGCACCACTCCAGTTTGTCCTCAACTCTGCTGCCCACCTAATCCACCTCTCTCCTCGCTACTCCCCTGTTTCTCCCCTCTGCAAATACCTCCACTGGCTCCCAATTCCCCAACGAATCCAGTTCAAACTACTAACACTGATCTACAAAGCCATCCACAACCTGTCCCCTCCCTATATCTCTGAACTAATCTCCCAATATCTTCCCTCACATAATCTTCGATCCTCCCAAGACCTCCTACTCTCCTCCACACTTATTCATTCCTCACACAACCGCCTCCAAGATTTCTCCCAAATATCCCCCATCCTCTGGAATTCCATGCCTCAACACGTCCGATTATCCACCACCCTCAGATCCTTCAGATGGAACCTGAAAACCCATCTCTTCAGGAAAGCCTACAGCCTACAATAACTGAGCTGCCGCCTCACCACCGCCAGAGCCGCCGCCTCACCACTGCCAGAGCTGCCGCCTCACCACCACCAGAGCCGCCGCCTCACCACCGCCAGAGCCGCCGCCTCACCACCGCCAGAGCCGCCACCTCACCACCGCCAGAGCCGCCGCCTCACCCCTACCTTCTGTCTGTCTCTTCCCCACTATCCCATAGAATGTAAGTCCGCAAGGACAGGGTCCTCTCCCCTCTGTACCAGTCTGTCACTGTAAACCTGTCTACTGTAAATGATATCTATAACCCTGTATGTAACCCCTTTCTCATGTATAGCACCATGGAATTAATGGTGCTATATAAATAAATAAATAATAATAATAATAATAAGTAGCTTAATTACTTCATCATCCAATTCAATAAAAGCAAAGATTTTACACACTCTAAACATCACTAGAAGTGGTCAAATAGACAAGAAAATCTTGAATTGAATGAAGACTCTCTTAAAGAAGAAACTAAAGCACTAAAAATCTAAATTTCATATATGGAAGATACGAATCGTAACAACAATATAAAAATCTGAGGCTTTCCAGAAACAGCACAACAAAGCAGTCTGATCCAACATATCAAATGGATAGTTCAAACAACCCTTCGATCAGTGACTTTGACATTATAAAAGATCAGCCTCACAGACGGCAAAAGTCTAGCTCCATACCAAAAGAAGCGAACAGAGACACGATTCTGAGATTGCCCTTCTTTCACGTCAAAGACCAATGGGTTATTTAAGGAAAAATAGATCTCTTCCTTCTTCTCTACAACTTGTAAGTGTACTTAGACATTTCAAAAGAAATGTTACAAGCAAGAAAAAACTTCTCAGAAGTGATATCCACTCTAAGATTAAACAACATACAATACAAATGGGGATTTGTGACCAAGTTGACCATATTTTTTACTGGGATAACTGTGATAATACAAAACCCTAAAGAAATCTGAGACTTTTTGGATTCCATAAAGAGTTTAAAGAAGAAAGAAAAATCCTCTACAAAGGAAATGGGTAACTGACAATATTTTGGTAATGAGTAATGGTTCCTTCCCAGGATATTTTTTCAATAGGATTATATCCTTCAAAACATTTTTCACTTCTATTCTCAGGAAGCATTTTGCGGAATATCTGGCAAAATTTCCCCTCCCCCTTTTTAGGTGCTCCCGGGATTTATTTTATTTTTGATCCAGACTACACCACTAGGTCTCTGAGAATTATCAGAAGACAGGTTCAAATAGTTGGAATGTTTTTATTTTGTTATTCTATTGTATGTTCGTTATTTCTGTAACTCAAAATTGTATAACTGTATAAATGTATAACTGCTATTCATTGATTCCTGGTCTTATAAAACAACTCACTCCAAAAGACAGTCGAATTTCTCACCTTAACTGTCAAAGGACTTATTAGTCCTTTGAAAAGGCACTTGGCCTGGAAGGAAGCATGCTCATCCAAATCAGACGTCATAGGATTACAAGAATCCAAATTCTGAAAAAGCAACTCATCTAAAATTCCAGCACAAAAAAATTCCACATGGACTCGGAACTAATTAGTACATGCCTCTGCTGACCAAAAAAAAAGCCGGGGTTAAAACAGCTATCAATGACACATTTTAATTTCAATTTATTTCTAGAAATCCCATCCACTATGCTGTAACATCTGGCAGCTGCGTACTTGAGGCTGCATAAACATGTAGCGTCAAATGCCAAAAGTGGGAAAGTACTCTTACTAGTGGATGACTATGATAAAATGTTACAAACAATTAATCACTACTTTACTTATAAAAAGATGACAAGACTAATATCTAGTAAGATAAAATCACAAAGAAACAAAATAAGAATTACATGAATAAATCCATAGGACATCTCTGATGCCTTCACTTCCTATTATTGGGCCCTATATAATGTAGAAAAGGATAAGAACACACCTCAACCCAATGACCAAATTATGAATCAATTCTTGACCATTATGCAGCTTCCAATACTGAATTAAGTCCAATTAGCTAAATTAATCACCTTTTAGAGTAGAGCAAGTCATATTTGTCATAAACAAACTGAAAGAAAATAAATCCCTCACTCCAGATGGATTTACAAATTAATATTATCATCAATTTAATACCCTTCTAGCCCTTCCTTTCGTTGATATGTTAACAATGCAATGAAAGAAGCAATTTTCTTTAAAGAAATACTAGAAGCCACTAAATCAGTCATAACAAAAGCAGGTAGCGATCACACAAGTATACCCACAGACTAATTTCTCTATTAAATTCAGATATAAAAATATATTCTAAGCTAATGGCACAAAGATTATCAAATATTCTCTCCGACCTGGTTCATTTGGATCAGGTTGGATTTATACTTGGTAGACAAACTACGGATGCAACAAGAAAGATCTTAAATTTAATCTCCTTCATAGAAAAAAATAAAATTCCCTCATTATTAGTTTCAATGGATGCTTTTAATCGGATCCATTGGGAATATACACTCACTGGCCACTTTATTAGGTACACCTGTCCAACTTCTTGTTAACACTTAATTTCTAATCAGCCAATCACATGGCGGCAACTCAGTGCATTTATGCATGTAGACATGGTCAAGACAATCTCCTGCAGTTCAAACCGAGCATCAGTATGGGGAAGAAAGGTGATTTGAGTGCCTTTGAACGTGGCATGGTTGTTGGTGCCAGAAGGGCTGGTCTGAGTATTTCAGAAACTGCTGATCTACTGGGATTTTCACGCACAACCATCTCTAGGGTTTACAGAGAATGGTCCGAAAAAGAAAAAAAATCCAGTGAGCGGCAGTTCTGTGGGCGGAAATGCCTTGTTGATGCCAGAGGTCAGAGGAGAATGGGCAGACTGGTTCGAGCTGATAGAAAGGCAACAGTGACTCAAATCGCCACCCGTTACAACCAAGGTAGGCCTAAGAGCATCTCTGAACGCACAGTGCGTCGAACTTTGAGGCAGATGGGCTACAGCAGCAGAAGACCACACCGGGTACCACTCCTTTCAGCTAAGAACAGGAAACTGAGGCTACAATTTGTACAAGCTCATCGAAATTGGACAGTAGAAGATTGGAAAAACGTTGCTTGGTCTGATGAGTCTCGATTTCTGCTGCGACATTCGGATGGTAGGGTCAGAATTTGGCGTAAACAACATGAAAGCATGGATCCATCCTGCCTTGTATGGAGCATCTTTGGGATGTGCAGCCGACAAATCTGCGGCAACTGTGTGATGCCATCATGTCAATATGGACCAAAATCTCTGAGGAATGCTTCCAGCACCTTGTTGAATCTATGCCACGAAGAATTGAGGCAGTTCTGAAGGCAAAAGGGGTCCAACCCGTTACTAGCATGGTGTACCTAATAAAGTGGCCGGTGAGTGTACATTTGCCACTGTATGAAAATTTGTATTTGAAGGTGAAACAGCATACAAGCTTTATACACATGTCCCTCCGCTAATGTCCTGATGAATAAAACTGTTTATCCAAAAGTTTCAAGATAAGTAATGCTACTAAAGCAAGGGTGCACCATCTAGCCCTTATTGTTCTCTCAAATTATGGAGCAATTTGTCGAATTAATAAGAGTAAATAACATAATCAAAGGTATCTTCACAAATAGTAGGCAATACAAAGTAAATGTATAAAGTGATGAGGTTATATTAACAATTACTGATCCTCTAAACTCTCTATGGGAAATTAATAGACACATGTCATTATTTTATAATTTCTCAGCAGAAAAGAAATATATACTATATACTATATGTAACCTAAACTTTTATTAAACCACCTTACTCACTTAAATGGGAGAAAGATCTAAACATTCAAATTAATATCTAGATGGTATTGCTCTCCTACTAGGTTACATTCGGTTTTGTCAAACCATTCAGACCTATGTTGGAGGGGTTGTGGTTTAAGAGCGTGCCTTTACCATATCTTCTGAGACTGTCCCAAAATTTGAACAATATGGAAAAAGGTCAGAATTTATTAATGAAAATTAACAATATTAACTTAACAATTCTGTTCGCCCCACACCTGTTATTACTATGTTTGGCGATAGATGACTTTCCTCCTAAGTCTAGATAAATCATAACAAATATATTTCAAGTATTAAAAATTTTATTAGCTACTAATGGAAATCAACAGTTATACCAATTATTGAAGATGTAATTAATAGCGTTTCAACTCGCAACACATTTGAATTCTCATTTGCGAAAAGAAATAATTACCTTCATCATTATAATAACAGATGGTACCTGTGGATTAAAGAATTTCCCTCTAAAGTCACTGCCTCCATCATACAAAATATGGAATCAAACAGGACCAGATTAACATATAATTATCGTTTAAGTATTGTAAAAGTGTTGGTTTAACAGATTTTAAGCTTTATAACTTTTTATCTTATAAATAAGCAAAGTATTTGAAATAAAACTGCATTCGTAGTGACCTTTATTTTCCTCTTTGTTCCTCTTCCTTTTTTTTCCCATACCCTTTCCTCACCAGTTTCCCCTATTTTCCCCATTTACCTATCTTTCCTTCCCTTTCTATATATTTATATATGCCGGTTTCCCCTTTTCCCTATTATTGTAAAAATCCCTTCAATAAAAACAAACTCATGAACGACACAGTATAATTTGTCATGTATTGTTGTTTTCATCTAAGTATTTACCTGATTTTCAGACCTTCTGAGGACCGCATATTATATTTTGTTGTGTTCTAATATGTAAAACCAAATAATTCAAAAAGATGTACTTTTTTATCATGACTGAAAGGATTTTTTTTTCAAGACAGTATATAAGTGCACTGGCTTCCCATAAAATTTGGAAATTGGTTCTATGATGTGGGTATGGCATCAGAAAACTAAACTGTAATGTTCACTGGGGGGAGAGACCAACAGTATATAATACCATGTAATGAAAAATAAATGTATTTTATAGGATTATTTACTTTGCATTTTTGTAACTCCTTTGAGTCAGTCTATAGTGCATAAAAATTAAAGCATAATGTAAGCAGAAATACAGCACAAAGTAGAAACTAATATTCCTCAGCCCTGCAGGATACTTCTAATGAGGCCACTTTACCTCAGTGTTCGATTTCACCTTATCATATCAACATTTCATGTTTTCTGATACATGATACCTGAGTTCAAGATTTAGGACCTGATCACTCACCTTTATTTGCTTCTGTAAATTGTGAACTTTTAGCCCTAATGCTGATTACACTGTACCCTTAAACATGCACTTTGTCCATCTGGTCTGCAGTTGTTGTTCACTGTGTGATGGTATTTTCAATTTCTAGATCTAAAACCTTATTATTTTATTAAATACAGTCATGGACAAAAAAAAGTGTTGGTACCCTATAAACTGTCCCAGAAAATTAAGAATTTCTTCCAAAAAATTATTGCAATTACATGTTTTGTTGTGCACATATTTCTTTACTTTGTGTGTATTGGTACAACGCAAGAAAAAACATAGATGAAAAGGCAAATTGGACATAATTTCACAAAAAAATGGGCAGGACAAAATTGTTGGCATCTTTCCAAAATTGTGTCATTCACACACACAAAGGGAACAGATGCTCTGAGCTTAATACCCTGACTAGGGTTGTGCTTGCTCTGGAACTCTACTGTGCTAACCGCACACATGTGGAACCAGATGCTAAGCCAATTGGTTAATTACCCCCACTGATGCTAGCTGCCTGCCTAAGTGTTCAGTCCCAAAGATAGACAGACATACAACACTTGCAGGCAGAGTTGTGGGAGCCTTTTATACCCAAAGCGCCACCTCAAACACTCACGCTGACATCGCCCGTGGGCCAATCTGGAGCTGCCACATCACCAGAGCAGGTGACGTCCGGGCACCAAAGAGAAGGCGCCACATCACGGACATGCTCAGTAAAGTGATTTCTGGACTTAGACTCCAGTACTCTATGCGGCATGTGCAATACAATGATTATCATAGACTTGACTGGGGAGCCAGCAGTAACCAAATGTGTGGCATGAGAATGAGCTAGATGCTGGGACCGACGTCCATGCGGAGCAGCAGTCCCAGTGGCCGGGACCGAATGGTAGAACACAGCACCTGACACGGCCCGAGTTCCATCCCGCGCAGTGGAAAATCCAGATGCCTAACAATTAAGACATCAGTTTTTCTGATGTACGAGAAAAACAGACCAATTATTCTTAGACTTTGATCAGAGTTTGATCAGTGTGGCCAAAGTGTCATCCATTTTTCTCATACGTAGAGAATGTAAAAAAAAAGAAAAAGTTCCTCCACCTTTTCAATTTTTGCCAGTCCATGAAAATCAGTCCGCACTCGGATGTCATCGATTTTGTCATGGACACACTGACTTGCATTGCCAATTTTTATCCGACCCTTGGATCAAAATCCGACATGTTCCTGTGATTCTCTGTGGACCGAGGAAAATCACAGACATGTGAATGGCCCCATAGACTTTCACAGGTAAGAGTGCTATCCGTGAAAAACACAGATAGTTCTTGTATGTGAAAATCAGCTAAGTAAGCACTAAAAGTAAGAAAAACCCTCAATGGTCACTGAAATAACTTGAAACTGACAAAAGTAATTTTCAATTTAAATTTCTTGAATATCAACTAATGCAAATTAGAAATTCAACATTCATTGCTTTTGAATTGTGGTTCAGCAGAAACATTTTAAAAAAACAAACTAATGTAAATGTCCTAGAAAGAAATGGAATGAAACTAATGAACTAACATTAATGAAAATGGAAATTACTACTTTTGTATTTTGAAACAATTGCAGAACATTTTATTACTAATATTTTTGTTAATAGAGGCTGGAATATTGCCTACAGGAATTCTCAAAATCTGCTATGGTCAGCCGTGTCCTAGCCTTTGATGCTGGCTCACAAGCCGAACCCGCATCTTTCTCTGCAGATGATGGCTGATTTAATCATAGATTTTCACTGATGCACTACTATGTATAGTACAAATTATCAAGTGATCAGGTCTCCTGAGGTTACGTTCCAGGTACGGAATGGAAATTCAGCCCTGGCATTTGAAATCACACAGGCCCATGTTGTCCCTGTCCCCATGAACCAGATGGGATATATTACTAATATTACCCTGGATGAAGGAAAGGAAGATTTTCTACAAGACCAATATTTTTAATGATACCTGTGGCCTGCTGGGGTAAGTGACAGAGTCAGCGATTTTGTGCTCCATCACAACTCTTAACAGTATTGGTATCTTGAGAACACGGATTCTGTTAACAATGTAGCAGACAAGGCGGCCCATGACCAGACAGGCCCTTCTGGCATTTGCCAGAATTGCTAGATGGCCAGTCCGGCCCTGCTACGTTCCCATGATAAGCAAGGCAAACACTGCAGGCTGCTATGGGAATGTATAGTCATGATACCAGAAGGGTGCATCCCATAGACTCAGCCAATACATGGAGAAGTGTGGGACACTCTATTGTTACAAACAACAAAACCACTAGAAAAATAGTGCCATATTCCAATAATATGAAGTTTATAGAAAAAGTTTATTAGAAAATATAAAACAAAGAACATGGACAGCAGAAAAGGGATGTGTAACAACATACCACATGGAGACTAGGAGGGAGGTAATGATCCCCAGATAGAAATCAATAAGCGGTGCCATATAAGGCACATCATACACAGTGCATGGGAAGTTCACATAAATAGTAAAAAAGATGTCTTATGGTAAGAACAGGAACATGCTGTATCATATCAAAAAATTTATACGTGTGAGATTGGCAGTATTTATACAACAGTTCACATAATGTAACAGCGTCAAACCAAAGGATCAAAGACATGCATATTTGCAGATGGACAGATGTAAGAAATACCACAAATGCACAGGGGATCACACCAGCTCCAGCTCACCCCTTTCCATGATCCGGAATGAGCAGCGCTTTGGACGCAACGTATTTTCGCTACATTCAAAATGCTGCCTTCTATTGAACGCAGGTGAATCCACGTGTTCACTGAATGATACGGATTTACCATGTTCAATACATTATATTGATTACATTTCTGTTGTGGAGACTAGAGTCTCCGCATTAGAAATTGACATGCTGTGGTTTTGAAAGACGCAATGCATGTCAGTGTCCGTGGGTGATCCACAGGCGCACATATATGCATAGTGGACATCGAATTTCTAGAAATTCCATCCACTATGCTGTGACATCTGGCCTCTGCAGGTTTGATGCTGCATAAATACACAGCGTTAAATTGCAGCAATTCCTGAACGTGGGAACGTACTCTCTGGGGACTAACAAGTATAGTAAATAGTGATAAAAAAATATTTTTTTAAATATTGAAAAAAAATATCAAAAGTTAAAATCACCCCCTTTTGCCCCATTAAAAATAAAACATTAAAAAAATGTATTTGACTGCGTTCAGAAATGTCAGATCTATCAAAACATAAATTAATCTGAATAATACATTGTGTAATGAGAAAAAATACAAAAATGCCAGAAGTATTTTTCTTGCTGCCGCAAAATTGCAATGAAATACAATAAGAGGTGATGAAGACATTGTATGTACCCCAATATGATGTCCGCTCAGGGGGAAAAAAAAAAGCCCTTTGACAGTCCTGTATCTTGAAAATTGAAAAGGTTACGGGAAAATAATGCCAAAAGCAAATTTTTCTTCTTACAAATTTCCCAATTTTTTTTTCACCACTTAAATATAACAAAATATACGTTTGGTATCTGCGTAATCATACTGACCTGGAGAAACATATTGCCGGCTCAATTTTACCGTATAGTGTACAAAGTAAATTTTAAAAAAAAAATAATAATTTGTGAAATTGTAAATTTTTTTTTACAATTTCAACTTACTTGGAAACTTTCCCCTCTTTCCAGTGCATTACATGATAAAATGAATGGTGTCATCCAAAAGTTCAACTTGTCCCGCAATTATAAGCCCTCATACGTCTATTTGAATGGAAAAATTAAAAAGTATGCTCTTGGCAGAAGGGGAGATAAAACAAAAACAAACTGAAAATAGCGCAATCATGAAAGGGTTAATATCTGATGCAAAGCTGAAAACAGTTGAAGACTGTAGTGTGATTTCTGAATCTAGACAGTATGAAAGCAAGCTAATATTAACAGTTTACAGGCTCATTATCTGACCTGATATGGGGATAATCATATTGGGAAAATACAGTAACTATGCATAAGTCACATAAATGCCTCTCTTAAGTACAAGGGCTGCTTGGAAAACATTTAAAGCGACTACTTTCTTGTGGATTCCAAAGGTCATTAATTTAAAATAGGAATTCCAGGTTCTTTGTAGTTACAAAGCAGTTAGCGTAATTAGTGTCAGAAAATATGAAGTGTTACTCAGTTTACAATGTAAATACCTGCAGCTAAACCCATAGAGGATTCATGTATGCCCTTGGAACATGTAATACGATAGTCCTCATCAGTATATGGCTCGCTGAAGTTCCACCGCTTAGTATGATTAAAACCCAAGACCCTTGTTTGTTGGCGTAATTCATTTGTGGACATTAAACACTGCACAGTGTGGATTCTCAAGTACTTTGCAGTTGGCAATTACATCATTAAATGGATTATTCGGTCTAAGTTTAGAGACACTTTGTATTGTACTAAGCAGGTATTTAGAAATTCACCTACATATTGGCAAACAGTGTTTTTTCTGGCTCAGACATATTATGAACAGTGCAGCCAGGGCTGCCACCAGGAATTTCATGGCCCCATATTGGCAATATTTTCAGGCCCCCTTGATACTCCACCCTGGTTCAATCCCAGCTCCGCCTCCACCCCTTGTACCTTCCACAGTCATACCACCCACTCTTGGAAAAACTCAATTTCTGCACCATGTCCGCATCAATCACACATTAACAGTTACCATCGAATGCCATATCACAAACATAGCCATAATAATAATCTTTACATAGTGCTAACATATTCCACAGCGCTTTACAGTTTGCACACATTATCATTGCTGTCCCCGATGGGGCTCACAATCTAAATTCCCTATCAGTATGTCTTTGGAATGTGGGAGGAAACCGGAGTACAAGGAGGAAACCCATGCAAACCCGGAGAGAACATACAAATTCCTTGCAGATGTTGTCATAGGTGGGATTTGAACCCAGGTCTTCAGCGCTGCATGGCTGCAGTGCTATCCACTGAGCCACCGTGCTGCCCTTTGTTTTGGCCAAAAGATTTTTTTAAGTCTGCCACCATGACAAGGTAGACTCTTTTGGCTGTGCCCTACTCTACTCTTATCCATTAAACATTTCTTAAAACATCCAATATTCTTTTAAGGTATATTTTTATTTATTTTTCTTTAAGGGAATGTGTCGCATACATTCTTTATAATGACCAACAATACCACATATAGGGGATAAATACCGTCACACCATGTCGGGACCATATATTACCACATAGTGACTGAATACCATGTAAGAGGAATAAATACAGCCACACCATGACCAGATCGCATATTACCACCACATACAAGGGACAAATGCTGACACACCATGACCAGACTGCATATTACCACCACATAGTGATTGAATAATATCACATACAGGGAACATAAATACCACCACAACATGACCAGACCACATATTACCACCACATTGTGACCGAATAATACCACATACAAGGAACATAAATACCACCACAGCATGACCAGACCACATATTACCACCACATAGTGACCGAATAATACCACATACAAGGAACAAATACAACCATACCTTGACCAGACCACATATTGCCACCACCACATAGTGACCGAATAATACCATGTACTGTATACCTTAAGCACACAGAGTGTCTGATTCATTAAAGGAGTTGTACAGTCTAAAACGACAAATCTGCAGTCACTCAATGTGACTATAGACTTGTAAATCCCCACGTAGCGTGCACTGCATGCTGTGAGGATTTTTCGGTGTCATGTGACTGCAAATATGCCATATGCGTACTCCTGGTCAGAATGCAAGTGTATATGCAAGTGTATATCTACACATAGAGTGATTGCAGACTTGTCGTTTTAGATAGGACAACCTCTTTAAACCATTCACTCCCCCATGGCGATTTTCTGTTTTAACCTCCCCATCTTCCAAAAGCCCAAACTTTTTTATTTTTCCAGCTATATAGCCATATGAGGACTTGTTTTTTGCAGGGTGAGTTGTGCTTTTGAATGACACCATTTATTCTGCCACATAGTGTACTGGAAAACAGGAAAACAATTCCAAATGCGGTGAAATTGCAAAAAAAGTGCAATTCCATAATGTTTTGGTTTTTTTATTTACCATGTTCAATATATGGTAAAACTGGACTGGCAATATGATTCCTCAGATCTGTACATGTACGAGTATGTAGATACCAAACATGTATAGTTTTTTTTATTTAAGTGGTGAAAAAAATTCTGAAATCTGTCCCCCCTCAAATTTTGCATTTGTTGCCATTTTCTGAGACCCGGAATCTGAGGCTGTATGAGGGCTTATTTTTTTGTGCCCTCAGCTGATGTTTTTACTGATACCAGTTTGGGATAAGTACGATGTTTTGATCACCTTTTATTGCATTTTATTGCGATGTTGCAGCAACCCAAAAAATGTAATTCGGGGGTATTGAGTTTTTTCTCATTATGCTGTTTACTGATCTGATTAATTTATTTTATATTTTGATAGATCAGACATTACTGAAAGCGACGATACCAAATAACTTGTATGTGTCTTTTTTTAATTGTTTTATTTTTAATGGGGCAAAAAAGGGGTGAACTTTTGTGTTTTTCACTTTTTTTTATATTTCTTAAAACTTTTTTTTAACTTTTTTTTGTAGTTAATAGTCCTCTTAGCTAACTTGAAGCCACGATCGTTTGATCGCTTATACTATACACACCAATGCTTAAGCACAGCTATGTATAGCAAAAATGATGATCTCCTATGAACACTGACCACGGGCCGGCATTCACAGGAGGATTGTGATGACAGGTACAGGGGTCTTCAGAAGACTCCCGGTTGTCATGGCAACTCATAAGTATCTTGCTATAACTTGACAGTAGTGTCAATGGGCGGGATCAATGATGCTCTCCTGTCTGCATGTGTTAAGTTCCACTGTCAGTGATTCACAGCAGCATATAACTAGTTAACTGCCGTGGGTGGATCTCTGATTATCTGTTAGAGACACTTGATGGCTGATTAAATCTGCCATCAAGTGCGGGATATAATGTGGGATCAGTGTTTGAGCCCGTATCAAAGGCAGGGACACAGCTGATGACATGAAAGGATTAAGACTGATGATGTGCATACCAGTCTTAATGTAGGCAGTGCTGGAGTAAAGAGCACCCAATTCTTTAAGCGCCATATGTCACTCTACAACTGGCTTGTGTGGAGACACGGAGAGTCAGTGGGTGCCCTGGTCTACTAGTAGAAACCACATGGACCAGGTATCATCCCACCGAATGCCGGGCCCTCCTTTTAATGTAGGCATAATGCTACTCAGACAACACGGGGTGAGGGAAAAACAGTGTGGCAATAGGCAACACTTTATTGAAGCACAAAACATGTAGATAACACATAGAACAATCCTAGCAAAATACCCAAGATGGTACATGCTACAGACTCTCACCCTTCCGCTGACTTGCTGGGATAAGAGCAGCTGTAGCTTCAGAGCTTCCAGAGCCGTCTACCCCACCTGTGGCACACACAGAGAGGAGCTAACAACAAGCTTAGGAAGATGACAGTCCATTAAGTACAAGGCCATTTTACCGGAGGGTCACAACCTGTCCTCAGCTTCCAGAGCCGACTACCCCATGTGTGGCACGCACAGAGAGAAGGTAATGACAAGTTTAGGAAGATCACAGTCCATTCAGCTACAAGGCGAGCTGACCATAGGGTCACAACCTGGCTTCTCTGAACATCTCCATGGAGCCAGGCGACCAGAGGTTCCCATTCCTGGCTTTCACAAATGTATCCATGGTTCAGCAATGGTCAATGGAGTAGATCTGTATTCTTCCAGCCGGGTCCATGGTCCCCTAAGCTGACATCTTGTAGAATTACAAATCTGTGTCCCTGCTGATGGAATTAAAATGTGTTGGGTGCTGTCATGTAAAGAGTTTCTGGTCCATTGGATGTTGGATGTCTTGGCCAAATATCTAACTCTCCATAAGAGGCATATAACCTTTTTTTTATAGTTAACAAGTGTCCTTCATGCAGTATTCATAGGTAAAGGTGAAGAATGGTGACAAGATCAAGTTGCATTATTTGATTATTGGATTATTTCCTTAGTTTTTCCTCCTCTATTTTAAAAGTCAACAAACTAGCTGGCCTGGACAATGTGTAATCAACATATCAGCAAACATTATTGTTCCATGACTCTTTATCACTAACCATCCAGGATAAAAGCACAATATGTTGCAACAAATTGTCAACTTAAAAGTCAATATTACAGACTCACACAAGCAAAAGTCTGTTTTCTTGACCAACCAGAAAGAAAGACATAAATTCGAAAGTCAACATATAGAGAACAGTCTATTTTTCCTGGCTTGCTGAAAATAGACATCTGGTTAATTAAGATAAAATGCTGTGTCCTCACAGCATGCGATTGCACCAAGATGTTACTCCCATCAGGGAATGAAGTAACATTTCTGATGTTAAGTAAAGTATTGCAAAATTTTTCATGAATTTGTCAGGTGGGGTTTACCACTCCTCATCCCACCCATGCTCCGCTCAAGCAGCAGAAAAATAAGCAGCACTTACCGCACATGTAAACATGGTCTAAATTTCCAAGCAAAGTGAATGTGATTCCATAAAATATCTGCCCTCTGTGGTCTACCGATGCTGCTCAACGCTGCAGTTTTGATGCATTTTTCTCTATAAGTTTCTTCTGAAAAAAATGCATGAAAAAAAGCTGTACTGTTAAAAAAGTTGTAAAAACTCTGCTTCATATCTGTCCCAAAATCACATCAAATAAGCAGGAAAACCCATAAAAGAAACGCAGCAAACACGCAATAATCAGGGAAGATTGCTACTGTGTAGTGTGGTGACAACACCCGCAGAAAAAAAACAGCAGAAGGAATGCAGCATTTACTCTACATGTGAACACGGCCTCAGCATTACAGTTTTATTACATTCTGTATGTTTTAATAGAAAAAAATATCAATCATGCCTTTTTTTACGTCATTACCGATTCCCCTAAATAATCTGATCGCTGTGTTGTGCGGGTCGTTATGATTATAGGGACAGCAAATATGTCCATGTTATTTGCTGATTTGTGATGTTAATTATTTAAAAAAATGCATTATAAAGGTCATTATTTTTTCATTATCACGTATTTTTCATAATTTTTTTTTAGTAATTTTATAGGATGAAAAACTCTCTTATTCCCCTCTAGAATACAAATAGATAGCATTGTATTACTATCAATTTAATGTGTCTGTAAAGTCAGAGCATGCAATACAGATTAAGTAAACAAAATTCTCCCCATTACATCACCAGAGATTATCGTTCAGTAGCTTAAGCGATTGCCTCTAATGCTAAGCTTTTGGGTTTGAGACCGGGTGACTCACGAAAAAAAATGATATTTTTGTTATTGCTTATTATTTTACTACTTTTATAAGAGCAAAAAATATTTTTCTTCACCTCAGTATACAGGGACCATATAAAAGGGATTAACGCTTTCAGCATTCTGCACACCAGCAGAGTGTCTGTGTTAAAAATAATTGAATAGCAGATATTCACCGTCACCGGGTCACCCCATTTACATCAAGTGAGCCGCTGAGTACAGTGATTAGCTGCAGCGCTGTGGATGTGACATCACAGCAACCTGTAGACAGTCACAGGAGCTGTGGTGATGACAAAGCTCTGGTCCCAGGGAGTACAAGTACAAACAGAGGCACTCCATGATAAAAGAGGACAACCCCTTTAACGTGGTTTTCACATACTTTTTAAATAAATTATCATGTGAAAAACCACATATATATAGTGTCAACATTTTTTGTGCAATAGATTTTAAATCCCTTAAGGTGACAGCCAAATCTGGCCTTGGGAATGCAGAGAAGTCTTCCAATTTGCATTACTTCCTTCCAACAGTCATAACTTTTTGCTTTCACTTTTACACACTTTTTTTGTGGGAGAAGTTGTATTATTTAATAAGACCATGTAAGAAAATAGGAATTCTGACATATTTTTGCATTTCTTACCCAGATTGCCATGTGGTATATATGTGTTTTGTCCTTTTGTGTGATCTTGACCTTATTGATATATAGGTTTGTGATGAAAGCTGCATTCAGTCACTAATTGGAACAGTCCACTGGACCTCTCAGCCCAAAATAAGCATGGATGTGAATGAATAAAATACAAGTCATACTGAATATTTCCCCCAAACCTACATATCATTCTGCCCAGCTCTTTAGGTAAAATTTTACTTATGAGCCATGCACTAAACATATAGGTCTCTCTTAAACTCTTGTGACAGATTAATGGGGTGGTCCGAAATAGAAACTAAATTTCAACCTAAATGCCTACCTATTTAATGCCATAAGCTAAACTATTTTGTAATGTGTTTGAATTAAAACTCCTATCATTGATCAGCACTTGTGCTTGCTGTTTTCCGGGACTTTTTTTGTCCCTGTCAATCCCCCATTTGCACCACCTCCGAGTGTGCGTCCTGCAGCCGCCGAGTGCAGATTATTGGCACAAATCACTGATCAGCACCCATGCTTTGTCCCTGTCTATGCTCCCCCTTTGCACCACTCTGTGTGTGCGTCCTACAGCCGCTGAGCCACTGATCAGATGCACATCAATGATCAGCACCCATGCTAGTTTTTGGCAAGAAGTTTTTTTCCTATTTTTTTATCCCCTCTTTGCACAACATTCGTGCGTGCGTCCTAGAACCATCGAGTGCAGGTTGTTGATGCACTTCACAGATCGACCTCCAGTTGTTGTTTTATTGTGTGTGAAAAAAAAATGAAAAAATAATAATTTAGATTAGTTGATAGCACTAGATTAGGGACAGTAAAAATATAGTGAAGTAATTGGCATCTACTACAGTATTTTTACTTACTTTAGTCAGGATTAAGGTCAGACAGTAAAGCAGAAAAGAAAATGAAAACAATAATTTAGATTACTTGATAGTTGGACTAGATTAGGGAGAGTAAAAATATACTGTAGTAATCGTCGACTACTAAAGTATTTTTTACTGAATATAGTCAGGTTTAGTATCAGATCGTTGCGGGCACTCAGTAATTTTTTTTTACTGATATCCGTTTAGTAAATTTGTTTTTTATCAAATTTTTATATTAATTTTTATCTTTTTCTTTCTAGATTCTTCTTCTTTCCCTTTTCAATAAAACAAGATTACACTAAACAGTCACACACACACACCTGAATAAAATTTGGTACACACAAACACCGCATAAGTAAGAAAATGTCCTGCTCTTCCCAATCATGGTATTCAGCAGAGGAGGCATACGCCTTCCTTGCATCTGACACTGATAGTGGGGGAGAGGATGCCACCTTCCTTTATTTTTCATCCTCTTTCTCAAATAATACTGAACTGCCATTCAGACACGCCAAGACAGAAAATGAATCAGTGCTCACTGACACCGTATAGACCTCACCTCTCGAAGATAATGAGCCACTGATTCCTGATTTTGTGCAATCAGCAATCAAATTTGATATGACTGGCCTCACAGAAATAGACTTTTTCAAAGTCTTTTTCCCTGAGAATTTTGTAAACCTTATGGTGGAGACAAATTTGCTGAGGCAATTTTTGGCATAAAACCACTCTTTTTCATTTTCTAACTGGACCCCTGTAGATGCAGTAGAAATGATGATGTTTTGGGGCTTTGTCCTTCACATGGGGGTAGTGAAGAAGCCAGAACTTCGGCAATATTGGAATGTTGGTGTTTTATACAACAGTACAGTGTTCCGTATGGCCATCTATATATATAATTGTCTAAGGGTTTTTCCGTCTGTCTGTCTGTCTGTCTTTCTGTCTGTCTGTCTGTCCTGGAAATCCCGCGTCTCTGATTTGTCGAGGCCCCCAGGTTAATGGCAGCGGTAACGGACCGCTTTATGCCGCGGTGTAATGCACTTCGTTACCGCTGCTATTAACCCTGTGTGACCAACTTTTTACTATTGATGCTGCCTATGCAGCATCAATAGTAAAAAGATCTAATGTTAAAAATAATTTAAAAAATAAAAAATCGTTATATACTCACCGTCCGTCGGCCCCTCGGATCCTGAACCGGCCTTTCCCGCTCCTCGAGACACTCCGGTGACCACTCCATGCATTGTGGTCTCGCGAGATGATGAAGTAGCGGTCTCGCGAGACTGCTACGTCATCATCTCGCGAGACCGCAATGCACTCTTGGGACCAGAGCGCGCGAGGAGAGTTGGGATATGATGCCCACATTGCTATATACTGCGTGGGCTGAGCAATATACTACGTGGGCTGTGCTATAAACTACGTGGCTGGGCAATATACTATGTGGGCTGTGCAATGTACTACGTGGGCTGTGCAATGTATTACGTGGGCTGTGCTATATACTACGTGGGCTGTGCAACATACTACGTGGCTGTGTTATATTGTGCGTGGGCTGTGCAATATACCAATATCTTTACCCACTCCATTCCTTGTCCTAATGCCTGACATTTTGGCACGGACTTTGATTTAGGATCGCATGGCCGGACTAGGTATGGGCTTCAGCACAGCTGCATATTGATTTAGTTGATTACCTATATTCATGCGTACAGGCTAGGTCTTAAAAGGCTTTATATTTCCTCTTTTGCCTGGGCTCCATTGGGAGTCTTGTGCCCTAAGCATTGTGTCCACTATAGATATCACAGCCTTAGGAGCCGCGTGTTTTTAGCTGTGTTGGCTGCTGAATATACATACCCATGCATGTTCTTTATTGAACTTATATGTTATATGGCCATGCAAATCCATTTTCATATTATTACTATTGTTTTGGGGTGTTTTTTGTACATGGTCTTGTATTTTAAATGTTTTTAATCTGTCTTGTTGTGGTGTTTAATAAACGATATTGTATTTTCCTATAATTGGTTGTGCGGGCCTATTTATAGTCCATTCTTTTTTCTTTGCCTTGTTCCATAGTCATTCCATTGGACTTGGCTCTGCACACTTTTGATTCTTATTTGTTTAACAACTAGAGTGCACCCCTATATATATTTATTGGCTGTGCAATATACTACATGGTCTGTGCTATATACTGCATGGCTGTGCAATATACTACGGGGGCTGGGCAATATATTACGTGGCTGTGCAATATACTATGTGGGCTGTGCAATATACTATGCGGGCTGTGCTATATACTGCGTGGGTTGTGCAATATACTACATGGGCTGTGCAATATACTACGTGGGCTGTGCAATATACTATATGGGCTGTGCAATGTACTACGTGGGCTGTGCAATATACTACGTGAACTGTTCAGTGTACTACGTGGGCTGTGCAATATATTACGTGGCTGTGCAATATACTACGTGGGCTGTGCAATATACTACATGGCTGTGCAATATACTACGTGGGCTGTGCTAAATACTGCGTGGGCTGTACAATATACGTGGGCTGTGCAATATACTATGTGGGCTGTGCAATATACTACATGGGCTGTGCAATATACTACGTGGGCTGTGCAATATACTACGTGGGCAGTACAATATACTACGTGGGCTGTGTAATATATTACGTGGCTTTGCAATATACTATGTGGGCTGTGCAATATGCTATGTGGCTGTGCAATATACTAGGTGGGCTGTGCAATATACTAGGTGGGCTGTGCAATATACTACGTGGGCTGTGCAATATACTACATGGGCTGTGCAATATACTACGTGGGCTGTGCAATATACTATGTGGCTGTGCAGTGTACTATGTGGGCTGTGCAATGTACTACGTGGGCTGTGCAATATACTGCGTGGGCTGTGCTATATACTACGTGGGCTGTGCAAAATACTATGTGGGCTGTGTTATACACTACGTGGCCTGTGTTATACACTACGTGGGCTGTGTTATACACTACGTGGGCTGTGTTATATACTGCGTGCATGGGCTGTTATATACTACGTGAGTTGTGTTATATGATACGTGGGCTGTTATAAACTACGTGGATGTGTTATATGCTATGTGGGCTGTTATACACTCCATGGGCTGTGCTATATACTACGTGGCTGTGCAATGTACTCCGAGGGTTGTGTTATATACTACGTGGCTGTGCTACATACTACGTGGCAGTGCTATATACTACGTGTCTGTGCAATATACTACGTGGCTGTGTAATATACTACGTGACTGTGCTATTTACTACGTGGGCTGTTATATACTACATGGCCGGCCGCGAACAATCAGCGGCTGCGAATTGGCGCGGGATTTGAACGACGCTTCGCTAATTGGTCGCGGCTGGCCGAATCCTGTGTATTCAATGTATTATTCTAAAATCTTCATAAATAAACTACATACATATTCTAGAATACCAGACGCGTTAGAATCGGGCTACCATCTAGTGATCCATAAACGGCTTGAGACAATCCTCAAATGTTTGCATTATAGTGATAATACACAATGCCCTCCCTGAGATGACACGAACTTTCACCGACTTTTCAAAGTTTGGCCGGTCATTGATCACTTCAACAATAAGTTTTCTGCGGTGTACGTTCCCCAATGGGATATCAGCGTGAATGAGTCTCAAGCACATTTCAAGGGGAAGCTCAAATTCCATCAATATTGGTAAAGTTAGGGTATGTGTCCACGTTCAGGATTGCATCAGGATTTGGGCAGGATTTTATGCAGGTAAAATCCTGACCAAATCTGCACCTGAGGTCACTGGCAGGTCACCTGCATTGTCCTTGCGTTGTTTCTGCATTGTAAAGACATGCTGCGTTCTTAAAAGACGCGCCGCATGTCGTTTCCGCGGGTCTGCCGTGTGCGTCTTTTAATGCATAGTGGAGACGGGATTTCATGAAATCCCCTCCACTATGCTGTAACATCTGGACGCTGCGTGTTTGATGCTGCGGCTCTATGCAGCATCAAACACATAGCATTTCCTGAACGTGGAAACATACCCTAAGAGGGCCAGATGCAGAATTAAACTCTACAAGCTGTGCGAGAGTACCTCAGGGTACACCCACAGGTTTAGAGTTTATGAAGGGAATGACACTCGGATTGAAACCCCTGAATGTCTCTTGGTCCTGGGACTGGGAGTGAGTGGGAAATTGTGTGGGATTTGGTGCACCCACTGGTGGATCAAGGTTATCACGTCTACATAGATAACTTTTATACCAGCATCCCACACATCAAGTACCTCTATGCGCGAGCTACCCCAGCATTCAGTACTGTGCACAAAAATCAGAGCGGCATCCCTAAGATGCTAATTGGACAGCTGCTCAGAAAGGGTGAGAGCAGAGCCCAGCGACATCATGCTGGTGGTCAAGTAGGGATGTCATTTTCTTGACCACCATACATGGTTATGGCAGCAAGTGACATCAGCACACAGACAAAGCCAGAATCTCCATTTTCCTGTAGCCCGGCCATGGTCACTGCTGCCACCCCGCCTGCTACAGAGGTTTCTCAGGCTTCTCTTATGAATGTTACCAGAGTGCTGTCTAAATTTTTTACGAATCCATAGAGTTGCATTGGTAAGTTTGATCTGACATTTGGCTCGATATCAGATACATCTCCATGCTTTTCTGAGGATCATTCAGTCTGAAGAAACAATTGAACATGAGAAATACCCCATAGATTATCAAAGGCATGGGTGCTATCCATGAAAAACTGATGTGTGAAAAATCCCTTAGCTAACACCACACATCAACTTTATCCATGACTCACACTGCACATCCAAAGATTGTGATACATGTCTTGCTACAATGCAGCTTAATGTAAGTAATTTGGTCACAGATTGCAAAAATTATTTTTTTTTACACTTGTATATAATGGTCCTAGTAAAAAATGTGATCTGTGGCCATGTGAAATATATAATGACAAAAGACGCCGTGTAGCCCAAAATCCAATATTATGTACCCTCTATGGCATAAATCCTGCAAAATATTTCATATCCAACATTTTTTTTTATGAGCAAATCACTGCAATAATTAGCATTTCGCTTTCATTCCAAGACACCCCTCCTACACTAAAGTAGTAGCCATCCAGAAGATGGCCAACACGTAGGTCTTGTCCTGTGAGTTATAGATTAATACAAACTGTAGTATGTAATATAAAATTAGTGTTAGGGATTATGAATATGCATATTGCATAAAAATATGCTGTACCACAGAAGAACATTAAAGAACATGTGAGTCGCCCGCAAGGGCTTGTGGGGTACCCGGTACCGGGTCCAGTATTCACAGGGGGATGTTACCCGGTCCGTGGCCTTAGGCGTCCATGTTAAAAGGGAATGTCCTTAAAGGGGTTTTGAATTATTATTATTATTATTATTCTTTTTTATAGCGCCATTTATTCCATGGCGCTTTACATGTGAAATACGGGGCAAATATAGACAAATACATTAAACATGAGCAAAAACAAGGCACACGGGTACATAAGGAGGGAGGACCCTGCCCGCGAGGGCTCACAGTCTGCAGGGGATGGGTGATGATACACTAGGAGAGGGCAGAGCTGGTTGTGCGGCGGTTCAGTAGGTTCAGGATCACTGCAGGCTGTAGGCTTGTCGGAAGAGGTGAGTCTTCAGGTTCTTTTTGAAAGTTTCTATGGTAGGCGAGAGTCTGATGTGCTGGGGTAGAGAGTTCCAGAGTATGGGGGAAGCACGGGAGAAGTCTTGGATGCGGTTATGGGAAGAAGAGATGAGAGGGGAGTAGAGAAGGAGGTCTTGAGAGGATCGGAGGTTGCGTGTTGGTAGGTACCGGGAGATCATGTCACAGATGTATGGAGGAGATAGGTTGTGGATGGCTTTGTAGGTCATTGTGAGGGTTTTGAACTGGAGTCTCTGGGCGATAGGAAGCCAGTGAAGGGCTTGGCATAGGGGAGAGGCTGGGGAATAGTGGGGAGACAGGTAGATTAGTGGAGCAGCAGAGTGTAGGATGGATTGGAGTGGTGCCAGAGTGCTAGAGGGGAGTCCAGAGAGTAGGAGGTTGCAGTAGTCGAGGTGGGAGATGATAAGGGCATGCACTAGTGTTTTTGTGGTGTCATGGTCAAGGAATGCGCGGATCCGGGAAATGTTTTTGAGTTTGAGGCGGCAGGAGGAGGCAAGGGCTTGGATATGTGGTTTGAAAGAGAGGGCAGAGTCGAGGATCACCCCGAGGCACCGGGCGTGTGGGACTGGGGAAAGTGAGCAGCCATTGACATTGATGGATAGGTCTGGTGGAGGGGTAGAGTGAGATGGGGGAAAGATGATGAATTCTGTTTTGTCCATGTTCAGTTGTAGAAAGCGAGCAGAAAAGAAGGCTGAAATAGCAGACAGACAGTGCGGGATTTTGGTAAGTAAGGAGGTGAGGTCAGGTCCGGATAGGTAGATCTGCGTGTCATCAGCATAGAGATGGTACTACATACCGTGGGATTCTATGAGCTGTCCCAGACCGAAGGTGTAGATGGAGAAGAGTAGGGGTCCTAGAACAGAGCCTTGAGGAACACCGACTGACAAGGGGCAAGGTGAGGAGGTGGTGTGGCGGAGGGAGACACTGAATGTCCGATCTGTCAGATATGATGAGATCCAGGAAAGGGCCAAGTCTGTGATGCCAAGAGATGAGAGGATTTGTAGCAGAAGGGAGTGGTCCACAGTGTCAAAGGCAGAAGACAGGTCCAGGAGAAGGAGGACAGAGTAGTGTCGCTTGTTCCTGGCAGTTAGTAGGTCATTGGTGACTTTAGTTAGGGCAGTTTCAGTTGAGTGATGGGAACGGAAGCCAGATTGTAATCGATCAAAGAGGGAGCAGGAGGAGAGGTGAGAGGACAGTTCAAGATGGATGTGTTGCTCCAGCAATTTGGAGGCATAAGGAAGAAGAGATATCGGGCGATAGCTAGACACAGAGGATGGGTCGAGGGAGGGCTTTTTGAGGATGGGTGTGATCTTGGCATGTTTGAAGGATGAGGGGAAGACACCTGTTGGGAGTGAGAGGTTGAAGAGGTGCGTTAGGGTTGGGATGAAGACCGTGGAAAGGTTAGGGATGAGGTGGGATGGGAGCGGGTCGAGCGTGCAGGTGGTGAGGTGTGATCTTGACAGGAGGGTGGAGAGCTGATCTTCTGTCATGGTGGAGAAGCTGGTTTTGGAGGAGCAGGGGTGAGCAGCTAAGAGGGGCAGTGGGCGCTGTGGGCCAAAGCTTTCTCTGATCGTATCGATCTTCTGTTTAAAGAAAGAGGCAAAGTCTTCAGCAGAAATGAGAGGGGAGGGAGGGGGTGCAGGGGGACGGAGTAGAGAATTGAAAGTGTTGAAAAGTTGTTTAGGGTTGTGAGACAGGGAGGATATGAGAGATGAGAAGTAAGTTTGTTTTGTGGCAGTGAGCGCGGACTTGAAGCTGGCGAGGGACTGCTTGTATGCGGTGAAGTGGTCAGCAGAGCGGGATCGCTTCCATCTTCGCTCAGCGATCCTGGAAGCCCGTCTCAGTTCTTTAGTCAGGCTGGTCAGCCAGGGCTGCCTGTTGACTGTACGAGTTTTGCTATGCATGAGCGGGGCGGCCGAATTGAGTGTTGCTGTTATTGTGGCGTTATAAAAAGCAGCAGCAGCATCTGTGTCATGAAGGGAGGCTATGTCGGTAAGAGGGAGAAGGGACTCAGAGAGTGATTGTAAGTTGAGATGTTTGAGATTTCTGCGAGGGAGTTCGTGGAGTGGGGGTTGCACACTAGGAGAGGAGAGGGAAGAGAATGTCAGTAGGTTGTGGTCAGACAGGGGGAGGGGTGAGTTAGTGAGATTAGTAAGGGAGCAGAGGCGGGTGAAGACGAGGTCCAGCGTGTGGCCATCTTTGTGAGTGGCCTCAGAGGACCATTGAGTGAGGCCAAAGGAGGCAGTCAGTGATAAAAGTTTAGAGGCAGCAGAGGTGGAAGTGTCAATCGGGATGTTGAAATCACCCATGATGATAGTGGGGATGTCAACAGAGAGGAAATGAAGTAGCCATGTGGTGAAGTCGTCGAGAAAGGTGGAGATGGCTAGTTCTGGGGGGCGGTAGATGACAGCCAGCTGGAGGTTGGAGGGGGAATAGATGCGGATGGAGTGCACCTCAAATGAGGGAAGAGTAGCGGAGGGTGGTAGCGGGATTGGAGTGAAGGAGCAGGTGTCGGACAGGAGCAAGCCAACTCCTCCACCACATTTGTTGGTGGAGCGAGAGGTGTGAGAGAGGTGGAGACCGCCATAGGAAAGCGCAGCCGGAGAGGCTGAGTCAGAGGGGGTGAGCCAGGTTTCCGTGATGCCAAGGAAGGAGAGTTTGTTGGTGATGAAAGCAAGTGAAGTAAAGTTCATGTTCGTGATGCCACCTGTGGTATTCGGTCAGTGGGGACCGACGCTGTTTAAAGGGGTCCTCTGGGGTGATGTTATGGCAGCTAGATGGTATAACTTCCCACAGGTGAAGTATGTCCCCAGGGCTCCCAGTGTATAGATGAGGATGGTGAGTGGTGCAGTAAAGAATGGAGGACACAGGTTTGCAGCCTCTTTACCTGGTTTACTGAAGACTTCAGGCAGCCACAGTCCAGGGCACCAGATCACAGGGCAGGCAGAGTCCGGCCGGCTTGGAAGCAAATTCAGAGTTCCCCTTTACCAGGTGGAGATAAAAGCCTTCCTTATAGCGCGGTGGTGTTGTAGTCCCTTACTGCCTATGGCTTCTGATAAGGTCCTCACAGTTCTCTCTGTCCTCCATATAGGTTAGGACACAAACCCGTATGACAGGTGTCTCGAGCCTTTTTGCAGGGTCTCTATCATGACCCAGGCTCTATGTGCCACTGTGCCTCCTGGGTAATAGGGCAGACCGATGATGTGTAATCCAGCTGTCCTGCCGGTTTCTGCTGTAAGTCTTAGAGTCCCTCACAACCTCGGTCTTCCAGCTACCGGTAATCTGCACTTCACAGGGAGATAGCTCACTTGCAGCTGTCCTCCTCAAATGTCACTCTCCTGTGCGTCGCTCTCCTGCTTGCTCACTAAACAATATTCTTCCTTTTGTAATCTCTCTCTTTCTCCAGGAGTTGTAGCAACTCTGGCTACATGGCCCCTTTCAGTCCTTCCGACACTCAATGTCTGACTGCTCTCTTCTCTATCCTCTGACAGACTACCTGACTTTGTTTCCCTCCAGACCAGAATATAGGGAAGTTCCCCTTAATCTGGGTTCAGAGCTCCCCCTTCTGGCCTGGAGTGTGAACATGTTGTGTGCATTGTGATTACCTGATAAAAGAGATCCTTCATCACTTCCAAGCGTGACATCACTCTCCCCGTTAGGAAAGCAATGCCACTGTGATGACCAGGACCCTGGGGTATCACACTTGATTCAGAAAACTGCTGCGCACACATCACACAAGCGAAGCACATACGCACAGCGCATTCATCATACATGAAACACAAGCACAGCACATACAAAACACATTATACAAGTCTCACAATCATACTGAACATGGCATAGGTCACCCGACAACAGCGCACAAGGCACAAGTCATGCAAGCATAGCGTTCATCACAGTGCAAACTTCAGACATAAGAGAAATAAAGTGCACAGGGCACACAGGCAGAGCACACACATTACACAGGCACAGCTCAAATGGCAAACAAACAAGTGTAATGCCCAAGTCATATGTCACACAAGCACAGGGTGCGTGTTATACACATCATACAAGGAACAGACTCACATTGCGCATGTGATACTCATCACAGAAACACTATGCACTCTAGTCAGACATGAGAGAATCAGAGTGCATATGGCATGTACACACAACACACATGGCACAAAATCACAGTGCAGTTGTCACACAATCAGAGTGGATATCTCAAAAATGTCACACAAGCACAACAAACTCGTCCTACACATCAAACAAAAAGTGTCACATTGTTAAAGAGAATCTGTCAGCAGATTTTTTCTATGTAATGTGAAGACAGCAGGAGATAGAGGCTGAAACAAAGAATTCAGGGATGTGTCACTTGTCAAAATGGGCGCTGTTGTTTACTAATTGCAAAGGATTTATCACTAAGAGATAAATATTATCAGACTACATTAGTCTGGAAACGCCCCCTCCTGTGATAAGCACCTCACTGTCTATGCACTTTGTACACAGAGAGCCTAGTGTGGGCGGGAGCAGCTTTCTCAGCTCTGCTTCATTCTAACTCTAAAAGCTCTGATTGCGTCACAAATGATGCACCCTGTAAACTAAGTGATACATCATTGGATTCAGCTTCTCTTTACCTACATTACGCTGCTGTCAGATGAGGTAGCAAAACTCTTCTGACAAAACCTCTTTAAGATTACTTACTTAATCAAATACTATTTCCAACTTGATGGATCCTACAAACAGAATACTCTGCCACCAACGTTATGCCCCATCAACAAGTCAACAAACTACAAGAAGCTATTCCCTCTGAAAATGTTATTGTGAAAGACTCCTTCTATGTCTCTCCCATACCCACATATACTCTGGATCACTGGGCAGATACTTGTCTGCTATATGTCTGGTTACATATCACTGTGCAGCAGAATGTTCTGATAGACAGCATAAGACAACAATGCAGGACCTTGTATGCAACCTATCGGGACTAAAAATGGCTAGGAGAGGTGGAGGTAAGAGCAGGTGGCTTAATTTGGCTTCCGGCAGCATGGCCCACCAGCTATCTGCCCTTATTAGAATGCTGTAATATGGCATAATATGAGAAATTAACAAATGGTAGTGACAGGAGGCTTCAGTAGGCCCTTGGATGCCACGTTACACTATCGGCATTCTGTAGTTGCATTGAAGCGCGGGGGGGAGGGAAGGATGTCTGGTGAGTTCCTAAATGGCTAATGCCTATTGTAATAATTTGAATGCCATTGTCAGACACTAACAGCTGCATCTAAAAGGTTAAACAGCAGAAATCGGGGCTAGCTCAGGTCTCTAGTGTTGGAGGCGGTTGTTGGCTATGTAACACAGCCAAAATGTACTAAATATTGAGTGGGCCCCATACACAGCACCTGACATCTGCCGTTAAGGAGTTTAGAAACTACCATATTTAACTTGCATTTTCTTAATAGCTCGGCAATTAAATGATAAAGGGAGCCCCTGTGTTTACTTCGATCACTTAGAAGCTGCAGTCAGTATTGATAACCGCATCTAAGTGGTTAGAGGGGTTTTCTAGTCTTTTAAAATTGAAGAACTTTACATCAATAAAGATTGAATTTATCGGAATTCGGCTCCCATCTATTCTGCAGCACATATGTTAGGAGGGGCCATGGCATGTGTGTACGCTGCACTCTACTTTTCGCAGTAGCAAGTTCAGGCACATCAGTATTGTCCTATTGAAGAGAATTGGACATTGGAGCAATACTTTGGCCTGCTAGTAAGAAATATTTTTTGGTGTCTTTTGGTGTAGCATGCAAATACTAGGATTTCATCAGCTCACCCAACCAGACGTATTAAAGTCCAATTCTCAGTAGACATGTGCAGAGCACGGATCACCACCAAGTTCCTGCCGGCCGACTCCCAGCTGAAAATGCAAATCACTCACTTGTCCAGCTCATGCAAATATTGACTGGAGGAGATGAGAATAGATTAAAAATCTTGTCCTTTATTCGTGCATCATAAAAACAAGCTGATGCGTTTAAGGCAGTATTGCCCTTAATCATCAATGATTCACCAATCTGTCTGGGGCATCATAGTCTGGTGAAATATCTGCTTTAAAGTAAAACTTAAATCTGCAGTAAAATATGGCGTTAATAAGATGGCTTTGTACTTTGTTTTCATGATGATACATAAGCAAACTGATTGTAAGTTATGGTGTCCATTAATGAGTCAGATTATCTATTTAACTTACTGTACTAAGGGATACACTGACGAACGGAAGGGTAACAACAATGTTTACAACTTTTGACTTTCAGGCTCTATAGCTCACCATCCACTACTGGCTTAGCAGACCGCAGCATTGTGTGGAATGAGGAGAGAATTTTGTTTATTTATCAGTGAATGATGGTCTTAATATCCTATAGAGGACCATGGGGGGGATGAAATATACTGTATAGAGGACAATGGGGGGATGAATTATACTTTATGGAGAACCATGGGGGAGTGCATTATATTGTATGGAGGACCATGGGGAGTGCATTATATTGTATGGAGGACCATGCGGGAGTGCATCATATTGTATGGAAGACTATGGGGATATGCATTATATTCTATGGAGGACCATGGGGAGTGCATTATATTGTACGGGGTACAGCAGGATCATTATACTGTGCATGTAGAGGCTAATGTGGAGGACTTGACCATAGGGATATCATACTATGTTTGGGGGGCACTTTTGTTGGCATCATACTTTATGTGGGCAATGTAAGAGGAATCTATAACTTCAGCAGGAGGAAAATTACTATGTAAAGGCAGTAAAGTTGTGAGATGTGTACTTCTGTGATCCCAACAATTATTTATTTTTTTTTTTGGGGGGGGGGGGGGTGAGGGGAGCCCAATTAGAACTTCTGCTATGGGGCTCCATGATTTCTATGTACACCCCTGGATATCTAATACATAAATTTGACTTGCAACTATTTTGCATATGATTAGTTACGCAGATTATTTTCATGTCACAGCATTTTTTCTGTTTTGCCCCTAAAATCAAAATGTTTATTTTTTGTATTTTGTTAGTATTTTGTAAATCCACCTTTGGCTTTCAACGGTACCTGAATCCTTCTGGGCATGCTCTCGATCATATCCAAGCATGTATCGACAGAAATCTGATCCCAGGTCTCTTCTACACGTTCCCAAAGTTGGTGCATACCACTGACTCACTTAGGTATGTATACAGTTTTTTGTTCAATTCTACCCACAAGTGTTCGATTGGGTTGAGGTCTGGGGACTGTGGAGGCCAGTCCAGCACCTCTACTTCATTGGCAGTGAACCATTTCTTCACCGATCTCAATGTATGCTTCAGGTCATTGTCCTGCTAGAACACTATGTCGTCCCTTACATACCCATAGTACTCCAGTGTACAAAGTAATTTGTCTTGTAGAATACTCTCATATATAGCTCAGCACTGGCTCAGCACTGGGACCACTATCAATCATGGTCAAGTATCCAACGCCTTTGGCTGTGAAACAATCCCATATCAACAGTATTTCTCTACCGAACTTGACAGTTCCTTCCATTTCTTGATTCGTTAGCTCCTTTTTCCCTTGTTTCTTCTAAACCCATCAGAGACTAGTCTATTGACTTTTTTCTCATGACTCCAATCACCCATTTCCAATCCTTTACTGTTCATTTTTCATACTTTTTTGCAAACTCAAACCAATGCTTCTTATGACAATATTGAAGTTGAGGCTTCTTCATCTTTTTCGGGTCACCATTCCAGTCTTGTGTAACGTGCGTCACATAGTTCTTGCATGGACATTTGTAATCTCACTATTATGAAGCATACGAACCACCTACACTGCAATGTTTGTCACACCAGAAGTGATAGACCTTGTGATGAGACAACTTGTTGACTCTGATGTCCACCTCTTGGCTTTTGAATGGATAGACGTACTTAATTTTGAATTCTTTCAACTGTCATGGCACTCACATGATGCAGTTTGGAAATTTTCTTGGTCAAGGGACCGCTATCGATGAGCTGGGTGATGCTGTTTCTTTTTTCTTGGGAAATCTTCTTCATGGCTGCTCCTCGATTCTAACCAGTGACCTTTCATTTGGGAATCAACCTAATAACACACTGAGCCATTAGGGAATGTGAGAGCAGGTTGTAATTTGTAGTTTACAGGAAGAAAACATTTTTTCCACCAACAGGAGCAAAACAGTAACAATGCAGTGACATGACAAGAATCTGCATAACTAATCATATGCTAAATAGTTGCAAGTCAAATTTATGTATGAGATAGCCAAGATGATTGTCTATAAAATGATGGCAGTCCCACATTCGAAGCAGTAGTGGATGGTGAGATATGGAGCCTGAAGGTCAAAAATTCAAAACATTGTTACCCTTTGCTTTCATAGGAAGCCAATTAACCTATCAGTATTATTTTACAGTAAAGTAGAAAATAGGAGTACAACGAGAAACCCTTAAATTCATGTGAATGTTTCCTTGGTTGGATTCCAAAACCAAGACCCTAATGCTAACCACACAGCCACCATGAAGAACAACCTGTAAATGTGATTGTGGTTTTTACATGGTTTTTCATGATGTGCTTTCTTTCAATTTGAGTCAAAGGGGCATAACTGCACTATGAAAAAACTGGGCACAGGATATTCTTTACATTAAAAAATGAGCATGTGAGTCTAACAATTTTACAAAAGAATCGTATGAACTTGATTGAACAAAAATCCTATTTACTAATATGAGATATCCTGGTGATGGAGTAAAAAACTGAAGTGGCCAAAATGTAACAAAACCATACATGTAAACATACCTTAAAGGAGTTATCCAGGACTAAATTATTTTTTTACTTTGAACCAAAAAACGAACAGGCAGGTGGCTGCTAACCAGTTAGCAACTACTTGCCTGTTTTATCCTGCATCAGTTCAGAGCGGTCACTGACCATTTCTGCAGGTGATTCAGCTACTCAACAGAGCAGCTCTTCTTCCAGGCTACTTTGTTAATGGAGCGTGACTGTCAACATCATGCTGCAGGGGAGCTGGCTGTCAATCAGCATGATGTCGGCAGTCATGCCCTGTCAACAGAGCAGCTCTTCTTCTGGGCTGCTTTGTCAATGGGGCATGACTGCAAACGGCATGCTGTGGGAGAGCTGGCTGTCAATCAGCATGACGTTGGTAGTCATGCAACGTCAACAGAGCAGAGTGGAAGAGGAGCCACTTGTTAGGGGTCGAAATCCCACCTATACACAGGGGGGAGTCTCGAACCATCTTCACTGCGGTCTCCCATTCTTCTCCAGCATCAGTGGAGCCTGCTCAGCGGAGACGTCGGTTCCAGTGTCTGGTGTTGTGAATTCTGCTCTTGGGCTCCCTCCGGTGGTTATAAGTGGTAGCGCTGCTGTCTTTGGATTGCAGCATTCATCAGGTGTGTCCACTTATTGCAATTCTGACTGGGCTATTTAGTCTTGCTTGACCCTTTAGTTAGTGCCAGTTGTCCATTGTTTCCTGGAGGATTCACTTCCCTGCCTGGTCTCTCTCGCTTGCTGTTCATTTCAACAAAGATAAGTTCTGGCTTTGTTTTTTGCAGTCCACATGCTGTGGGCCTGATCGTTCAAGTTATTTTCCATGTTTTGTTTTGTCCAGCTTGGTCTGTATAAGGATTTGTTCAGCCAAGCTGGTATCTCTGGAGATGCAGATATACCCTCCATGTCCTTAGTTAGATGTGGAGATTTTGTATTTTCTGTGGTGGATATTTTCTAGTGTTTTAATACTGACCGCATAGTACTCTGTCCTATCCTTTCTATTTAGCTAGAAGTGGCCTCCTTTGCTAAATTCTGATTTCAGTCTGCGTATGTTATTTCCCTCTCCTCTCACAATCAATATTTGTGGGGGGCTGTCTATCCTTTGGGGATTTTCTCTGAGGCAAGATAGTTTTCCCTTTTCTATCTCTAGGGGTAATTAGTCCTCCGGCTGTGTCGAGATGTCCAGGGAGTGTTAGGTACATTCCACGGCTACTTCTAGTTGTGGTGTTAAGTTCAGGGTCTGCGGTCAGTACAGGTACCACCTTCTCCAGAGTACGTCTCATGCTGCTCCCAGGCCACCAGATCATAACAGTACAACTGGCCAACAATGAGTTAATTGCATCTCAGAAGAAGGAAAGGAAAGTGCTGAGCCATTTTTTTTTCTGTAGTCTGTTGTGCCTTTTATTTCCTCTTTACCTCTGGGTGGTTCAGGAGTTTGGCGCTGGTATGGATGTTCAGGGATTGGCTTCTCATGTGGACCAGCTTGCTGCTAGAGTACAGGGTATTTCCGATTATATCGTTCAGACTCCGGTTTTAGAGCCTAGAATTCCAACTCCTGATTTGTTTTTTGGGGACAGGTCCAAATTTTTGAGCTTTAAAAATAACTGTAAACTGTTTTTAGCTCTGAAACCCCGTTCCTCTGGTGATCCCATCCAGCAGGTTAAAATAGTCATCTCTCTGCTGCGCAGTGACCCTCAGGATTGGGCGTTCTCCCTGGAAGCTGGAAATCCTGCTTTGCTTAATGTAGACACCTTTTTTCAAGAGCTAGGGTTATTGTATGATGAACCTAATTCAGTGGATCATGCTGAGAAGACCTTGTTGGCCCTGTCTCAGGGTCAAGAAGCCGCAGAATTATATTGCCAGAAATTTAGAAAATGGTCTGTGCTGACTAGATGGAATGAGGATGCCTTGGCTGCAATTTTCAGAAAGGGTCATTCGGAATCTGTTAAAGATGTTATGGTGGGGTTTCCCACGCTTGCTGGTCTGAGTGATTCTATGTCTCTGGCCATTCAGATTGATCGGCGCTTGCCCGAGCGCAGAGTTGTGCGCGCTGTGGCGTTGTCTTCCGAGCGGAGTCCTGAGCCTATGCAGTGTGATAGGATTGTGTCTAGAGCTGAACGACAAGAATTCAGACGTCAGAATAGGTTGTGTTTTTACTGCAGCGATTCTGCTCATGTTATTTCTGATTGCCCTAAGCGTACTAAGAGAATCGCTAGTTCTATTACCATCAGTACTGTACAACCTAAATTTCTGTTATCTGTGACCCTGATCTGCTCATTATCGTCATTTTCTGTCATGGCATTTGTGGATTCAGGCGCCGCTTTAAACTTAATGGACTTAGAATTTGCCAGACGTTGTGGGTTCCCTTTGCACTCTTTGCAGAGTCCTATTCCTTTGAGGGGCATTGATGCTACACCGCTGGCTAAAAATAAACCTCAGTTTTGGACACAGCTGACCATGTGTATGGCGCCAGCTCATCAGGAAGATAGTCGTTTTCTGGTGTTGCATAATTTGCATGATGCTATTGTGCTGGGTTTCCCATGGTTACAGGTGCATAATCCGGTATTAGATTGGAAATCTACGTCTGTGACTAGTTGGGGTTGTCAGGGGGTTCATCGTGACGTTCCTTTGATGTCAATTACCTCCTCCCCCTCTTCTGAAATTCCTGAGTTTTTGTCAGATTTCCAGGATGTATTTGATGAGCCCAAGTCCAGTTCCCTTCCACCGCATAGGGACTGTGATTGTGCTATCGACTTGATTCCAGGTTGTAAGTTCCCTAAGGGCCGACTTTTTAACCTGTCTGTGCCAGAACATGAAGCCATGCGGAGTTATGTTAAGGAATCTTTGGAGAAGGGGCATATTCGGCCATCTTCTTCACCATTGGGAGCAGGTTTTTTTTTTGTTGCCAAGAAGGATGGCTCCTTGAGACCCTGTATTGATTATCGCCTCTTGAATAAGATCACGGTCAAATTCCAATACCCTTTGCCTTTGCTTTCTGATTTGTTTGCTAGGATTAAGGGGGCTAGTTGGTTTACTAAGATTGACCTTCGAGGGGCATATAATCTTGTTCGTATTAAGCAGGGTGACGAATGGAAAACTGCGTTTAATACGCCCGAAGGCCATTTTGAATACCTTGTGATGCCATTCGGGCTCTCTAATGCCCCATCTGTGTTTCAGTCCTTCATGCATGATATATTTCGGAATTATCTTGATAAATTCATGATTGTATATTTGGATGATATTTTGATTTTTTCAGATGATTGGGAGTCTCATGTGAAACAAGTCAGGATGGTATTTCAGATCCTCCGTGATAATGCTTTGTTCGTGAAGGGGTCTAAGTGCCTCTTTGGAGTACAGAAGGTTTATTTTTTGGGCTTCATTTTTTCTCCCTCATCTATAGAAATGGATCCGGTTAAGGTTCAGGCCATTCATGATTGGATCCAGCCCACTTCTGTGAAGAGCCTTCAGAAATTTTTTGGCTTTGCTAATTTTTATCGCCGTTTCATTGCCAACTTCTCCAGTGTGGTTAAACCTCTGACCGATTTGACGAAGAAGGGCGCTGATGTGGCGAATTGGTCCTCTGCGGCTGTTTCTGCCTTTCAGGAGCTTAAACGCCGATTTACTTCTGCCCCTGTGTTGCGTCAGCCGGATGTCTCCCTTCCATTTCAGGTTGAGGTTGACGCTTCTGAGATTGGGGCAGGGGCCGTTTTGTCTCAGAGGAATTCTTTCCTTGTTGAAACCGTGTGCCTTCTTTTCTCGAAAGTTTTCACCTGCGGAATGCAATTATGATGTCGGCAATCGTGAGTTGTTGGCTATGAAGTGGGCATTTGAGGAGTGGCGTCATTGGCTTGAGGGGGCCAAGCACCATATTGTGGTCTTGACTGATCATAAGAATCTGATTTACCTCGAGTCTGCCAAACGGCTGAATCCTAGACAGGCCCGATGGTCCCTGTTTTTCTCCCGTTTTGATTTTGTGGTCTCGTACCTTCCGGGTTCTAAGAATGTTAAGGCGGATGCCCTCTCTAGGAGCTTTTTGCCTGATTCTCCTGGGGTCCTTGAGCCGGGCGGCATTCTGAAGGAAGGGGTGATTCTTTCTGCCATCTCCCCTGATTTACGACGGGCTCTTCAGGAATTTCAGGCTGATAAACCTGATCACTGTCCAGTGGGGAAACTGTTTGCTCCTGACAGATGGACTAGTAAAGTGATTTCTGAGGTTCATTGTTCTGTGTTGGCTGGCCATCCTGGGATTTTTGGTACCAGAGATTTGGTTGGTAGGTCCTTTTAGTGGCCTTCTTTGTCACGGGATGTGCGTTCTTTTGTGCAGTCCTGTGGGACTTGTGCACGGGCCAAGCCTTGCTGTTCCCGCGCTAGTGGGTTGCTTTTGCCTTTGCCGGTCCCTGAGAGGCCTTGGACGCATATTTCTATGGATTTTATTTCAGATCTTCCGGTTTCCCAGAGGATGTCGGTTATCTGGGTGGTTTGTGACCGGTTTTCTAAGATGGTTCATTTGGTACCTTTGCCTAAATTGCCTTCCTCTTCTGATTTGGTTCCGTTGTTTTTTCAGCATGTGGTTCGTTTGCATGGCATTCCGGAGAATATTGTGTCCGACAGAGGTTCTCAGTTTGTTTCTAGGTTTTGGCGAGCCTTTTGTGCTAAGCTGGGCATTGATTTGTCTTTTTCTTCCGCGTTTCATCCTCAGACAAATGGCCAAACCGAGCGAACTAATCAGACTTTGGAAACTTATTTGAGATGCTTTGTGTCTGCTGATCAGGATGATTGGGTGGCTTTCTTGCCTTTGGCCGAGTTTGCCCTTAATAATCGGGCTAGTTCTGCTACCTTGGTTTCACCCTTCTTTTGTAATTCTGGTTTTCATCCTCGTTTTTCTTCAGGGCAGGTTGAGCCTTCTGATTGTGCTGGGGTGGACTCTGTGGTTGACAGGTTGCAGCAGATTTGGGCTCATGTTGTGGACAATTTGGTGTTGTCTCAGGAGGAGGCTCAGCGTTTTGCTAACCGTCGTCGGTGTGTTGGTTCCCGGCTTCGGGTTGGGGATTTGGTCTGGTTGTCTTCCCGTCATGTTCCTATGAAGGTTTCTTCCCCTAAGTTCAAGCCTCGGTTTATTGGTCCTTATAGGATTTCTGAGATTGTCAATCCGGTGTCTTTTCGTTTGGCCCTTCCGGCCTCTTTTTCCATCCATAATGTTTTTCATAGATCTTTGTTGCGGAAATATGTGGTGCCTGTTGTTCCCTCTGTTGATCCTCCTGCCCCAGTGTTGGTTGATGGGGAGTTGGAGTATGTGGTTGAGAAGATTTTGGATTCTCGTTTTTCGAGGCGGAGGCTTCAGTATCTTGTCAAATGGAAGGGTTATGTCCAGGAGGATAATTCTTGGGTTGTTGCGTCCGATGTTCATGCTGACGATTTGGTTCGTGTCTTTCATTTGGCTCGTCCTGATCGGCCTGGGGGTTCTAGTGAGGGTTCGGTGACCCCTCCTCAAGGGGGGGGGTACTGTTGTGAATTCTGCTCTTGGGCTCCCTCCGGTGGTTATAAGTGGTAGCGCTGCTGTCTTTGGATCGCAGCATTCATCAGGTGTGTCCACTTATTGCAATTCTGACTGGGCTATTTAGTCTTGCTTGACCCTTTGGTTAGTGCCAGTTGTCCATTGTTTCCTGGAGGATTCACTTCCCTGCCTGGTCTCTCTCGCTTGCTGTTCATTTCAACAAAGATAAGTTCTGGCTTTGTTTTTTGCAGTCCACATGCTGTGGGCCTGATCGTTCAAGTTATTTTCCATGTTTTGTTTTGTCCAGCTTGGTCTGTATAAGGATTTGTTCAGCCAAGCTGGTATCTCTGGAGATGCAGATATACCCTCCATGTCCTTAGTTAGATGTGGAGATTTTGTATTTTCTGTGGTGGATATTTTCTAGTGTTTTAATACTGACCGCATAGTACTCTGTCCTATCCTTTCTATTTAGCTAGAAGTGGCCTCCTTTGCTAAATTCTGATTTCATTCTGCGTATGTTATTTCCCTCTCCTCTCACAGTCAATATTTGTGGGGGGCTGTCTATCCTTTGGGGATTTTCTCTGAGGCAAGATAGTTTTCCCTTTTCTATCTCTAGGGGTAATTAGTCCTCCGGCTGTGTCGAGATGTCCAGGGAGTGTTAGGTACATTCCACGGCTACTTCTAGTTGTGGTGTTAAGTTCAGGGTCTGCGGTCAGTACAGGTACCACCTTCTCCAGAGTACGTCTCATGCTGCTCCTAGGCCACCAGATCATAACAGTCTGGCTCAGCCTGATACGGTGCAGATTGTTACTGCTGCCTTTCCAGGCTCAGCCATTGTAGCCAGTACTGGTCAGCGGTGAGCAGACGTCTCTGGGACTAAGTCCTGCTTTTCCCCTTCTGAGCATGCCCAGGGTAAGTCCTCTCATTGGAGGTCGGGGGTCACATGCTCAGGTACTACAGCAGCTCCCATTGGTCCTCTAGGAAGGTCCTGAAGTGGCTCAGGTACTGTAGCAGCTCCCATTGGTCCTCTAGGAAGGTCCTGTAGTTGCGGCAGCTATAAAAGGTTTGCATGGCCACACGGCCATGCGCTAGTATCAACTAAGTTATGTGTTCTGCGCCAGTGTGGTCATATGTATGTGGTTTCAGGGTTCAGCTGAAATAAGCCCTTAGAATACCGGCATCTCCGGTGAGGAGTTTTGTGAGTGCATTCAGGGCCTGGCTGAAATAAGCCCCTAGAATACCGGCACCTCCGGTGAGGAGTTTTGTGTGTGCTATTCTGACTGCATGACCACTGTTCGCTCTATTTGGTAGCTGTGTTCCTCTGTGAGCTTAACAGGGCACAGCGTTCTCTTGTCTTAAGTGACTCTGTGAAGTAACAGAGTTCACTTATAACGCCATATAGAACCGTCAGTTACTAGCAGTGGGTTTTACTCCTGCACAGTGGACCCCGGGTTGCGAACGCACCAATTGCTCTATAAATATATATTTGGTGTGTTCCGCCAAACCCTAACAACACTGTTCTGCTAATGTAACATCAGCTAAAGCTGACGAATCACCGGTAGGAGTGGTATGTGACTGCTTTGTGCCAGCAGAGAGTTAGTAACTACCTGCCTGTTATTACTTAGGCCCATAGAAAAAAAATATAGTCCTGAATAACCCCTTTTACTATTTGACAACTCAAAGGATGGAAAAATATTTAGATTTTCAGTTTTCCCACAGGGTTTGTCGTTCCTATTAATTGTGCATGTTTTTACTTCTATATTTATCGTATAAAAAATGGATTCAGAGAAGGGCACCTAGCCCCAATGCAATGTATGGATACAAAGAAGCAATACAGCAATGATAATAAAAAAACACATCAAGAATACAAATCATCTTACTGGGTATACAGGTTTTATAGTAAGAGCCTCTAGAAGGATGTTTCTAGACATACCAAGAGTACAAGATAGGAAGAGCCAAAAAGAGAAGAGATGACGAGATGAAGACTCAGTGAAGGAAGATGGAGAGAACAGAGGGTTGAAGATGGGACAATGCTGATCAGCCCACCAGATCAGTGCTGTCAAGTATAAAGGCAAGGGAGAGTCAATATGCCAAATAGTCTGTGGAGAATCAAAATTCTAACCATTAATTCTAATATTTGTGGTATTTATCACACTGGTCATCGACTGATGAGGTAATGTCTTCCATAAGCATGAAGATATTCATCTTGGAGAACCAAAATGCTGTAGTGGGAGGTATCTCGATTTCCAGAGAAGTGGGATACAGTCTCGAGCTGTTGATACACGGTGGCTTAGGCTAAAACCTTTATATTCTATGGTAGATATCACATACAGATGAAGAGTTATGAGCACCTGCCTCAAATCCATTGTAAGATTAATTGCCTTTCAGACTACCTGCTGGACTTTCTGCAAGAAAGGGGTACATATTTTAAAGCACTAAAAAATGTGAAGCAAGTCATACTCCTCTTCCCCACACCTGGAGCATAGTGGGCTGACTTCAGTGAACATCGAGTGAAGTCTTGTCATGTCTCAGTGCCATTAAGATAAAACTTTAAATGTTGCATATTGAAATTAGAAACAGATGGAAGATTTATATCTCAATGAGTAGATTGCTGTTCTTCAGTAAAATGAGAGGTCAAAGTCTGATAACCATTGGGACATGTAGGCGGTGGGTGGCCGATTAGTAGCGGGCAGTGTGAGTGCATGTGAAAGCGAGAAGATGCGATGGATCTGACCTAATCGCATGCAGAGTGTGTCAAAATCAGTTTTACCTCTCCTATATTCAGATTCAGAAGACAACAATTTCCAAAAAGTGTAGTGAATGAATAATTCTCCACGTCCCCAAAATAATCGGTTTAGAGATCTGATTCATGATTATCAAAATCAGTGACTCTGAAATGGCCTGCTTTTACTTATTCTTAAAAGATAGGGTCATTCAGTCTAAGTGAGAGCAGATGATTGGCCAGGAGGTGATATAAAGGAGAAATATGGAAAAACAATGTGTTTGAACAGGAGTAGTGAAGCACCAAGCAACAGAGGAACCTATTGTAGAGTCATTCTGTAGGGCAGTTAAAGAGGATGAATCAGTCAAGGGATAGCTGAAAGTTTTTAATTGCCTTGTTCAACAAAAACCCAAGGCTTTTTCTTGGAATCATGACACCAGTCCACGATTCTTGATAAGCGTGAAGTGATATAGTAGAACTTAAAGTCTGGAAGACTGATCTGCTTTGTCTTTTCGATCTGTACAATAGAGAGTGTGGATTCTTGCTGGCTTGTTATTCCAGATTAATATATATTGAATAGATGACATACTATATATTGAATAGATGACAGAGATTTAATGAAAAGTGAATGGATTTTGAAGGGGAAAGCTTGAAATGACAATGTAACTTCAAGAGGATATTAAATGGTTTGTCCACTACTAGGACAACCCCTTCTTGATCAAAATATTTGGACCCCATAAAATAATACAGCATATACTGAACTCCAATGCCGATGTAGTTCCCATGGTGTCGGCACTTGCGGTCCCTGGGCTCTTGTGCAGTTGTTGTGACATGTGACGCCGGTGCCCAATCAGCGCTAGGGTCACTGTCTTCGGACAAATTGAACATTAAGAGGAAGTCCGGGCTGCAGCTGATGTCTGACTTCCTCTTCCTGCTCAATTCAACAGGAGGCGGGGACAGTGACATCAATGCTGATTGGGCACTGGTGTCACAACAACAGCATGAGAGCCCCAGGAAAACGAGTGCCGACACAGCGGGAACGTTGCCAGCACAGGAGGTGAGTATAAGCTTTATTATTTTATGGGGGCCAAGCAAAATGATAGTAATCTTTAAAAAGTAGTGCATCAGCCAAACTATGTAAATGTCCCATTGGACCATGTGAGGCAGTCATCCTAAACGATCCTAAGTACTTTAGGTATGTTACTTGATAGATGGAGTGAATATCTCTAGTGAAAAAAACTCCAAGGTATTTAATAAGTGAACTAGATAATTTGAAACTGAAACCGTCTCTCAAGGAGTTTACTCTCATAGCTGGTAAATTAATATTACTTTGCAGGTAAAGCTTTTAGTACAGATACAGATTATATCAGGTTTTAGATGAATCATACGATGTGCTGTGAGAATAGAACTCAATGGCAAAAGGGAGCAGCCCTGATGGGTGCAGTTTAGAACTTTGAATTCTTCTGCAAGGACACTATTCACCTGGACTTTGGACAAAAAGCTCAGAGTATAGAGTGGTAGACCAGTTGAGCATATTATCTTTAAGGTCAAGAAAATGTACAGTTTCTCTGATTAAGCTCCAGTTTACTTTATCCAAAGCTTTCTTATCGTCGGTTGAAAGGAGCCTAAGAATATTTGTTTTATATTTGGCTGTATGAATGAGATTAATAGCCTTGGTGATATTATCTCGTTCTTCTAGGCCTGATATAAATTTAGCTTAATCTTGGTGAATGATGTTTGAAAGAAATTCAGAAATTCTGTTGGCAAAAATTTTGGCGAATGATTTAACATCTACTGTTTGTTATTGAGAGAAATTGGCCTGAAGTTTGTGCATTGGGAAGAGTCTTTGTTTTTTTTTGTGGATTACCATACTTATATGTGGGTCTGGGTGCTGTGTTTTACCAATTTTCCCCAAATAACGCATTTATGTGCTTTCCATATTATGCGAGGGTCTACTGTGCTTGAGGTATTAGCGAAAAATAAGCATATAGGTATTGATTGACATCTTATGAAATCACTAGATCGTTACGTAAAGTAGTATTAAGTCTCCATTGCTATTGTTATGGAATGAACATTTGTAATTCTAAGTGTAAAGTTACGGGAGCATGATCCGAGAAAAACAATAAATTCCTGCTGAATGTTATAGGGTCAAATCCTAGTTTTTGAAAAATAAATAATTTATTCTAGTATAAAAATCATGTGCAGCTGAATAGAATTAGTAATTTTTATCTCAGTGATGGAAAAGAAACCAAGAATCTAATCATCGGTGTTCGTTAAGGAAATTTGGGATGCATTTCAGGTCTGAGCCCAAGACGTGAGATGACCCTCTAGAATTAAGAGACTTGGAATCAGGAGAGAAGCTATTGTAATGACGCGCCCACAGGGCAGTGGGATACTCGGTACCGGGTCCGGTTGCAAAGCGGGATGTCACGGTGGCTGCGACTCGGTCCGTGGCCCTGGGCATCAGCATTAAAGGGGTTAAATGTTCAGAGTTTGTCATGACGCCACCTGTGGGGTTCGGTCTGTATTGGGACCAACGCTGCATTTGAGGGGTCCCCTGGGGGATGTTGCGGCAGCCCAGATGTTACGCTTCCCACAGGTGAATCAGGGTTCCCAGGGGTCCTATGGTGTGTGGCGTAGATGATGTAGCCGGTGAATAAATGGAGGAGACAAGTGATAAGTCTTTACCTGGTTTACTTGTGGGTGACAGGCCACAGTCCAGGGTACCAGGTACAGATGATGGTGGTCCGGCTGACTCAGAGGCAAGTGAGAGTTCTCTTTTCCCAGTAGAGGTCCATGAGCCTTTCCTACTTGCACCTTTCTAAGTGACGTCCCTGCTGCTTTAAGCTTCCTACAAGGTCCTCCAGTTTCCCCAAGCATGACGGTCAGCTTGAGCCTTTTTACAGGGACTCTCAGATGCCCCGGGCTCCTCCAGTGCTGCTGCGTCTCAGGCGTGGTGCGGGCAGGTGACGTATAGTGAAGTGCCCTCCGGTTCTGCTCCGTGTCCTAGAGTCCATGAAAGCCTCGGGCTCCCGGTACCCGGCTACTGCGCTTCAGCTCTGAGGGTTCCCTGCCACAGTTCCCCTCTTAGCTCTGTCTCTCTCCTGTGCTCCTTCCCTTCCGGCTGCTCCACATGCAACCCAAACAGGTTACTCCTTCCCAGAGGCTGCAGCTCCCTTGTGGCTGCCAGGCCTCTCTGTCTGCACTCAGTTCCAGACTTCCTTCTTCTATCTCTCCCTCCTGGAAGCTACCTAGCTCCTCCTCCAGGTCAGGATCTTTATACAGGGAAGGTCCCCTGAATAAGGGTCTTGAGCTCCCCCTCCTGGCCTGGATTCAGAATGTGTTGTGTGTGTGCCTTACCTGGTGAAGAGAACTCCTTTACCTCTGAGCATGACATCACCTTCCCCGAAGGAACAGCAACATCACTGCAGCAACCGGTAACCTGGGGTGCTGCAGTAATATGCATAGAAATGAGTGCTTGAGAGTTAAAAAGGTTTACTAGAACAGTAGTGTGTTGTTTGGAAAAACACAATGTAAAGTTTATTTTTGTACAGAAGCTTAAGTAAAATAAAGGACTATGGAGACCCTTGATATTTAAAAATCCAATACATAAATCTTTTTACTGTCTGACTGACATGTTGCCCCCCCATCAAAATGAAAGGAGAAGAAAGAAAGAGACACGTCTGAGTGAGAGGAAGAATGGGAAGAAGGAAAAGAGAAAAAATGAGAAAAGATAACAGTAGGGAAAATGATTTTAGACTAGAAGAGTACAACACTAAAGTCCCGAGAATGTATGCCTGGTTGGATCACATGAGTTGGACGGTATGGAGCGTGGAAAACCCTGGGACGGAGTTATGTAGGTTACCAAGCATTATTCAAGAATCACCCCAAGCCATTTCACCAAAGGGGCAAGGGTAGTGAGATTAGGCATAGAATCAATGTTAGACTTAGAATCAATACATAGAACATACACACACTACTCAGTAATGAAATTGCAACACCAAGGAGTAGCCATAAAGTTATGCAAATCAAGGTAGAAGCAGAGGTCACCAAAATATTCAAATACTCACATTCTCAGGCACTTAGCCCCAATGTATGGCAAGTGGGGGGAGCATAAAAGCCAGGTTTAAATCAAATTTTGTTTACCCACATGAACCCTCAAAAATTGGATCAAGTCATGAGGGATGATTGTACGATGCCTCATGTTCGTCGACACTTGTCACAAACTGAGAGGCACAGAACACTAATAGACCTTGGTTTATCACTGGCAGATTGCAAAGCACATAGGCTGACATGTCAGCATTGTTCAACCTCTGCACAAATGGATTGTCAGATTGGAAGCATGGTGCATAATGATCCATTCCGTACTGCAAGAGTAACTGGACTTCACATTGCAAGTCTAAGGGTATGTGCTCACATTAATTACTTGCGGTGTTTTCTGCATGCAATTTTGTCACAAACACTGAAGGTTTTCCTAATGCCAGCAAAGCAAATTATATTACTGAAATCTTGTGCACACATTGCTTATCGCTTATTTTCTCTAATCCCCTTCACAACAGCACCACAGGACATTGACTCTCCAACCTAATGAGCACAGGAAACGCAAAGAGGTTAAATAGCTCTTCCCCACCCTCTGTCCTTAAGATACCGTCACATTAAGCAACGCTGCAGCGATATAGACAATGATGCCGATCGCTGCAGCGTCGCTGTTTCGTCGTTGTGTGGTCGCTGGAGAGCTGTCACACAGACAGCTCTCCAGCGACCAACGATGCCGAAGTCCCCGGGTAACCAGGGTAAACATCAGGTTACTAAGCGCAGGGCCGCGCTTAGTAACCCGATGTTTACCCTGGTTACCAGTGTAAATGTAAAAAAAACCAAACACTACATACTTACATTCCGGTGTCTGTCGGGTTCCCCGGCGTCCGCTTCCCTGCACTGTGTAAGCGCCGGCCCTAAAGCAGAGCGGTGACGTCACCGCTGTGCTTTGCTTTACGGCCGGCACTGACACATTCAGTGCAGGAAGCTCTGAGCAGCAGCGCGGACGCCGGGGGACGTGACACACATCAGAAGGTTAGTATGTACTGTTTTTTTTTTTACTTTTACAATGGTAACCAGGGTAAATATCGGGTTACTAAGCGCGGCCCTGCGCTTAGTAACCCGATATTTACCCTGGTTACCATTGTAAAACATTGCTGGCATGGTTGCTTTTGCTGTCAAACACAACGATACACGCCGATCTGACGACCAAATAAAGTTCTGGACTTTAAGCTCCGACCAACGATATCACAGCAGGATCCAGATAGCTGCTGCGTGTCAAACACAACGATATCGCTATCCAGGACACTGCAACGTCACGGATCGCTATCGTTATCGTTGGAAAGTTGGTCAGTGTGAAGGTACCTTTAGTGTTTTTTCCTGTCTATAGGGGCACGAAGATGTTTCCTGTAGGTGTTGTGGCCATCGAACAGTCACCTCAGGGTTTATCTATCTTTGCTAAGCAGGGTTGCAGTGGTCAATCACTGCACCATCCTCCACATGCTACTCCGGCATCTGGAGTGGGACCATGCCATTCTTCTGCATTCCAGGGCAATGCTGAGTGCTGGTAGGCTGGGGTCCTCCCGAAGCTTCCCAGCCTTGTTCCTCCTTCTTCCCTCCATATTTAGCGCACTGTTATGACCTGGTGGTTAAGAGGCCACACTGATATGACCTGGTGGCTAAAACGCAACATGGGACGAGCTCTGAGAAGGTGGTATCTCTACTGACCGCAGTCCCTAATCCTAACAACAACACTAGTAATAGCCGTGGGATGTTCCTGACTCTCCCTAGACACCTCTTCACAGCCTAAGAACTAACTACCCCTAAAGAAGGAAATAGAAAGCTATCTTGCCTCAGAGAAAACCCCAAAAGGAAAGACAGCCCCCCACAAATAATGACTGTGAGTGGAGAGGGAAATGACGTACACAGAAATGAAATCAGATTTCAGCAAAGGAGGCCAATACTAAACTTGATAGACAGAGAGAAAAGGATACTGTGCGGTCAGTATTAAAAACTACAAAATCCACACAGAGTTTACAAAAATGAACTCCACACCGACTCACGGTGTGGAGGGGCAAATCTGCTTTCCCAGAGCTTCCAGCTAGCCTGAATATAACATAGTGACAAGCTGGACAAAAAGAGACATATTTGCAGAGCAATAGAGTCCAAGCAAATGGACAAACAAGAACTAGCAAAAACTTATCTTTTGCTGACAAGGACAGGCCATATGAGAAATCCAAGGAGAGAACCAAATCCAACCAAGAACATTGACAGCTGGCATGAACTAAAGCCCAGAGCAGGTTTAAATAACAAACCCAGGCAAGGCGATTAGTGAAGGCAGCTGCTACAGCTACCTAAAGGAGCAGCAGTTCCACTCGAAACCACCAGAGGGAGCCCAAGGGCAGAACTCACAAAAATACCATTAGCAACCACAGGAGGGAGCTCCAGAACGGAATTCACAACAGTACCCCCCCCCCCTGAGGAGGGGTCACCGAACCCTCACCAGAGCTCCCAGGCCGATCAGGACGAGCCAAATGGAAAGCACGAACCAAATCGGCAGCATGAACATCGGAGGCAACAACCCAAGAATTATCCTCCTGGCCATAACCCTTCCATTTGACCAGATACTGAAGCTTCCGCCTTGAAAAACGAGAATCCAAAATCTTCTCCACCACATATTCCAATTCCCCCTCAACCAACACCGGAGCAGGAGGATCAACGGAGCGAACCATAGGTACCACATATCTCCGCAACAAGGATCTATGGAACACATTATGAATGGAAAAGGAAGCTGGAAGGGCCAAACGAAAAGACACCGGATTGATAATTTCAGAAATCTTATAAGGCCCAATAAAGCGAGGCTTGAACTTAGGGGAAGAAACCTTCATAGGAACATGACGAGAAGACAACCAGACCAAATCCCCAACACGAGGCCGGGGACCAACACACCGACGACGGTTAGCAAAACGTTGAAGCATCTCAAATAGGTTTCCAAGGTCTGATTGGTTCGCTCCATTTGGAAATTTGTCTGAGGAAGGAATGCTGAAGAAAAAGACAAATCAATGCCCATTCTAGCACAAAAGGACCGCCAAAACCTAGAAACGAACTGGGAACCTCTGTCAGACACAATATTCTCCGGAATACCATGCAAACGAACCACATGCTGAAAAAATAATGGAACCAAATCAGAGGAGGAAGGCAACTTAGGCAACGGTACCAAATGGACCATCTTAGAAAACCGGTCACAAACCACCCAGATGACAGATGACAGACATCGTCTGAGAAACAGGAAGATCAGAAATAAAATCCATGGAAATATGCGTCCAGGGCCTCTCAGGAATAGGCAAAGGCAAAAGCAACCCACTGGCACGGGAACAGCAAGGCTTAGCCTGAGCACAGGTCCCACAGGACTGCACAAACGAACGCACATCCCGCGACAAGGAAGGCCACCAAAAGGACCTAGCCACCAAATCTCTGGTACCGAAAATCCCAGGGTGACCAGCCAACACCAAACAATGAACCTCAGAAATTACCCTGCTAGTCCATCTATCAGGAACAAACAGTTTCCCCACAGGACAGCGGTCAGGTTTATCAGCCTGAAACTCCTGAAGTACCCGCCGCAAATCAGGGGAGATGGCAGAAAGAATCACCCCCTCCTTGAGGATCCCAGCCGGCTCAAGAACTCCCGGAGAATCAGGCAAAAAACTCCTAGAAAGGGCATCAGCCTTCACATTCTTAGATCCCGGAATATACGAAACCACAAAATCAAAACGTGAGAAAAACAGAGACCACCGAGCTTGTCTAGGATTCAACCGCTTAGCAGACTCGAGGTAAATCAAATTCTTATGATCAGTCAAGACCACCACGCGATGCTTGGCTCCCTCAAGCCAATGTCGCCACTCCTCAAATGCCCACTTCATAGCCAACAACTCCCGATTGCCGACATCATAATTACGCTCAGCAGGCGAAAACTTTCTGGAGAAAAAAGCACATGGTTTCATCAAAGAGCCATCAGAATTTCTCTGAGACAAAACGGCCCCTGCCCCAATCTCAGAAGCATCAACCTCAACCTGAAAAGAGAGAGAAACATCTGGCTGACGCAACACAGGGGCAGAAGTAAAACGAAGTTTAAGCTCCTGAAAGGCCTCAACAGCCGCAGAGGACCAATTCATCACATCAGCGCCCTTCCTCGTCAAATCGGTCAGAGGCTTCACCACACTAGAAAAATTAGCAATAAAGCGGCGATAAAAATTGGCAAAGCCCAAAAATTTCTGAAGGCTCTTTACAGATGTAGGTTGAGTCCAATCATGAATGGCCTGGACTTTAACAGGGTCCATTTCAATAGCCGAGGGAGAAAAAATGAAACCCAAAAAAGAAACCTTCTGAACTCCAAAGAGGCACTTAGACCCCTTCACAAACAACGCATTAGCACGAAGGACCTGAAATACCATCCTAACCTGCTTCACATGAGACTCCCAATCATCGGAGAAAACCAAAATATCATCCAAATACACAATCATGAATTTATCCAGATAATTCCGGAAGATATCATGCATAAAGGACTGAAATACCGATGGAGCATTAGAGAGCCCGAATGGCATCACAAGATATTCAAAATGGCCTTCGGGAGTATTAAATGCTGTTTTCCATTCATCACCTTGTTTAATACGCACGAGATTATACGCCCCTCGAAGGTCGATTTTAGTAAACCAACTGGCACCCTTAATCTGAGCAAACAAATCAGAAAGTAAAGGTAAAGGGTACTGGAATTTGACAGTGATCTTATTGAGAAGGCGATAATCTATACAGGGTCTCAAGGAGCCATCCTTCTTGGCAACAAAAAAAAATCCCGCTCCCAACGGTGACGAAGACGGGCGAATATGCCCCTTCTCCAAGGACTCCTTTACATAACTCCGCATAGTGGCATGCTCTGGCACAGACAGATTGAAAAGTCGGCCCTTAGGGAACTTACAGCCAGGAATCAAATTAATGGCACAATCGCAGTCCCTATGAGGAGGCAGGGAACTGGACTTGGGCTCATCAAATATATCCTGGAAATCCGACAAAAACTCAGGAACTTCAGAAGATGGGGACGAGGAAATGGACATCAAAGGAATATTATTATTATTATTATTTATTGTTATAGCGCCATTTATTCCATGGCGCTTTACAAGTGAGGAGGGGTATACATAATAACAAGTACAATAATCTAGAACAATACAAGTCATAACTGGTACAGTAGGAGAGAGGACCCTGCCCGCGAATATCACTATGTATCCCCTGACAACCCCAACCAGTTACAGACATAGATCTCCAATCCAGCACTGGATTATGTACCTGTAACCATGGAAAACCCAGCACATCAACATCATGCAAATTATGCAACACCAAAAAGCGAATATTTTCCTGATGTGCTGGAGCCATGTACATGGTTAACTGTGTCCAGTACTGAGGTTTATTCTTGGCCAATGGCGTGGCATCAATTCCCCTTAAGGGAATAGGGCTCTGCAAAGGCTCCAAGGAAAAACCACAGCGCTTGGCAAATTCTAAGTCCATTAAGTTCAGGGCAGCGCCAGAATCCACAAATGCCATAACAGAAAAGGACGACAATGAGCAAATCAGGGTAACAGACAAGAGAAATTTAGGCTGTACAGTACTAATGGTAACAGACCCAGGGACCCTCTTAGTACGCTTAGGGCAATCAGAAATAGCATGAGCAGAATCACCACAGTAAAAACACAGGCCATTCTGACGTCTGAAATTCTGCCTTTCTGCTCTAGTCAAAATCCTATCACATTGCATAGGCTCAGGACTCTGCTCAGAGGACACTGCCATATGGTGCACCACCTTGCGCTCGCGCAAGCGCCGATCAATCTGAATGGCCAAAGACGTTGACTCATTCAGACCAGCAGGCGTAGGAAACCCCACCATAACATCTTTAAGGGCTTCAGAAAGACCCTTTCTGAAAATCGCTGCCAGGGCATACTCATTCCATTTTGTGAGCACAGACCACTTTCTAAATTTCTGGCAGTATACTTCTGCTGCTTCCTGACCCTGACACAGAGCCAGCAAAGTTTTTTCTGCCTGATCCACAGAATTAGGCTCATCATACAGCAATCCGAGCGCTTGAAAAATGCGTCAATATTGAGCAATGCAGGATTTCCTGGCTCAAGGGAGAATGCCCAGTCCTGCGGGTCGCCACGCAGCAAAGAAATAACAATCTTCACCTGCTGAATGGGGTCACCAGAGGAACGGGGTCTCAGAGCAAAAAACAATCTGCAATTATTTTTAAAGTTCAAAAATTTAGATCTATCCCCAGAAAATAAATCAGGAATAGGAATTCTAGGCTCTAATACCGGAGTCTGGACAACATAATCTTGAATACTCTGTACCCTTGCAGCGAGTTGATCCACGCGCAAGGACAGACCCTGAACCTCCATATCAGCACCAAAATCCTGAACCACCCAGAGATTAAGGGGAAAAAAAAGACAAAACAAGCTAAAAAGGAAAAAAAAATGACTCAGAACTTTCTTTTCCCTCTTTTGAGATGCATTTAACACATTGTGGGCCAGCTGTACTATTATGACCTGGTGGTTAAGAGGCCACACTGATATGACCTGGTGGCTAAAACGCAACATGGGACGAGCTCTGAGAAGGTGGTATCTCTACTGACCGCAGTCCCTAATCCTAACAACACTAGTAATATCCGTGGGATGTTCCTGACTCACCCTAGACACCTCTTCACAGCCTAAGAACTAACTACCCCTAAAGAAGGAAATAGAAAGCTATCTTGCCTCAGAGAAAACCCCAAAAGAAAAGCTAGCCCCCCACAAATATTGACTGTGAGTGGAGAGGGAAATGACGTACACAGAAATGAAATCAGATTTCAGCAAAGGAGGCCAATACTAAACTTGATAGACAGAGAGAAAAGGATACTGTGCGGTCACTATTAAAAACTACAAAATCCACACAGAGTTTACAAAAATGAACTCCACACCGACTCACGGTGTGGAGGGGCAAATCTGCTTTCCCAAAGCTTCCAGCTAGCCTGAATATAACATAGTGACAAGCTGGACAAAAAGAGACATATTTGCAGAGCAATAGAGTCCAAGCAAATGGACAAACAAGAACTAGCAAAAACTTATCTTTTGCTGACAAGGACAGGCCATATGAGAAATCCAAGGAGAGAACCAAATCCAACCAAGAACATTGACAGCTGGCATGAACTAAAGCCCAGAGCAGGTTTAAATAACAAACCCAGGCAAGGCGATTAGTGAAGGCAGCTGCTACAGCTACCTAAAGGAGCAGCAGTTCCACTCGAAACCACCAGAGGGAGCCCAAGGGCAGAACTCACAAAAATACCATTAGCAACCACAGGAGGGAGCTCCAGAACGGAATTCACAACAGCGCTCATAGTAAGGGTCAAAAACTGCTGGGGTCCATCAGGTGTGACGTCACTTCCAGTTGCGTTCCAGCGTGGAATTCATGGCTTTTTCAGAGTGGGATATTTGAAATTGGACCGCTGGAGCTCCAGAATCTATGAAGGATTCTTTATACTAGAGGAGTCATCTCATAGCATGGGATGCTGTCATGCTCGGTCACGGTCACTACATTATAAAAGGCCCTAGGATCCAAACTTAGGACAACTCCCCTCTTTTGTTTTAGGGAGACAAGGATCCTGTACCAAGAGTGAGGGAGAAAGCTACAAATCGCAAACGTACCATCTGGAATTAAAAGCTCCCATTTTCCCATAAAAAGCCCTTATGCCAGGGGTGTGGAGGAAGTAAGAGGAATGGTATGGAAATAAATTCAGACTTTAATAGCCTCTGTCTTTTCAATCTCTCTATACGGCGCCGTTGACAACAAAACAGAGGATTAAGGTCAAATAGGAAAAATGATATTCCCCATTCATGATAACATTCAGAGCTTCATTATGATTGAATGGGAGTTTTCCAGAGAAGCAGCTAAGCATTCAGAGAGCTAAAGGATGAATTTCCTCTAGAAGAGGACACAACCAAATGTTGTCCGAGATTCCTAAAGTAGATCTCCACATAACAAAAAGTGGCAAGGAAAATGACCTTACAGTTTTAAGACTCCTCTCAGCTCAAAGACTCGATGAACTGCAAGATGGATAGTTTATTGAGGAAGTCCTTTGAGACATTGGTTGCTTAATTAAAGGCAAATGTCGCTTCCACCTGTGTAGCAAGATCCATATTCCGATGGTTACATCAGCTTGAAGATCATCTCAGTGGTGGTAGTCCTCCCAGAAGACCTGCTGGCCTCTTTACCTGTACTACAGAAAGCTATGGGATTCCTAGTGGATGCCTCAGCAGAATTGGTTAGGATAGCGACAATATCTTCAGTTTTATCAAACACTTCAAGGAGAGCCCTCTGGTTGAAAATGTGGAGTGGAGATATTGCATCCAAATCCAAAACTTTGTTCCATTCCTTTAACCCTTTACCCCCAAGGGTGGTTTGCATGTTAATGACCAGGCCAATTTTTACAATTCTGACCACTGTCCCTTTATGAGGTTATAACTCTGGAACGCTTCAACGGATCCCGGTGATTCTGACAGTGTTTTCTCATGACATATTGTACTTCATGACAGTTGCAAAATTTATTTGATATGACTTGCGTTTATTTGTGGAAAAAAATGGAAATTTGGCAAAAAATTTTAAAATTTCTCAATTTTCCAACTTTGAATTTTCATGCCCTTAAATCACCCAGATATGTCACACAAAATACTTATTAAATAACATTTACCACATGTCTACTTTACATCAGCACAATTTTGGAACCAACTTTTTTTTGTTAGGGAGTTATAAGGATTGAATGTTGACCAGCGATTTCTCATTTTTACAACACCATTTTTTTTTTAGAGACCACATCACATTTGAAGTCACTTTGAGGGGTCTATATGATAGAAAATACCCAAAAGTGACACCATTCTAAAAACTGCACCCCTCAAGGTGCTCAAAACCACATTCAAGAAGTTTATTAACCCTTCAGGTGCTTCACAGGAATTTTTGCAATGTTTAAAAAAAAATGAACATTTAACTTTTTTTCACAACATTTTTTACTTCAGATCCAATTTGTTTTATTTTACCAAGGGTAGCAGGAGAAATTGGACCCCAAAAGTTGTTGTACAATTTGTCCTGAGTACACCGATACCCCATATGTGGGGGTAAATCACTGAGTGCATGGCAGAGCTCGGAAGGAGCGCCGTGTGACTTTTCAAAGAAAAATTGGCTGGAATTGCGATCAGACGCCATGTCACATTTGGAGAGCCCCTGATGTGCCTAAACAGTGAAAAAACCCCAATTCTAACTCCAACCGTAACCCCAACACACTCCTAACCCTAATCCCAACCCTAACCATAACCAGTGAGGAAGAAGTAGGGGAGTTTCCAGCACGTCCATCCAGTTTAAATACAATTTCTTTTTTATTTGAACATTTTTAAAAAAATTTAAAATTGAGAGAGAGACTCTCTGCCTGACCATAACCCTAACCACAAACCTAACCCTAATCCCAATCGTAACCCTAATCCTAATTTTAGCCCCAACCCTAACTTTAGCCCCAACCCTAACCCCAATGGGAAAATGGAAATATTTTTTTTTTAATTTTATTATTTTTCCTTAACCCCTTCCTGACCTATGACGCATACGCTGCGTCATGAAAGTCGGTGCCAATCCGACCTGTGATGCAGCGTATGCGTCATGGCGGAATCGCGTTCCTGCAGGTCGGGTGAAAGGGTTAACTGAAATTTCACCCGACCTGCAGGTACAGGGGATCTTGTACTTTAGCCCAGGGGGGGTGGCTCAGCCCCCACTTGGCTAAGATCGCCCTGGTGACCACTTTGTCACCACCCCCCAGATCTGATTGGAGCTAGCGTCCATGTGACGCTAGCTCTCCATTCAGATGTGGGGGGGGGCGGAGAAAACCATGGCTGCCTTGCTGTCCAGCTTCATGCCTTCCGTGGAAGCTGAACAGCGAGGTTCCTGCATACTGCCCTGCCACATACAGCGATCGCCGCCGCCGCTGCAGTCATCGCTGCCGCTGCAGTCACCGCCACCGCTGCAGTGGCCGCCACCGCCAGGTGCTCCCCTCAGCTTCTCTTCACCCCCTTGCCTTGCGATTCCATGCCCCCCGACCTTTGCTCCCTCCCCCCTGCCCCCGGTGATCGCCCCCTCCCCCCTGCCCCGGAGATCACCCCCCCTGCTGCTGCCGGCTCCATTTCCACTTTCTGCTGCATCGCATCTGACAGCCCCCGCCCCAGTGATCCTCCTGATCTCCTCTCTGCCCTGTGGATCACCCCCTGCCCCGCTGATGTCCTCCCCTGCCCCGCTGATGTCCTCCCCTGCCCCGCAGATCTCCCCCCTGCCTTGTGGATCGCCCCCTGCCCTGCTGATGTCCCCCCTGCCCCGCTGATCTCCCCCCTGCCCTGCTGATCTCCCCCCTGCCCTGTGGATTGCCCCCTGCCCTGCTGATGTCCCCCCTGCCCCGCAGATCTCCCTCCCTGCCCCGCTGATGTCCCCCCTGCCCCGCAGATCTCCCTCCCTGCCCCGCTGGTGTCCCCCCTGCCCCGCAGATCTCCCCCCTGCCTTGTGGATCGCCCCCTGCCCCGCTGATGTCCCCCCGTCCCGCTGATGTCCCCCCTGCCCTGCAGATCTCCCCCCTGCCCTGTGGATTGCCCCCTGCCCCGCTGATGTCCCCCCTGCCCCGCTGATGTCCCCCCTGCCCCGCAGATCTCCCTCCCTGCCCCGCTGATGTCCCCCCTGCCCCGCAGAGCTCCCCCCTGCCTTGTGGATCGCCCCCTGCCCTGCTGATGTCCCCCCTGCCCCGCTGATGTCCCCCGTGCCCTGCAGATCTCCCCCTGCCCTGTGGATTGCCCCCTGCCCCGCTGATGTCCTCCCCTGCCCCGCTGATGTCCTCCCCTGCCCCGCAGATCTCCCTCCTGCCCCGCAGATCTCGCCCCTGCCCCGCAGATCTCCCCCCTGCCCTGCTGATGTCCCCCCTGCCCCAGTTTTCCCATTAGGGTTGGGGCTAAAATTAGGGTTGGGATTAGGGGTAGGGTTAGGATTAGGGTTGGGATTAGGGGTAGGGTTAAGATTAGGGGTAGGGTTGGGATTAGGGGTAGAGGTGTGTTGGGGTTAGGGTTGGAGATAGAATTGGGGAGTTTCCACTGTTTAGGCACATCAAGGGCTCTCCAAACGCGACATGGCGTCCGATCTCCATTCCAGCCAATTCTGCGTTGAAAAAGTAAAACAGTGCTCCTTCCCTTCCAAGCTCTCCCATGCGCCCAAACAGGGGTTTACCCCAATATTTGGGGTATCAGCGTACTCAGGACAAATTGGACAACAACTTTTTTCATCCAATTTCTTTGTTACCCTTGGCAAAATAAAAATTTGGGGGGCTAAATAACCCTTTTTGTGGGAAAAAAATGATTTTTTGTTTTCATGGCTCTGCGTTATAAACTGTAGTGAAACACTTAGGGGTTCAAAGTTCTCTCAACACATCTAGATAAGTTCCTTGGGAGGTCTAGTTTCCAATATGGGGTCACTTGTGGGGGGTTTCTACTGTTTAGGTACATTAGGGGCTCTGCAAACGCAATGTGATGCCTGCAGACAAATCCATCTAACTGCATTCCAAATGGTGTTCATACCCTTCCGAGCTCTGCCATGCGCCCAAATGGTGGTTCCCCTCCACATATAGGGTATCAGCGTACTTTGGACAACAGCTTTTGGGGACCAATTTCTCCTGTTACCCTTGTGAAAATAAAAAATTGCGGGCTAAAAATCATTTTTGAAGAAAAAAAAGATTTTTTTATTTTCACGGCTCTGCGTTATAAACTTCTGTGAAGCATTTGGGGGTAAAAAGTGCTCACCACACATCTAGATAAGATCCTTGTGGGTCTAGTTTCCAAAATGTGGTCATTTGTGGGGGGTTTCTACTGTTTAGGCACATCAGGGGCTCTGCAAATGCAACGTGACGCCCGCAGACCATTCCATCAAAGTCTGCCTTTCAAAACGTCACTACTTCCCTTCCGAGCCCCGACTTGTGCCCAAACAGTGGTTCCCCCCCCCACATATGGTGTATGGGTGTACTCAGGACAAACTAGACAATAACTTTTGGGGTCCAATTTCTCCTGTCACTCTTGTGAAAATAAAAAATTGCTTGCTAAAAATTAATTTTTGAGGAAAGAAAAATGATTTTTTTATTTTCACAGCTCTGCGTTATAAACTTCTGTGAAGCACTTGGGGGTTTAAAGGGCTCACCACACATCTAGATTAGTTCCATGGGAGGTCTAGTTTCCAAAATGGGGTCACATGTGGGGGAGATCCAATGTTTAGGCACACAGGGGCTCTCCAAATGCCACATGGTGTCCGCTAACGATTCGAGCTAATTTTTCATTCAAAAAGTCAAATGGCGCTCCTTCCCTTCCGAGCCCTGCTGTGTGCCCAAACAGTGGTTTACCCCCACATGTGAGGTATCAGTGTACTCAGGAGAAATTGCGCAATAAATTTCAGGATCCATTTTATTTTTTGAGCGATCCTATTTTTATCACTAAGAAAATGGCTGTAGCCAGGGCCTTTTTTATTGGGAGCTGGTGGTGCGCATGCCCGGTGTCGTCCATCGTAGACATCTTCTTGTGGGCCTATCACTTATGAGTGGGGAGAGATACACTTCTTGTGCTTGGAAGGTGGAGCTCCGCCTCTCATACACTCCCCACTGTGATGGCCCTATTGAACGATGCACTCTGGACGCTACTGCGCATGCGCCGGCGTCACCGGCTCTACTTCCGGGTTTATGATATTTAAACACAATGAGACACACTATGGATACACCCTGTTGAAAAAGCCACGCGAAACGCGCGTCCGGGGGGACCGAGTGAGGTGGGGAGAACACACCTGATCCATAATGGGTAAGCAGCAAATATACGTACTTATGAAGATATGATCCTGTACTTTGGGCTATTTTGCCATGTGAGTTAGACGTAGTGATTGTATTTGATCATAGTTTCTCTTTACTTTCTGAGCTGACTCTGCCACCCAAAAGGTGTATATGTGAACTCCCCCCCTGACTTGGTCATTGCCGCATTTCCTCCTATGTGTCTTCTGCTATATGGCGGTATTGACAATACACCCATGTTTTGTATTTTACGTATTTGTATTTGTATATGATTGATTACTTAATAAACCTTTTGTATATTGTTTTCTAAATATGTTGAAGTGGACTTTTTTTCTCCGTGTTTTTGTTTATGTATTGGTTTGGAGTAGTCCCAGAAGGGCACCTGAGGAGTGCCTAGAGAGAGTTGGTATTTACCACTCATCTATACAAAGTATATTGGTGCTTCATGACTGTAATATTATCCATTTTATCCTGTTGCCCATGTGGAAATTAACAAATTGAGGCTAAAAGAAATTTTTTGTGAAAAAAAAGTACTTTTTCATTTTTACGGATCAATTTGTGAAGCACCTGGGGGTTCAAAGTGCTCACTATGCATCTAGATAAGTTCCTTGGGGGGTCTAGTTTCTAAAATGGGGTCACTTGTGGGAGAGCTCCAATCTTTAGGTAAACAAGGGCTCTCCAAACGCGACATGGTGTCCGCTAATGATTGGAGCTAATTTTTCATTGAAAAAGTCAAATGGCGCTCCTTCCCTTCCGAGCCCTGTCGTGCACCCAAAAAGTGGTTCCCCCCCACATATGGGGTATTGGCGTACTCAGGACAAGTTGTACAATAACTTTTGGGGTCCACTTTCTCCTTTCACCCTTGGGAAAATAAAAAAATTGTTGATAAAAGTTCATTTTTATGGCTAAAAAGTTATATGTTCATTTTTTCCTTCCATGTTGCTTCTGCTGCTGTGAAACACCTGAAGGGTTAATAAAATTCTTGAATGTGGTTTTGAGCACCTTGAGGGGTGCAGTTTTTAGAATGGTGTCACTTTTGGGTATTTTCAGCCATATAGACCCCTCAAACTGACTTCAAATGTGAGGTGGTCCCTAAAAAAAATGGTTTTGTAAATTTCGTTGTAAAAATGAGAAATCATTGGTCAAATTTTTACCCTTATAAGTTCCTAGCAAAAAAAATGTTGTTTCCAAAATTGTGCTGATGTAAAGTAGACATGTTGGTAATTTTATTTATTAACTATCTTGTGTCACATAACTCTCTCGTTTAACAGAATAAAAATTCAAAATTTGAAAATTGCGAAATTTTCAAAATTTTCGCCAAATTTCCATTTTTTTCACAAATAAACGCAAAAATTATCGACCTAAATATACCACTAACATGAAGCCCAATATGTCACGAAAAATTTCAGAACCGCTTGGATCCGTTAAAGCGTTCCTGAGTTATTACCTCATAAAGGGACACTGGTCAGAATTGCAAAAAACGTCCAGGTCATTAAGGTCAAAATAGGCTGGGTCATGAAGGGGTTAACTAAGGGGGGTTAAAGGGGTGTTTACTATTTATAGCGAGTTTTTAAGTTCGACAGCTGTCACACACTAAAAGACACTTTTTATTGCAAAAAATAGTGTTTGCATCACCACATTTTGAGAGCTTTTCCATATTTTGGCACACAGAGTCATGTGAGGTCTTGTTTTTTGCGGGACAAGATGACATTTTTATTGGTATGATTTTCGGGCACATGGCATTTTTTGATCTCTTTTTATTCTGATTTTTGGGAGGCAGAATGAACAAAAAACAGCAATTCATGAATTTCTTTTGGGTTGGCGTTTACACCGTTCCGCGTGTGGTAAAATTGATAAAGCAGTTTTATTATTCGGGTCAGTACGATTACAGCAATACCTCATTTATATAATTTTTTATGTTTTGGCGCTTTTATACAATAAAAACTATTTTATATAAAAAATAATTATTTTTGCATCCCTTTATTCTAAGAGCAATAACTTTTTTATTTTTCTGGTGATGGAGCTGTATGGTGGCGTGTTTTTTGCAGGACAAGATGATGTTTTCAGCGGTACCACGTTTATTTATATCCATCTTTTTGATCGTGTGTTATTCCACTTTGTGTTCGGCGATATAATGATAAAGCATTGTTCTTTTGGCTTTTTTTTAATGGTGTTCACTAAAGGGGTTAACTAGTGGGACTGATTTATAGGTCGGGTCGTTACAGACGCGGCAATACCAAACATGTGTACTTTTATTCTTTAGATTTTTGTTTATTCAAATATTTATTTATTGATGGAATAAATATAGATTTTTTATTATTTTTTAAAATAATTTTACAATTATTTAAAAAAATGTTTTTTTTATTTCATTCTTAGTTTTACACTTTGTCCCACTATGGGACACTCAATTTGTGCAGGCTGATCGCTTCTATAGCATGCAGATCTGCATGCTAAAGAAGCGGTCAGTGCTGCAACTTCTGTACACTAACCTTAGAGACTTCCTGACATGCACTGCGCATGACAGGAAGTCTCTCAGCGCTGGAGACCCGGATGTCGTCATGACGACATCGGGTCTCCATGGCAGCGATCGGGACCTCGCAGCATGCTGCTGGGTCTTCGATCCAAAGGCAGAGGGGCTGTCAGCCCCTGTGCCGGCTCCGGAACGCTGCGATCATGTTTGATCGCAGTGTTCGGGGGTTAAAGTTCCGGTAAAGGTCAGTGACCGCTCCTGGCACTTAGTTCCAGGTGTCAGCTGTGACAATCTGCTGACACCCGGCCCCGATCGGCCGCAAACCACCCGTGTGCACGGCCGATCGGCTATGACATACTATCCCATCCATGGTCAGACGGGCCCAGTCCACATGGATGGGATAGTATGTCAGATGTCAGAAAGGGGTTAAGAATGTGCTCTGGGTGATTTACTAGAAAAAGCATCTGATAGGAAAATATTGCTTACCGAATCAAAAATTTTAAGGAGAAGATCCTTTCATCCATAACAGGCCCAAACTCTGAAGTACAGAGTCAAAGAGAAGTTCGGATGCTGGAATTACTCTCAATGAAGAAGAGGAAGGAATATTTTTCGGAACCAGAGACAACAATGGCAATAACGCCAAGTGAGTGGGAGGCAGAATTTTGGGTTTTCTCTCACAGTGGCAAAAAATCTCTTCAGATCAAAGGATTCTATATTCCGCTGGAGTGGGGACAAAGATAGAATTCTCCTGCTATCCCCCGCAGAGACTAGAAATAACATCTCTGTCATCCCCAAGATTACAAGAAATCCTGATTTGGGGGATCCAAGACCTACAAGAGTCAGGAGTGATCTCTTCAGTTCCAAAAGAAGACTGAGGCCATGACCACTATTCTCGTCTATTCTTTATAAAAAAAATAAAGCAGGGGCTACAGAATTATCATAAATTTGGAATGCCTGAACCACCATATTACATGCAGAAGGTACAAAATGGAGTCTACAATATCTACGGTCCCGCTGATAGGAAAACATTTTGTTATGGCGACCGTCGATCTACAGGATGCATATTACCATGTTCCCATACATCCTGCTTATCGGAAATTCCTGAGATTTTCAGTCACTCCAAGGACAGAAAGTTCTTCACTTCCAATTCAGTCTCCTTCCTTTCGGGATTTTTTCATCTCCTCCGATATTCGCAAAGATCATGGCAGAGGAGGTAGCATTCATAGGAAAGCAGGACATTTGTATCATCTCCTACTTTGAGGATTTTTTTAATAATGGCTCCCTCTGTTCTGAGACTCAAAAAGCATCTACAGACAACTCTCCAAACTCTGGCATCTCTAGGTTGGCTAGTAAATCTGCAGAAATCAGACCTCAATCCTTCCACCAGAAAGGTTTTCCTGGAAACTCTCTTTGATTTCCAAGAACAACCTAAAAACAAGCAGATTCAGATAACATCCAGAATCTATACTCTGAGGAACCAGGGGAAGGTCTCCATAAAATTTGCAATGTCGGACCTGGGGTCCACGACATCTTGTATCCAAGCAGTCCCTTGGTCTCAGACCCATTGTCACAGAGGTATAGCGACAGACAGGGGCCATGAGATTACGACTAGTGATGAGCGAGTATATTTGTTGCTTGAGATTTCCCGAGCATGCTTGGGTGGTCTCCGAGTATTTGTAAGTGCTCATAGATTTAGTTTTTGTTGATGCAGCTGCATGATTTACAGCTGCTAGCCAGCATAAGTAATTGTGGGGGTTGCATGGTTGCTAGGGAATCCCCACATGTAATCAAGCTGGCTAACAGACGTAAATCATTCAGCTGCGGCTATGAACACTAAATCTCCGAGCACAAAAAAATACTCGGAGGACACCTGAGCGTGCTCGGAAAATCTCGAGTAATGAGTATACTCGCTCATCACTAATTACGACTTCTGGTTTCACAAACTCCTGCACTGGTTAGAAGTACTTCACCATCTTATTAAACAGTGTAGGTTTTTTACTTGCTGGCAGTGCAAGATTTGATCGGTGCAAGAGTTAATCGGTTCAGTTGAAGATTCTGGAGCTTTCCTACCTGGATTGTCTTAGCTGTTCAGTGTTGACCACTTCCCTATGCTATACAGGGTGGACCATTTTTATGAATAGACCTGGGTGGGCCGTGTATATGGATAGACCTAAATAAAATGGGAATGGTTGGTGATTTTAACTTCTTTTTTGTGGCACATTAGTATATGGGAAGGGGGAAACTTTTCATGATGGGTGGTGACCGTGGCGGCCATTTTGGATCCAACTTTATAAATGGCCCACCCAGGTGTATCCATATAAATGGCCCACCCTGTATATACTCACCTATGTGTTGTGAATTCCGTTCTCGGGCTCCCTCCTTTGGTCATGAGTGGTACTTTGTGAGTTCTGTTCATGGGCTCCCTCTGGTGGCTTTTAGTGTTACGGCTGGTCTGTAGCTGGACTCCAACTGCCTCGTTTCCTGCTAGACCTGCTGCCTATTTAACTCCATCTGGACCTTTACTTGTTGCCTGCTGTCATTGTATTCAGTACTGGTTCAGATCTCTCTGGGACTTCCCTTGTGACCTGTCTCCTCGTGGAGAAGCTAAGTGCATGCTAGTCCATTTTTGCTCATTACTATTTGAAAATGTTTCTCAGTATGTTATGAGTTCAGTCCAGCTTGCTTATATGCTATTTGATTGCCAGCTGGAAGCTCTGGGGTGCGGAGTTGCGCCCCTCACATCGTGAGTCGGTGTGGGGGTCTTTTTGTATTCTCTGCGTGGATACTTTAGTAGTATTTTATACTGACCGCACAGATTCCTTGCTATCTTCTGACTATTTAGTTATTAGCGGGCCTCATTTGCTAAAACCTATTTTCATTTCTATGTTTGTGTTTTCCCCTTAAACTCACCGTTATTATTTGTGGGGGGCTGCTTCACTTTTGGGAAAATTTCTCTGAGGCAAGTGAGGCTTTGTTTCTCTCTAGGGGTAGCTAGTTTCTCAGGCTGTGTACGAGGCGTCTAGGCCGAGTTAGGAACGCTCCACGGCTGCCTATAGTGTTTGTTGATAGGATCAGAATTGCGGTCAGTAAAGTTCCCACATTCCCAGAGCTTGTCCTTATTTTTGGTTTACCCATCAGGTCAGTTCATGTGTTCCTTACCACCAGGATCATAACAGTACAGCAGGCCCGTAAAGTGTTAATGCATCGCAAAAGAGGGATAAGAGAAGCTCTGAGGTTTTTTTTTCCTCTGCAGTGTGTTTAGCCTCTCTCCTCCCCTTAATCTCTGGGTGGTTCAGGACTCAGCTGCAGATATGGACATTGAAGGTCTGTCCTCTTGTGTGGATCAGCTTGCTACAAGGATACAAAGCATTCAGGATTATGTAGTTCGCAGTCCTATGTCAGAACCTAAAATACCAATTCCTGAGCTGTTTTCTGGAGATAGATCTAGGTTTTTGAATTTCAAAAATAATTGCAAATTGTTTCTTTCTCTGAGACCTCATTTCTCTGGTGACCCTGCTCAGCAAGTTAAAATTATTATTTCTTTGTTACGTGGTGACCCTCAAGATTGGGCATTCTCCCTGGCGCCAGGAGATCCTGCATTGCTAAATGTGGATGCGTTTTTTCTGGCGCTTGGATTGCTTTATGAGGAACCTAATCTAGTAGACCAGGCAGAAAAGATTTTGCTGGCTCTCTCTCAGGGTCAGGATGAAGCAGAGGTTTACTGTCAGAAATTTAGGAAGTGGTCTGTGCTCACTCAATGGAATGAGTGTGCTCTGGCAGCGATTTTCAGAAAGGGTCTTTCTGAAGCCCTTAAGGATGTTATGGTGGGGTTCCCCACGCCTGCGGGTCTGAATGAGTCAATGTCTTTGGCCATTCAAATTGATCGGCATTTGCGGGAGCGCAAACCTGTGCACCATCTGGCGGTGTTTTCTGAACAGAAGCCTGAGTCTATGCAATGTGACAGGATTTTGACCAGAATTGAGCGACAAAGTCACAGACGTCAGAATGGGTTGTGCTTTTACTGTGGTGACTCCACTCATGTTATCTCAGATTGTTCTAAGCGCACAAAGAGGTTTGTTAAGTCTGTCACCATTGGTACTGTACAGCCTAAATTCATTTTGTCTGTTACTTTTATTTGCTCTCTGTCATCCTACTCTGTTATGGCTTTTGTGGATTCAGGCGCTGCCCTGAATTTGATGGATTTGTCATTTGCCAGGCGCTGTGGTTTTATCTTGGAGCCATTGCAATTCCCTATTCCACTAAAGGGAATTGATGCTACGCCATTGGCCAAGAATAAGCCTCAGTACTGGACTCAAGTGACTATGTGCATGACTCCTGCACATCAGGAGGTTATTCGCTTCCTGGTGTTACATAATTTGCATGATGTTGTCGTGTTGGGTCTGCCATGGCTGCAGGTTCATAATCCAGTCCTGGATTGGAAAGCAATGTCTGTGTCAAGTTGGGGTTGTCAAGGGGTACATGGAGATGTTCCTTTGGTGTCAATTGCTTCTTCTACTCCTTCTGAAGTCCCTGAATTTTTGTCGGATTACCAGGATGTATTTGATGAGCCCAAATCCAGTGCCCTACCTCCTCATAGGGATTGTGATTGTGCCATAAATTTGATTCCTGGTAGTAAGTTCCCTAAGGGTCGACTTTTTAATGTATCTGTACCAGAACATACCGCTATGCGGAGCTATATAAAGGAGTCTTTGGAGAAAGGGCATATTCGTCCGTCCTCGTCACCTTTGGGTGCAGGGTTCTTTTTTGTGGCCAAGAAGGATGGTTCTCTGAGACCCTGTATAGATTATCGCCTTCTAAATAAAATCACGGTCAAATTTCAGTACCCTTTGCCTCTGCTGTCCGATCTGTTTGCTCGGATTAGGGGGGCTAGTTGGTTCACCAAGATAGATCTTCGAGGAGCTTATAATCTTGTGCGTATAAAGCGGGGCGATGAATGGAAGACAGCATTTAATATGCCCGAAGGTCATTTTGAGTACTTGGTGATGCCTTTTGGGCTTTCTAATGCCCCTTCCGTGTTTCAGTCCTTCATGCACGACATCTTCCGAGAGTATCTGGATAGATTCATGATTGTGTACCTGGATGATATTTTGGTCTTTTCTGATGATTGGGAGTCTCATGTGAAGCAGGTCAGGATGGTGTTTCAGGTCCTGCGTGCCAATGCCTTGTTTGTGAAGGGCTCTAAATGTCTCTTTGGAGTCCAGAAGGTTTCCTTTTTGGGCTTTATTTTTTCCCCTTCTACTATCGAGATGAATCCAGTTAAAGTCCAGGCCATCTATGATTGGACTCAACCTACATCGGTGAAGAGCCTTCAGAAGTTCTTGGGCTTTGCTAATTTTTACCGTCGCTTCATCACTAATTTTTCTAGTGTGGTTAAGCCTTTGACGGATTTGACTAGAAAGGGTGCTGATGTGACTAATTGGTCTTCTGCGGCCGTTGAGGCCTTTCAGGAGCTGAAACGTCGGTTTTCTTCGGCTCCTGTCTTGCGTCAGCCTGATGTCTCTCTTCCCTTTCAGGTCGAGGTTGATGCTTCTGAGATTGGAGCAGGGGCTGTCTTGTCACAGAGAAGCTCTGATGGCTCGGTGATGAGACCATGTGCTTTCTTTTCTAGAAAGTTTTCGCCTACCGAGCGGAATTATGATGTTGGTAATCAGGAGTTGTTGGCAATGAAGTGGGCATTTGAGGAGTGGTGACATTGGCTTGAGGGAGCCAAGCATCGCGTGGTGGTCTTGACGGATCACAAGAATTTGATTTATCTCGAGTCTGCCAAGCGGTTAAATCCTAGACAAGCTCGATGGTCGCTGTTTTTCTCCCGTTTTGATTTCGTGGTTTCATACCTTCCGGGCTCAAAGAATGTGAAGGCTGATGCCCTTTCTAGGAGTTTTGTGCCTGACTCTCCGGGAGTTTCTGAGCTGGCTGGTATCCTCAGAGAGGGGGTGATCTTGTCCGCCATCTCCCCTCATTTGCGGCGGGTGCTGCAGGAGTTTCAGGCCGATAGACCTGATCGTTGTCCACTGGAGAGACTGTTTGTCCCGGATAGATGGACCAGTAGAGTTATTTCAGAGGTTCATTCTTCAGTGTTAGCGGGTCATCCTGGGATCTTTGGTACCAGGGATTTGGCGGCTAGGTCCTTTTGGTGGCCTTCTTTGTCGCGGGATGTGCGTTCCTTTGTGCAGTCCTGTGGGATTTGTGCTCGGGCCAAGCCTTGCTGTTCTCGTGCCAGTGGTTTGCTTTTGCCTTTGCCTGTCCCGAAGAGGCCTTGGACGCATATTTCCATGAATTTTATTTCGGATCTTCCAGTCTCTCAGAGGATGTCTGTCATCTGGGTGGTTTGTGATCGTTTTTCTAAAATGGTCCATTTGGTGCCTTTGCCTAAGTTACCCTCCTCCTCTGATTTGGTTCCGCTGTTTTTTCAGAATGTGGTCCGTTTGCATGGTATTCCGGAGAACATTGTGTCTGACAGAGGGTCCCAGTTTGTGTCCAGATTTTGGCGGTCCTTTTGTGCTAGGATGGGTATTGATTTGTCTTTTTCTTCGGCCTTCCATCCTCAGACGAATGGCCAAACCGAACGTACTAATCAGACCTTGGAAACTTATCTGAGATGTTTTGTTTCTGCTGATCAGGATGATTGGGTGACTTTTTTGCCATTGGCTGAGTTCGCCCTCAATAATCGGGCTAGTTCCGCTATTTTGGTTTCGCCTTTTTTTTGTAATTCTGGTTTTCATCCTCGTTTTTCCTCAGGTCAGGTTGAACCTTCTGACTGTCCTGGGGTCGATTCTGTGGTGGATAGGTTGCAGCAGATTTGGAACCACATAGTGGACAATTTGACATTGTCACAGGAGAAGGCTCAGTGCTTTGCTAATCGCCGTCGCTGTGTGGGTCCCCGACTTCGTGTTGGGGATTTGGTATGGTTGTCATCTCGTTATGTTCCGATGAAGGTTTCCTCTCCTAAGTTCAAGCCTCGTTTCATCGGTCCTTATAAGATTTTAGAAATCCTCAATCCTGTGTCATTTCGTTTGGACCTCCCAGCATCTTTTGCCATTCATAATGTGTTCCATAGGTCATTGTTGCGGAGGTATGTGGTGCCTGTGGTTCCTTCTGTTGACCCTCCTGCTCCGTTGTTGGTCGAGGGAGAATTGGAGTATGTGGTGGAGAAGATCTTGGATTCTCGTATTTCGAGACGGAAGCTTCAGTACTTGGTTAAATGGAAGGGCTATGGTCAGGAGGATAATTCCTGGGTTGTTGCCTCTGATGTCCATGCTGCCGATTTGGTTCGTGCCTTTCATTTGACTCGTCCGGATCGGCCTGGGGGCTCTGGTGAGGGTTCGGTGACCCCTCCTCAAGGGGGGGGGTACTGTTGTGAATTCCGTTCTCGGGCTCCCTCCTGTGGTCATAAGTGGTACTTTGTGAGTTCTGTTCATGGGCTCCCTCTGGTGGCTTTTAGTGTTACGGCTGGTCTGTAGCTGGACTCCAGCTGCCTCGTTTCCTGCTAGACCTGCTGCCTATTTAACTCCATCTGGACCTTTACTTGTTGCCTGCTGTCGTTGTATTCAGTTCAGATCTCTCTGGGACTTCCCTTGTGACCTGTCTCCTCGTGGAGAAGCTAAGTTCATGCTAGTCCATTTTTGCTCATTACTATTTGAAAATGTTTCTCAGTATGTTATGAGTTCAGTCCAGCTTGCTTATATGCTATTTGATTGCTAGCTGGAAGCCCTGGGGTGCGGAGTTGCGCCCCTCACATCGTGAGTCGGTGTGGGGGTCTTTTTGTATTCTCTGCGTGGATACTTTTGTAGTATTTTATACTGACCGCACAGATTCCTTGCTATCTTCTGACTATTTAGTTATTAGCGGGCCTCATTTGCTAAAATTTATTTTCATTTCTATGTTTGTGTTTTCCCCTTAAACTCACCGTTATTATTTGTGGGGGGCTGCTTCACTTTGGGGAGAATTTCTCTGAGGCAAGTGAGGCTTTGTTTCTCTCTAGGGGTAGCTAGTTTCTCAGGCTGTGTACGAGGCGTCTAGGCCGAGTTAGGAACGCTCCACGGCTGCCTATAGTGTTTGTTGATAGGATCAGAATTGCGGTCAGTAAAGTTCCCACATTCCCAGAGCTTGTCCTTATTTTTGGTTTACCCATCAGGTCAGTTCATGTGTTCCTTACCACCAGGATCATAACACCTATGGCACTTACAAAGTGTCAATGTTAGTTTCTCACTGCCTGGTTTGGAGTTGGAGGTAAAGTTCATGGTTGGAGTTGGCGTTTAAAGATTTGTTCAGGAGGTTGTTGCTTGGTGTTTTAAGTGCACATCCTCCCCTAATTGTTTTTTTTCCTTCCTTTAACTCCTCTGTGTTCCAGTCTGTTGTTTGGTGAGGGTATTTTGAATGATTGTTATTTTCATTTATCTCTGTAAGGGTACCGTCTCACAGTGGCACTTTGATCGCTACGACGGCACGATCCATGACGTTCCAGCGATATCCATACGATATCGCTTTGTCTGACACGCAGCAGCGATCAGGGACCCCGCTGAGAATCGTACGTCGTAGCAGATCGTTTGGAACTTTCTTTCGTCGCTGGATCTCCTGCTGTCATCGTTGGATCGGTGTGTGTGACACCGATCCAACGATGCGTTCGCTTGTAACCAGGGTAAACATCGGGTTACTAAGCGCAGGGCCGCGCTTAGTAACCCGATGTTTACCCTGGTTACCATCGTAAATGTAAAAAAAAAACAAACAGTACATACTCACATTCCGGTGTCCGTCAGGTCCCTTGCCGTCTGCTTCCCGCACTGACTGACTGCCGGCCGTAAAGTGAAAGCAGAGCACAGCTGTTACGTCACCGCTGTGCTCTGCTTTCACTTTACGGCCGGCAGTCAGTGCGGGAAGCAGACGGCAAGGGACCTGACGGACACCGGAATGTGAGTATGTACTGGTTTTTTTTACATTTACGATGGTAACCAGGGTAAACATCGGGTTACTAAGCGCGGCCCTGCGCTTAGTAACCCGATGTTTACCCTGGTTACCCGGGGACCTCGGCATCGTTGGTCGCTGGAGAGCTGTCTGTGTGACAGCTCCCCAGCGACCACACAACGACTTACCAACGATCACGGCCAGGTCGTATCGCTGGTCGTGATCGTTGGTAAATCGTTTTGTGTAACGGTACCCTAAAGGTACCTTCACACGAAACGACTTTGTAACGATATCGCTAGCGATCCGGGACGTTGCAGCGTCCTGGCTAGCGATATCGTTTAGTTTGACACGCAGCAGCGATCAGGATCCTGCTGTGATGTCGCTGGTCGCTGAATAAAGTTCAGAACTTTATTTGGTCGTCCGATCGCCGTGTATCGTTGTGTTTGACAGCAAAAGCAACGATACCAGCGATATTTTACACTGGTAACAAGGGTAAACATCGGGTTACTAAGCACAGGGCCGCGCTTAGTAACCCGATGTTTACCCTGGTTACCAGCGTAAAATGTAAAAAAACCAAACAGTACATACTTACATGCGTCCCCCGGCATCCGCTTCCCACACTGTGACTGAGCGCCGCAAAGTGAAAGTGAAAGCACAGCACAGCGGTGACGTCACCGCTGTGCCCTGCTACTGCCGGCACTCAGCATTGCAGGAAGCGGACGCCGGGGGACGCGAATGTAAATATGTAGTGTTTGGTTTTTTTTACATTTTACGCTGGTAACCAGGGTAAACATCGGGTTACTAAGCGCGGCCCTGCGCTTAGCAACCCGATGTTTACCCTGGTTACCCGGGGACCTCGGCATCGTTGGTCGCTGGAGAGCGGTCTGTGTGACAGCTCTTTAGCAATCAAACAGCGACGCTGCAGCAATCGGCATCGTTGTCGCTATCGCTGCAGCGTCGTTTCGTGTGAAGGTACCTTAAGTCTTCCCTTGTTTGTCTTGTTAGTGTTATCCTATACACTTCAGCTTCCCACCTCGAGTGAGGGAAGGGACAGATAAAGATTGATATAGGAGCATAGCAAAGCATATAAACCTGGCATCTCCACCTTCAGGAGTAATCTGGGGGACAGGTATAGAGTAGGGAACCACTAGTTCTAATGACCTGGTTAGCACCCACAGTCCAAAGGCACTGAGTGACATAACACTGGCCCACACCTTTTTTGATCCATTATGAATCCTGTGGCTGCTCTGTTAGGGCAACTGCAGCATCTCAGCCTGGAGATGGCAAACTTGCACACAGTTGTTTTTCAGAAAACACTTCAGGATTAGGGCCCATGGCTTTCGGTTAACCCCTGGAGGAACCCAAAATATCTCTACTGGATAGGTATTCTGGGGTCAGGATAAGTTTGTGTACCAGGTTTTTAGGTTTCTCCAATTACTACCGTAAGTTCATCAAGAACGTTCAGTAGTGGCCTAAACCTCTGACTGACATGACCAGCAAAGGACTGGACTTTTCCAAATAGTCCAGAAAGTGAGGCATTTGATCCTTTAAAGAAATGTTTTGCCTCTTTGCCAATTCTTATACAACCTGACATCACTCAGCTATTCATTAAAGATGTTGACACGTCTTAAGTGTGGGTGGGGACTGCATTGTTGCAAGGCACATCTCCAAGTAAATGGCGTCTATGTGTATACTTTTCAAAGAAACTGTTATGCACTGAGAAAAACTATGACATTGGTGAAAGGGACCTTGTGGGCTTTTGAAGAGTGGCAACATTTTTTGGAGGGTGCAGTACATCTGGTCATGATAATCACCAATCATGAATATCTTTTATATTTGGAATCTGCAAATCGTATGACACCTAGACAACAAAGATGGTCATTGTTCTTCACCAGATTCAACTTTTTTGTGACGTATAGGCCTGGGTATAAGAACATTAAGGCGGATACCTTATCTCATTGTTTTCCTGGGGAGGAGATAATTGTGAACCAGTTCCTATATTACAGACAGGGATAGTTATTGCAACTATATGTTCTGATGGGAAAGAGGGAAGTCGTAAAAGCACAGGTGGATGCCCCTGCTACCTGTCCTTCAGGTAGACTGTTTGTTCCTGTGAATCTCAGTCTTAAAATTTTAAGTGAACATCATGATGTGGTCTTGGCCGGACATCCTGGTAGTAGAGCACCACAGATCTTCTTACTTGTCATTTTTGATGGTCTGGGGTGCACCAGGATGTTCAGGACTATGTAGCTGCCTGCAGTATTTGTGAACGTTCTATGATCCCACATACTTGTCTATCTGGGTCTCTTCAAGCTTTAGTAATTCCCTGTAAATCGGACTCACTTGTAGGTAGATTTCATCACTGATCTACCAGTGTCAGCAGGTAATACTGTTATGTTGGTGACTGTGGACAGATTCAGAAAGATGTCTCATTTTATTGTGCTAACCACTTTACCTAAGGCCAAGACCATGGTGCAAACTTTTATCAAACAAATGGTGAATTTACATGGGATTCCTTCGGATATTGTTTTCAACTGAGGGGTGCAATTTATTTCCACATTTTGGATAGCATTTTGTGCTCATTTGGGGGACCATATTTCATTTTCTTGCGCCTTTTATCCACAGTGTAATCGGCAAACTGAACCTGTGAACCAGAATCTTGAGACATAGCTTAGGTGCTTTGTGTCTGAGAATCAGAAGGATTTGATTACTTATTTACCTCTAGCTGATTTTGCGGTGGATAACCGGTGTCATGAGTGTACTGGCAAGTCTCCATTCTTCAACTTTGCTCTATCAATAGGAATTGTTCAGGAGTACCTGAGGATGAAATTTTTTTTATCTATTACATTCTTGATAATTTGAAGTAGATGGGGTCCAGATGTAACAGTTTAGCTGATCGGAGACGTTTGGTGGGTCGGGACCTGTATGTTGGTGACTCGATGTAGTTGTCCTTGAAGAACATTAAGTTGAATGTTCCGTCTTGAAAATTGGGACCAGGTTCATCGGTTCCTATAAGATTGTGGCCATCATAAATCCAGTAGCGTTTTGCCTTGCTTTGCCACTTTTAACCCCTTTACCCCCAAGGGTTGTTTGCACGTTAATGACCGGGACAATTTTTACAATTCTGACCACTGTCCATTTATGAGGTTATAACTTTGGAACGATTCAATGGATCCCAGTGATTCTGACAATGTTTTCTCCTGATATATTGTACTTCATGATAGTGGTAAAATTTCTTTGATATTACCTGCGTTTATTTGTGAAAAAAATGGAAATTTGGCGAAAATTTTGAAAATTTAGCAATTTTCCAATTTTGAATTTTTATACAATTAAATCACAGAGATATGTCACACAAAATACTTAATAAGTAACATTTCCTACATGTTTACTTTACATTAGCACAATTTTGGAACCAAAATTTTTTTTTGTTAGGGAGTTATAAGGGTTAAAAGTAGACCAGCAATTTCTCATTTTTACAACACCATTTTTTTTTAGGGACCACATCTCATTTGAAGTCATTTTGAGGGGTCTATATGATAGAAAATACCCAAGTGTGACACCATTCTAAAACCTGCACCCCTCAAGGTGCAGAAAACCACATTCAAGATCTTTATTAACCCTTCAGGTGTTTCACAGGAATTTTTGGAATGTTTAAATAAAAATGAACATTTAACTTTTTTTCACAAAAAATTTACTTCAGCTCCAATTTGTTTTATTTTACCAAGGTTAACAGGAGAAAATGGACCCCAAAAGTTGTTGTACAATTTGTCCTGAGTACGCCGATACCCCATATGTGGGGGTAAACCACTTTTTGGGTGCATGGCAGAGCTCAGAAGCGAAGGAGCGCCATTTGACTTTTCAATGCAAAATTGACTGGAATTGAGATGGGACGCCATGTTGCGTTTGGAGAGCCACTGAGGTGCCTAAACATTGAAACCCCCCACAAGTGACACCATTTTGGAAAGTAGACCCCCTAAGGAACTCATCTAGATGTGTTGTGAAAGCTTTGAACCCCCAAGTGTTTCACTACAATTTATAACGCAGAGCCGTGAAAATAAAAATTCTTTTTTTTTTCCACAAAAATTCTTTTTTAGCCCCCAGTTTTGTATTTTTCCAAGGGTGACAGTGTAAATTGAACCCCAGTTGCCCAATTTGTCCTAAGTACGCTGGTACCCAATATGTGGGGGGGAACCACCGTTTCGGCGCATGGCAGAGCTCGGAAGGGAAGGAGCGCCATTTAGAATGCAGACTTAGATGGATTGGTCTGCAGGCGTCACGTTGCATTTGCAAAGCCCCTGATGTAACTTAACGGTAGAAACCCCCCATAAGTGACCCCATATTGGAAACTAGACCCCCCAAGGAACTTATCTAGATGTGTTGTGAGAACTTTGAACCCCCAAGTGTTTCACTACAGTCTATAATGCAGACCCGTGAAAATAAAAAATCTTTTTTTTCCTCGAAAATTATTTTTTAGCCCCTAGTTTTGTATTTTCCCATGGGTAACAGGAGAAATTGGACCCCAAAAGTTGTTGTCCAATGTGTCCTGAGTACGCTGATACCCCATATGTTGGGGTAAACCCCTGTTTGGGCGCACGGGAGAGCTCGGAAGGGAAGAAGCACTGTTTTACTTTTTCAACGCAGAATTGGCTGGAATTGAGATCGGACGCCATGTCGCGTTTGGAGAGCCCCTGATGTGCCTAAACAGTGGAAACCCCCCAATTATAACTGAAACCCTAATCCAAACACATCCCTAACCCTAATCTCAATGGTAACCCTAACCACACCCCTAACCCAGACACACCCCTAACCCTAATCCCAACCCTATTCCCAACCATAAATGTAATCCCAACCCTAACTGTAGCCCTAACCCTAGCCCCAACCCTAGCCCTAACCCTAACCCTAACGGGAAAATGGAAATAAATACATTTTTTTAATTTTTCACTAACTAAGGGGGTGATGAAGGGGGGTTTGATTTACTATTTATAGAGGGTTTTCTAGCGGATTTTTGATTGGCAGCCGTCACACACTTAAAGACGCTTTTTATTGCAAAAAAATGTTTTTTGCATTACCACATTTTGAGAGCAATCATTTTTCCATATTTTGGTCCACAGAGTCATGTGAGGTCTTGTATTTTGCGGGACGAGTTGACGTTTTTATTGGTAACATTTTCAGGCATGTGACATTTTTTGATCGCTTTTTATTCCGATTTTTGTGAGGCAGAATGACAAAAAAACAGCTATTCATGAATTTCTTTTTTTTTGGGGGGGGGCGTTTATACCATTCCGCGTTTGGTAAAATGGATAAAGCAGTTTTATTCTTCATTTCAGTACGATTACAGCGATACCTCATTTATATCATTTTTTTATGTTTTGGCGCTTTTATACGATAAAAACAATTTTATAGAAAAAATTATTATTTTTGCATCGCTTTATTCTGAGGACTATAACTTTTTTATTTTTTCACTGATGATGCTGTATGGCGGCTCGTTTTTTGCTGGACAAGATGATGTTTTCAGCGGTACCATGGTTATTTATTTCCGTCTTTTTGATCGCATGCTATTCCACTTTTTGTTCAGCGGTATGATAATAAAGCGTTGTTTTTTTGCCTCGTTTTTTTTTTTTACGGTGTTCACTGAAGGGGTTGACTAGTGGGACAGTTTTATAGGTCGGGTCGTTACGGACGCGGTGATACTAAATATGTGTACTTTTATTGTTTTTTATTATTATTTAGATAAAGGAATGTATTTATTGGAACAATATATTTGTTTTTTATTATTATTTATTTAGGAATTATTTTTTTTTTACTTTTTTACTTTGGGGGGGCATCACAGTAAAATGACAGATTGCTGATCTGACACTTTGCTGTGCACGGTGTCAGATCAGCGATCTGACGTGCACTGCTGGAGGCTTCCCGGCGCCTGCTCTGAGCAGGCGCTGTGAAGCCACCTCCCTGCAGGACCCGGATGCAGCCCCGTGGCCATTTTGGATCCGGGGCTTGCAGGGAGGAGACGCTCAGTACAAGGTGAGCACATCGCCTTGTACCGATCGTCTCAGGGAAGCACGCAGGGAGCCCCCTCCCTGCGCGATGCTTCCCTATACCGCTGGAACACTGCGATCATGTTTGATCGCAGTGTGCCGGGGGTTAGTGTGCCGGGGGCGGTCCGTGACCGCTCCTCTCACATAGTGCCGGATGTCAGCTGCGATAGTCAGCTGACACCCGGCCGCGATCGGCCGCGCTCCCCCCGTGAGCGCGGCTGATCGCTCTGGACGTACTATTCCGTCCTTGGGAAGTAGGGCCCACCCCACATGGACGGAATAGTACGTCCAATGCCAGAAAGGGGTTAAGGTTCATAATGTGTTTCACTACTCAACTCAAAAAATTCAATGGTTCCTCTGAACCAGCTCTACCACTACCTTCCCAAGTCGTTTATGGGAATCTGGAATTTCAGATAGTTAAGAATATAAATTCTCGCTTGGTTCGTTGGGAGCTTCAGTATCTGGTACATGCGAAGGGTTACGGTCTTGAAAAGAGAATGTGGGTACCAGCATCTGATGTACAGGATGGGCCATTTATATGGATACACCTGGGTAAGCCATTTATAAAGTTCCAAAGATCCAAAATGGCTGACTTCAAAATGGCAGCCATGGTCACCACCCATCTTGAAAAGTTTTCCCCCTCCCATATACTAATATGCCACAAACAGGAAGTTGATATCACCAACCATTCCCATTTTATTTAGGTGTATCCATATACATGGCCCACCCAGATGTATCCATATAAATGGCACATCCTGTACATGCGATCAGGTTGGTACACCCAGATAAACCCGGCCCGGAGGTCCCTCTTAGAGGAGGGTACTGTCACGGTGATACCACCAAAGAGACGGGCTGTAAAATCGCAGCATCTAGTTTCATGAACTTCTTCACTGGTTAGAAGTACTTCACCATCTTATTTAACAGTGTATGTTTTTTCCTTGCTGGCAGTGCAAGTGTTTATCTGTTCAGTTGAAGCCCCTGGAGCTTTCCTACCTGGATTGTCTCCGCTGTTCAGTGTTGGCCACTCCCCTCAGATATATATATATATATATGCTTGCCTCTGGCACTTAGGAATTGCCAGTGTTAGTTCTCGGTGCCTGGTTTGGAGTTGGAGGTGAACTTCATTGTTGGAGTTGGCACTTTTTTTTTTTTTTTTTTTAAGATGGACTGAATGTCAGCATGAAAAAATTGCAACATGCATCATTCTCTTCTGTATTTTGGATGTGACTCAGCCATTCAAGTCAGTAGATGTGCAAAAAGATCTGAACCTAATCTTCATCCGTATAGCATTCGATGTTTACAGATACTTTGCAATTCTTTAACATAGGAGACTATATTTGGTTTTGTAAATTTTAATGACTGCTGATGTATAAAAACAAATGCCATGGCTATACGGATGACACTATAGATGATAAAGCAACAATTTTTTTTTAAATGCTTGTGTGAACTTGGCCTTGACGAATTAGGATCTTATTTTTTTCTAATTGCATTTTAATAAATCCAGTCTGATGCTGGTGTAACTACAAGTCTCATCATACCCAGCATCCTCTTCCAGTTGAAGACTAGCGCTACACGGTGACTTTAGCTATACGACCATAACATTGTCTGAAACTTGCTGTCACATGACTATTTCATGAATTGCAATTTGGCTGTAAAAAAAAAAAAAAAAAATAACCAACTGACATTCTGGTCTATAGGTCAAAGTGAAGTGTGGCTAATGATCTGCAGCAGGGTTGGACTTTTGGAGACAGCTGGGTTGTAGTCACGGTATGTTGTGTGCACAGCGCCAATAAAAACCGGTTTCCTTATTTCCTGATTGTTATCAACTGTTGTACTACAAGGCCCAGCATGCATAGCTCACGCTGCACTAAAGCTTTTGTTCTATTTGCGGCATATCTCAGCATACCCTGCTGTAGGACTACAACACCTAGCATGCCCTGCTGAGCCAATACTGAAGCGTAGCTTTCCTCATTTCCTCCTTGCTACATTATGTACTACTAGACTCTGCTGTTACAGATATACAGAATTCCTTATTTCCTGATCGACGTAGTACTACCAGACTCAGCATGTCCTACTGAATTGTTACAGACCTAAAGAGTTAATTATTCTCTGAGTGGTAGTACTACTAGACCCAGCCTGTCCTCTGCTGTTACAATACTTGGCAGAATTCCTTATTTCTCTATTACTATAGTACCAAAAGACCCAGCATGCCCTGCTCAATTATTACAGATATACAGAATTCCTTATTTTCTGATTGCTGTAGTACTACCACACCCAGCATGTCCTGCTGAATTGTTACAGACCTACAGTTAGTTATTCCAATAGCTGTAGTACTACTAGACCCAGCATGTCTTCTGCTGTTACAGTACTCCTCAGAATTCTTTATTTCCCTATTACTGTAGTACCAAAAGACCAAGCATGCCCCGCTCATTTATTACAGATATACAGAATTCCTTTTTTCTGATTGCTGTAGTACTATAAGACCCGGCAAGTCCTGCTCTGTTATTAAAGATCTAGAGAATGCCTTATTTCTTCATTGGTGTAGTACTACAAGACCCAGCAGGTCCTGGTCAACTATTACACACCTATAAGTCTTCCTGATGCTGTAGTACCACAAGCCCCCGCAAGCACAACCTCCTCATCTCATATAGACCTATAATAACCTCCCGTAGTTCCTGCTTACCACACAGAGGCACTACAAGCCCCAGCAGGTCCTGCTGAGCTATTACAGACGGATAACCTTCTTTTTCTGCTTGCTGTAGTACTACAAAACGCAGCATGTCCGGCTTTAGCCTAAACTGCCCTCATTTCTACCAGCTGCGGTGTGACTACAACTCTCATCTTCACCTGCTCAGCTATGTCAGAACTCTTAACATTCCTTCCTGTACTTTACGTGCTGTGTAACTACAAGTCCCAGCATGCCCTGCCAACCCCGCTCTGCAGGACACAGTACACGCTCTCCCTGCACAGACATCGGTACACACGGAGGACCGGCCCGCATCTCGCCCGCCCGCCCCGCAGCGTCCTCCCGCCGCCCTTCTCCCCGAGTCCCCGGCTCCCGCATGACTCAGCCCCAGCAGCTGAGCTCCAGCTGAGCGCTCTCCTCCGGGGGGCGTGTCCAGTCTCCTACCGGGGCGTGTCCGCCAGCCCCCGGCCACACCCCCGCTCCCTGCTATGATTTAGAAGTTCAGGAATCCCACGTGACGTCACCGGGGATGATGTAATGCGGCTCTAAATAGAACGTATTGTAATCTTCCCTCAGTCCAACGTGGTTCTTTTGTAGTACATGGCACTGTGGCTTTAAATGTGTGTGTGTGTGTGTGTGTGTGATGCAGGGGGAAAGTCACTGCCCACTCCAGCAAGAAGCCGAGAGTCTTTAAGCAAGTCTGTGAGGAGTTCGCTGCTGCTCCCAGTGTTTGCCCTGTCCATGCTGCAGCCAAATAAAGTTCTAGCACTCCTTACCTGAGACCGCGGAGACCCCAAACTACACAAGACCCCACAGCCTCCTCATATCTCTGCTGATTTCTACACTTGTTGGGTAAGTGGAGAAGAAAATATTTTCTATTAATATTGATTAATATTTATTTTCTACATTGTGTTCTTCTGTGTGATGTATTTAAAGGAACAGCAGCGTTATCCATGAGACCGTGCGCTGTGTTTGCTGCTAATGAGCAGGTTGTCAGACCTGACACCTGCTGTCACAACCCTCCCAGTGTCATCACAGTGTCCCAAACTTCTGTACGGTCGCCCGCTGTCACTGTGCCGGCGGCGCTGAAGGGGTTAAGCTAGCGGTTCACTCCGCTGATCTCTTCAGGATGACAGTGACAGTTGTCAGGACATCAGGTGGATGGAGGGGTGTGCTGCTCATCCCCGATACCAGTGATCAGGAGAAGGTGCCAGCTGTGGTGTCACTCGCTTCTTATCACTTGTCACCAAAAGTTTTGCTGGAAGTGAAAGTTTAAAAACTTTTTTTTTTTTCTCTACCCAGCTCGGAGGATCCTAGCATAGGACTGCAGATTAGTCATTAGCAAGTCATTAATATGCTGGTGCCATCACCACAATACGAGACAATACACTTCACTGCCATCCCCGTCGCCTCCGAAAAATAATACAATAAATAAGGGACAGATAACCCCGGCATTGTTCATGGGTTGTCAGGCCAACAGTGAGGCACTTCTGTTAGGAGAGGATGCTGAAACCTGTCCTGGCGTCACTTTCTAGGACTTTAGTCGGGTTTATTAACAATAGACCCGGATTTTGGGGGCGCAGTTCTCTCCGGGACACAACCTCATGCTGTAAATACATACTATACATTATATTACACCGGATCTCTTATTGTGTAAAAATGATAATTTATACAAACTTTATTATAAGGCTCTATTCAGACATTGCGGTGGGGTTAGTCCAGGTGCTGCGATTACTCCAAAAATGTGACATTTCCATGCGGTTTCACTTAATAAAAATCTGAAAAAAAGTATTACTATTAATTACAAATTAATTAGTATTCAATAGTAGAGATTCCTGCTCCTAAGCGATGCCGTTCAAGACGTAGCTGGGCTGAATTTTCTTATGAAAACCCATCAGTTCAGACGATACATGACAAACTCAGCTTTGCTTCAACTTCGAACTCGGCTCTGCTACTTCTGTCCAACTCTTCTGCAGCACAGCTGTATTTTTTTTGCTACTTATTCATCTATTTACAGTATGGCCATAAGATATTTTGCATTAGGTCGCTTTTATTTTTTCGTCTTTTTTAATGCTTTTTTCACACTGTTGACCGCCCCAACCTCCTACACGCTGTATGATGACGCGTTTCGCCGCCTGCGTCGGACTGGGCTTTGTGCGTATTTGGTTGTTAGGTGTCAGCATTTGTATGTTTTCCTCGCAGACATCCCTGGGAATAATGCTGGACGTGGGGCCATTACATCATCCTCCAGCCTAGGAAGAGGGTATGATTAGCAGCCTCAGATAGTGAAGGGTTCAGGCGTTAGATATGCTGACAGTGCAGTCTGCCTCCCAGATAAACACTGCCTAAACATACTGGACAGCTTTGTTTTGTGCAGTGCTGATTCTTTTAATGCTCTACGCATTGTATCTTGGTGGGAATTTTGATTTTGAGATATAGCTGTTTAGTAGAACCCGCCGGCTGATGGATGAATGTATGGGAACAGGACGATCATATTGTAATTATTAAGAATTAACAACATACACTATTACTAAGAAAGCTCCGCCACACTGTATCACTGCTCCGCCACACTGTATCACTGCTCCACCGTTATCACTTTATTCACAGGAACCATAAACGTCATTAAAAACACTGACGCGTTTCGAGCTATACATTCTTAGTCATTAATCATAATTAATTTTACCTATAAGTCTCAAGTTCCTGAACGCTCCTTAAGGCCATGACCAGCCAAGACTTCAGTAATTAAGACCTGTCAGTCGGACGTTAAGATCGCACCTTTCATGTGTTCATAAACTTCATGTGAAGTTCTTCTGTATCTCACCTCTTACTGCGCGACCCCGAGCAAAGGTGAAAAGACAAGAGGTGCTTCATTATGTTATAAACCGATGATGGACCCAAACCATTGATCTTCCGCCTCCACCCACCCAAAAGATGAATGGAGCAAAAGCGTGAGAAGAAAAGGGGGGTACATAAAGGTCTGTAGGGTCACTAGGATAGAAGGGAGATCAACCAGGACTGGCATTAAGGAGATGAAAACTACCAAGTTACAGGAAACTTGCTGGAAAGACATTTAAAAAATGAATTTTTAATATTAAAATATATTGTCAGTGTAGATTTTGGAATAAAATATATGAGACGGCGAGGTCAGTATAAAATGCTCAAAAAGTGTCAATTATAATAGCTGCTAATGTATGTAGACAGTACATATGTTTACAGCATATGTATATATACATATGTGTGAGTATATGTATATATATATATATATATATATATATATATATATATATATATATACACATGCACATATATATATACAATGGTTTAAACTGTGTATATTATATATGTATATTTACACCACTGCATATATATATGTGTATATGCATGTGTATGTATATATATATATACATACACATATATGTGTGTGTGTATGTATGTATATATATATATATATATATATATATATATATGTATATATATACATTTATATTAAACAGCCCTTTGAACATGTGTGTTTCCAGCAGACGTGATATGTGCTTGCATGCATATACATATTTTTCCACTACATAATATACCAACATCTTGTAACTCATACATTTCTAGTAACATCTCCCCTAATCTTAATCTTTGGCACATGTAGCATTGGAAAACTGTTATGTAAGCCACTTAGTTACTAATAGAAAAGTTAAGAAGTAAGGCATGGATTGTACAAAACGAAAACTTTCCAAACTGTAGACGTGCTGTCTGACGGGTGCGAGCGTTACCAGTCCAGCATTAAATGCTTTGATTTGTCCTCCTGCTCTGTGTTCGGCAGAAGTCTGAATAGTGGGACCATTTTCTATTTTATTTTATAAAATAAATATTCTCAGGGGTTTTTTTTATGATTATAAAGGGATTCACAAAAACTGCAAAATTGTAATTTCACTGATTTATACGAAGGAATTATAGGCGATAAGGAGCCCATGGAGTATAATGAGGTTTTAAAAGGAAACTAAAGTACAGAGGTCTTTTCAAAAAATTTAGTGAAAGTTCATCGTCATAAACAGGATTGCTGTTGGAAACCAAACCATCCCCAAAAAAGAGACAGGTATAAGTGGATAGACAGGTGAATGTGAGCCATAGTGTGTAGTGTGGCATAAAGCCTGGACACTGCTTCTGAATCACTATAATGTGCGGTATCTGCAGTTCCTAATCCAGAACAGGAGCCGTGTCCCATAGAAAGCTCCGATGGAGCGCTTGATTAATGATAAGTAATTAAACATATTATTTGAAGCCGTCTGGGGTAATGCATCAGAGAATTAGCTCGTCCTCGTTACATTAAGGGCCCTTAACCTTTGTTGGCCCAGTGCTCCGATCTGACAGTCGATTCTAGGTCTGATGGTTCACGTGTAAATGCCCCATTTTCTCCTCTGTAATTGATATACTTATATGTGACGGGGGTAAACCGATGCTACCATACAGACTGATCCCGTAGATTGCTGATGGGATCATTCATTGTACGCAACAACCTGTATAAGGCTTTCATTTTAGATTTGTTTATAAGGTGGAAGTGAAAAGTTTAACCATAGGTTTACTGGGCTTGATTAGGCCACACTAACAAGGTAAAGTGGTGCATTTGGGAACTGCACTCATCTTGTTCAAAAACTGGAGTTAAAATAATGTTACGTTTTCATTAAGTTTTTTTTTTAAATAAAACCTTCTGTAATATTTTACTATAAGGTGATGTTCACACTATGGGTATTTGGTGCATTTTTGTCTCTGTGTATTTTTGCTGCGCAAAAAAATGCAGCGTCTTATAATTCCAGCAAAGTAGATGGAAATTTTCATTTATGCTGTGCACACTGGCATTTAAATTTTTCTTGTGATTATGCTGAGTTTTATGTGCAGATTTTCCCCTTAGAATTGCATTAAATGCGAAAAATCCACAGGTAAAAAATGACTATGTTTTTAATGCATTTCCACTGTAGAAACACACTATAAAAGCACATACGGTAACTATATCAATAAAGCCTTGTAAAAGTACCAGGAAGTATCAAAAACGTCATACTAAAAAGAGGCCAAAACTGCAGCTTAAAAAATCCGATTAAAAAATGCACACAAAAATTAATAATAAAAAAACAACGCAAGTGACCCAATTTAGCTAACAGGTGCAGAAATGCTGCAGAAAATCTGCAGTATTAAAAACTCACTCATTGTGTGAATGTAGTGGTGGCGGAAAGAATGCAGCGGAATTCCCAGCAGAATCTATCTATCTATCTATCTATCTATCTATCTATCTATCTATCTATCTATCTATCTATCTATCTATCTATCTATCTATCTATCATGGCTTTACACTGTAATAGGTTATTATTCTCCTACTAGAAAATATAGTACTAATGGAATATCTCAGTTCTTACGCAGGACCATAACCCTGTTACTAGGTGGCGCCGTCTCATGGATGGTATAGATTGCAGACCGGTCTCTTACAGTCTTCCCTCATTACAGAGTTGATTATGTAGCAGGCCTAACAGTAAAACTGTTTTTTAGGGGAATTTTCCACATTTTTTTTAAAACACTTATTGGTCAATGGAAAATCTAGTATCATGTACAACTGCAGTTACAGTGACATTCCCAGGTCATTTTATGCCCATACAGAAATGTATAGAAGGCCTGAAGCAACGCAGATACATCTGCTGCTTACTTAAACTTAATATTTTTGTAGTTCAGTCTCCGATGTTTCTGACAGTCCGTCCATCTCTTACCTAACATTGCAATAGGAAACCAAGATGATAATTGATATCTGAATGAGAAATGATTGTAAGCGTACGCATCGGCTTTACACCACAAGCTTTATGGCTAATGCTCACTAAATGTATTACGCTATGTAGAATGTTTTCATGTGTACACGACGCATCTACAAATATTGCAGATCAATATATTTGAAAAACCCTCATGGGAGGGAGGATATCGGGACATGCGTTTGACTTTTAAAAAAGTTTTGCTTTATTTTTTTATTTTTTAACTGAAAATTCAAACATACACAAACACACCACAAATTGCCATATCTGCTGATTTGCAGCGCTGGGGTCCTGGGTTCAAATCCCTCCAAGTGCAACATCTGCAAGGAGTTTGTATGTTCTCCCCGTGTTTGCAGGGATTTCCTCCGGGTTCTTCGGTTTCCTCCCACATTCCAACGACATACTGATAGGGAATCTAGATTGTGAGCCTCAATGGGGATAGTGATGGTGATGTCTGTAAAGCGCTGTCGAATATGATGGTGCTATATGAGTAAAATTAATAATAATAAAAAATATATCATACTAAATGAAAAATCAAGTAAATATAAGGAAAAGTTGTTATGGTAGTCCCTAACTTTTAATACCTTATGAGCCACATTTAACTTTGAGTGATGATTGGGACTTGACTCGCCTTCATGGTTATAACTCAGAGCTTCTATGGTGAGTCAAAAAAAAAATCACAATCCTCCGCTATAATGCATGCCTGAATATTACAGACCCAAGAATAGGTAAATGTAGAAGCTTGCCATTGTTTGGCCCTGTTCACATTTTTCTTCATAGACAAAACCAGGAGTGAATCCTAAAAGGAGCAAATGTATAAAGGGAGAACTTGCACTTCTTATCTCTTTGGATTTGTTGGTGGCATTGGCTAAGTACATGGCCTATACTGCAGTGACAGTAACCGGACTGGGCTCCGCTAAGGTGTATTTTGTACCTTGTGCATTTTGTACCTTAGTTATGATGCATTTTGCACCTTTGTTATGATGCATTTTGTACCTTGTGCATTTTGTACCTGAGTTATGATGCATTTTGCACCTTAGTTATGATGCATTTTGTACCTTAGTTATGATGCATTTCGCACCTTAGTTATGATGCATTTTGTACCTTAGTTATGATGCATTTTGTACCTTAGTTATGATGCATTTTGTACCTTAGTTATGATGCATTTTGCACCTTAGTTATGATGCTTTTTGCACCTTATTTATTGGCTACTTCAGAATGATTACCGTATATAGATTGGGAAAGAAAGGCCTCCATGAATTAGCTGTATGCTCAGCACCATAATATGAAAAGGGCCCTTATACACTCTGATTACCATACTTTATGTCTTGATAGATCAAGCAAATATTGTTCATTTATTTGTTTTCAATTTATAATTTTTTATGGTTTTTTTTTTTTTCATTTTATTTATTGTTCTATTGAAGTGTAAAGAAATCTGCAAATTGTAAAGCTGTTTTGAACGACTAATATACAGGTAGAAACTACGAATATACTTTTTTCAGTGTCCCGAAATCCCAGGTTGCTGTGAAATGTTCTGAGATATGGACTCTTGCTGATTCAGGCTCATGCAGTAAATGATACAGTGTTAGGGGATCGTATGTCTCACCTAAGTACTGTTCTAGTGTATCCCAATAAATAATTCTTGTTGGTTAATGTTCAGGGGAGCGGTGCATTTTTTAAGAGCAGTCATTTGTCTATATGCCTTACTTGGAAAAATGAATCTACAAACAGGCCGGATCGGATGGAAGAAGTATTTTATGTAACTGATCGCATGTTTTGTTTATTAGAAGTGATCGGTTTATAAGGGGAAATGACCCATTTAATCCAGGCCCTGAGGTGGCAGGAACATATACATGCGTGGTCTATCTTTTAAGCTTCGGGGGGCCTAATGTTAATTATTGACAACGATTGCTCATTAAAGATATTACTTATAGAATAATAGGTTGCCTCTAAGGAGACGGTTGAATCAGATGTGGGCGGAATTTAGATCTTTCCTGCGGTATATAGCAGTATATGTTTTATGTGTTTTAGTGAGATATGGTTTCTTGCATTGTGTAATTTAATAGATGGAATATGGCAGCAAAGTGTAACTCATGTTAGTGCACAAAACCGATCCGAGCTGCACATGTGAAGCCTACAGTTCACCTGCACATATAGCTATACTGTACGGAGAAAGTCCTGCTGATTGTTTGCTGTGCTTCATGTATTATTACTATACATTCCTTTAATCCATTTACAAGTTTTAGGCTCCTTGTGCAAACATCACCCCCAAAACCGCTTCTCCCATCTCGATGGCAAGAATGTTTTCTATTAATTCTATAAAATGCGATTGGCCCACATGGCAATATCATTAATGCCTGCCTAAGTTTTGAAAACTTTAACCCTATAATTAGCTCTTAACCCACGCTGATTAAATTTACATCTTTATGTGGTTTTTGTGTGTTTTGCGTCTGTTTTGAGTTTTCTCTACGGCATGAATGTTAAGGAAAACAGTAAAACTGCTCTCCTCTTTGATTTAAGATCTCGTCCTTGTGATATTAGGATTAGGTGCGCGGTATTAATTTCTATTATTATCACTTTTAATGGCTTGCTTGGTGCTAGGGGCATATGCCTGAAACATACGGAGGATGAAAAATAAAATCCAAGCTATTTTTTGAAATTCTTTAAATGCAAAGCGTGTTTGCTTGCGATAATATCCAGAAGCGGGTGGGTTAACGTGTGGCCTTGGTTTAATGTTGCAATCTACATAATTTAGCCGTTAGTGGTATAATTTGTTACCGTGGCTCAGCACTGCATCGGTTGCAGTCTTTTAGACTATAAATTAAACAGCTCATTAGGTAAAGTCAGCATCATAAATCTGCCAGTTAACCTCTTCACGGTCCTAGAGGGTCGCACCCTGGTATTTAGAAAGTTTGGGTTTACGCGAAAGCATAAGGAATAACAGAAGAAATTAATCTTATTGGAATGCATTAGTTTAAATTGGGCTTAGCCTCATGGCAACGATCACGTTCCAAGGGATATTTTTGTGCAATAGTGTATAAACAGCGCCATTATGCCTTCATCAATAATCTAATTGCCATACATGTTATTAAGATCAGGCTAACTTTTCCCAGATGTAGAGATTCTGATTGAGAAGTTTCTAAAAAAAATGCATTATATTTTTATTTTGGACATTTTCCAACTAAGTATACAGGTATGGGGGAAGGGATTAGACATTTCAGAAACTCATTTGGAATCACTTCCTATAGGTAAATATTTACAGATACATATGGAAAAATGGTGTGCCATTTTAATAAAAATGTATATTATGCACATAAAATATATTTTTTCTTTCTTTCTCACATTGAACCACCGGACTTTGGGATCACAAACTTATAGTATCCAAAGAAAAGTGCATCATGGATCTGTGTACACTAATCCTATTTGTTAGGGTCTATGAACGTCTATGGCAAAAATCGTCTTCTGAAGGAATATGCCATATTTTATTTCATGCTCTGGACTGCATAAAATAAACATTTGTGGAAAAATATGGCACCACGCAGAGACGGGCCACTTAGAGGATAACATTACCCGGTGTATAATGATCTACATACTGTAGCATGGAACTGGTACTAATTTTCAGTGCTCTCGAAGTGCATGAGACCTAGGGCCATGTTCACTGACAGTGGAAAGTTCATCTTTGGAAATGGTTTTAAATCTACAGCAAAATGTTAATTTGCATACGTTTTTCTGCAGCATGTGAATTGAGTCTTGTAAATCTTCAACTGAATAGATTATGCAGTACTGTGGAAAGGCAGAATACATATAGAACCTCATTTGTGAACTTAGGTTGTATTAAGTCATCCATTTATAACGGATTCATGTTCAAATATATACGGTATATAACGGACATTTTAGTTTGAGTGTTGAATCCATTTTTATTCCATTTGTAACAGATCCGTTTTTACTTGATGAAAATCTGAACACTTTTATTATTATGGGCATGCACAGTTCTAAAAAAATGATTTTGTTAGCAGATGATATCATGGATGACCACCTATTGTGATCCATTTCCCAAATACTTCAATGGAAACAAAAACGTAAACCGATTCTGTTGCTATCTATTTTTTTTACATTTTTATATATTAGTATTTTTGGCCAAAGAAGTTGTGTAGACTGTGGGCCCAGTTCATGAAAGCTTTCAGGTCAGAATTCTAGCGTAAAGGCTTTGAAAAGCTGTAAAATTTAGGCGCAGCTTAGAGTTGCACTTAAATTTTGTCAGTTTTGGAGTCCGCCAGTTTCTACCAGTTCTCATGAAATAGGTATAGCTACGGGCGGACAAGGGCGAGGCAGGGGGTGGGACACCACAGCTCGATTAATTCATGACGAGATGTGGGGTGCCATACACCAATTATTTCATGCCAGTAGCTGACTGGAGAGAGATTTTTGGCGTAGCGTATGGAGTAACACACCACTCGTGAGATGCTCCAACATCATGAAGAGTCATGAAGAGTCATGCATCTCTTCATGAATCTAGAGCATCTGACTTCATCATGCCCACTTATCATGACCGCCATAAACATCGCCGGTCTTGATGAATCAGGCCCGATGTTTTTTAGTCCAACTGAAAAACAGAAGCTGTAACAGAGGTGAACTGAAGACATTTTATGGCACTTCCGTTACCATTGAAATTAATGGGTCCTGTACTGGAATGTTTTATTTCCATTTTTATGACACCAAAATTGAACCTAACTAAATACTGGGCAGGTGAACATAGTCTTAACTGTGCAGCTAAAATTTTGCTCTATTAGTCTTAGTTTATGCATAGGGGAGTGCGAGTGAATGTGGTGTGGTTGAGAATGACACCACTGCTACACTACTGCAAACACCCCTAAAGAGATTAGGAGGTGCAATATGTAATTTACCAAATATTTTATGAAAAGTATTAGAAGAACCTGGAGAGGACTGGTTTAATCTGGGCTCACGTCAGTAATGATGAGGAGATTGAACTCCAAAGAAGTGCAGTTTATTGGTCAACACGTTTCGAAGTACACAACTTACTCATCTAGGAAAACCATGTTGATTAGACCATCGGTGGAGCCCGCTGATACTGGCGGGTTCAGCCGCCTTTATTCTAATGTGTGTGGGCATGCCAAATGTAAGTCTTGATGAATCAGAGGCCAAATTGTATTCATTAACTTATTATGTTGCACATATTTTATACTGCAATGTTTAATAAAGCCATCATCCATGGCCTTCTAATTTGTTTTCAAAGCCATTGAATGCAAATTGATTTAATCTTCATCATAATGTCAGCAGCCAGACACACATAAACAGTCCACATTAATCATTTTTATTGTATGCTTTCTAGATGTAAATGATGATCTGCTTGTTATTGATATTATTGTAGAAAGTATTTCACAATCAAGCATGAAGAAAAAAAAGCACTCAGTGCTCAGCAAGGCAAAATACTTGTTTGGTGTTATTAGTGGGCTGTAGTCAGGGGCTATCCAGGGTGGACACAGACAGAAGAGGCCCCCGTGCAAGAACTCTATATATGGGCCCTTTGCCGTCCAATAGCTCATCATAATGCACAATTCCACTTTCCTTTGGAGGGGAAATGGCCCACTTACATCTTGGGCCCCTGTGCAGCTGTATAGGTTGCACCAATGGTCTATGCACTATGATTCCACCAGCAGAAATGTTTAAATGATTCTTCTGACCCATCGCTATTCTTAAAGAGGACCTGTCACCAACTTAAAAGTAGACAGTTTTGGGTTTCTTATTTTATTCCTTTTCTACCCTGACTTTTTATTGTTTTTTTAAACCTGCCATATGATTCCAGAGACATGGGCCTTTTTCTTTCATGTAACCAGTATGTTAATTTTTTTACAGTCTTTTTCAATGGGGTGCGTTTCTCCTAGAGGGATTACCGGTATATGGAATGTGCTAAAGGTTCACCCCCAAAAGTCCTACAAGCAATGCCCTCTTGGTGAATACCATAAAAGTTAGACACAACAACAAAAAAACGGTATAGTCACAGGACCAGTGGGAATAAAATAAAAGAAAAAACTGAACAGTTTTGACCTGGTGACATATCATCTTTTAATCCAATTTTTAGTGTAGAATGATTGTTATATCATTGAAGGTGCAAGCCAGTTCAAAAAATGTAATTAACCTCAAGAACAAATAATCTGCTCTACTGTCAGTATTAGGCCGGGGTCACACTTGCGAGAAACTTGCACGAGTCTCACGTCTCAATACCCGGCACTGCTCCCAGCACTCGGGACTGGAGTGTGCGGCTGCATGTATTTCTATGCAGCTGAGCGCTCCAGTCCGAGTGCCGGCGACAGTGCCGAGTATTGAGATGCGAGACTCATGCGAGCTTCTCGCAAGTGTGACCCCGGCCTTAGATGAGTAATCAATACCTGTATGAAGATGTTTGAGGAACCTTAAGAACCTATTAAAAGTGAGTCTTCAGATTCCCAAATTAATAGTGTTCTGGTTTATGATGTATGGTAGGCTGTGGTCTAACCCTCTGATATCACCACCACTGGTAGACATCCAAGCCTCAATTAAAATCAAAAGGGTTTGTTCACTGTGATGTAGAAGGGCCAGCATCTATCATTTACATCTTTAGCTAAGAAAGAAAATTAGGAGGACTGCTAGGTTACTGGTAAAAGGGACAGGTAACACCGTTAATTAACACTGCTAGGATATCCAATTATACCGTGTCATTTAGAGAGTACCCAATAAATAGTGGCAGCCCCTTCGCTCCAAAATCAACAGAGGCCAATATGTCCTTGCTTGACATGTAAGTTGCCAGTTAGAACATGATTTGTCTATTTATTAAGACAACTGGACAAAAAGGAAGTGCTTTCATTTTCAAGTGTTACAGTGCCAGTACACCTAAGAACAAAGTTGGCTAAACCCACCTATTTCATAGGAACTGGTAAAACATTTTTGTGTATTGGGTTCTTCCAACTCAGACAGATGATGGAGGCATAGGGGCATGTTAAATTTCAACATGCACAATCTGTTGTTCTTGGAGTGATATGCTGCCAATAGATGTGCCTTGTTGAAGTTTACTCCCATCTACCTATTGAGCACACAGACATGCTCAGCCACAAGTCGTCTATTGAAGGTAGTTGGGCATCTTTATGATACGGGTTGGTGACTGTCTCCTTTTGGAGTTCCTTTTTAGGTACGGTATTACTCTTGAAAATATGGCATACTGTCACACACATGGCACCAGGCATAACATATGCTGGGAACGGACAATACAAGTGTCTTTCCAGCATCCTTAAAAACTTAGGGCCTCAGTTCATCAAGACTTGCGTCATTCATCAAATCTGAGTTGCACTTAAATTTTGTGACTTTTTAAAACTTGTACACCAGAATTCTGGTTTCAAAGTCTAGATGAATCAGGCCTTTAGTCTTCTGTAGAGCCAATGTTAGCACAATACAAAGTCTCTCAAATTCTGCAAAACAACAGGAAATCCTACATCAATTTCTGTTAATAAAGTATTTTTTGAAACTTGTATTATAGAATTAGTAATCTTATAAGATGTGTCCCCTGTCCAATATCAGGTTTTTGTCTTGGCCTTGTAAGACCCAGAAATATTTTACCTCTGGACTTCTCCCCAAGCTGTGATTCATCTTATCAACAAGTCTAGTTTGTCTCATTTTAATGTCCTTCTTTGTATACAGTGCCAGTGGGAAAAATACAAAAGCTATTTCAAAATTCTTGGAAGTATTTTATCCCAAAAGACTCATAACGGCGTCTCTCTGACATATAGTATAGCAATTCCAAAAGCTTAAAAAATGCTAAATAACTACGGATACATTGCAGGCTTATTTACTGAGGCCGATCTGCTTCTAGTGATGATGATTCTGGTGGAAGATCTTAACGTGCCTTGTACATAAGCCTGAAAAATGAGTGCATAGATTGTAACTTCAGAAGTGACGGAATCAAAACGCCTTTTGCCTAGGAACTCCCATATTTTAGCAAAGAATGGTTGGAAGACTTTTTCCACCCTCACAATAATTTTTTTTTTAAATGTCACATTACATCTAAAATAAAAGTGAAACATGAAATAGGTCTTGAGTTAAAATCTGTTATTTTTTTGTCTATGGCTTCTCTGTAGACCTGTGCATGCACGGGACAATCTATGTTTAGTTGGATATATAGTTGTTCTTTCTTCTGTCTGACTCCTAATTGTTGGTAGCATGTACTAAAAAGGGTAAGAAAGAAGAATGAATGGATTTCAAGACTGCATTACTGCAGGGCCAGACTGCACAAGGTTTGTTTGTGGTCTGTTACCATGGGAACACTTCTCTGCACACAAGCTATCGACACACCACAGTCAGAGATTTTTAATCAAGGCCTCTTGCAACGTCATTTAATGTGTCAATTTAGATTAGCTGAAGTAATAAAACTGAACATAGGTGGTATCCAAAGTCTAAAAATTATAGTTTTCTGAAGCAGAATTCTGCTTTTCGTAAATAATAAATTGAAGGCAAATGACTCCGTACTAATAATAATAATGTTTGTTTAATCTGGCATGGCTCCATTTGCTTTTGAAAGGACCCTATGGCTCTCTGTCCATATGCCTGTCTGCCTACCTGCTCATAGATTTGCCATAAAGGGAGTTTGTCAATAATTTCTAGCAGCTGTAAAGAGGAGACGTTTAGCGGTATTAACACATACCTTTGTCTTGGGTTATAGCAGCAGCATGAATTAAATATTTATTAAATGTTAAATATGAGGACTGTTATCCTGGAAAGTAATATCTGAGCAGTACCTAGTGCTGAAGAGACAAATCAGTTAATCTGCTTTGCACTGATGATGAGCAAAGATCCTGAAACACGTGTCTGCAAGTTTTTTTTTTTCTTCTTACACCAATACTTGTGGTAAGACCCTGTCTTGACTTTTAGGATTGTGGCTTCCAATAGCTGGCACTAGAGCAGACCTCCCAACCGTCCCGGATCCAGCGGGGCAGTCCTGATTTTGAGGCTGTGTGCACACGTTGCAGTTTTTTTGCTATAAAAACGCTATAAAAACGCATAAAAAATGCATACATTATGCATCCCATCATTTAGAATGCATTCCGCAATTATTGTGCACATGATGCGTTTTTTCCGCGAAATAAATGCATCGTGTTCATTAATTTTGCGGATTTTTTGCGTTTTTCCCGCTATTTAATGCATTGGGAAGCTCCAAAAAAAAAACACGTCAAAAATGTACCAAAAACGTGCAAAAAACTCGTCAAAAACACGAAAAAAACACATGCGGATTTCTTGCAGAAAATGTCTGGTTTTGCTCAGGAAATTGCTGCCAGAAATCCTGAACTTGTGCACATAGCCTTACAGTCTCCCCAGCGGTAACGAGCAGGACATTAGTTTTCCCGCACTGCAGTGTCAGCCTCAGCCTCATCGGGACTGCCCTTCTGGATCTGGGATGGTTGAGAGGTCTGCTCAATGATCCCTCCACCCGCAGAGCAGCACACCACATATATGGTTGCTCTGTGCACACAGGACCTGTGATGAGGTCACAGGAGGGGAGGAGTCAGGGGTCACATGATCGGGGACTCTACTGGTTGCCATGGTGCTGGATGAGGGTAAGTTTATGTGTGGGGGTCAGGAGGTGTTTACAGTGTGGATGTAGTAGAGCCATGTGTGTATGAGGTGTATGGAGCGGAGCCGCATGTGTGCGGACTGCAGCCGCGTGTGTACGAGGTGTACGGAGCAGAGCCGCGAGTGTACGAGGTGTACGGACTGCAGCCGCATGTGTACAAGGTGTACGGACCGCAGCCGCATGTGTATGAGGTGTATGGACCGCAGCCACATGTGTGCGAGGTAAACGGACCGCAGCCACGTGTGTACGAGTTGTACGGAGCAAAGCCGCATGTGTGCAAGGTGTATGGAGCGGAGCCACATGTGTACGGACTGCAGACACCGTGTGTACAGGGTGTACGGAGCGGAGCCGCGTGTGCAAGGTGTATGGAGCGGAGTCATGTGTGTGTATGAGGTGTACGGAGCGGAGCTGTGTGTGTATGAGGTGTATGGACCGCAGCTGCATGTGTACGAGGTGTACGGAGCGGAGTCATGTGTGTGTGTACGAAGCAGAGCCGCGTGTGTACAAGGTGTACGGAGTGGACACTAGCTGTGTCAGATCGGAGCAGATGTTGCTCCTCGCTCTGACACTGACTGGCACAGGAGACATGGAGAGGTCTTTTTCAGTGGCGTACTGGAGCTGCAGCGACGTGAGCAGTCAGCGGTGCGGCACGGCTGGATGACATCATTCAGCGCTGCGGGAGTGGAAGCTGCCGGCTGCTGCGAGGGAGCACGTTGAAAGGTGTGTGTGTGGTGATGGAGAAGGCAATGATGGGGGTGGGGTAACCATGTGTGGTCATTATACTGTACGCAGTATCATGTGGGGCCATTATACTGTACCCAGCATCATGTGGGGCCATTATACTGTACAAAGCATCATGTGTGGCCATTATACAGTATGGAGCATCATGTGTGGCCATTATACAGTATGGAGCACTGTGTGGCCATTATACAGTATGGAGCACTATGTGTGGCCATTATACAGTATGGAGCACTATGTGTGGCCATTATACAGTATGGAGCATCATGTGTGGCCATTATACAATATAGAGCACTGTGTTGCCATTATACAGTATTGAGCACTGTGTGGCCATTATACAGTATGGAGCACTGTGTGGCCATTTTTTTTGTTTATAATTATTGTTTATGAGTGCGATCAGCAGTGCTAAATGGGTGTGGTTGAGGCATGGATATGGGTGTGACTAGTTGTGAAATGGGTGTGGTCAGAAGTGTGGCCTAAAATTTGCCTTTGTCCCTCTTTCCCTTCTTCAAAAGTTGGGAGGTATGCTAGAGTACCTGTTCAATTCCTCTCTGAAGAGGCTATTTGCATAATTAAATTCCCAGGGGAGCATGAATGATGAATAAGTCATCAATGTTCTATGACTAAGGGCGCAGATAGCGCCAGAAACGCGTCAGAGTGGTTTCTGTACCACTCTTCACATATGGAATTTTACACATGGATTTATAATAAAGCTTGAAGATTTTTTTTATCTTTGCGTGTGCTTATCCACTTTTTTCTCAATAATGTACATGTATAGCTATTTATATGTGACAACATAACTCTTTGTTAAATCTGCTCTGTTTTGCACATATCCCCTTTGAGACCGTAGTTCCCGGCTCTATTTATTCTCCAGTTCCATTGGATTCATCCTGATGTAGTTCCTCTTCTCCTAGCTGGACATGTGCAGTGAGTGCAGTCTATTTCCACTGTCTTCCAGCATAGCCCTGCTGTGCCTCCACCACTGTATGGTTCTGTTCAGTAGCCGGTACGCCCAATTTTATCTTCTGCCATCTACATCAACATAGCTGTATGTGCGTTTTACGTGACTGATTTGTTAACTGGTTTCCAGCAGAGATCATTTATCCTCCACTCTGCTCTATCTGTACAGCAGAGCACTGCAGAGGTGACACAAGCAGTGCTGAGCTGTGTTTGATGCTTGCTGCTGACAGATTATTGATGTGAAACTGCAAACTCTGCTTTTGTTGATGCATAAGGCAGAAGATAGTCTAGTGACTGTGTTCTTTACACCATATGACGCTTGGCATCGTGCTTGGTGATGTAAGGCTTGCATGCTGCTGCTCATATAGGGAAACCAATGCCATTAACTTATGTAGTCAATAACCATTTAGATAAATAAGTATACATGTCAGATGACTAATTAGTATGTATTTTTTTTTTAAATTAAGTGAGAGTCTGAAACACTTCCTCAATGTATGTCGAAGTTATACACATACCTTACGGTATTATGTTTCATTACACTGTGTAGTTCATTTCATTTAAGTGAAAAGCACACACTAGTAGTACCGAGCCAGGAAATGATGATGGAAAAATAAAAAATAGGCTGGTGGAAAAATAAAAATAGTCTGGTTTTCGGCTCTTTTTCATAAAACATATTTTTATTATGCAAAATAACTAAAATGCTAGAAACCTTATACTTATTGTGGTGCTTGAACCCTCTAGGTTCAAGCAACATATTGTAATCCAATTTTTTAGCAATTGCTGTTTTTTACCACTGATGCCACTGAGTAACACAACTCAATAAGCAATTTCTCATACAGTAATATTGATGGAAAAATTATTATTATTATTATTATTTATTGTTATAGCGCCATTTATTCCATGGCGCTTTACAAGTGAGGAGGGGTATACATAATAAAAACAAGTACAATAATCTTGAACAATACAAGTCATAACTGGTACAGTAGGAGAGAGGACCCTGCCCGTGAAGGCTCACAATCTACATACATCATTACTCAATCATACATACAATCTAAATATAAAAAATATATACCTCTTAAAGTGCAACAATAAAAAAGCACTGAGAATGGGTCCATCATGTCCAAGGCTCATGAGCCATTAACGATTAAGATTTAAAGAAAAGATTATACGACCACTACAAATTAACTGTCACTATATCAGTGGTCGTAACCATGGATACCTAAGCTACTGCAATGCCCTGTACATAGGGTGGCGAATCAGAAGAACTATACTGAATTTCTAATTGGAGGTATTTGCTAATATTGTTATTATTGCACCTACTACATATTGGGATAGGAACTTGGAGATGGGAATATCCCTGTGAGTGAAGAGGTGTAGGTGGCATTGGACACACTTTGAAGAATAATTTCTATATCTAGGGAGACGCAAACAATATATATTTGATAAGCTGAGTTCTCGCTGAAGCAAACCGTAATATATATATATCACTTGTGCTTTATAGTCCTCTCCAGTGACTGTTTATCATGAAGGGAATTGAATCGCAAGTTGGGATCTGTCGATTATGAATTAACATTGGCTGTCTATGAGATGGTGAAAATGGTTTAAGTGGAAACCTCAGAAAAAAAGGCTTTTAGCTGATTAAATGTATACAAGAGAAACACCCGATGCACTCCATAAATAACAGGGAAAAACCTACAAACCTTGAAACTGCTGAAACCTCCAAGCAAATGCACAGTTTTCCGTCTGTGGCAGCAGTTAAGGTCCATAAAATACTGAATCACTTAGAGATGAATGCAGTATTGTTTTACCGAAACAAACACAGCTATCAGGCTTAATAGACTAATTAGCACTTAGATCCCCTGACAAACCACGGCTGATGGCTAATATAAAATACTTCACCGTAGGGACTGCGTAGTCTTCAGTACTATACATTATACTCATTTCTCACCATTCGAGGAGAGCTCCATCAGAATAAACAGTTTCATTCAACATTTGTCATTTAGATGGGAGTACACATAAGAGCACAGTGTTAGACTGGTGTGATTACTGTACAATTATTGGGATTTCATATATTGTAACAGTGTTGTATGCAAATTAAGTAAAAATGAAAGAGGCTGCCAACTACTTTTTATTATTGATGGCCTATGCCACTAAAGAAATGACAGAGTTGCTGTGTTCTGTCAACATCTAAAAACTTTTGGCAGTTGCCGGTAACAGCTGATCGGCGGGGGTGATGTGTATCACTGCCCCATGAATCAGATATAGATGGCCCGTCCTAGGTATAGGCCTTCAAAAAAAGTAGCCACCAACCCCTTTAACAAACTTTCCTTTTTTTTTTTTTAGGAGAAAGGCCTAACAGTTGAGAAAGATGCTTTATTTTACCTGCATAATTTTTCATTATTTTAATTCGCCCTACTACATGTACCTTTGACTTTTTAACTGTTGTGCTAATCAACTCATTTATTTATACATTTTGCTTCTATAACATCAACAGTTCCTCTATGGTTCCTCTGTGGAAAGGTTGTCATTAGTCCTGTCCTCAGACAAGCATTAAGGAGGTCCTGTCACCAGGTCAAAAGTGGCCAGTTTTTGCTCTCATAATAAGGGCAGGTGCAGACCACCGTTTTATCTCCATCTGAGAAAATCGGTCCGATTATGCTAAACAGACTCAGAGTGTGATCAGAGAAAGATTCAATTTTCTTGTAGGTTAAGAGAAAAATTTTTTTTCTCTCTACCCTCTCTATTTTGTCAGTCTGTGATAATCATCCGAGTGCAGGCCGATTTTTTTCAAGAATCCATAGACATGAGTAGGCAAGTGCCATTCGATTCCGAGAGGCAAATCAATTTTTTTTTATATATAAATGTTTTTTTTTCCTTGGACAACTTGGTCCAAGGAAAAAATCGGAAATATGCATGGCCCCATTGAATAACATGAGTTCAAGTGCTCTTTGTCAAAACTACGGATAGCACTCGTTCAATTAAAACGACTGTCTACACGAGCCCTATTACTGCTACTTCACTGAGTATTCCACTTTTAAAAAAAAAAAACAATCTGCCATACGGGTCCAGAGATATGAACACTTTTATTTAGTGCAACTTTTTGTGGTCTTTAATAAGGGGGAGTGGCTTACTGCATTATCTGGGGGTGTGGCTTTAGGCTGCTTTTCATTATTACACAGTAAGACATGCCCTTTTGGTAAACGCTATAGAATTAAAGAGACCCACACCTCTGGAATCTTATGGCAGATTTATAAATAAACAAACGGGTAAACTCAAGGAAGCATCAAGAATGAAATAAGACCAGAAACTGGTCACTTTTATTCTGATGACTGGTCCTCTTTAAACACATCATTATCGATGTTCATGACTCTTCCATCTGAAGCTCTAAAAAGCAGGATTCAAACTTCCCCCAGATGCAGCCATGGACTTCAATAAGGTAAAAGGTGTCCAAAATATGAAACTTTGGACTCCATTTGTCCTCCTTACTGGTGCTATCCATCCTTTTAGCATAGTAGCCGCTGATACCCCCAATATATTTATGAAAAGGTGGCAAGGATTTGCTATAAACCCAGCGTTATTTAGCATACAAGCGGATTTTTCTCGCCCTATAGCTTAAGCATTTTACACAATATCATAAACAATTGTTTACAATAAAATGATCGTTCACACTGTATAACTATCAATGTAAAATGTTCGAGCCAGGACAAACTAAAAATAATCATTCATATTTCTAATCTGAGAATTTTTTACAACAAAATTTATGCCCATATGATTAATTCTAATCGATGGTAAACAATAATTTTATTATAAATAATATTTTTTACAAAACTCAAAAATCATTTTTCTGGAGCTACTTCCTATTTTAGGTTGCCTTAAAAATCCGATTTTAGAGAAAGTAACATTACATGGAGGAAAAAAAAATCCTGACCATTGTAAAGTATCTGAATTGGTTATTTTGTTATGTCTTAGTTATAAATGGTTTAAATATCTTTTACTTGTTCGTGATGTATAGTGTATGTAAACTAGACTGCAGTAAGAGTAAAAGTAAGGTATATAAGTGTCCAACGTAAGCTTAAAAGCAATTACTGGCATACTGTCATCCATATCAAATAAAATAAACAATATCATCATGGCGATAGCGAAATTTGAATCAGAAGAACAAAATGATTCTAGTTTATTTATGTAATTTTTTTTTGTCTTACGTGAGCGATGCTGAAGCCATCTTCAGTCATACCGTTGCAATTATCAGGTGTCCTGGGAGCTAATCAGGAATCGGACCTTATATTTCCCTTAGTTAATGGACAGAATGCATACACATCTGGTAGCACTTATTAGCTAATGAATGCTAATAGGTTAATGATTAATTACTCTACTTTCATCAGGACAATAATGTGGACAGCTTTAAATTTTCATATTGTATAATAGTTGCTTATCCTGTAGTCACTACATTACAGTAAATTCATACATTTTACATTAAATTAATTCATGTTCTAATACATCTAAAGTTTTATTTAATTTGATACATTTAACATGATTTTACAATTTTCCTTCATTATGATGATTTGGTTAAAGTGGGGGAAGCATGATTGCAGCCATCTCCGGACATCCTATAGAGAACGAATGGAGGTGCAAATGCTTGACCTTTGTTCCTTTCAGATTAGGCTCTGCATAGCCCCATCCTTGGGATCGAAGGAGGTCCCATTATTCAGACCGACAGCCATCCCCATTTCTATAGATAAGTAATAAGTTAAAAACTTGGCAGAAACCCAATAAAGCTGTTGTCTACCATGCTGTTTTTTGAGCGCTTGTAAAAAACGCAAATGAGTACATGGACAACATCTGAGTGCAGTCCGATTTTCTTCTCCTCATCCAAAAGAATCAGAGGAGATTCTGATCAATCTCTGAACATAATTTGATCAGAGTATGATTTTCACAATGGGGCCGATTCTCTTGGGTGAAAGAATAGACGCTAGTATGACCTGTGCCTAAGTCAAGATAGACTAGTGATGTATGGCTGCAATAGATGGCTCTCATGTGAACACAGAGGACAAAAAAATGGCAGGTCTAACACAAAATTGTCTTTAGCCTGTGCCTACTTTTAAAATAGAGAAAATATAGAATATTTATTTACATATGAATCTTAAATTAGAAATTGGCAATTACTCCAATTCCCCCCATCAAACAAAAAATTAAGAAAACCTCTGAATTCTCAGAATTACCTCTAGCATGAATACGAATGTGAATCCAGCTTCCTTATAATGTCTTTATAACCCAAGGTAAAAGATTTTGTTATCGGAAAAATGAACTTTTAATGCCATCCTCGACATATGCAGTGAACCTGACTAATCCTGGTTTGGTTATCTTCTTTGAGAGCAGTCCATCTTTATATGACCATTGGACGTGATAGACATCCCCATGACTCACTACATCTTCTCCTCGCGGGAAGGACAATGCGTGCATGCGTGAGATATCAAGCACATAAAAAGAGACTCGTACTGTAGTACGCACAGGAAGTTATGTTTGCTGTACAACAGACTGCATCTCTTTGCTCACATGATTATTTTTGAAACCTCCGTATAGTCATGAGAAGTTAGTTCCAAGGCATTAACGTGCAAGACAATGGGGAAAAAAGGCAGGACCATGAAGAACTGTATATTATGTGTTAAATTTGTATTGTAAGTGAGGCTTTTAGGGAAATGTGTTCAAATTTTGTGTGGAAAATGGATTTGAGCTTAATAGGAATTGATGCCTAAAATTGTTTTTATGAGTTTGCATTACACTCAAGTATATCACACCATCGTCAAATATGGAAGGACTTTTTATTTTCTCAGTTTACTAGTGAATATTACTGTTTAAATCTACAGGATTTCTAATTCCAAGTCTCAATGAAAGAAGCTTTCAGTTGTGGATCAGCATATTTCCAATTTATTAATAGATTAGAGCTTTTGAACCCAAAGACTTGAAATTAAAACAGCCAGAACCAACACTAACGTCCTCTGTTACCAGCCGCGTTTCATGCCAAACTGTAAAACTTTACCAGGTCTACTTCTAAATGGGAAGCCACAGGAAAGTAAACTTAACAAATTACTAAATAATTTGACATTAGTTTGTCTTCTCCTTTAATTACATGTATATTGGGCTTTCTTTGGAAAAGTAACGCCACCGAAATAACCTCAGATCAGACAGATATACCATTACGGCAGCCTGTATTATGGGGCTGAGCCGAAGCAGATGGATTCTACACACTATCAACACATGGCAGTATTGTATGATTTATTGACACAAGTAAGCTGGATATTAAAAAGGTCATCCAGGATTAGAAAAAGTTATACTTTTTCCCCCCCAAAAAACAAAACAACTCTTGTCTGTGGCCTATGTCTGGCATTACAGTTCAGGCTCACTCTAAGCTGCACTAAACAGAGTCTACAGACAAGAGCGGTATTCAGGGAAGAGACTAGATGGGCACTCAGGGCCTGTAGCCACCACAGGGGCCGCGTGTGCAAAATCCTGGCTTTCCTATGTGATTATTGCCAAGTGTTAGAAAAGTCAGACCATAGCGATCAGCAGTCTGTGAGACAACCCGCTTAGACTGGATCCATCATTGCCGTTTCTCCAGTATTCTGGAGTCATTTGCTCTCTCGTATTGGCTTTAGTATTTGCGCCTTATTCTCTGTAGGTTTTTAGCTATTTGTTAAGTTGTAGTTCTTTTTCTGTCTTTCTTGATTTGTTCTCGACAACTTTGCTTATCCACATATTTTAGGCAGATACAGTATATAAAATGCGTCACTTGACATTTCAATGAATTTGGTACAAGAAACATCACCAAAACTGGGAATAATTGCAAATGATGAATTGGGGCCCATAGTGTTTATCTTGTTGGTGTTTTTAACAACAAAGTCTTTTATCTTCAAGACTCTAAAGTTTAAAGTGAAATTTAAAAGTAGCGTTTTTGAACTAGATGATGATTTTTCTTTTCTGAGCGGCGCATTCTTTGAGTATGGCTTTTTTTTTCCTGATGCTTTCCTATAAGCTTCTCTATAGGACTTGAAGACGGTGAGAAATACACATGGTTTAAATGGCAGAAAATAAAAAAAAATACAACTAGAGATGCTGGCATAAAATTCTATTAAAAAAATTGAAATTTATGGCAAAAATGCTATAAAAAATCATGTGCATGTGCATTTTGTTGGATTGCACTCAGACCAAAAATACAGTCATGTGCCCGAGCCCTTATACTTCCTAATGAAAGCTTTAATATATTCTTCTCTGTAGGCATACGCCACTCAAAAGTTTCCATTGTAAAAATAAATTACCCAAAACATATATTTTTTGATGCCACTATATGGTTAAGTGCTAATAACTACGCTATTCCGTAGATTACTAGTAGTTTGCTTTGCGTTTTTTGGCAAATGATAGGTTAATACAATCGGGTTGCGCATGCTCTTGCAAGCTGTGCTGTAATTGTTTGCAATGGCAAAGACGGGGATTTTTTAGACAGTTTTCATAAATCTGTTACAGAGCTCTTCATTTAATCATCTCCTTTTTTGCTTGGATTAAAGATTCTCTTTCAGCCACTATTCGGCAATTGTGGCTATTTCATAGTGTAAATAAAAAGCAATAAATGATGCCGGCCAAATGTATTCCGGTTTCAGTTCTTTTTAATGTCCTTCCTCAAATATTTAAAAAATCCTACATGTGTATTCAAAGCTCCCAGAGGAAAGATTAAAAGAGGTTGTAAATATATTTCATTCTTTCTACCAGACTAGACAGCAAACGCCCATGTTGTGGGAGGATGGCATAAAATTGCGTCTCTGTCCCTAACGGCTAAGTGACAGCCGACTTTGGCTGCAGCCTCCAGACCACAGTCTGCTGGAAGTCACAGACTAACCACTGGACTATCCAATTAAGGGAGGGAACTGTGATGTCACAAGCGGAGGAACACACAGAGAGACCTGCTGGAGAGGACAATGTTGTCCTCTAGACTGCTGTCACCTACTGGATGAGGACCATCAGGAAACAAATTAGGGTTTATGAGAAAAGATGTATTAAACAGATCAGATTCACTCGGTGCCGCTCGCTCTCCATTTTTCCCTATGAGTGTCCTATTGCACTGAAATGTAGACTTCAGGAAATTACTAAAGTTAATCGGGCAGAATAGAGAACTTGTCCGTTGCCTGTCACCAGCATCTGGTATTCATCTCTCACATAGTAAAAGTTGCATTGTGGGTTTCATTAAAATTTAGTTTACACTCTTACTTGAATAAGGGTGGCTTATCTGATACCAACATTTACGTCTTATCCGAATTGATAATTTTCATCCGCAAAACTGTAAAATGTCAAACACCACTTTCCATGCCCTTAATTCCTTACATTAGAAGGATATTCTGCACAGTCAAAGCTTCCAAAAACATGTTCTCTCTTTCCTTTGTAACTTCACCTACCATCATATCAGCCTTCACGTATATTAATAATCCAGGATTTCATATCCCAAACTAATGACTATGAGAAATTATGATTAGCTGAAATGGGAATAACATTTAAGTACTGGTTGTAGTGGTTGGGTAAAGTCAAGACACATGTGGGAGAATGGATTCATTTGTTTCATTTGTTTTTCTTGCTATTTTACGCTTTCCTTGCCATTGTGAAACAATGGGTGTCAAAGTATGAGTGTCAAAGTGGGCATAAAACACTATGTAAATGAGCTGTAAGGGGAAATTATGAATTGCGACTTTTTAAGAAGTCACAAAAAAAATTGCAATTCTACTTCAATAGGGGGAAGGTTGGAATAAAAAGAAATAAAACAACAACAAAACGTATCTGGTAATTAAGTGATTGATTTCCTTATATTGCCTTTCCTGGAAAATATTCTGGTAATGAAAACTTTCTGATCTGCTTGGCAGATGGAGGTGAGGGGGATCTCAATATTTTCAGCGAGTTTGATACGCACAATTGAAAACAAAATGTGGTTGGGTTGTATTGCGGTGGGCAGTTTGGTGGGTAACACCTGCTACGTCTATCTTGCTGTCATTACCATTTACCAGGAGACATTAGCCAGATGCTTATTTATGCTTTATCTTTCAGGATGTGGATGTAACATTATGGAATGTTCTTGTGCACAGGTCCACGCCACAAGCAGTAACCTGTTTTACATATTTTCATGAATCATTGCTTCAGATTACCAACATAAAGCGACATTATCTCCTGTGCGATAACATAACCCGGTTTGATGAATATGCCCATAAGTGGGTTAAGTGCTTTTTATCTACATCAAAAAGTTGTATGTATGACATAAAAGCCTTCCATAATTTACGATTTGCATGCAATCACAGGGCCATACAGTATATAGATGTCTATTATAAGCCGCTTTCATCTGCCAGAAACACAACTGAAGAATGTGGCTAAAGTGAAGTTTACAACTTAGGCACGTGGCAGGGGGCTTCAAAAATGTACTCCTGTGTATAAAATAAGTGGTGATTTCATAAATCTTACACTAGAGAAGAGCTGAAGTTGTCCACCTGGTGATATACATCTGTAAGGTTTTGTTCAAAGGTCCCATAAGACCAAATCTGGTATCTGGAGGAATGAGAGAGCATTCACGTTTAATCTATTTACAATAAATTATATTAACAAATTAAAATAATTATTGTTTTAAAACTGAAAATGAAATGGTGTTGAAGCACCAGTCCAGCATTTTTTTTTCTAATTTCAGCGCTGAAGTGATGCTACTAATTTAAGTTCCCTGGCCCTAGTATTATGCTTAACAGCCGCTGTCTCCAGCTCTTCCCAGTGCCGCTCCGGTCATGCTCCGCCAAATTGCGACCACAACTTCTGACTACCTGGAAGTAACTGTCACAAGCTCTCAATGCAAGTCCATGAGAGGCTCATTCTGGCCTAATTCTGGCCCTCATAGACTTACAATGAGTTGTGACCTCCGGATCGCTCAAGCAAGCAGACCACAAACTGCTAGATATTGATCGGAGCGGGGCTGAGAAAAGCTGAAAACAGCAGCTGGTAAGTATTATACTAGGGGCAGGGAAATTTTGATTAGTTGCGCTGCAATAAAAAATGCAGGAGTGGTGCTAAATAATAAAGTCTGTCTTGCACTGAGTACAACCTTCGGTTTATTATCTTTAAATCTTATTTTGCATTTATTATACAGTGGAAACAGGCCTCCTCCCACTGTATGGAGATTTTGATTATTTGCATTTGTCCATGGTCTCAGTGGGCATTAGGGTAAGTGCACACGATGTCTTATAGATGCCAGTGTATCCACATAGTTTTTGAAGCAGAAATTGCTGCAGGAAAACGCTGGCGGTCCTTTTCCTTAAGCATTCTCATTGTCGTCTCTTTAGTCATTTGTCATGCTGCTTTGCCAGTGTCACTTCACTACTAGCTTATTAGCTTATTATTGTTATTCTCCTCTGCTCCAGTGATATGTCTTCACCGCTGCTCCTGTCTGTGTTTGTTGTTTGCAATGATGACACAACTATAATGCATGTGACCGCTGCAGCCGATCTCTGTGCTCAGCAGCTTGTCCTGCCTACATCTTCAAGCTACTTTCTTTTGCACTCATTCTTTTATAAAAATGTGCAGAGAGCATAAAAGTCTGTTGTATAGCAACTTCCTGTCACGACTTCCCTACATGTAAGCAACTTAAAGGAGTTGTCCAGGACTATTTTATTTTTTTTTTTATTATGGACCAAAAAACTGACAGGCAGGTTGTTGCTAACAGAGGCAACTACCTGCCTGTTCTACCCGGCCCAGGCTCAGAGCTATCACCAACCGCTCGTACTGGCGATTCAGCTGCTCCATGTCAGCAGAGCAGTTCTTCATCTTCCAGGCTGCTTTGTCAATGGGGCATGACTGACATAATGCTGATTGACAGCTGGCACCCCGCAGTTAGGCAGTGGAAAGCCAGCTGTCATTCAGCATGACATCATCAATCATGCCCCGTTAATAAAGAGCAGAAGAGAAGCTGCATTTTTTTGTCGTTACATTAGCAGAATTCACTGCATTGCTGGCAGGAGCGGTTTGAGACTACTCTGTGCTGGCAGAGATCAGCGCCGGGCACAACAGGGAGGTAGTTAGGTAACTACCTGCTTGTTAGTTCTTAGTCCCATAGTAAAAAGATTAAATAATCCTGGATATCCTCTATAAGTAGGGGAGACTGGAAAAAGTCATATTTCTCTTGCCCATGCAGTCTGTAAATGGACAGGGATGACGTAGGCTCATTGCTCCCTCTATCATCAAAGCTAAGATTATGTTTTACATATGACTTTTTATAAAATGCTTGTCACAATTTCATCATCCATGTGATTGTACAATATTATCCTGTACCGTTTTTCTTTATTTCCATTGTTACATTGAAAAATAATTAGTATGGACATAGTTACCAGGGTACCAGACATAGCCGCCCCCCTCATGCCGTGAACTCATTTGCTGCCAGTTCTGATCTGGGACTCTGGTTACTTGTTACTGTAGATGTAAGTTTGTCATTTCCCACTTTTTCTAATACTCAAAAAATATAATCAAACAGAAAAAAAAAATTCCAACTACTCCAATACATCTATGGAACTAAAAGTGGCCCGATAATGAAAAGGATGTAGGCTACATCATCCGCAGCCAACTCTTCAAATTCAAGGAAAGCTCCTGTCCGGAGCATTTTTCTTAATTCCCTGAATGTGCTAGGACGTACGTGTCCAACGTTACCTGTGTGCGACATTTATGACATATTCTCAGTATTCGGTAATCTGGGCGCTGTGCATATCAGCTCCAGTGGTTGGCCAGTAATAATCTGGCATCAGAGTCTTTCACGGTCACATCATTGTCGACATTCGCAGGTAATTAATTGTAGGAGATCAGTCTGTTACACTCACGCAGCTGTTGATGAAGGATGTGGAAACTGATAGGCTGTACATGGAGTAACGCGGTCCTGACATCTAGTCACCATGTCCCCTGATCAGGGACGCCACTTCTTGCTGCCAAACACGAAGCGTGTGTTGATCACGACAGCATTGCTAAGAATACTTAGATAAACTAGGCAGTGACTTTTTGGCCGGCGTGCAGCGTCAGCACATTGATATAGAGAATAGATAGCACCCCGGCTTCATGCGCTGCTAATGGTAATCCGACGGGATGCTTTTAATGACACTACTGTTGCGAATCTTCATTTACATGCAATACTTGCACATATTCATTACATTTTTGGGGTTTAGCATTGCATTGCTATCGCTCTTCTTTGCAAGAAAGTTTACGCATAGGTCAAGATGAAGAGGGTAAGACGGTGAATCGCGTTTGCATGGCAAACTCACTATGAGAAAGCTAGAACATACGGATTCAATCGTAGAGGTTAAAGTTACACAATTGACATTTTTATGAGATAATTCAGTCTTCAAAGGCAATATATAGCTTGTATGACATTGGTTCTTGGAAACAGACATTAATGACACGGGAAAGACTCCAGATGAAGATTTGCAGGCTGTTGTGCAAGCCTTTCCGCCATTTTGGAGAGGATTTAACTGTATAGTAGTATGAGATGATAGAAGAGGCATGAATACGCATGACGGTGTAACATATGGTTATTATATAACTGGTATTCCTACATAGACCTCTCTTACTTACAGGTCACAAAATGTCTTTTGAGAATAAGCAATGTTAAGCAGTCCTGGGATGTTCTGCGGAGAAAATATTGATGGGTGGCAACCGTGTATTAAACTCTTCTTCTCCTTTGTTTTTACCATGTTTGGGGGTCGCAAATCACCCTTATCACCAGTTAAAACTTTTGTGATGTCTCTTTTGTCGGACAAGCAGTTTTTCACTATTGGATCCATAACAGTTTCAATGTGACAAACGTTATACATCCTTATAGAGGATCTGTCAAAGTGGCCGTTTTTGCTTTTATTTTATACCTACTGCTACTGTAATTTACTTTAAAAAAAAAAAACTTCCAAAGACATGGGCCTTTTTTTAGTGCTAATTTTGACCTTTAACAAATGGGTGTGTCTCACAGGGTAATTATTCAGACCCACATAGAATTATGTGAGCAAGGCCCCTTCTGTAAAGGACATAAAAATTAGCACTAAATTAAGAGGCCCCCATTTCCGGAACAGATTAAACAAAAAAAAATTATCAGGAGCAGAAAAATCCAAGAGCAAAAACTGGCCACTTTTTTTTCAATGAATCTGCGTTCTTATCATTACAAGGTCTCTAATTCTGACTCGATTAATTTCTAAAAGTATTTTATAGCAGTTAGATTGTTTGTTTTTCTCATACAGAGTTTCAAATATTATATAAAGTTACAGAATTTAAATTTTATTGCCTAAAGTCACCACTAGAGGGAGTATAACAGTTGACATACACATTGGACTGAACAGGCAACATCCCGTGCTCCCTCTAGTGGTGACTGCGAACAGTCAGAACTTTATTATTTAAAGCTATGCAGGAGATTTGTAGTGTTGTATCTAAAAAATAGAGCTGTAATCGCTACCAGGACATGGTCAGAAATACTCATAGAATCTTGGACCTACTTAGTTTAACAAACAAAATAATGTCCAAACTGAATTATTACTTAATGCAGTCCCACCAATAACTAAAAATGGTTATACAGAATAAATAAAAGTGAACTCAATTTATTTCAGTGGGATTGGCTTCTTGAAAATGTTTAAGGACTGGTATTCCACTTGTTAAAAGCAGCAGAAGGCCCAAGTGTTTAGCAAGGACTTACTCCTCAATGAAAACCAATTCAACGCATACACTGCTTGGCCTCTTTCTTGGAACCCTGAATGGCCAGCTTTAAAGGGGCCGTCTCAAAATGTAATAGTTCATTTTTATTAGATCATACCAGACATAATGTAATTGTTATTTACTGTGCATTTTTAATCTTTCATGTCTAGATATTGCTGTTACATGTTTGTTATTGCGCCCTCTGGTATTATTCTTATTTCCTTTTTGTGCACTATTCCTAATTGGCTGCTCAGCCTAAGGGCTCATACCCATTTGCGAGAAAAACGGACGAGTGCAATCTGAGAAAAAAATCAGATTGCACTCTGACCAATGTTATTCATTGGGTGACATCTCATCTGCGATTTTTTTCTCAGCTGAAATTGGACTGAGAAGCAAATCGCAGCATGCTGCGATTTGCAGCGTATCTCGGACGAGACTCGCCAATGCAAGTCAATGGATGTGAGAACAAAACGCACAGCACTCTCACCTTACGAGTGCTGTCCATTTTTTATGCACCAGTGTCCTTTGAACAGCTGGCATATCATGTGCGGTGTACAGTAAAATCACACTGACAGGTTAGAATAGAATAGATAGAATACATATATACACATAGAATACATCATGGGCGGCCATACCACCTGTTCAACTGGTGCAGCTGCATCGGGCCCGGAGGCTTCGGGGGGCCCCTGAAGGGCGGCTAATAATGAGGGCAATCTGGCCAGTTTATCCAGCCCTGCAGCTCCACTGCCTGCAAGAGAAAATGGCAGTGGAGCGGAGCTGCAGGAATCCATCTTGCTTCCTGTCCACACTTCCTGTCTCACACAGCAGCGGCTGAATGACATCATCATTCAGCTCCACGGCTGTGCGAGACAGGAAGCTGCCGGTGATGGTGTGGTTCAGGATACCGTGCGCAGAGGTAAGGTGTGTGTGTTTGTGTATGCAGAGAGGTGAAAGGTGCTGTGTGAGTCTGTGTATGTAGGTGGAGGAGAGGGCAATGATGGGGTTGATGGGACAGAAGGCAATGATTGGGTTGACAGAGAGGGCAATGATGGGGTGATGGGGCAGAAGGCAATGATTGGGTTGACGGAGAGGGCAATGATGGGGTGTGATGGGGCAGAAGGCAATGATTGGGTTGACGGAAAGGGCAATGATGGGGGTGATGGGGCAGAAGGCAATGATTGGGTTGACGGAGAGGGCAATGATAGGGGTGGTGGGGGAGAAAACAATGATGGGGTGGTGGAAAGAGTAATAATAGGGTGGTGGGGGTGGAGGAAATGATGGAGGTGGTGAATGGGCAATAATGGGGGGTGGTGGGGAGGAGGAAATGATGAAGGCAGTGTAAGGGGCAATTATGGGGGTGGTGGGGGAAAAGACAATGATGGTGGTGGTGGAAAGGGCAATAATGGGGAAGGAGGAAATGATGGAGGTCGTGGAATGGGTAATGATGGGGTGGTGGGAGAGAAGACAATGATGATGGCTGTAGAAAGGACAATGATGGGGATGGTGGGGGAGGAGGAAATGATGGAGGTGGTGGAATAGGTAATGATGGTGTGGTGGGGAAAGGCAATGATGGTGGCAGTGGAAAGGACAATGATGGGGAGGTGGGGAGGAGGCAATGATGGAGGTGGTGGAATGACAATAATGGGGTGTTAGAGAGAAAGCAATGATGGAGGTGGTGAAGAGGGCAATCATGGGATGCAGGGGGAGGAGGAAAATGAGGGGTGTGGGGGATTGGGATGGGAGGAAGGGGGATTTATAATGGATTTAGGAACAGGGGGAGGTGGAGGAAGATGTTATTATCGATTATTATTTCTAACACAGTCCCTTAGTATAAAGTGTACTCATTATGTATAGCACAGTCCCTTAGTGTATAGTGTACTCACTTATTATGTATAACACCATCCTTAATTACATAGTTTCCTCTAATGTTATGAATAACACCGTCAGCTAACAAGAGAGGAAGGTATGTAATAAAAAACAGGGCTTTATATAATCCAATATGTAAGGGACGGTGCTGTACATAACAAGAGAGGGCACTGTATAATAAGGGATGGCAATATGCATAATAAAGGAGACTATTTATATATATATATATATATATATACTGTATATATATATATCTATTACATAGTCTCCTTTATATATATTTATGTATATAGATATGTGGGGCCCAGACACATTTCCTGCACAGGGGCCCCAAGCTGTCTGTGTCTGTGCCTGGAATATATATATATATATATATATATATATATATATATATATATATATACTGTATATCTATATAGATATACAGTATATACATGTCAGTAACACAAACACATATATATGTATTTATATGCAACTGAAAGATAGATAGAATATAAGCTGGTAATTCATCTGCCGGCTTCTGTAAAATCACTGCAGGAGCTGACAGGATAGAAGAGATGGATTACATACAGTAAATACATATAGAATAGGTAGATATATAGATGTCAGTGACAAATACAATTAGTACAGTGTGTGTGCAAATTACTGGACATGTATTTAAATAATAAACAATTATTTATTGGAAACAAATGGCATGGGCTCCTGCACAATTTTCAAAACCAGCAAAGGGAAAGCCAGCTACTAGGGGCAGATGTTTATAGCCTGGAAAGGGGGTAATACTCAATGAGCTTCCCAGACTATTAATATCAGCTAACCGCTGTATACTTAGCCTTTAGTGGCTATTAAAATGGGGGACCCCCCAAAAAAATGACATGGAGTTCCCCATAATTAATATCCAGCAAAGGCTATGCAGACAGCTGCAGGCTGATATTAATAGCCTAGGAAGGGACCATGGATATTGGCCCCCCTGACTAAAAACATCAGTATTCAGCCGCCCCAGAAAAGGTGCATGTCTAAGATGCACCAATTTCGACACTTAGCCTCTCTCTTCCCACTTGCCCTGTAGCGGTGGCAAGTGGGGTAATAGTTGACAGCAGTAACTATTCAATATGGCCATGTGAGAGCTTGTTTTTTTGCGGGACAAGTTTTTCTTTTGAACACCATTGGTTTTACCATATGATGTACTGGAAAATGGGAAAAAATTCAAAGTGGGGTGAAATTTCAAAAAAAGTGCAATTCTACAATAGATTTTTTTTTTACCATGTTGACTAAATGTAAAACTGACCTATCATTATGATTCTTAAGGTCATTACGAATTTGCAGATACCAAACATGTATAGGTTCTTTATTATTTAAAGGGAACCTGTCACCAGGTTTGGCCGATAAGAGATACGGCCATCACCTTTCAGGGCTGATATAGAGCATTCTATAATGCTGTATATCTGCCCCAACGCGACCTGCAAGGGAAGAAAAATAACTTTTATTATACTCACCTGCGGGGTGGTCCGGTCCAAGGGGTGTCGCTCTTCTTGGTCTGGCACCTCCCTTCTTCTTGCGATGCCGCCCTGAGGGCCTTGCTTCGTGTGGATGACGCGTCTCCTGGGCATCGCGCTTCCTGCTCAGGCGCACTTCTCTGTCCAGTTGAGGACAGAGCAAAGTACTGCTCTGCGCACATGCCAGGAAAGGTCAAAGAGCCCTGGCGCATGCTCACTGCAGTACTTTGCCGTCGGCAGGGCAGAGAAATATGCCTGCGCAGGAGCGCTGTGCCAAGCAGACTGTGTAGATGATGAAGGGATGTGTCATCCACATGAAGCAAGCAGGAGGACAGGGATAGTAAGAAGATGGGAGGCACCAGACCAAGACCAGCGATGCAGATCCGACTGTACCGCCCCGCAGGTGAGTATAATGAAAGTTATTTTTCTTCTCTTTCAGGTTGGCTTGGGGGCCTATATACAGTATTATAGAATGCGGTATATCAGTCCTGAAAGGTGATGGCCGTATCTCTTATCGGCCAAACCTGGTGACAGGTTCCCTTTAAGTGGTGAACATTTTTTTAAAGTTTGTGAAAAAAAATGGTGCAATTTTCCGAAACCCATAGCGTCACCTTTTTTTGCGATCTAGGGCTGGGTTAGGGCTTATTTTCTGAGCACTGAGCTGAAGGTTTTTATCCATACCATATTGGTGTAGATACGATGTTTTGATCGCCTGTTATTGCATTTTATTACAATGTTGTAGCAACTAAAAAAACTCTCATTTGTTATCTTGTTACACCGTTTATTAATCGGATTAATTATTTTTATATTTTGATAGTTCGGGCGTTTCTGAAAGTGGGGATACCAAATATGTGTATTTAAATTTTTTTTTATTGCTTTATTTTGAATGGGGCAAAAGGAGGATGATTTGAACTTTTATATTTTTTATACTTTTACTTGCTTCAAGAGTCACCTTAGGAAAGTTGTTGCTGCGATAATTCAATCGCTTGTGCTACAGCCCTGCTACATGTAGCAGAAATGCTCATCTGCTATCAATGCTGACCGCGCTCATAGCAAAGCGGCAATGGCAACCTCAGGGGTCTCCTGCAGACCTCAGTGTGTCATGCCAACTCATCAGCACCCCGCAATCATGAAAGAGCCACCATGTTAAATGCCGCTGTTGAAAATTGACAGTGGCATTTAACATGTTAACAGCCGCAGGTGGATCGAGAGTCAATGACATCAGCTGTCTTGTGCCGGACAACATGCGGGCTCAGCGCTGGAGCTGCATGGAATTCAGGGACAAGAACTATAATGTATATGTATGTCATAGGTCGTAAAGGGGTTAATTGCACCGCACTTTTACTTTGTCCCCTATTGGAGCTCCCAATCTAAATCCCCTATCTGTATGTCATTGGAATGTAGGAGGAAACTGAAGGAAACCCACGCAAACACGGGGAGAACATACAAACTCCCTACAGATGTTGTGCTTGGTGGGGTTTGAACCCAGGACCCCAGTGCTGCAAGGGACAGTGCTAACCACTGAGCTACCCGTGTTGACCACTAAATAAATTTACATCTCTAAAATGCCTAATTAATAATTGATCATGTTCTAATTTTGCCTTGTAACTTCTAGTTTAATGATTTAGTGGGTGAATTCTGAAATCGCTTTACTATATCCTTTAGATCTTAGAACTACTGAATCCTTATACCTACAAATTACCGTAATTCTCAGTCCTTACAGTCCCTGACTGGGAACCTGATAGCCCGCTTCTTTATGGATGACTCAGTGTCGGCATTGTGATCCTGTGACATTACAACAGATATCGTGACCTATACAGCACAGATAATGGTATTTTTGGCCACAGATGGGCCATGATGAAGTGTAAGTAGAAGGACCAGAATTAATAGATACTTTTCACAAGTCTTTTCACTATTACAGTTCCTTAGAAAGTGCTTTATCCTCGTAGAACACTCTCTCCCTCCCATTTGAGTTGATCAGGGGGCATGATATGCATTGTGTATGTCTCGCTGTAAGGTGTATGGTGAAAGAGGATCCGTAATTTATCCTTGAAGTCAGAGTAAGGTGATCCCGCTGTGTTATAATCAGACCTTGAAGGAGTAGACGCAGCCAGCTTTTTTTCTTATCACAGCATATAATTTTGGCATTTAATTACCTTCAGAATTTAGACACAATACAGACCTAAGTTTAAAACACCATGCTATAGAAATTGGGCTTTCCTATGAGAGTTCACAACACTATATTTATAACACAATGGGTTCTGCGCTAATACAACTAGAGAGAAACGCACTTGTTATTTTTACATTAGAAAAGACTAAGAGTCATTGATTACTAAAAGATAACAAAACAATCTGTGCAGGGGCGTACATAGAAATCATGGGGCTCCATAGCAGACATTCTAATTGGGCACACCCCAAAATAAATAAATAAATACATATTTGTTGGGGTCACAGAAGAGCAAATCTCATAATTTTGCAGCCTTTACAAAGTAATTTTACTCCTGCTGAAGTCCTAGATTTTATCCCCATGGTGAATTCCTCCACATTAGCCTCCACATGCACAGTATTAGGATCCTCCTGTACCCCACCTTAACTCCCAAGGCAATGTATGGTAACCCCCACACATTATGATCCCCCAACTGTGACACAACCCTCCATGCAGTGTAATGAACCTACATACAGTATAATGGCCCAACACCTCTCCACACTGTATAATGGCCCGCACTAGCTCTCCATACAATATAATGACCCACACACATCCCTCCACACTGTATAATTGCTTGCATACAGTATGATGGCCCCCGCATAGCCCTCCATTTGGTATAATCAGCCCATATAGTCCTCTATAAATAAAATGCTCTCCCCATGGTCTTCCATAGAATATAATGCACTCCCCATGGTCCTCCTTAAAATATTATGTACTCCCCATGGCCCTCCATAAAATATAATGCACTCCCGTGGCCTCCGTAAAATATAATGTACCACCATCCCATGGTACTCCATAAAATATAATGCACTCCCCATGATCCTCCATAGAATAAAATGCTCTTCCTATGGTCCTCCATAAAAAATAATGTACCCCCATGGTCCCCATAAAATATAATGCACTCCCCATGGTCCTCCATAGAATATAATGCACTCCCCATGATCCTCCATAGAATATAATGCACTCCCCATGGTCCTCCATAGAGTATAATGCATTCCCCATGGTCCTCCATAGAATATAATGCATTCCCCATGGTCCTCCATAGAATGTCATGCAATCCCCATGGTCCTCCATAAAATATAATGCACTCCCCATGGTCCTCCATAGACTATAATGCACTCCCCATGGTCCTTCATACAATATAATGCACTCCCAATGGTCCTCCATAGAATATAATGCACTCCCCATGGTCCTCCATAGAGTATAATGCATTCCCCATGGTCCTCCATAGAATATAATGCACTCCCCATGGTCCTCCATAAAATATAATGCACTCCCCATGCTCCTTCATAGAATATAATGCATTCCCCATGGTCCTCCATAGAATATAATGCACTCCCCATGGTCCTCCATAAAATATAATGCACTCCCCATGGTCCTCCATAGAATATAATGCACTCCCCATGGTCCTCCATAGAATATAATGCACTCCCCATGGTCCTTCATACAATATAATGCACTCCCCATGGTCCTTCATACAATATAATGCACTCCCAATGGGCCTCCATAGAATATAATGCATTCCCCATGGTCCTCCATGGAATATAATTCATTCCCCATGGTCCTCCATAGAATATAATGCACTCCCCATGGTCCTCCATAAAATATAATGCACTCCCCATGCTCCTTCATAGAATATAATGCATTCCCCATGGTCCTCCATAGAATATAATGCACTCCCCATGGTCCTCCATAGAATATAATGCACTCCCCATGGTCCTCCATAAAATATAATGCACTCCCCATGGTCCTCCATAGAATATAATGCACTCCCCATGGTCCTCCATAGAATATAATGCACTCCCCATGGTCCTTCATACAATATAATGCACTCCCCATGGTCCTTCATACAATATAATGCACTCCCAATGGGCCTCCATAGAATATAATGCACTCTCCATGATCCTCCATGGAATATAATTCATTCCCCATGGTCCTCCATAGAATATAATTAATTCCCCATGGTCCTCCATAGAATATAATGCATTCACCATGGTCCTCCATAGAATATAATGCACTCCCGATGGTCCTCCATACAATATAATGCACTCCCCATGGTCCTCCATAGAATATAATGCATTCCCATGGTCCTCCATAGAATATGACATAGAACATTATAGCATGTCCCCTACAATTGCTTGCGATGACGGATTGTGGGGGGGGGCCTGGTGCGGGCACTGGCACCAGCCCCCCTGGGGCACGTGCCCCATAGCAGTCCCGTGGCCTGCAGTACGCCACTAAATCTGTGTTAAAGAGACACTGGCTTTTTAACAAAGGTAGAAATTATCTCTTAGGATAATAGGCTGTAAATGTTTCTTCTGTTGTCAGCACTCCACTGTTTGCTTTGATTTCCAATGCACCTGTAATGGGAATCATCAGACAAATATCTGTTACATGTTCCATCTTACTGACATCTGAAACACATTATCTGAGTTTTTGATTGTCAACCCCAGGTCCAACATAACCTAATGAGCTTAAAGGGACTCTGCTCAGAATGGTGGAGTGGTGTGTGCGGGGCAGTGGCATCCCTATACTGGTTGGTATAAAATATTATTTTTAGCACTGTTTTGTGGTATAATTGGCAGCATTGTGATACAAATATAATTGTAATATGGTGATGGATTTTCTTATTCACTTATTTGATTGAATATGGTGTGCTTTGTATATAATTCAAGTACTTTTCATTGATTGCACTACTTGCACTTTATCATAATTGAATATTTGGTTGTTATACACAAGAGGTGTGTGTGTATATATTATATATCACATTATTTATTTATTTATATATGATTTATTTTTATCACATAATATATGATTAAAATTTATTTGCTGTGTATTTAATTTAATTATAAATTGTATAATTATATATTTTTATAAGAAATATAGTCTCACATACCAATCAGTTTGGGTTTGCCCTGTCCTGCACATACAGGGTTTATGAAATTATTAAAATATTAAAATCCCCAGAAAACCTCATTTGAGGAGATAAATATATCTACATGTACATTTTATATGTTTTTTAATAAATGTAGTCCCTTATTTTAAATGAGTTTGTTTCTGTTTTTAATAAAGATTTCTATATATACATTTTTGGTGATATCATTGTGTTTGTATCCAAATATAAATAAAAATTATATTTTTATTGAATAAATTTTGGTCTGATGAAATTTTTTAAGGGTTTACTCTGCTCAGAATGACTGTTCAAACCAAGTACAGGCGCACGGTGCACCATGGCATGGCCAAACAATTAAGTACACCTTCCCAGCTGCTTGTTTTCTATCTATCTCCGCCTGTCACTGGCTCTATAAAGCCAGAACTGTCAATCAAAGAGACAGTGAGGGGTGATGGAGAGAAAACAAATAGCTGTTTGGCCACGCCATGGTGCACCAAATGCCTGTACTTGGTTTGAACAGACATTCTGTGCTGATTGAGCCCTTTAACAAAAATACTTTGTAAAGGCTTCATTTTAAGTTTAGGGGTAAAATCTGTCTAAAAAGTTAAAACTAGGTTTCAATTATCATATTAATTGAGCATAAAACTGAAAACTGCTTTACAAACTTGGTGTATTAACCCAGTTTTAAAATACTTTAATAAGTGGTGTAAGTAGAACCTTAGAGCTCATTCAGACATCACTTTTTCCATGTACAAGAAGAATGGACCAGGTTTTACCAGATTTTCATCAGAGTTTAGTCAAAGATGCATCAGTTTTCTGGTATGTGAAAAAACTCAGCCATCTTTTATCTGACAGTCCGTGACAACTGGACCATGCTCACATGGCATCCAAACACTGATTTTTTTCACAGACCCATAAACTCGCATTGCCGATTTTGATTCAACACTTGGACCAATATCGGACATTTCTCAGTGATTTTGCCCAGTGTGCAAAAAATCATTATGCAAAAATGGTTTTGTGAATGAGTCCTTAGCTTAGCAAACTAACAAAAATTATTATCATTTTTTTGTTACAAATTAATGTGGGATAGTATGATAAAATACATATGCAGCAATTCACATTTACATTACGAGCAACAAAGCAGGGGGAATAACTCCAATTGCAGAAGGAATCGTACAGTGTATGGTTCTTTGTTAACCAGCACCCTACAAGTAAATAGTGTTATTCGAGTGTCAGAATACTGGTCGTATCACGGCTAAATGGTATACACATTACGTGGTTTAGGGCTCGAGCATGTGTTGCCATACATCGAAGTTCCGAGTTGTGTGATTTTGCCCATGTATTCAATGGGCAGTGTAAGGCTCACCTGGTGAAGGTGTATCCACTAAGCCTATGGTCCGAGAGGGCACATGGACCCTGGATATTGGTGCAGCTCCCTTGAGGACACGTGGAACCATAAGGAATTGGACACACAGAAATCACAGAGGCAGTAGGACAGATGAAGGAATGCAGCAGAGAAGAATGGATGTTAAAGTACATTAAACACAGATAGTGAAGCACACCAACGTAGGACATGATGTCACTGGGCAACCTGTAAAACCCAATGTAGAGCACAACAGAGGGCACCAGACCAAAGTGAAGGAAGCAGAGCCCGGGATACACGCGAAAGTGTGTAACAGACAGAAGCGTCCAGCTGAGTGCTACTCATCTGTGACTATGATGGGCCCTTTGTCTCTTCCTGGAGAGTCAAGGAAAGTGCAAACAGACTCGTAGCAAGTTATTTGGTATTAGTCCTTCCATATACCACTAAAGCTCTTTTTCCAAGAGGAGCTGAACAGAGCCCAATACAAGGAGGCAACTAAGTGCTTTCTTCATAGTAATTTTAGCACCCCAACTCCCGCTGAGTAAAAGTTCTAAAATGCCATACATTCTTTAAAATGGGGCATATTGGATTAGGCCTCACACACATGGTAGTTTGTTGACTCCATACAAACTCCAAAATGTATGTGGCCATTACAGGGCACCAATTGACATAAAACATCATAAAGCAGAGTCTTGAGTCTCTATGGCTCAGAAGTAAGGAGGTAGAGTTCATATTTTGCCTATGTAGAGCTTTCTTCAAATGCCTCTGCTGTGTGCCTTAGGTCTTATTGTGATATTGTACCATAGGGGAGAATCCGTCTGTGTTCTAGGGGAAAGTACCACAAGGATACAGTGCTGTAAAGAGGCACCATGCAGCATCACACTACATCTCCATAGTATGAAACAAAAGAGACCTTGTGTGCCACTATGAAAGCACTGTAGCTTTGCCGTGTGTACGATCGTGTAGTTTCTATAGGGATTTTACCATCATCAAAACTTGTCAACCCTCCATTCATTGTCCATTGAAGTGCCAAGTATAGACAGGCTCTGGATTCAGCAGTCCACCCTGTGTCCCATATCTACCACTCTGTTCATGCAGGGACTTGAGAACTTCTGTTCTTGTGATCGATTGATGGCTCAGTGGTCAGACGTCCACTGCTCAGACACTTATCCTGTGCATAGGTAGTGACTTAAAGGGGTATTCTGATCTCCAAGATCCTATCCCAATATGTAGTAGGTGTAATAACAATATTAGCAAATCTCTCCAATTAGAAATGGAGTATAATTCTCCTGATTTGCTATGTCACTAACCAAATTTGAAGGGCATTGCAGTAGGTTAGATAGCCATGGTTATAACCACTAACAACTGTCATTATATGAGTGGTCATTACAATGGATACCTAAGCTACTGCCCTGTACATGGGATAAGCGTCATAGCTAATTAGAAGAACTATCCTATTTCTTATTGGTGGAATTTGCTAATATTATTGGTATCTTAACTTGGAAGTGGGAATACCCCTTTAAGCCTTGATTATGAGAAGTGCCCTTTAATAAAGTATTTTTTTATTTTTTTTTATCTTTCTCCACCCTATTGATTGCCCTAAATATTTAGGTGCCATGTTTTTATCTATATATATAATTGCCTAAGGGGTACTTCCGTCTTTCTGTCTGCAACTTCCGTCACGGAAATCCCGCGTCGCTGATTGGTCTCGCCAGCTGCCTGTCATGGCTGCCGCGACCAATCAGCGATGGGCAAAGTCCGATTAGTCCCTCCCTACTCCCCTGCAGTTAGTGCCCGGCGCCCGCATACTCCTCTCCGGTCACCGCTCACACAGGGTAACGGACCGCGTTATGCCGTGGGTAAAGCACTCTGTTACCGCTGCTATTAACCCTGTGTGTCCCCAACTTTTACTAATAAAAAACAAAAAACCTGCTATTCTCACCCTCCGTCGTCCGACGATGTGCTCGTGCCTGCCGCCATCTTCTGTTCCCAGAGATGCAGTGCGAAATTACCCAGAAGACTTAGCGGTCTCGCGAGACCGCTAAGTCTTCTGGGTAATTTCGCAATGCATCCTGGGAACGGAAGATGGCGGCTGCCGCGCGCAAATCGCCAGAGCTTCGGTGGATCCCGGCGGGTGAGTATATCACTATTTTTTATTTGAATTATTTTTTTAACAGGGATATGGTGCCCACACTGTTAAATACTGCGTGGGCTGTGTGATATACTGCGTGGGCTGTGCTATATACTACATGGCCAGTGTGATATACTGCGTGGGCTGTGTGATATACTGCGGGGGCTGTGCTATATACTACAAGGGCAGTGTGACATACTGCGGGGGCTGTGTGATATACTACATGGGCAGTGTGATACACTGCGTGGGCTGTGTGATATACTGCGGGGGCTGTGCTATATACTACATGGGCAGTGTTATATACTATGTGGGCTGTGTGATATACTGCGGGGGCTGTGCTATATACTACATGGGCAGTGTTATATACTATGTGGGCTGTGTGATATACTGCGGGGGCTGTGCTATATACTACATGGGCAGTGTTATATACTGCGTGGGCTGTGCTATATACTGCGTGCCCTGTGTTATATACTGTGTGGCCTGTGTTATATACTACGTCGCCTGTGTTATATACTGCGTGGCTGCTATATACTGCAAGGGCTGTGTTATATAGTACATGGGCTGTGTAATATACTGCGTGGCCTAAATTAACGCATCGGGTATTCTACAATATGTATGTATGTATATAGCACAGGCCACGTAGTATTTGTCTGCTATATACTACATGGCTCCTATATACTACGTGGCCTGTGCTATATACTATGTGGCTGCTATATACATACATACATATTCTAGAATACCCGATGCGTTAGAATCGGGCCACCATCTAGTGTATCTAGATAAATCTGGGGTATAAAAGTTTCTAAAATACATGTTGCCTTGCTATAACGAGTGAAGTAGCCAATGACACATATTAGATATGCCAGATTCTATACTTCACTGCATCTCATAACATGCTAATCATCAGAAACTGTATTTTCTATTTCATGGAAGATTTTGCACAGCCGGGTTTGGCCTCATCTGCAATGGTTGGAATAACATATAAACATTTTACGCTTCTCTTTTATATTTTATTTTTCCACTCTTGTAAAGAAAGCGTTTTATTGTTCTCTTGATTATTGCACTCAGTTATATACTGATCACAGACAGTAATTTGTGGCTAGTCAGTAACTGGGAACTACTTTATTTTGATGAACTGCCTCCTTAATGGAGTCTATATTCTTTTTAGGCCACAAAGGCGGCTTTTAAAAATCCATTTGACAATTCAGTTATCTTCTTTCTGGGCACGTTCAGAGCTGTATTTCTGCCCAAAGGCATAATTTTTAGCCATCTGAGAGCTGAAATGTTGAACTGTCCCTTTAAATACAGAGACAATAGTAGACATTACTGCTACCATATGTCAAGTTGGCAGAGTACATCTATGTTTGGCCTGTTTACAACATATTTATGTTGTAGGATTTTTTTTTTACCAGTTTGTTGCTCGCAGCAGTATTTAGTCTGTATGAAAAATGAAGAGCTCTATTATTTTAATGTTAATTTACAAAATGTTTAGCAATTAAGTATCTATTTATATTCCGAAAAAGAGCTTTGGGGAATTTAATACTAATTATAAAAATCTATAAAAAATATGGGCACTTGTTACATTCCCACAGCAACTGGATAAACACAAATTCAGCATTTGGTGTAATAGGAAGGACTATGTTGTTTTTGGTTAAGAGTAAAATTGCTGCTATGAATTTCTGGGGTCACACATACGCTACAGGTGCATCTCACAAAATTAGAATATCATCAAAAAATTAATTTACTTCAGTTCTTCAATACAAAAAGTGAAACTTATATATTATATAGAGTGTCATGACTCTGGATGGGCTGGTTCTGGCTTCGTCCTGATCAGGTCTGGGTTAAAATAGTCCGCATCTCTTTGGTTCTGGGGCGGCTATTTAATGCTGGTGGTTCCTGGGTTCTGAGTTGGTTATACTTCCATCTACTCGGTCTGAGGTTGCTGACCCAGGTTACTCTCTGTAATCGCTGTGCCTCAATGTGTGTGTGCTTTGCTTTGTAAGACCCGGGTCTGTCCCCTAACTAGTGCCCGTTTTCTGCTTGGTACTTCTCTGTCTGTCCTGGCTTTCTGACCCCTTTCCTTGTCTCTGACTAATCTGCTGTTTTGCCCTTTGGTACCTCGCTCCCGTCTGGCTCTCGACCCTTGGCTTGTCCTTTGACTACGTCTCTGTCTTTGTACTCTGTGTCATGCATTTCTTGCAGACCCCCATTCTCGTGCAGTAGCTACGCCCCCTTGCCTCTGCAGTGATCATGTAACCAGCCTAGTTCAGGTCCTGTGTGCACTGCGTGTCTCATTCTTCCCTCTCCCTCTGCTTCCGCTAGCGCCCCCTAGGCTGTCTTTCTATTACACCAGTCAGCGTCATTACAAAGAGAACATTTTTCTAATTTTGGGTATAGACATTACCACAATGAATTTTAAACAAAACAATTCAGATGCAGTTGAAGTTCAGACATTCAGCTTTCATTTGAGGGTATCCACATTAAAATTGGATGAAGGGTTTAGGAGTTTCAGCTCCTTAACATGTGCTACCCTGTTTTTAAAGGGACCAAAAGTAATTGGACAATTGACTCCAAGGCTATTTCATGGACAGGTGTGGGCAATCCCTTCGTTATGTCATTCTCAATTAAGCAGATAAAAGGCCTGGAGTTGATTTGAAGTGTGGTGCTTGCATTTGGAAGGTTTTGCTGTGAAGTAAACATGTGGTCAAAGGAGCTCTCCATGCAGGTGAAACAAGCCATCCTTAAGCTGCGAAAACAGAAAAAACCCATCCGAGAAATTGCTACAATATTAGGAGTGGCAAAATCCACAGTTTGGTACATCCTGAGAAAGAAAGAAAGTACTGGTGAACTCATCAATGCAAAAAGACCTGGGCGCCAACTGAATACAACAGTGGTGGATGATCGGAGAATAATCTCCATGGTGAAGAAAAGCCCCTTCACAACAGCCAACCAAGTGAACAGCACTCTCCAGGAGGTCGGCGTATCAATATCCAAATCTACCGTAAAGAGAACTCTGCATGAAAGTAAATACAGAGGGTTTACTGCACGGTGCAAGCCACTCATAAGCATCAAGAATAAAAAGGCTAGACTGGACTTTGCTAAAAAACATCGAAAAAAGCCAGCACAGTTCTGGAAGAATATTCTTTGGACAGATGAAACCAAGATCAACCTCTACCAGAATGATGGAAAGAGAATAGTATGGCGAAGGCGTGGTACAGCTCATGATCCAAAGCATACCACATCATCTGTAAAACACAGCGAAGGCACTGTGGTGGCTTGGGCATGTATGGCTGCCAGTGGCACTGGGTCACTAGTGTTTATTGATGATGTGACACAGGACAGAAGCAGCCGAATGAATTCTGAGGTATTCAGAGCCATACTGTGTGCTCAGATCCAGCCAAATGCAGCCAAACTGATTGTTCGTCGTTTCATACCACAGATGGACAATGACCCAAAACATAAAGCCAAAGCAACCCAGGAGTTTACTAAAGCAAAGAAGTGGAATATTCTTGAATGGCCAAGTCAGTCACCTGATCTCAACCCAATTGAGCATGTATTTCACTTGTTAAAGACTAAACTTCAGACAGAAAGGCCCACAAACAAACAGCAACTGAAAACCACCACAGTGAAGGCCTGGCAGAACATCAAAAAGGAGGAAACACAGCATCTGGTGATGTCCATGAGTTCAAGACTTCAGGCAGTCATTGCCAACAAAGGGTTTTCAACCAAGTACTAGAAATGAACATTTTATTTAACCCCTTCACCCCCAAGGGTGGTTTGCACGTTAATGACCGGGCCAATTTTTACAATTCTGACCACTGTCCCTTTATGAGGTTATAACTCTGGAACGCTTCAACGGATCTTGGCGATTCTGACAATGTTTTCTCGTGACATATTGTACTTCATGTTAGTGGTAAAATTTCTTCGATATAACTTGCGTTTATTTGTGAAAAAAACAAATATTTGGCGAAAATTTTGAAAATTTCGCAATTTTCCAACTTTGAATTTTTATGCCCTTAAATCACAGACATATGTCACACAAAATACTTAATAAATAACATTTCCCACATGTCTACTTTACATCAGTACAATTTTGGAACCAAAATTTTTTTTTGTGACGGAGTTATAAGGGTTAAAAGTTGACCAGCAATTTCTCATTTTTACAACACCATTTTTTTTTAGGGACCACATCTCATTTGAAGTCATTTTGACGGGTCTATATGATAGAAAATACCCAAGTGTGACACCATTCTAAAAACTGCACCCCTCGAGGTACTCAAAACCACTTTCAAGAAGTTTATTAACCCTTCAGGTGTTTCACAGGAATTTTTGGAATGTTTAAATAAAAATGAACATTTAACTTTTTTTCACACAAAATTTATTTCAGCTCCAATTTGTTTTATTTTACCAAGGGTAACAGGAAAAAATAGACCCCAAAAGTTGTTGTACAATTTGTCCTGAGTACGCTGATACCCCATATGTGGGGGTAAACCACAGTTTGGGCGCATGGCAGAGCTTGGAAGCAAAGGAGCGCCATTTGACTTTTCAATGCAAAATTGACTGGAATTGAGATGGGACGCCATGTTGCATTTGGAGAGCCCCTGTTGTGCCTAAACATTGAAACCCCTAACAAGTGACACCATTTTGGAAAGTAGACCCCCTAAGGAACTTATCTAGATGTGTGGTGAGCACTTTGACCCAACAAGTGCTTTACAGAAGTTTATAATGCAGAGCCGTAAAAATAAAAAATCATATTTTTTCACAAAAATGATCTTTTCACCCCCAATTTTTTAATTTTCCCAAGGGTGAGAGAAGAAATTGGACCCCAAAAATTGTTTTGCAATTTGTCCTGAGTACGCTGATACCCCATATGTGGGTGTAAACCATTGTTTGGGCGCAGGGCAGAGCTCGGAAGGGAAGGAGCGCCATTTGACTTTTCAATGCAAAATTGACTGGAATTGAGATGGGACGCCATGTTGCATTTAGAGAGCCCTTGATGTGCCTAAACATTGAAACCCCTAACAAGTGACACCATTTTGGAAAGTAGACCCCCTAAGGAACTTATCTAGATGTGTGGTGAGCACTTTGACCCACCAAGTGCTTCACAGAAGTTTATAATGCAGAGCCGTAAAAATAAAAAATCATATTTTTTCACAAAAATGATCTTTTCACCCCCAATTTTTTATTTTCCCAAGGGTAAGAGAAGAAATTGGACCCCAAAAATTGTTGTGCAATTTGTCCTGAGTACACTGATACCCCATATGTGGGTGTAAACCATTGTTTGGGCGCAGGGCAGAGCTCAGAAGGGAAGGAGCGCCATTTGACTTTTCAATGCAAAATTGACTGGAATTGAGATGGGACGCCATGTTGCGTTTGGAGAGCCCCTAATGTGCCTAAACATTGAAACCCCCCACGAGTGACACCATTTTGGAAAGTAGACCCCTTAAGGAACTTATCTAGATGTGTGTTGAGCACTTTGACCCAACAAGTGCTTCACAGAAGTTTATAATGCAGAGCCGTAAAAATAAAAAATCATATTTTTTCACAAAAATGATCTTTTAACCCCCATTTTTTTATTTCCCCAAGGGTAAGAGAAGAAATTAGACCACAAAAGTTGTTGTGCAATTTGTCCTGAGTACGACGATACCCCATATGTGGGTGTAAACCATTGTTTGGGCGCATAGCAGAGCTCAGAAGGGAAGAAGCGCTATTTTACTTTTCAATGCAAAATTGACTGGAATTAAGATGGGATGCCATGTTGCGTTTGGAGAGCCCCTGATGTGCCTAAACATTAAACCCCCCCACAAGTGACACCATTTTGGAAAGTAGACCCCCTAAGGAACTTATCTAGATGTGTTTTGAGAGCTTTGAACCCCCAAGTGTTTCACTACAGTTTATAACGCAGAGCCGTGAAAATAAAAATTATTATTTTTTTTCACAAAAATGATTTTTTAGCCCCCAGTTTTGTATTTTCACAAGGGTATCAGGATAAATTGGACCTCAAAAGTTGTTGTCCAATTTGTCTGGAGTACGCTGATACCCCATTTGTGGGGGGGGACCACTGTTTGGGCGCATGACAGAGCTCGGAAGGGAAGGAGCGCCATTTGGAATGCAGACTTAAATGGATTGGTCTGCAGGCGTCACGTTGCATTTGCAGAGCCCCTGATGTACCCAAACAGTACAAACCCCCAACAAGTGACCCCATATTGGAAACTAGACCCCCCAAGGAACTTATCTAGATGTGTTGTGAGAACTTTGAACCCCCAAGTGTTTCACTACAGTTTATAACGCAGAGCCGTGAAAATAAAAATTATTTTTTTTTTTTCACAAAAATGATTTTTTAGCCCCCAGTTTTGTATTTTCACAAGGGTATCAGGATAAATTGGACCCTAAACGTTGTTGTCCAATTTGTCCTGAGTACGCTGATACCCCCTATGTGGGGGGGAACCACTGTTTGGGCGCATGACAGAGCTCGGAAGGGAAGGAGCGCCATTTGGAATGCAGACTTAAATGGATTGGTCTGCAGGCGTCACGTTGCATTTGCAGAGCCCCTGATGTACCCAAATAGTACAAACCCCCCACAAGTGACCCCATATTGGAAATTAGACCTCCCAAGGAACTTATCTAGATGTGTTGTGAGAACTTTGAACCCCCAAGTGTTTCACTACAGTTTACAACGCAGAGCCGTGAAAATAAAACATATTTTTTTCCCCACAAAAATGATTTTTAGCCCCCCAAATTTTTATTTTCCCAAGGATAACAAGAGAACTTGGACCCCAGAAGTTGTTGTTCAATTTGTCCCTAGTACGCTGATACCCCATATGTTGGGGTAAACCCCTTTTTGGACGCACGGGAGAGCTCGGAAGGGAAGGAGCACTGTTTTACTTTTTCAACGCAGAATTGGCTGGAATTGAGATTGGACGCCATGTCGCGTTTGGAGAGCCCCTGATGTGCCTGAACAGTGGAATCTCCCCAATTCTACCTGAAACCCTACCCCTAACCTCACCCCTAACCGTTTACTGAACATTTTCTGACAGTCATAAGTGCCACGTATATAAGTGCCACGTATTTAAGAGCCACGTATTTAAGAGCCACGTATTTAAGTGCCACGTATTTCAGTGCCACGTATTTCAGTGCCACGATATTTCAGTGCCACGATATTTCAGTGCCACTTATTTCAGTGCCACGTATTTCAGGCACTGAAAAATACGTGGCACGTAAATACTTCAGTGCCACGATATTTCAGTGCCACGATATTTCAGTGCCACGATATTTCAGTGCCACGTATTTCAGTGCCACGTATTTCAGGCACTGAAAAATACGTGGCACGTAAATACGTAGCACGTAAATACGTGGCACTGAAATACGTGGCACTGAAATACGTGGCACTTAATACGTGGCACTTAAATACGTGGCACTTAAATACGTGGCACTTAAATACGTGGCCACTGAAATATCGTGGCACTTATATACGTATATACGTATATAAACGTATATTTCAGTGCCACGTATTTCAGTGCCACGTATTTCAGGTTAGGGGTAGGGTTAGGGGTAGGGTTAGGGTTTTTTGTTTTTTTCTTGTTTTCTTGTGTTTTTCTATAAAAACGCATGCGTTTTACCGCGTTTACATGCATTTTTTCACACATGTGGTTTTTTTAAAAAACGCATGCAGATAAAAACGCAAGTGTGAAACCAGACTAAAAGACGCTTTTTATAGCAAAAAAGTTTTTGCGTCTCCACATTTTGAGACCTATAATTTTTCCACATTTTGGTCCACAGAGTCATGTGAGGTTTTTTTTTTTTTGCGGGACGAGTTGACGTTTTTATTGGTAACATTTTCGGACACGTGACCATTTTTTATCACTTTTTATTCCGATTTTTGTGAGGCAGAATAACCAAAAACCAGCTATTCATGAATTTCTTTTGGGAGAGGCGTTTATACCGTTCTGCGCTTGGTAAAATTGATAAAGCAGTTTTATTCTTCGGGTCAGTACGATTACAGCGATACCTCATTTATATCATTTTTTTATGTTTTGACGCTTTTATACGATAAAAACTATTTTATAGAAAAAATAATTATTTTGGCATCGCGTTATTCTGAGGACTATAACTTTTTTATTTTTTTGCTGATGATGCTGTATGGCGGCTAGTTTTTTGCGGGACAAGATGACGTTTTCAGCGGTAACATGGTTATTTATATCCGTCTTTTTGATTGCGTGTTATTCCACTCTTTGTTCGGCGGTATGGTAATAAAGCGTTGTTTTTTGCCTCGTTTTTTTTTTTTTTTCTTACGGTGTTTACTGAAGGGGTTAACTAGTGGGCCAGTTTTATAGGTTGGGTCGTTACGGACGCGGCGATACTAAATATGTGTACTTTTATTGTTTTTGTTTGTTTTTTTTAGATAAAGAAATGTATTTATGGGAATAATATTTTTTTTTTTATTATTATTTATTTAGGAATTTTTTTTTTTTTTATTTTACACATGTGGAAATTTTTTTTTTTACTTTTTTACTTTGTCCCAGGGGGGGACATCACAGATCGCAGATCTGATAGTGTGCACAGCACTCTATCAGATCCGCGATCATACTTTCATCGGAGCAGGCTGCAGCTTTCATCTGCAGCCTGCTCCGACCCGGAAGTGCTCCCTGCAGGACCCGGATACAGCCCCTCGGCCATTTTGGATCCGGGGCCTGCAGGGAGAAGACGTTCGGTACGAGGTGAGTACATCACCTTGTACCGATCTTCTCAGGGAAGCCCGCAGGGAGCCCCCTCCCTGCGCGATGCTTCCCTGTACCGCCGGTACACCGCGATCATGTTTGATCGCGGTGTGCCGGGGGTTAATGTGCCGGGGGCGGTCCGTGACCGCTCCTGGCACATAGTGCCGGATGTCAGCTGCGATATGCAGCCGACACCCGGCCGCGATCGGCCGCGCTCCCCCCGTGAGCGCGGCCGATCGCGTATGACGTACTATCCCGTCGGCGGTCATGGGGGCCCACCCCACCTTGACGGGATAGTACGTCAAATGTCGGGAAGGGGTTAAAATTATTTAATCTGTCCAACTACTTTTGGTCCCTTTAAAAACAGGGTGTCACATGTTAAGAAGCTGAAACTCCTAAACCCTTCATCCAATTTTAATGTAGATACCCTCAAATGAAAGCTGAAAGTCTGAACTTCAACTGCATCTGAATTGTTTTGTTTAAAATTCATTGTGGTAATGTCTATAACCAAAACTAGAAAAATGTTGTCTCTGTCCAAATATATATGGACTTAACTGTATGTTCAGTAAATGCACTCAATATTTGGTCGGGACTCCTTTTGCATCAATTACTGCATCAATGTGGCGTGTCATGGAGGCGATCAGTCTGTGGCACTGCTGAGGTGTTATGGAAGCCCAGGTTGCTTTGATAGCAACCTTCTGCTCATCTGCATTGTTGGGTCTGGTGTCTCTCATCTTCCTCTTGACAATACCCTATAGATTCTCTATGGGGTTAAGGTCAGGCGAGTTTGCTGGCCAATGAAGCACAGTGATACTGTTGTTTTTAAACCAGGTATTGGTTCTTTTGGCAGTGTGGACAGGTGCCAAGTCCTGCTGGAGAATGAAATTTCTATCTCCTAAAAAGATTGTTGGCAGAGGGAAGAAGTGCTCTCAAATTTCCTGGTGGACGACTGTGCTGACTTTGATCTTGATAAAACACAGAGGACCTACACCAGTAGATGACATGGCTCCCTAAACCATCATTGATTGTGGAAACTTCACACTAGTCCTTGGAAATCAAGGTCCCAAGGTCTGGAGAAAGAGTGGAGAGACAGATAATCCAAGCTGATTGAGGTCTGGTGTGAAGTTTCCACAATCAGTGATGGTTTGGGGAGCCATGTCATCTGCTGGTGTAGGTCCACTGTGTTTTATCAAGACCAAAGTCAGCACATCCGTCTACCAGGAAATTTTAGAGCACTTCATGTTTCCCTTTGCCGACAATCTTTTTTTGAGAATGAAATTTCATTCTCCAGCAGGTCTTGGCACCTGTCCACACTGCCAAAAATACCAATACCTGGTTTAAAAACAACAGTATCACTGTGCTTGATTGGCCAGGAAACTCGCCTGACCATAATCTCATAGAGAATCTATGGAGTATTGTACGGAGGAAGATGAGAGACACCAGACCCAACAATGAAGATGAACTGAAGGCTGCTATCAAAGCAACCTGGGCTTCCATAACACCTCAGCAGTGCCACAGGCTGATCGCCTCAATGCCACGCAGCATTGATGCAGTAATTGATGCCAAAGGAGCCCAGACCAAGTATTGAGTGCATTTACTGAACATACATTTCAGTAGGCCAACATTTCAGATTTTAAAATCATTTTTTCAAGCTGGTGTTATAAAGTATTCTAATTTACTGAGATAATGACTTTTTAGGCTTTCATTGGCAGTAAGCCATAATCATCAACATTAACAGAAATAAACACTTGAAATACATCGCTCTGTTTGTAATGACTCTATCTAATATATGAGTTTCACTTTTTGTATTGAAGAACTGAAATAAATTAACTTTTTGATGATATTCTAATTTTGTGAGATGCACCTGTATGTTCACATGCAACATTTTTGCAGCGTTTTTTTACTGCTTTTTTCTGCAAATTTAAAGCTGCTTTTTACAATACCCAAAAAGACTATCGTATTTCAGAAATCTCATGCACACGCTTGTTTATTTTTCCTGTCTCAATTTGAGAACTGCAGTATATTTGAAATTAACCCTTTTTTGCAGCGTTTTTTTTTTAGCAGTAGTTTTTCACCCATCGAAAGCAATGAGAAAGTGAAAAAACGCTATCAAGAACATTTTTTTTTGTGCCGTTTTTGGTGAATAAAATTTACGTTATTAAACATATGTAGACAAAGCATATATGTAATCCGTACCCCCAAAACTCTGCAAAAAATAAGGAAAAAGTGCAGCAGAAAATGCAGAAAAATGGCCTCTTAAATGCAGTGTTTTTTTGCCAAGAGGGAGCAGGTTTTGGCTGCAGAAAAAATCACTTAAAAAAATTCTGTATGTGAACATAGCCATGGTGCATTTGTAGCATATTTAACTGACATAATCCCCTCAGCGATGCAAGCACCAGTTTGCTCTGTTTAATAGAAGATTTGTCCAGCCACAGGTAATCTCTTTCACCCATATCCCCTAATAGACCATTGATATTGGAATTGTCTAAAACAGACCACTCTTTTTAGCTGCTCCCATTTTCAATGGAAATCTGTCAGCAGGATTTCACACCCAAACTATTTATATGCACAACTAGTTTTTTGAAAGACAAGTCCAGCAATACCTTTATATGGCCAGTCCATTCCTCCGTTATTGAGAAATCAGCATTTGTATTGATGTGCAAATGAGGCTGAAGGTTTAAGGTAGAACCGGAGTGACAGAGGCTTCAAAATCTATTCCCTGCCCATCGCCGCCTCCTCCTTTTCCTGACAGCCTCAATGCTGGGTGATTTCAGGCAAAGAAGCTATCAGTCAAGAAGGAGGAGGTGGTGCTGGGCGAGGAATAGAGCTGGAGTGACAGAGACTTCAGATCTACCATAGTCATTCGCATATTAATTCAAACATTGGTTTCTCATGAATGGAGAAACAAACTAGTCATTAAAAGGTGTTTTGCTGTACTTGTCTTTGAAAAAACTACATGTACATATAAATAGTTTGAGGGATAAAATCCTGCTGATGGATTCCCTTTAAGGTCACAGTATGTAGCAGCCACTACTTGGGCTTCCTGAGCTTACTGTGGCCAAGCCTTGTGTTGAGGAGCAGCTATTGGAATTCATGGCTTATCAATAACTTAGATTATATAAAGCAGTTACCATACTGTTTTTCAAGTCTTGTTTCACAATAATTGCTAGAGATATCACTGAGGATGAAATATGGAGGGTCAAACTCAGGTGGTACTATCCCACCCCTTCCAACTCACAACGTCAGGTGCGGCTGCTCAGGCTTCTCCATAATGCTTTGCAGTTATCATATTACATGATCTAGATCAGCCAATCAGGGGCAAGTATCACAGGGAGTATAAAAGATGAAGGTCAGACAAAAAGCACCATTTTAGTATCTTACAGCCTAGAGATAGGAGGTCAGAGCGCACAGCTTATGATTACAGATAGGGGACATAAAGGTTTAAATATGATCACGATGTACTTCTGTAGTGCAGAAAAAAACATTGAAAATGGGAGTAGTAGTATCCTTTGGTGAATAATAATACAACAATTCAAGTGCTAGGGAGGTGCAGGAACTGCAGAGTCAGTGTTAGGCCAGCGTCAGACGAGGGTATGGCATCCGAGCAGGAGCCGAGAGTCATGTGTCTGTGCTCTGAGCCTCTCGCACAGCTGTGGAGGAGGCAGAGAAACTAATTTCTCCATCTCCTCCACTGCCGGGGTTGGCGTATATCGCACATCACTCGGATGATAGCCGAGTGATGAGCGTTGTCTCACTCGCACCCATAAACTCATATGGCTGCGAGTGAGCTGAGTCCCGGCCGAGTGTCGGTGACAATCACAGCATGCTGCGATTTCACTCGGAAGTTGAAAACGGCCGAAGAAAAAAACTGTGATGGGAGCTTCCCCGTAGAGGAATACTGGTCCGAGTGCTATGCGATTTTTTTTATCGCATAGCAATTGTCCGTATTATACGGTAGTGTGACTCCGGCCTTCCTGTGAATTGCTTGATCTGTGGTATACTGCAGTAACAGCACCTTAATAACAGTCTTTTTTATTCTTGACGCACACAAAGGGCAGTTTAATATGTCTCGCTCCAAATGTTTGCCATAAAGAGATCTAAGGGGGTTCAATAAAGCCCTAAGAGACTGCAGAATGTTATCCATGTCTTTTCCAGGTAATTAGAGGCTTTGCATTATTGAGATTAGTGGCACACAAATCAAAAGGGGGGAGAATTCAATAAAGCTGGCAAACTTGAATTTCAAAACTTGGGTCATCTCTAGTGTACGTCAACTTGACCTCTTTGGTGAGTCTACAGTGTGTCAATGGTCTCTCTGTATGAGACCCCATCATGAGTAATTAAAATTGTGGCATATTTCTGGTGCTGAATAGGTGAGCATCATCAGACTTTAGATTTTCAGTAGAATTTCAGCTACAAATGAAGTGTTTAATAACTGACATATCGTTAAATACATATTTCTCTTGGCACTGGAGCCAACGGCATGTTACCAAACTGTATTTGCTGTTATGATAATGTGCATTTTTCTGGCGGCAAGGCATACACCTTGTTATAGCCATGAGCTGTAGTTTTATGGGGGAGGAGTAGTCGTGTGTTAAGATCAAACACAATAAAGCAATATAATAGCCTTCAAGGCTCTACGTTTAGCTAAATTGTTTGCAAATGTTTGCTGTAACTTTGCATTTTGTACTGCGCTAACTCCATAACAGATAAATATAAAATACAACTGAGAATTGTAGTAAAGATTTTATGTGTTCACCCACAGAGCTTCTCTGTAGAGCATGGTAAAAATACCTGAATAAAAAATGCAACTGAAAATCCATGAAAATTATGGCATCTTTTAGAAGCTAAAAAATACTAGGAAAAAAAAAACTATGAGAAGGAAACATGGAAATAGTGTATTAATAATATGTAGTTGCTACTAAAGTGGAGAACTGAAGATAGAACTGAAGTTCTTGAAGGGTTATTTCCAAAATATCATTTATCATCACTGGAGGTCTGACCGCTGGGACCCCCAGCAATCCCAAGATCAGGAATCTGTAAGCCTTGAGAATGAGGCTCTTAAGCTCCATCCTGAATGGAGTGCATGTACACATGCTTGTTCTTCACACCATTCAGGATGGGTCTGACCACCAGCCATCATCAAGTTATCTCCTACCGCCCTCCCAACTGTCATCTACTGTGAGATGATGGAAAAAATTAGGATTGACTTTAATGAATTTCACCAAGCTCAAAGTGTCCGGAAGCAGGTAAATCTATGAGGAGGCTGGGGGAGACAGTTATCCTGTGCAATGTGTTATGTGATGTCAGATACATAATACTGTAGCTAATCTAGGGTGGATATTAAAGTGAATAATTTACTTATCAGGAGATCCCTATTAGGAGTTACCTTTGTTAGCGTGGCTCATGGAGCAGAAGCATGGACGTTAGACTGCGTCTCCAGCTGAATCATCCAGTCATAGACAACCTTCCTTCAAACAAGAAAATTGTTACTGGAGAAGTTTTAGTTATACAGTAACCCACCTTCACAAATCTGCAAGTTACAGAGCTGAATATTTATTGCATTCTCATCTGCACAAAGCCTTCTCAGATAATTAGAAAGTGCAAAGTAAAACACTGTACATCTGATATAGGTACCACGAAATGTGGCCATCGAGATTAAGCCTCACTGCACATTACAGAAATGGAAGCCAAACCTTCCTATCTCATCAGGAAAAGCTCAATATCTAATGCATATGGAGGCTGTCTAACTCTCTACATATGACCTTGGAATAAAAGGATCTGGTATGTAAAAATTCAATGTTAGATCCTTTTGTGGTATCTGACAGTGGCCTTCTCCCTTCTCCCTATTAAAAACTCATAAACGCTCAACTGAACCAAGAATACATGTGTATGAGCGGGTCAGGGGAGATGGCAGGCACGGTTTAAAAGTTGTCCAAACTTGATATTCCACCAAATTTGTGTTCTCTGCAGAGAGAGAGGAACGAGCCTCTGCAATCCTCTGGTGTCGGCTTAACTTCTGTAAGAACAGAGAATTGTACATGTTGAAATCTTAAAGCTTCATCCCTTTTTGCCTCGACATTTGCCAAATGGGGCACCGGCTCCACCCCATATTCATTAGGCTGAATGTAATATTTATCCATCATTTATCTAATGTGTATGGTCACCTTCCCTGTTCCACTACGTTATAGGAATTGAACTAAAATGCAAGGACTACATCAGATAAAAGGCTTGTAGACTGTTTCCACTGACAACAAACAGTAATGTGAATGCAGCTCTTGACTAAAAGTGTTGTTTCACACCTTATACACATTCAACTGTGCTATTCTACCAGCTTGAAAGATAGACATCATCAGAAAAAAAACTTAGTCTTAAGATGCATCTGGTGGACACTGCTAATTGAAGTCTATGGCTCCATTGGGGGAAAATCTGAATATCATTTTTTGGAGCTTCAGACAGAATCTAGAGTGAGGAATGGGGACTTGGTGCAAGATAATTAAAGCACCAATCCAGCATTTTTTTCAGCGCTTGAGTGGTGCGGATAATCTAAGTTCACAGACCCTAGTATTATACAGTACTTACCAGCCGCTGTCTTAGGCTGTTCCCGGCGCCACTCATGTCTCGCGCTGTGACCGTCTGACTGACCAGAAGTCAGAGGTAATGGTCACAAGCTCTGAATGTAAGTCTGTGAGAACCTCGTTCTGGTTCTGTTAGGCTTATATTGAAAAGTGACTTCAGTCTCAGCAAACACTGGAGTGATCCAGAAGGTCACGAACTGTGGAAGACAACAGAGCCGTGCCAATAACAAGAAGATGGCAGTTAGTAAATATAATACTTGGGGCAGGGAACTTAGATTAATTGCACCACTCCATGGCAGTTAATAAATATAATACTTGGCCCAGTGAGCTTAGATTAGTTGTGTAAGAAGATGAACCGGACCGGGGGCACCTCTCCTGCGCCGGTTCCGGAACTGCCAGGACTGTCACCATTGTTGCACAGGGGAGAGCTTTCTGGCCCAGACTGACCTACGCACTAGTAAACAGGGGGCAGTTCAGAGATAAAAAGGGCTGCATGTGGGAAAAAGACAGGAGTCCCGGCGGGAAGACAGAGAGCCCACCTTGCACATCACATGTGACCGTGTCCATTACTCTCGGACACCAGACGACTACGTACCCACTGTCCTCTGTCCATGGAGGTTACTCACACGTGAGACCAGTGACTGCTGCATGCGCGCAGCCTAGCCGAGATCAGGTGACTGGGCCAGAGTGTTCCGACTCCTCATCCGCATACACCGTGGAGCAGAGCCACGCTCCAGTGGCATCGTATAAATAACTGAGTTCAGCAAAGACTCTCTGCCAACATTGTGGAACCGGACATCCGTCTACCCAGGACCACTCTGGAACATCACGTGCTGCTGTTGTCGGTGTCACCATTGGAGACCGAGACACTGCAATCAAGAAGCCAACAGACTGATAAGTTTTACTCTTTTTCTCCTTTGGACATTCGCCTAGCCCCTGTTTCCCCTATTCATCCCTCCATTTCCAGTATTGCTTTATACCCTATCTCCCATACTTATCTCCTCCCTGCATGGAGTTTACATCTGTTAATAAATTTGTTAACTCTTGATCTGCCTCCTGTCCGTGATGACATCCTGATCCCTGCAACTCTACAGTTGCACCACTCCATGGCAGTTAGTAAATATAATACTTGGTGCAGAGAGCTTAGATTAGTTGCACCACTCCATGTCAGTTAGTAAATAGAATACTTTACGCAGGGAGCTTAGATTAGTTGCACCACTCCATGGCAGTTAGCAAATATAATACTTGGTGCAGGGAACTTAGATTAGTTGCACCACTCCATGGCAGTTAGTAAATATAATACTTGGTGCAGGGAACTTAGATTAGTTGCACCACTCCATGGCAGTTAGTAAATATAATACTTGGCGCAGGGAGCTTAGGTTAGTTGCACCACTCCAGCTCTACAATAAAAAACCGCGAGAGTGGTGCTTTCATGTAATGTACTTACAAATATACCCTTTTTTATGTAGACTATTCCATATATTACATTTATATGCTATTAATTTCATGTTAGATGAAGATCTTTCAGTCCATGTTATCGAATGACTGTTGTAATCAATGTACAAGTTTTATACATAAATAATACAAGTACTGTACACTGGCGTTTTCATTTTATTTTGTTTGTTCCACGTTAAAAGAAATCTAATTCTGGTTATAATATTTATCCATTAGTATGAATGAAACATTTTAATATTAGCTCAGTCCCATCTGATCCTGGTCTGGAACTTGCTCAGTTGTTTATAGACACATACAGTTGCGGAACACAAATCCATGCTTCTGTCAACAAAGCCAGGTTCTGGGAGGAAGTAATAGGCTGTGAAAATGTTGTATTTTTAAGTGAACCACATTTTTCTTTCCTTGGATAAACAGTTATTAATAGTTTGAGTTTGATTATGTTGGAAACCTCCATTAATGTTTGCAAATATAATTAAAAACACAGCCACAAGCTAGTTTTTATGACATTGGTTTTGGCTACAGGTCCACAAAGTGCAATCGACCTTTTATTATACATCTTAGATATTCTGTTAGATTTCCTTTAGATTTTTAGGCCCATGAATAGAAAAAAATAACTAAAGGAAATATCATTACAAATAAATTTCTAAATACTTGTAAAAACAAATTATTTTGTCTAATGAGATATAGAAATAAAATTGCCGCCTCCTTATTACACGAACAGAAACCTGTTCTAGGATGTGAATAGGTGATGGTGAGTATGTGCAGTAAGAACCTCTGCCCCGCCATCCATGTAAAGGAAGATGTGCTCCTAGTGGATATTTGGATTGAATGCTGTAGATACCAGTACTGCTGAGGTAAGAAGAGACTGCTTACACTGCTGTCCATCCTGGCTTTCTAATTTATTACTGGAAATACTAAGGGTGCTGAGATAAAAGTAGGCTGCTCACACTGCTGTCCATAATGTCTTTCTGATCTATTATTGGAAATAGTAGGTATGTTATGCAAGAAATGACTGCTTTCATCACTGTCCATCCTATCTTTCTAAACTATTACTGAAAATACTGAGTGCTGAGATATGAGTAGGTTGCTCAAACTGCTATACACTCTGTCGTTCTGAACGAATACTGGAAATTGCAGGGGTGCTGAGGTAAGAAGAAGCTGCTCAAACTGCTGTACACCCCGTCTATCTGATCTATTACTGGAAATTCCTGATGGGCTCAAATTAGAAAAGGCTGCTCATACTACTGTCCACCATGTCTTTCTGATCTATTACTAGAAATAGAAATAACAGGAGTGCTGAGGTAAGAAGAGACTGCTCACACTGATGTCCACCCTTTCTTTCTAATCTATTACTGGAAATACTAGTGGTACTGAGATAAAAGTAGCCTGCTCAAATTGCTGTCCACCACGGCGTTCTGATCTAACGCTGAAGATACCTGGAGATAAGAGGCTGATTACACTACTGTCTACCCTGTCTTCTTTATCTAATATTGGAGATACCAGGAGTGCTGATGTAAGATGAAGCTGCTCACACTGCTGTCCACCATATCTATCTGATCTAATACTGGAGATACCAGGGGTGCTGAGATAAGAGGCTGCTCACACTGCTATCCACTATGTCTATCTGATCTAATACTGGAGATACCATGGATGCTGAGATATTAAGAGGCTGCTCACACTGCTGTCCTCCTTGTCTATCTTATCTAATACTGGAGATACCAGGGGTGCTGAGATATTAAGAGGCTGCTCACACTGCTGTCCACCATGTCTATCTGATCTGATATTGGAGATAACAGGGGTGCTGAGGAAAGAAGAGGCTGCTCACACTGCTGTCCATCCTGTCTATATGATCTAATGCTGGAGATACCAGGGGTGCTGAGATAAGAAGAGGCTGCTCACACTGCTGTCCACTGTGTCTATCTGATCTAATACTGGAGATACCAGGGGTGCTGAGATAAGAAGAGGCTGCTCACACTGCTGTCCATCATGTTTATCTGATCTAATACTGGAGATACCAGGGGTACTGAGGAAAGAAGAGGCTGCTCACACTGCTGTCCACATGTCTATCTGATCTGATATTGGAGATAACAGGGGTGCTGAGGAAAGAAGAGGCTGCTCACACTGCTGTCCATCCTGTCTATCTGATCTAATGCTGGAGATACCAGGGGTGCTGAGATAAGAAGAGGCTGCTCACACTGCTGTCCATCATGTCTTTCTGAATAACAATACTGAATAACATGATAAGGGTATCTCCAAGTCATAGTAGAGGATCTTCCTACTGCACATACTAACAGTCACCTGCCTTTTTATCATCCTAGGATAGATTTCTGTCAATGTAAAATGGTGGCAGTAATTTTAATTCTGTAATGATTTTCTCCATAGACACAACAATTGTGATTTGCTAATTAAAAGTATTTCATAATTTATGTATAATGACATTCGCTTTCGTGACTTATTTTTTCTATTCCTGGAGAACCCTTTAAGGATGATAATTATAGAATATTGGATAGGTTTAAAACAATGTGTGCTTTACTCGAGGGCTTTTAAATACAAACTATGATGCAAAATGCTACTAATGATTTGATATATATTTTGTGTACTCTAAATATATTGCAGCTTGTTGATCTTCTTCATCCTTTAAATCAAGTGTTTATGCTATATATAAATTTTAAGAATTTTGGGTGATTTTTTTTACATGTCACTGTTTACATTTTGATGGTCTTGTGCTATTATGTGGTCCTTTCAAGCTATAAAAAATGTTTGTCAAGTAGTGAACAACCCTTTCAATCTAAACTAGTTTAAATTTAAGCTGATCAAACCAGAGATTTAATTGTCTGACGTCATGTCCATATTACTTTTATTATCATCGGAAAGAGTTGAAGAAGAAACTTAGTCAATGACGGATAATGCATAACTATTTTCAGGTGACATTCGTGAACATTTCCAGAAGTATCTCTTTAGACTTTATAACATGACCAGGAATCATAGTTGTTCTTTCAACTTTTACGAACTGGTTTTGTGTCAATTTAACATTATTGGATGTGATACCTTCATGTATTTGATCAATGTTAATGACAGCATGAAACTATAAGGATGTTGCTTAGGAATTAAAGCCTGTCTCTGATACCTTTTTGTTTTTCATTTGTGAGACATCTGCTTTCCCATCCCTAATCTTGGGAGATTTTCTGAATCGGGGGAAATGGAATCCTTTTTTTTTAAACTTTAAAGGTTTGTTTATTTTTCACCATCAGTAAGGTCTTTCTTGTCCAACGCCATCATAAATCTTACTGAAATTCACAAAGTCGTCACACTCATTTATGGAGACATATAGAATTGATCTGTGTAGAAAAAGATAAATTGGGATTAATCTACATAAGTAAAATGATCAGGCGTTGTTATATGTTTTCTATATCCAAAAATGCCTGCCTAGTTTGCAAGTGTGGCTGTTTGACGTCTTTCTATTAGCACCAAACAAACTTTAATGAATATTAGATAAACCTACACATGAAAGGCTTAAATCAAAGGCACTTCCCAAAGAAGTATTAAATCCAAACAGAAAAAGGAAGCATAAGCCAAAAAAGTAAAATTAAATTATCTTTATTAACAATAAGTCTAAAAATGAAGTAAGAAATGAAGTAAAAAATGGAGATAGAAATACAGAAAGATTTAACTGCCCAACTGGGTAGTACACCCATGTATCGCTACTAGACCAGTGTCATCATACAAAACTTATCCCTAAACTCCAGTAGCCAAATCACCGTCAAGTGAACAATAACATGCACAATGCCCCTACGCAAAGTTTAATTAGGACATAATACATCAAGCATAAACCAAGTCGCTTAAATCTAGGTAGTAATTTTTCATAGGATCAGTACGTAGTAGCAATATTCAACTTATTGCATAGAGGTGATGTAGGGATAGTGTAAATGTTTTTTACTTAACTGAAGCTAATTAAAGCTGTACAAGGTCTCTAAATGCTTTTGCACAAGGATATCCAAATATATATATATCACTGAAGTCAGATAAAGTGCATTGTGCTGACATCAACGTGTCACTAAAGACTACAGCAACGCTAAAGAGGCTTAATGCATGGAGGTAAGTATACAAGCCATACAGCAAGCTTCACTCATTAGCGCTGATTGCAAGCTGTGTGGAATCTCCCATTGTGAAACATGCAAATGAAAATATATCTAAATGCAATTAAATCAAATAAAGTGCATAGTGCTGGTGTACTGTATATTGTGTCAATTAAAGACTACAGTGGTATAGTGAAAATGCCATTTACATGTGTCCCAGAGAGGGCACGCGCCTCCAATGCAGCAGCAAATACGGTAACAATGAATAAAGGCAACAACAGATCCAAAGGATAGTAGATGTGCAAAAGTAAGTAAAGGGTATACGACCTAGTAGGGTAGTGCAGATCCCCGACGCGCATTTCGCATGCAGCTTCCTTTTGGGGGGTTCCTGTGAGTGTGTTGTCTGTACATTTATACTCTCGTGAATCAACGGTGGCAGTGGTTAAGCTCGGCGTTTCCGCCGACAAGCCGGGCATGACGTCACCCCAGGTCACCGTTTCGTGCCGTTGGCACATACCCCCATCCAATGCGTCAGGATGAGAGGGCGGAGTCAGCCACAGTACAGATGCGTCTCCACGGAGACTCAGCCGGAAGTCAGGGGAAGCGTTCACCGCGGGTGAATGCTGGGGCAATACAGTATGTATATCTCATGTCAATATAAACTGTTATGTAAATGTATTGCACTATGGTGCACAACAATCAATGTAAATCTGCTTCCATGCTACAGGGGGATAATAATTATACTGCATAATATATATCGCATAATGTGCAGTAAAAGCATACTTTACACCATAGATACGCACCAAATAGGTAATACTCAAATAAAGAGGATAAATAAGGCCATTAAGATAAAACCATTTAGCGGCATATATATGAATATAAAACACATGTTATTATGTAGCCCATGATCCACAAACCACCTAGTGCACTATGATTATAAAGTGAACCATAACCAAATTAAAAATACATAATGTGCTCCAGATGTAGACTAAAAACATATTAGATTCGTTATTACTAACTAAGAAACATGAATTAGATAAAAGTGACTAACATAGTGCAATGCGTGATAAAAAATATATATAACGCACTATACGTGCATAACGAGTGAACACGAAGTCCTAAAAGAAATAGTGCTCATAATATCCAATAAGTACATGTGAATAGTGATACCATATAAAAGTGACTTTATTGGAAAATCATAAAGTGCCACAGTGTAAAATATAAAATATAAACACCTGATATATTAATAAGCAACAAAATAGAATATAAGAATATTATGTGAAAGGGATACCCATTTACAGTAATCTTAAGAGCGTAATTAATTGCATAACCCCTATATCAACATAAGTCATGAATATTTTATAACACTGTGTGGCCATAAAATAAAATGTGATAACTGACAATAAATACAAAAAATAACATGTGTATCTATATATATAATTGTCTAAGGGGTACTTCCGTCTTTCTGTTGGCAACTTCCGTCACGGATATTCATTCGCTGATTGGTCTCGCCAGCTGCCTGTCATGGCTGCCGCGACCAATCAGCGACGGGCACAGTCCGATTAGTCCCTCCCTACTCCCCTGCAGTCAGTGCCCGGCGCCCGCTCCATACTCCCCGCAGTCACGGCTCACACAGGGTTAATGCCAGCGGTAACGGACCGCGTTATGCCACAGGTAACTCACTCCGTTACCACCGCTATTAACCCTGTGTGACATATGCAGCCTCAATAGTAAAAACATCTAATGTTAAAAATAATAAAACAAAAATAACAAATCATTATATACTCACCTTTCGCCGCCTTTCCGACGCTCCGGTGACTGCTCCATGCAAGCGGCAGGTTCCGGTGCTAAGGTTGGTGTGCGACAAGGACCTGCCATGACGTCACGATCATGTGACTGCGACATCATCACAGGCCCTGCGCGCCTGCGCGAGAAGGACCTGCCATGACTTCACAGTCATGTGACCGTGACATCATCGCAGGCCGTGCGCGAGAAGGACCTGCCGTGACGTCACAGTCATGTGACCGTGACGTCATCGCAGGCCCTGCCCACATCGCTGGGCAATATACTACGTGGCTGGGCAATATACTACATGGCTGGGCAATATACTACGTGGCTGTGCAATATACTACGTCACTGGGCAATATACTACGTCACTGGGCAATATACTACGTCACTGGGCAATATACTACGTGGACATGCATATTCTAGAATACCCGATGCGTTAGAATCGGGCCACCATCTAGTATAATATATATTACCGAATATGACAACATACAATTAAGTAAGACAGCAAAAACATCAATCTGGGTATTAAAAATAAATCTCATAGTTCTTTAGCAAAGACATTCCAAAAGATAAAAAAGGCCCAAAAATGCGGTGTCATCAAAAAACAGGTGACTCCTAGCTTTTCCGCACTGAAGATGCCTGAATCTTCTTTATCTGGAGTAATGGGGCCACATCATCGCCGAAAGATGAATAAGGTATAGATTGGAAGATATAAAACTGATAAAGATGATGAGATAAAATGGATATTAAAACATATAAATGAAACACAACAAACAATAAAACCACTAGAACCATATTAATAAAAATGCACTTTATCTGACTGCAGTGACATACAGTCATGGCCAAAAGTATTGCCACCCCTGCAATTCTGTCAGATAATACTCAGTTTCTTCCTGAAAATGATTGCAATCACAAATTCTTTGGTATTATTATCTTCATTTAATTTGTCTTAAATGAAAAAACACAAAAGTGAATGAATTAAAAAGCAAAACATTGATCATTTCACACAAAACTCCAAAAATGGGCCAGACAAAAGTATTGGCACCCTCGGCCTAATACTTGGTTGCACAACCTTTAGCGAAAAGAACTGCGACCAACCGCTTCCGGTAACCATCAATGAGTTTCTTACAATGCTCTGCTGGAATTTTAGACCATTCTTCTTTGGCAAACTGCTCCAGGTCCCTGATACTTGAAGGGTGCCTTCTCCAAACTGCCATTTTTAGATTTCTCCACAGGTGTTCTATGGGATTCGGGTCTGGACTCATTGCTGGCCGCCTTAGAAGTCTCCAGTGCTTTCTCTCAAACCATTTTCTAGTGCTTTTTGAAGTGTGTTTTGGGTCATTGTCCTGCTGGAAGACCCATGACCTCTGAGGGAGACCCAGCTTTCTCACACTGGGCCCTACATTATGCTGCAAAATTTGTTGGTAGTCTTCAGACTTCATAATGCCATGCACACGGTCAAGCAGTCCAGTGCCAGAGGCAGCAAAGCAACCCCAAAACATCAGGGAACCTCCGCCATGTTTGACTGTAGGGACCGTGTTCTTTTCTTTGAATGCCTCTTTTTTTCTCCTGTAAACTCTATGTTGATGCCTTTGCCCAAAAAGCTCTACTTTTGTCTCATCTGACCAGAGAACATTCTTCCAAAACGTTTTAGGCTTTTTTAGGTAAGTTTTGGCAAACTCCAGCCTGGCTTTTTTATGTCTCGGGGTAAGAAGTGGGGTCTTCCTGGGTCTCCTACCATACAGTCCCTTTTCATTCAGACACCGACGGATAGTACGGGTTGACACTGTTGTACCCTCGGACTGCAGGGCAGCTTGAACTTGTCTGGATGTTAGTCGAGGTTCTTTATCCAACATCCGCACAATCTTGCGTTGAAATCTCTTGTCAATTTTTCTTTTCCATCCACGTCTAGGGAGGTTAGCCACAGTGCCATGGGCTTTAAACTTCATGATGACACTGCACTTGGTAGACACAAGAACATTCAGGTCTTTGGAGATGGACTTGTAGCCTTGAGATTGCTCATGCTTCCTCACAATTTGGTTTCTCAAGTCCTCAGACAGTTCTTTGGTCTTCTTTCTTTTCTCCATGCTCAATGTGGTACACACAAGGACACAGGACACAGGTTGAGTCAACTTTAATCCATGTCAACTGGCTGCAAGTGTGATTTAGTTATTGCCAACACCTGTTAGGTGCCACAGGTAAGTTACAGGTGCTGTTAATTACACAAATTAGAGAAGCATCACATGATTTTTCGAACAGTGCCAATAATTTTTTCCACCCCTTTTTTATGTTTGGTGTGGAATTATATCCAATTTGGCTTTAGGACAATTCTTTTTGTGTTTTTTCATTTAAGACAAATTAAATGAAGATAATAATACCAAAGAATTTGTGTTTGCAATCAATTTCAGGAAGAAACTGAGTATTATCTGACATAATTGCAGGGGTGTCAATACATTTGGCCACAACTGTATATATATATTTGGATATATCCTTGTGCAAAGCATTTAGAGACCTTGTACAGCTTTAATTAGCTTCAGTTAAGTAAAAAAAAGATACACTATCCCTACATCACCTCTATGCAATAAGTTGAATATTGCTGCTATGTACTGATCCTATGAAAAATTACTACCTAGATTTAAGCGACTTGGTTTATGCTTGATATATTATGTCCTAATTAAACTTTGTGTAGGGGCATTGTGCATGTTATTGTTCACTAGACGGTGATTTGGCTACTGGAGTTTAGGCATAAGTTTTGTATGATGACACTGGTCTAACTATACATGGGTTTACTACCCAGTTGGGCAGTTAAATCTTTCTGTATTTGTATCTCCATTGTTTACTTAATTTTTAGACTTATTGTTAATAAAGATAATTTAATTTTACTTTTTTGGCTTATGCTTTCTTGTTCTGTTTGGATTTAATGAATATTAGTTTGAGCTCTTCTCAGCTGATTTATGACCACAAACTACAGCAAAAATGAATACACAGAGAAACAAGGTGCAACAGTGCAATAAATATTTTTAGCCTTAAATAAATGCACTTAAAGAAGCACTCCTCCCATCAAAGCTTTTATCCTCTTGATATATTGCAATCATCATATTATATAGCACTGTGTACTTACAACTGTTCATTTTGCCTTTCTACCTAGCTAATTCTTCTCTTTTCCATTTGGTCGATGAAATTACGTAATTGAAAGCAGACTAGTTGAATCCTTCTAAGCACTATGTAGAAACAGGAAATAACTATTCCCTGCATGAGTCATTAGAACTACAATGCTACATCACTGCAAAGTCCCTGGCGGCTCAACTTCACCTCCTCTTCAACTCCTGGTCTAGCTGTACTGTTTCTACCCCCTGCCAGGGACTTTACAGTGAGGTAGAATTGCAGTTTTGTAGTTCTAATGATAACTCATGCAGGGAAAAGACACTTCCTGTTTCTACATAATGTTTAGAAGAATTCCGCTAGTCTGTTTTTACTTATGTGATGTCATAGACCTAAAAGAGAAGAATTAATTGGGTAGAAGGGCAAAATGAGCAATTGTAAGTACACAGCGCTATATAATAAGATGATTGCAACATATTAGGTGGATAAAAACTTTGAGCTCTTCTTTAAATTAAAAAAAAAAATCTCCCCAGAGGTGGGCAATTCATGAAATCATGTGTAAGAGAGTGTCCATACATTAATCCATATTAAGGATTTATTTTCTATAGAGATGGTTTAGGGCTTCAATAGTCAAATGTGACTTTTACAGTAAATCTCTCTTCCAACTATTTTATAAAGAGGCTTGCAGTGGTTTAGGTCAAGATACTGATGCATCTTTAAGTCACATGATGGGACTTGAACATGCAATTGTTCAATAATTGCATAATAAAATGCACTACTTACAGTATGTAGGTCAGTGTGTATGCCTCTCAGTAATAGACTAACATGCAGTCAGTAAAGCCTTCTAGGGCCTAACAGATTTACATTCCTGGCACGAGGACCTTTGTTAGGAGGACCATTTTAGCTAGTGTGATCACAAAGTTCCAGTGGGGTTATACAGGGAGTCCTTTATAAAACCTCTTAGACACTGCAGTTTCTATTAACCAAAGCATATAGGCGGTTAAATACCTAGGATTGGTGCTAGCTCCAGTCACCGCCATCACAGCAGGATGTCAGCTATATGTTATAAAATACACCTGCTGCTCATACTAAGGAGGAGAGAAAAGCGCAAAAGGATAAAATGGATAAAACAGTCGTAGTCCTTCATGTACACTTATATTTTTACTTCACATTATAATTATTTTATGCAAAATAAAACACCACAATACACAAACACACATTTATATATTTATTTTTCAAATTGTAATGCATTTTATTTTATGACTAATATGCAATGATCTATTTTTTAATCTTTTATTACCATTATTTATTCTTTAATGTTTTTTTGTAATACCGAATTGCCCAAGATTAACTTTGGCACGTCATGTGACTTTCTTTTGGCACCACATTTTTTTAAAATCTCACCACTATATGTATACTGGTGCTGCTCACAAAATTAGAATATCATCAAAAAGTTAATTTATTTCAGTTCTTCAATACAAAAAGTGAAACTCATATATTTATATAGAGTCATTGCAAACAGAGTGATCTATTTCAAGTGTTTATTTCTATTAATGCTGATGATTATGGCTTACAGCCAATGAAAGTCGAAAAGTAATTATCTTAGTAATTTAGAATTATTAACAAAAAACACCTGTTAAGGATTCCTAAGCATTTAAAAAGGGCCCTTAGTCTGTTTCAGTTGGCTCCACCATCATGGGGAAGACTGCTAACTTGACACATGTCCAGAAGGCAGTCATTGACACACTCCACAAAGAGGGTAAGCCTCAAAAGGTCATTGCTAAAGAAGTTGGCTGTTCACAGAGTGCTGTATCCAACCATATTAATGGAAAGTTGAGTGGAAGAAAAAAGTGTGGTAGATAAAGGTGCACAAGTAACCGGGATAACCGCAGCCTTGAAAGTTTTGTTAAGAAAAGGCCATTCACAAATTTGGGGAAAATTCACTAGGAGTGGACTGCTGCTGGAGTAATTGCTTTAACCCCTTCACCCCCAAGGGTGGTTTGCACGTTAATGACCGGGCCAATTTTTACAATTCTGACCACTGTCCCTTTATGAGGCTATAACTCTGGAACGCTTTGACGGATCTTGGCGATTCTGACATTGTTTTCTCGTGACATATTGTACTTCATGTTAGTGGTAAAATTTATTCGATATAACTTGCATTTATTTGTGAAAAAAACGAATATTTGGCGAAAATTTTGAAAATTTCGCAATTTTCCAACTTTGAATTTTTATGCCCTTAAATCACAGACATATGTCACGCAAAATACTTAATAAGTAACATTTCCCACATGTCTACTTTACATCAGTACAATTTTGGAACCAAAATTTTTTTTTGTGACGGAGTTATAAGGGTTAAAAGTTGACCAGCAATTTCTCATTTTTACAACACCATTTTTTTTTAGGGACCACATCTCATTTGAAGTCATTTTGAGGGGTCTATATGATAGAAAATACTCAAGTGTGACACCATTCTAAAAACTGCACCCCTCAAGGTGCTCAAAACCACATTCAAGAAGTTTATTAACCCTTCAGGTGTTTCACAGGAATTTTTTGAATGTTTAAATAAAAATGAGCATTTAACTTTTTTTCACACACAATTTATTTCAGCTCCAATTTGTTTTATTTTACCAAGGGTAACAGGAGAAAATGGACCCCCAAAGTTGTTGTACAATTTGTCCTGAGTACGCTGATACCCCATATGTGAGGGTAAACCACTGTTTGGGCGTATGGCAGAGCTCGGAAGGAAAGGAGCGCCATTTGACTTTTCAATGCAAAATTGACTGGAATTGAGATGGGACGCCATGTTGCGTTTGGAGAGCCCCTGATGTGCCTAAACACTGAAACCCCCTACAAGTGACACCATTTTGGAAAGTAGACCCCCTAAGGAACTTATCTTGATGTGTGGTGAGCACTTTGACCCACCAAGTGCTTCACAGAAGTTTATAATGCAGAGCCGTAAAAATAAAAAATCATATTTTTTCACAAAAATGATCTTTTTGCCCCCAATTTTTTATTTTCCCAAGGGTAAGAGAAGAAATTGGACCCCAAAAAATGTTGTGCAATTTGTCCTGAGTACGATGATACCCCATATGTGGGTGTAAACCATTGTTTGGGCGCATGGCAGAGCTTGGAAGGGAAGGAGCGCCATTTGACTTTTCAATGCAAAATTGACTGGAATTGAGATGGGACGCCATGTTGCGTTTGGAGAGCCCCTGATGTGCCTAAACATTGAAACTCCCTACAAGTGACACCATTTTGGAAAGTAGACCCCCTAAGGAACTTATCTAGATGTGTGGTGAGCACTTTGACCCACCAAGTGCTTCACAGAAGTTTATAATGCAGAGCCGTAAAAATAAAAAATCATATTTTATCACAAAAATGATCTTTTCGCCCCCAATTTTTTATTTTCCCAAGGGTAAGAGAAGAAATTGGACCCCAAAAAATGTTGTGCAATTTGTCCTGAGTACGCTGATACCCCATATGTGGGTGTAAACCATTGTTTGGGCGCATGGCAGAGCTTGGAAGGGAAGGAGCGCCATTTGACTTTTCAATGCAAAATTGACTGGAATTGAGATGGGACGCCATGTTGCGTTTGGAGAGCCCCTGATGTGCCTAAACACTGAAACCCCCTACAAGTGACACCATTTTGGAAAGTAGACCCCCTAAGGAACTTATCTTGATGTGTGGTGAGCACTTTGACCCACCAAGTGCTTCACAGAAGTTTATAATGCAGAGCCGTAAAAATAAAAAATCATATTTTTTCACAAAAATGATCTTTTTGCCCCCAATTTTTTATTTTCCCAAGGGTAAGAGAAGAAATTGGACCCCAAAAAATGTTGTGCAATTTGTCCTGAGTACGCTGATACCCCATATGTGGGTGTAAACCATTGTTTGGGCGCATGGCAGAGCTTGGAAGGGAAGGAGCGCCATTTGACTTTTCAATGCAAAATTGACTGGAATTGAGATGGGACGCCATGTTGCGTTTGGAGAGCCCCTGATGTGCCTAAACACTGAAACCCCCTACAAGTGACACCATTTTGGAAAGTAGACCCCCTAAGGAACTTATCTTGATGTGTGGTGAGCACTTTGACCCACCAAGTGCTTCACAGAAGTTTATAATGCAGAGCCGTAAAAATAAAAAATCATATTTTTTCACAAAAATGATCTTTTCGCCCCCAATTTTTTATTTTCCCAAGGGTAAGAGAAGAAATTGGACCCCAAAAAATGTTGTGCAATTTGTCCTGAGTACGCTGATACCCCATATGTGGGTGTAAACCATTGTTTGGGCGCATGGCAGAGCTTGGAAGGGAAGGAGCGCCATTTGACTTTTCAATGCAAAATTGACTGGAATTGAGATGGGACGCCATGTTGCGTTTGGAGAGCCCCTGATGTGCCTAAACATTGAAACTCCCTACAAGTGACACCATTTTGGAAAGTAGACCCCCTAAGGAACTTATCTAGATGTGTTTTGAGAGCTTTGAACCCCCAAGTGTTTCACTACAGATTATAACGCAGAGCCGTGAAAATAATTTTTATTTTTTTTCTCAAAAATGATTTTTTAGCACCCAGCTTTGTATTTTTACAAGGGTAACAGAATAAATTGGACCCCAAAATTTGTTTTCCAATTTGTCCTGAGTACGCTGATACCCCATATGTGGGGGGGAACCACTGTTTGGGCGCATGACAGAGCTCGGAAGGGAAGGAGCGCCATTTGGAATGCAGACTTAAATGGATTGGTCAGCAGCCGTCACGTTGCATTTGCAGAGCCCCTGATGTACCCAAACAGTACAAACCCCCCACAAGTGACCCCATATTGGAAACTAGACCTCCCAAAGAACTTATCTAGATGTGTTTTGAGAACTTTGAACCCCCAAGTGTTTCACTAAAGTTTATAGCGCAAAGCCGTGAAAATAAAAATTCTTTTTTTTTTTCACAAAAATGATTTTTTAGCCCCCAGTTTTGTATTTTCACAAGGGTAACAGGATAAATTAGACCCCAAAAGTTGTTGTCCAATTTGTCCTGAGTACGCTGATACCCCATATGTGGGGGGGAACCACTGTTTGGGTGCATGACAGAGCTCGGAAGGGAAGGAGCGCCATTTGGAATGCAGCCTTAAATGGATTGGTCTGCAGGCGTCACGTTGCATTTGCAGAGCCCCTGATGTACCCAAACAGTACAAACCCCCCACAAGTGACCCCATATTGGAAACTAGACCTCCCAAGGAACTTATCTAGATGTGTTGTGAGAACTTTGAACCCCCAAGTGTTTCACTACAGTTTATAACGCAGAGCCGTGAAAATAAAACATCTTTTTTTTCCCACAAAAATGATTTTTAGCCCCCCAAATTTTTATTTTCCTAAGGATAACAAGAGAACTTGGACCCCAGAAGTTGTTGTTCAATTTGTCCCGAGTACGCTGATAACACATATGTTGGGGTAAACCCCTTTTTGGGCGCACGGGAGAGCTCGGAAGGGAAGGAGCACTGTTTTACTTTTTCAACACAGAATTGGCTGGAATTGAGATTGGACGCCATGTCGCGCTTGTAGAGCCCCTGATGTGCCTGGACAGTGGAAACTCCCCAATTCTACCTGAAACCCTAACCCAAACACACCCCTAACCCTAATCCCAACGGTAACCCTAACCACACCCCTAGCCCTGACACACCCATAATTCTAATCCCAACCCTAATCCAAACGTAAATGTAATCCAAACCCTAACCCTAACTTTAGCCCCAACCCTAACTTTAGCCCCAACCCTAACTTTACCTCCAACCCTAGCCCTAACCCTAACCCTACCCCTAACCCTAACCCTAAACGTGACTGAAATACGTGGCACTGAAATACGTGGCACTGAAATACGTGGCACTGAAATACGTGGCACTGAAATACGTGATACGTGGCACTTAAATACGTGGCACTGAAACACGTGGCACTGAAATACGTGATACGTGGCACTGAAATACGTGGCACTGAAATACGTGGCACTGAAATACGTGGCACTGAAATACGTGGCACTGAAATACGTGGCACTGAAATACGTGGCACTGAAATACGTGGCACTGAAATATGTGATACGTGGCACTGATACGTGGCACTGATACGTGGCACTGAAATACGTGGCACTGAAATACGTGGCACTGAAATACGTGGCACTGAAATACGTGGCACTGAAATACGTGGCACGTGGCACTGAAATACGTGGCACTGAAATACGTGGCACTGAAATACGTGATACGTGGCACTTAAATACGTGGCACTGAAACACGTGGCACTGAAATACGTGATACGTGGCACTGAAATACGTGGCACTGAAATACGTGGCACTGAAATACGTGGCACTGAAATACGTGGCACTGAAATACGTGGCACTGAAATACGTGGCACTGAAATACGTGGCACTGAAATACGTGGCACTGAAATACGTGGTACTAAAATATGTGGCACTGAAATACGTGATACGTGGCACTGAAATACGTGATACGTGGCACTGAAATATGTGATACGTGGCACTGAAATACGTGGCACTGAAACACGTGGCACTGAAATACGTGGCACTGAAATACGTGGCACTGAAATACGTGGCACTGAAATACGTGGCACTATGACTGTCAGAAAATGTTCATTAAACGGTTAGGGGTGAGGTTAGGGGTAGAGTTAGGGTTAGGGTTTGGATCCCTTTATCACCTTGATGGTGGTGGGTGGCTTTTCAGTGTGTTTAAATGCATGCGTTTTTAACGCAAACAAACGCATGTGCTTAAAAACGCAAGAAAATACTGCAGGTTGTATTTCTGAAAATGAACGCATGCAGAAAAAAAACGCATGCGTTTGAAAACGCGACCAAACGCGTACAAAAAAACCGCATGCGTTTTCAATGTTAAATATAGGGAAAAAATGCATGCGTTTTTTGTGCAAAAAACGCTGCAGACAAAAACGCAAGTGTGAAACCAGCGACGCTTTTTATAGCAAAAAAGTTTTTGCGTCTCCACATTTTGAGACCTATAATTTTTCCACATTTTGCTCCACAGAGTCATGTGAGGTCTTGTTTTTTGCGGGACGAGTTGACGTTTTTATTGGTAACATTTTCGGACACGTGACCGTTTTTGATCGCTTTTTATTCCGATTTTTGTGAGGCAGAATGACCAAAAACCAGCTATTCATGAATTTCTTTTGGGGGAGGCGTTTATACCGTTCCGCGTTTGGTAAAATTGATAAAGCAGTTTTATTCGTCGGGTCAGTACGATTACAGCGATATCTCATTTATATCATTTTTTTATGTTTTGGCGCTTTTATACGATAAAAACTAAAATATAGAAAAAATAATTATTTTCGTATCGCTTTATTCTCAGGACTATAACTTTTTTATTTTTTTGCTGATAATGTTGTATGGCGGCTTGTTTTTTGCGGGACAAGATGACGTTTTCAGCGGTACCATGGATATTTATATCAGTCTTTTTGATCGCGTGTTATTCCACTTTTTGTTCGGCGGTATGGTAATAAAGCGTTGTTTTTTGCCTCGTTTTTTTTTTTTTTTTCTTACGGTGTTTACTGAAGGGGTTAACTAGTGGGGCAGTTTTATAGGTTGGGTCGTTACGGACGCGGCGATACTAAATATGTGTACTTTTATTGTTTTGTTTTTTTTATTTAGATAAAGAAATGTATTTATGGGAATAATATATTTTTTTTTATTATTATTTATTTAGGATTTTTTTTTTTTTTTTTTTTTACACATGTGGAAAAAATTTTTTTTAACTTTTTTACTTTGTCCCAGGGGGGGACATCACAGATCATTGATCTGGCAGTGTGCACAGCACTCTGCCAGATCGACGATCTGCTGTGCAGGGCTGCAGGCTTACCAAGTGTCTGCTCTGAGCAGACACTCGGTAAGCCACCTCCTTCCCTGCAGGACCCGGATGCCGCGGCCATCTTGGATCCGGGACCTGCAGCCAGGAAGGAGGTAGGAGACCCTCGCAGCAACGCGATCACATCGCGTTGCTCCGGGGGTCTCAGGGAAGCCCGCAGGGAGCCCCCTCCCTGCGCGATGCTTCCCTATACCGCCGGTACACTGCGATCATGTTTGATCGCGGTGTGCCGGGGGTTAATGTGCCGGGGGCGGTCCGTGACCGCTCCTGGCACATAGTGCCGGATGTCAGCTGCGATATGCAGCTGACACCCGGCCGCGATCGGCCGCGCTCCCCCCGTGAGCGCCGCTGATCGGTGATGACGTACTATCCCGTCGGCGGTCATACGGGCCCACCCCACCTCGACGGGATAGTACGTCAAATGTCGGGAAGGGGTTAATAGACACAACAAACAGATGTATCCAGTACATGGGCTACAAGTGTTGCATTCCTTGTGTCAAGCCACTGATGAACAATAGACAATGCCAGAAGCGTCTTACCTGGGCCAAGGAGAAAAAGAACTGGACTGCTGCTCAGTGGTCCAAAGTGTTGTTTTCAGATGAAAGTAAATTCTGCATTTCATTTGGAAATCAAGGTCCCAGAGTCTGGAGGAAGAGTGGAGAGGCCACAATCCAAGCTGCTTGAGGTCTAGTGTGAAGTTTCCACAATCAGTGATGGTTTGGGGAGCCATGTCATCTGCTAGTGTAGGTCCACTGTGTTTTATCAAGACCAAAGTCAGCGCAGCCATCTACCAGGAAATTGTAGGGCACTTCATGCTTCCATCTGCCGACAAACTTTTTGGAGATGGAAATGTCATTCTCCAGCAGGATTTGGCACCTGTCCACACTGACAAAAGTAGTAATACTTTGTTTAAAAACAACTGTATCATTGTGCTTGATTGGCCAGCAAACTCACCTGACCTTATCTTCATAGAGAATCTATGGGGTACTGTCAAGAGAAAGATGAGAAACACAAAATCCAACAATGCAGATGAGCTGAAGGCTGCTATCAAAGCAACCTGGGCTGCCATAACACCAAGCCTGGCACCCACAGCATATATGGCAGTGCAGTCACCCATGGCAACCGGGCTCAGAGGTGGACTGGCTTGTTTACCGACTGCAACACAGGATGTTACAAGGATGTTACCGACTGCAACAGAGTTGGATGTTAAAACACATTTTGCTTTGAACTTTGCTGGGTCACTGCCACATCACTGCACAGTGCGGATACCACTGCACTATACCAGCAAACTCGCCTGACCTTAACTCTATAGAGAACCTATGAGGTATTCTCAAGAGGAAGATTGGAGACACCAGATCCAACAATGCAGACAAGCTGAAAGCTGCTATCAAAGCAACCTGGGCTTCCATAACACCTCAGCAGTGCCATAGGCTGATCGCCTCCATGCCACGCCGCATTGATGCAGTAATTGATGCAAAACGAGCCCCGACCAAGTATTGAGTGCATTTACTTAACATACATTTCGGTAGGCCAACATTCCGGATTTTGAAATCTTTTTTCAAGCTGGTGTTATAAAGTATTCTAATTTACTGAGATAATGACTTTTGGGTTTTCATTGGCTGTAAGCCATAATCCTCAACATTAACAGAAATAAACACTTGAAATAGATTACTCTGTAATGACTCTATATAATATATGAGTTTTAGTTTTTGTATTGAAGAACTGAAATAAATTCACTTTTTGATTATATTCTAATTTTGTGAGAAGCACCTGTGTAACTGTCATGATCTAAGATGGGGTTTGCTTCCTTCCCATCCTGTTCAGGTCAGGGTTCATTTTATCCACCTCTCTTTGATTCAGGGGTGGCTATTTAATGGTGTCATTGCCTAGGTCTGGTGTCGGTGATAGTTCCAGTCCCTCAGCAGCTGACCTAGAGTTACTTTGTGTGATTCTGTTGTTCCCTATCTTCCTGTGCAGTGTCTGCCCCATTTCCCTGTGCCCCTTCCCTACGTCTCTGTATATGCTTGACTCTCCCATGTGTATGACTATGCTCGTTTTTTGACCTGTCTCTCCATCCTCTGATTTGGTACTGCTCCGTCCTCTTTGGCTTCCGACACCTTAGCTTGCTCATGACTTGGTTTCCGTCTCCTCCTTGTATCACTACACTCCCAGCTGGTTCTTGACCCTCTGGCTAGACTCACCATGCTCTCGTCTCTCCCTCTCGGTTGCCGCTCACCCCCGCAATCCTCCGTCGCCTTGACTCGTGTCTGGCACAGCTCTCATCCTCGGCCCAGGTCTCGTGTAACTGGTGGTCTCACCGGTTTGTTCACGCTGCATTTTTGCAGCATTGGCCCTGCTTTCCGGCAGGTCCTCGTTCCTAAAGTCTTCTATCCTGCGCCACAGCACTGCCTAGCAGTTACGGCAGTATCGCGTCCTGTGCAACGCGACATATATAGCTGTAACCTGCTGTTTATCATATGTTTGGTTTTTTTGCCCTGAAGAAGTATGGTACTCCGAAACTTGTAGACAAAATAAAAAGGCGCACATTATCCTAGTGTGTAGCTGGATTTATTACTATCCATCAGCAGCGCAGATTTTTCCACTTTTTCCTTTCAACACAAAACTTTCTGCTCATGGCACAGGTTCTGCTTCTCAGCGTATGCTTTCCCCATGCCGTACATCTATGGGAAATTGCAGGAAGGAGTTAAAGAGGTATTTCCATCTTCCTTAGTTATAGACCATTGCTAGTGTATGATAGGTAGGAGTCCAGCTATGAAATGTGGCACTAATAATAATATACATACATAAAAGCACTGCTTTGCCTATGGCTGGGATTACTCACTGATATATGATAATGCAAACCTTTTACATAACTTTAGGACAGAGCAGTCATTTCCATCTCAAGGATATTGGCAGGGGGCACTTACGGCCAATGACTTTTATAACTGTGAGCGTAGGGTTGTTCATGAACTACAACTCCTAGGATGCTCAGGCATGTCATAGATTAATGACGCGGGTGTAGTTCGGCACAGACAGGTGGTGTGACACATGATAAGGTGCTGACTTCTTGCCATATTGTACCGCTGACTTCCTGGTCTTTGTGCTTCAGATTAAGCTACTGGATCGCATCCAGTATTTCCACCTGGGATCTAGCAAAAGCAGCGTTCACTTTGGAAAGCGCAGACGGCAGAAAGTTTTGCTGTTTTCTCCCTGCCTTCTCCATGGTGATCTTGGGTGTTGACTGAAAATTTATGCTGCTGTATTAAAACCAGATTCCCCACGAGAAATAAAAAGAATTGGCCCTCACTTATGTTTACTAATGGTATAGCTGTTGGAGAATTGTGATGAATTGGTAGCTGATATTAACCAGGAAGATAAAGGCAACAATGGCCCACTATTATTTGTTATTATTTATCCCTAGGATGGCTGCTTTTCCTTTGTAGCTGACATTGTGCATATGGCTATTTCCCTCTTCGTTAAACCATTGTGCAAAGCCTAAAAATCAGAGGTTTACATTTTCTACATCCGCTCTGTTAATCATGTGTTATTCATAAAAGCTATTTAGCAATGAGTGCCATAGCTTCATTTCAACAGTTTTTTGTCTAAAGTCCCATAAAAAAGCCAGCTACTAAGTTGTGTCTTTTGTTGATGGAGAATCTCAGAGATGTATTCAGACTTTTTGCTGTTCTCGGACATCATCATTAATCAAAACTCTGCTGTATTTGGCTACGCAATTTGGCATTTTTAAGTGGGGCACTTTTCTTTTGAAGAAGGCAGCCATGCTTTTTTTTTATCATGGACATCTTCTTTAAAAGTCAAACTAGTAGTCGTCGTCATTACACCCACTAAATGCCCCCCAAATCACTGCAAGGCATCTACCCACTTGCCTCATCATCACTCACTTTTATGGTCAAAATCCAGAATTGTGCAAAAATGTTTCTAAATTACTAAGCAGACCACAACATTGGATTTTTGTCTTCATAAGTGTTGGACCTACCAAATCACATAGGCAAGGGCTAATTTTTGAGGTTCAGTTCTACCTTCTAGCATAGTACTTTTCATGCATCTAGCAAATCCATCTGTTATCACAACACGCCATAGGTTTGTAGACTCATAATAAACTGAGCTTTTACTCACCTTCCCCGGTTTCAGCATATCCTTTCTGCCACCGCTCTGGATCTTTGTTGATAGGCCGCAGCGGTGATCTCACATGGACTGCACACAGCGGCTATTGGCATTGACATTAGCGGAGCCATTGAACCCAGTGACTGGCGGCAGCAGCTAATAACCCACCGCAGCCGATGAGCAAAGACTGAAGCAGTGATGAAGAGGCATGGAGGGACTTGTGGATGGTGGGTATGTAAAAGGCTTACTATTGGTAACCTCGTCTCCCTAGTCTTCCTCCCTTTTCTTTTTTTCTTAACATCCCTGTTCTCTTACAATATATAGTGACACTTGGTACTGGTATAATAACATTTTTACTACTGTGTGTATATATAAATGTACCATGCTTATATATTAAAGCATGGTGATTCACAACACTTGGTACTGGTATAATAACATTTTTACCGCTGTGTGTGTAATGTGGTGGGGGCGGGATTATGTGTGGTAATGTGGTATATACATGTGCAAATTTATACATTTATATATAAAAACAGTTGTAAAAATTTTATTGTACCAGTACCAAGCACTGTGAATCACCATGCTTATATACAGTAACACTGGTAACATATCACAGTATTGTTTAATGCATGGAACAACCATTATTATGAAATCAGTATCCTAATATTAGTAATTACCATAATAAATTCACAATCTCCAAGGGTAAAATTAGGTATAGTCACTGGCTCTAATTCCCATGGCATATACGCTCAGTTACTCTCCCTTCGTCCACCCATGTCCTAATGCACATTAACACATACACAAGCACTCGTCCCTTCTCCCATTGCGCACGTAAGGAGACCTGTCAATCCAAGGCAGCGGGTGGGAAAAAGCCACTAGGGAACCACCTTAGCGTGGCTCGGTCACTGGCAATTTTTAAAGTATGTTTTTCTCTGAAACACTGCAACACTTCAGAGCCAAACCTACCTGCTTTAGATCATACAGCCAGTGCCTGGTACATACTGTCTGTGGATCGAGCAGCATGTATCAGCTATCAGTTTCCTTTTAAAGTCAGATGCACAGAGTTTTTGTGAAAAATATATATTTTTGTGTGTTTTTTTTCTTACCATGAAATGCTGCAGCGTCCTGTTCCATTAAAGGGGGTCTTTCAGCCCAAACTGATAATATAAACTGAGCACATAGGGCTGTAAATGATATAGCCTCTGTAAAAATGTCACTCTTTTAGTGTATTACTCAATGCCTATGTTCTGCATAAACTGACGTTTATTCAGATATGCTTATTAGGGTGCTTGGGTGTGGCCAAGAGCCTCAGTGCACCATTCTGCCCACTGGTTTTGCATGCTCCTCCTACCATACTTGTGATTGACCGCATTGGCTGGAAAGGAAGCTTAGGCAAGCCAGTGCTGTCAATCAGCAGTGAGGGAGGTGGGGCATGGAAATCCCGTGAACTGAGCCCTTGGCCACACCCAGGGTGCCCTAAGGACTCTGAATGGCATACTGATTAAACTTCAGTTTCTGCAAAACAGAGGCAGTAATTAAACGTGTGATTTCTGTAGTAGTTGATGGTTACCGTATATAACTTACAAGGCCATGTGTTTAGTGTATATTGTCACTTTGGGCTGTCAGATTCCCTTTAAAATCAACAGGGAAAAATAAAAATACTCCATGAAAAAAATTTGTTTTATTTTTTTTGTGTAGTGTATTTTGTTTTCTCATAGGCGTCGCTAAGTGGCTTGAAAAAAATGACAAAGAAGGTGCTTTAAAAATAATTGAACTGTATAATTTTTTCTAAGGTAGTCTCTAAGGAATTTTTTCTGAGGTTTTTGTTAGGGACAGTTGTCATAGTATGGACTGGGCCTAGATATACACAGCAGCTTTGTGACATGTCTGCTGTCTTAATGATCACCTGGTTGCTCATGCTAATAGAGATGGCTGGGTAGAAAAAAAAAATCTGTTGTTTATAATCAGTTTTATTGCCCAGATATGATAATGGGGATGGGGTTGTCTTACTTCCAAAACGTTTTGCAAAAGGCAGGAATGTATAGAAATTCATAAAACTATGTATAGTCACTGGCTCTAATTACTATGGCATAGGCGCTCAGTTAGTCTCCCCTTGGACAGGAAGTGATGACATCCCGTTCTTTGGTCACCTGACTACTGAGGCCTGTCATTGGCTTGATTGCAGTGTCATCAGATGTACCTTCTTCCCACATTTGAGTAGCTATTACTAAATACATTGCTTTCTCTGAATATTTTTAGTGTTAACCCCTTTCTGCCAGCTGATGAAATATTACGTCAGTTGGTTGTAACCCCCGCTTTGAGGTGGGCTCCTGCGGAGAGCCCACCTCAAAGCCACGACATGTCAGCTTTTTTTACCAGCTGACATGTGCCCGAAATGGGCGCGAGTGGAATCATGATCCTCCTGCGCCCATTAACTAGTTAAATGCCGCTGTCAAACTGCATTTAACAATCGCTGCTGGCAGCGTGGCCGGAGGTTATCTCACCGCTGACCCCCGTCATGTGATCGGGGGTCATCGGTGCGTTGCCATCACAACCAGAGGTCTCCTTGAGACCTCTATGGTTGTTGATGGCAGATTGCTATGAGCGCCACCCTGTGGTCGGGGCTCATAGCAATGCTGTAATTCTGCTGCATAGAGGTGATCTGTGCATCACCTCTATGTAGCAGAGGCGATCAAGTCGTGCATGCTTCTAACCTCCTATGGAGGCTATTGAAGCATGACAAAATAAAAAAAAAATGTGTTTAAAATTATTAAAAAAAATATATATATATAAAAGTTCAAGTCACCCCCCTTTCGCCCCAATCAAAATAAAACAATAAAAAATCAAACCTACACATATTTGGTATCGCCGTGTTCAGAATTGCCCAATCTATCAATAAAAAAAGGATTAACCTTATCACTAAATGGCATGGCGAGAAAAAAAATCAAAATGCCAAAATTACAGTTTTTTGGTCACTGCGATCAAAAGCGCATATATGCACAAACTTTTTTTTATTTTAGCAAATTTTGGATTTTTTTTTACCACATAGATTAAAAATAACCTAGACATGTTTGGTGTCTATGAACTCATAATGACCTGGACAATCATAATGGCAGGTCAGTTTTAGCATTTATTGAACCTAGCATAAAAGCCAAACAAAAATCCAGTGTGGAATTGCACTTTTTTGCAATTTCATCGCACTTGGAATTTTTTTCCCGTTTTCTGTTACACGACATGGTAAAACCAATGGTGTCGTTCAAAGTACAACTCGACTCGCAAAAAATAAGCCCTCACATGGCCATATTGACGGAAAAATAAAAAAGTTATGGCTCTGGGAAGGAGAGGAGCGAAAAACGAAAACGAAAAAATAAAAAAAGCTTCCCGGGGTGAAGGGGTTAATACACCTATTTTGTGAAAAGAAGGCAGGAAAACACTTTTAGGAATAGCATAGATACTATATATATATATATATATATATATATATATATATATATATATATATATATAAAAGACCGTTTAAAAGTCATTATTTTAAAATGAAAACTTTACATGAGGAAAGGTCAGACAGTCAGCTGATACGTCCCTCCGAAGTCTCTATCGTTCTAGCAATCAATCTGATTTGCAATCCTGGAGTTGTTTTCTTTCTCGGCTCTCCACGAGAGCACTCTTCAGCCTGTTCCTTAATTTTTTATGTGAGCTTTGATTTGTTTCTTTATGCTCTAAGTAAACTGACCCACCCAGCCACATTTCTAATTTATTGCAACAAAGACTTGAATTTCTCCTGACATCATAGTTTGCTGTGGATACGTAAATAATACTGCCAAACAATAAACAATGTTGCCTGGTTTTCCGCATTTGGCCATTTATTTTGTGGAACATATGATATATCGATGATAGGCTTAAAAAGAAATAATATCGAGCCATATCTTCCTTCATTCTTCTAAGATAACAGTCAGAAATTCTATCTTAACACATATCTTGGAGACGTGACAGCTTTCCTATGCCTCCTCTGATATGTAACATGAGATGTGTGTTCAGGAGCAGTATGTTATATCTCCTTGTATTAATAATTTAAACCCTAATAGCGCAGAACACAGACATATTTTACACTACTTTTTCAAAGACGTTTTTAACCCTTGTTTTCTCAGTCATGAAAAAGTTGAGGCTACACAAATTATATTAATGGCTGCATCCCAACATTGTAATATTACATTGTAAGGGTACATTCACACGTGGCTCAAAATATGTTCCATACATTTGAGTGAGGATAGATTTCTGCAAGCCCCATTCAGATTAATAGGAATGTCACTGAAATTTCTGAGAGAGATCTGCCGTCTGGCGACACTACTATACAAAATCAATAAAAGCCTAGTAAATTATTCTATGAAAATGGACATTGACATAAATATTGCTCAAACATGTATAACGTTTATGGAGGGGGTAAACTGGAGGCATAATTATGCATAAAAGTAAGTCAGCAGTATACCCGTACAGCCTTCCATTTCTCCCAAGTCTGAAACTAACTTAACCCCTTCACAACCACAGCTATTTTCATTTCAGTTTTGCGTTTTCGTTTTTTGCTCCCCTTCTTCCCAGAGCCATAGCTTTTTTATTTTTCTGCCTATATGGCCATGTGAGACCTTGTTTATTGTGGGACAAGTTTGTACTTTTGAACAACACCATTGGTTTTAACATATTGTGTACAGGAAACGGGAAAAAATTCCAAGTGCGATGAAATTGCAAAAAAAGTGTAATCCCACAATTGTTTTTTGGTTGTTTTTTTCTTTACCATGTTCTCTGAATGCTAAAACTAACCTGCCCTTATGAATCTCCAGGTCATTACAAGTTCATAGATACCAAACATGGCTAGGTTCCTTTTTATTTAAGTGGTGAAAAAAAATTCAAAATTTGGTAAAAAACAAAAAAAAGCTGCCATTTTCCAAGACCTGTAACGTCTCCATTTTTCATGGTATAGGGCTGGGCGAGGGCTTAATTTTTGTGCACCGAGCTGATGTTTTTATTGATACCATGTTGGTGTAGATAATCTTTTGATTGCTCGTTATTGCATTCGCTCGTTTTTTATTTTATTGCAATGTAGCGGCAACAAAAAAAAAGCGTAATTCTGAAGTTTTGATTTTATTCTTGTTACGCTGTTTAGCGATGGGGTAATTATTTTTTATATTGATAGATCACGCGATTCTGAACGCGGCGATACCATATATGTGTATATTTGATTTTTTGCTATTGTTTTATGTTGAATGGGGCGAAAGGGGGGTGATTTGAACTTTCATTTTTTTTTATTTTTTAAATATTTTTAAAAACATTTTTACTTTTTACGTGCTTCAAGTTGAAGTACTTTGATCGCCTCTGCTACATACAGGTGATGATCATGTGATGGGGTCACTGATGGGAGGGACTTACGATGCGCTTCCGGTAAGCGCAAATTAAATGCCGCTGTCAGAAATTGACAGCAGCATTTAACTAGTTAATAGCCACGGGTGGATCGCCGCTGTTGTGGGCACCTGTCAGCTGTATAGATCACCTGTCATGTGCCCGGAGAGGGGCGGGCTCAGTGCCGGAGCCTGCACCAAACGGGGGAGTCCGACATCAGGTACATATAGGGGTTAATTACATATCATAGAATCATAGAATGTTAGTGTTGGAAGGGACCTTCAGGATCATCGTGTTCAACCCCCTGCACAATGCAGGATTCACTAAACCATCTCAGACAGATGTCTGTCCAGCCTCTGTTTGAAGACTTCCATTGAAGGAGAACACACTACCTCTCGTGGCAGCTTGTTCAACTCAACTGTCAAAAAGTTTTTTTTCTAATATCTAATCTGTAGCTTCTCCCGTTTAGTTTCATTCCATTGCTTCTCATGTTTCCATGTGCAAATGACAATAAGGATGATCCCTCTACACTGTGACATTCCTTCAGATATTTGTAGACAGCTATTAAGTCATGTCTTAGCCTTCTTTTTTTGCAAGCAAAACATTCCTAGATTCTTTAACCATTCCTGGTAGGACATACTTTGCAGTCCTCTCAAAATCCAGGTAGTTCTTCTCTGAACTTGCTCCAGTTTTTGGATATCCTTTTTAAAATGTGGTGGGAAAACTGGACACAGTATTCCAGAGTAGGCCTGACCACGGAGGAGTAGATCAACAAGCACGGCTTTGGATTATAATGGCTGATTTGCTGAAAGACCCAAAACTGTTATGTTACTGTAACTGTATCATTGTCCAGACAAAATCAATTCCTGCTACTGATTTTGAGTTTGAACTTCAACTGAACCTGTAATTTTACTTGTTAACGGACTCAGGCAGCTCCTTATCAATTCCTATGTTTCATACTTGTAAAATAACAACACCTATACTCAACTCCAGTGCCAGCGCCGTGCCAGCGGTGTCGGCATTGGCTCTCATGGTGATCCCTGCAGTCAATCAGCGCTGGCTTCACTGTTTCCTCCTTCAGACAAATCATATAGATCCGGAAGAAGTCACAGCTTCAGCCCTCACTTCTCCCAGATATATGTTATTCATCTGAAGGCGGAAAGAGTGAAGCAGCCTCTAATTAGCCGCAATGATTGCATGACATAATGTCACGCGATCCCCGGGAGAGCCAATGCTGACACTGCTGGAATGGAGCTGGCACTGGAAGTGAGTATAGGTGTTATTTATTTTACAAGGGGGAAACATAAGGATTGAGAAGGTGTTGTCCTAGTAGTGGACAACCCCCTTAACGTTATATAGTATATCTTATATTTATGTATGCATTTTGCAGTGTGGTAAGGAGAATTTTCTCTGGTCTTTATACCTGTTACCGTCTGCTTTTAATCATATAGTAAAACATGCTAGGTATGGTTTTGATACATAGAAGGAAATTTGAGTCGCCAGAGTAAAGCCAATTAAACATGTGGAGATCATAATGTATGTAATCCAGGCAGATATTGCCATAGTTACAATTAGCTTGTGTTCCAGGTGACCATGATGGCAACATCTTCTTAGATTATAGTATCATAGAATATCATCAAATTATGCTAAATGTTTTGATAAATGATTTGGAGTCCTGCACAGGTTCTAACCACATAATTTAAAAGAAATGGGGGCAGCCTAGATTTGGTTCTTATATATACTCGCCATGTATAATACACATGATTTGCCTCTAAGGTACATACAGTCATGGCCGAAAGTGTTGGTACTCTTGAAATTGTTCCAGAAAATTAAGTATTTCTCCCAGAAAATTATTGCAATTACACATGTTTTGGTATACACCTGTTTATTTCCCTTGTGTGTATTGGAACAACACAAAAAATGGCAAATTGGACAAAAATTCAAACAAAACCCCCAAAATGGTCCAGACAAAATTGTTGGCACCCTTAACTTAATATTTGGTTGCACATCATTTGGAATAAATATCTGCATTAATTGCTTCCTATAACCATCATCAAGCTTCTTACACCTCTCAACTGGAATTTTGGATCATTTCGTTTTTGGTAAACAGTAGAATGATGTGCTTTATCAAAAAGCTCTATCTTGGTCTCATCTGTCCACAAGACAGTGGTGTCCTCTTGAGTCTCCTGCCATAGTGTTTCATTTAATTCAAATGTCGATGTATAGTTTGCACTGACACTGATGCACCCTGCGCTTGCAGGACAGTTTGACTTTCTCTGGAACTTGATTGGGGCTGCTTATCCACCATCCAGATTATCCTGTGTTGCAACCTTTCATCAATTTCCCTCTGCCGTCCACATCCAGGGAGATTAGCTACAATGCCATGGATTGTAAACTACTTGATTATGTTGCACACAGTGAACAAAGGAACATCAAGATCTCTGCAGGTGGACCTGTAACCTTGAGATTGTTGCAATTTTTCAACAATTTTGGTTTAAATGTCTATATACAGACCTCTTCTCTTTCTCTTCTCCATGCTTATTGTGGCACACGCAAACACACAACGCAAAGATTGAGTCAATGTCTACCCTTTTTATCTGGTTTCAGGTATGATTTTCATATTGCCCACACCTGTTACTTACCACAGGTGAGTTTGAACAAGTATCACATGCTTGAAACAAAGTTTTTACCCTCAATTTTGGAAAGATGCCAACAATTTTGTCTGACCCCTTTTTGGGGGGTTTTGTGTGAAATTATGTCCAATTTTCCTTTTTATTCTCATTTTTTTTGTGTTCCAATAAGCACAAAGGAAATAAACATGTGTATAACAAAACATGTTTAACCCCTTAATGTCCAATGATTGATATATCTGACATTGGAAACCTCCCCCTGTTTGGTGTGGGCTCCGGCGATGAGGCCACACCTTTTCTGCCCCTAACAGCTGCGGGTGGAATAGCGATCTACCCGTGGCTGTTAACATGTTAAATGCCGCTGTCAAACTCTGACAGCGTCACCTAACATGCACACGCAGGAAGCGCATCATTAACACCGCCCATCGGCGCCTGTGTCACATTACTGCGGGTTGCCGATAGGTTGGCATGACAATCTAGGGTCTGCAGGAGACCCCTGTGGTTGTCAGAGCTGGATAGCTGAGCGGTCATCGCTCATAGCAACTGAGCATTTCTGCAGCCCTGCTCTATGTAGCAAAAGCCATCAGATGATCGCAGCTTCTAGGCTCCCATGGAGACTATTGAAGCAAGTAAAAAGTAAAGAAAAAACAAAAATTAAATATTAAAAAAATACAAAATATAAAAGTTGAAATCACCCCCCATTCGCCCCATTCAAAATAAAACAATAACAAAAAATCTAATATACACATATTTGGTATAGTCGCGTTCAGAATCGCTTGATCTATCGATATATAAAAAGAATTAATCCAGTCGGTAAACAACGTAGTGAGAAAAAATATCGAAATTCCATAATTACGTTTCTTTATTCGCTGCAACATTGCAATAAAATGCAATAATGGGCAATCAAAAGATTTTATATACACCAAAATGGTATCGGTAAAAACATCAGATCAGCACACAAAAAATAAGCCCTCAACCGGCCCCAGATCCCCAAAAATGGAGACACTATGGGTCTCGGAAAATGGCAACTTTTTAAAAAATTTTTTTACAAACTTTGGATTTTTTTCACCATTTAAATAAAAAATAACCTAGACATGTTTGGTGTCTATGAACTCATAATGACATGGAGAATCATATTGGTGGGGAAATGTTATCCTTTAGTGAACATGGTAAAAAAAAAATCCAAAAACACAATTGTGGAATTGCACTTTTGTTTTGCGATTTCACCACATTTGGAATTTTTTTCCCATTTTTCAGTACATGAGATGATAAAAGTACAACTCATCCCGCAAAAAACAAGCCCTCACATGGCTATATTGATGGAAAAATAAAAAAAGTTATGGCCCTGGGAAGAAGCGGATCAAAAAATGGAAATGCAAAAACGGAAATACCCCTGGTCCTTAAGGGGTTAAATGCAATCATTTTATGGGAGAAATATTTCATTTTCTGGAACAATTTCAGGGGGGCCAATACTTTCGGTCATAACTGTATTTATAGGCAGATACACATATTCAATTCATATTTGTTAAACAACAACAATATTTGTTAAAATATTTTTTTAGACCTTCCATCATTGTCCTAAAGAGAAAATGTGCTCTTCCTAAAGGACATAAGGTAGAGTGTATAGACATAGTAGAATGATCTACCTAGAGCCCATGCCCACAATGATATCATACGTAGTGAGAGACTGCTGCTTTACTCACATTTCAACTTGGATTTCCCCCGGACTTTGAAATCTGGCTTGAATTTCAGAAATGCATCTGACACTAGTTCCTTGGCCAAACACACAGATTTACCCTTCATCACCTCTACTTTACCCCATTCTGCAAGTGATCTAATCAAACATATACGTGCCTTGGCATCCCTTCTGGCAGCTCCGAAAATCTCTTCTGCAGACTAAGTAATGTTTTTTATTGACCTACACTTGCAAGTGTAGTCAAAATAAGCAATTCAGATGGACTTTAAAACCCATGGATTATTGTGAGTTGGGCACAAGTTGTAAAAGAGTCGGATATTTCAAGATGAGTTTTCCCCTTAAAAAACGGAGACATGAATCACCAGTCACAAATCACATTGTTCTCCTGTAGAAAATAATCCGCATGCCTGGCTGTTTTATTAGTTAAAGATTCATTCTTCCAGTGTGTAAGAGATCACATACCGTGCTATTCTTTTCTTATGACTCTTTACTCAAATAGTTGGAAAGGATCTAACTATCCAGCAAATATTATCCCAGGATTCATTGGATTCATTTCCATGGCTAGGTGGTCTGAGTTTTTTTCGGAGGAAATTGTTAAAAGAAAAATAATATTACAGTATTATCAGCCACCGATGGATATAATGCTCTTCATCTTCTTTAAAGAAAATGTATCAACAGAATATGATCTAGTTTTAAAACAACTTTTTACATTAAACATATTTTTTAAATATTTTAATCCAATTTCCTATATCACTATTTATGTGTAAAAAATGCCGAATTATCACACTTTTCACACTGATCTATCAGGATCACGATAGGCTTATATATATATATTATATATAAAATATTTAATATTTATATATCACTTTCTCAGTCTCCTCTGCATCTGTGATGCTATTCTGCCATCAGATCACAGTAAAATGACATACGGGTAACGCTCGCAGCAGAGTTTGAGTTGAGGGTCATCTGCATCTATCATCCGATTATCTTGTATGAGAGAATCATCGGATACTACTCGTCAGTATGAGCGAGCCTTCAAACTCCACATCCCTAATTGCTTTATATACTCTGTGGGTATGGTCAGAGTTTTTTTTTTACATGGATTTTGGTTGCTACTTCTGGAAGTTGAACATAAGTTCTGCATAGAAAGATAGACCTGATATATGCTTTTAAAGGGATTGTGCAGGAGAAAACAATCTGTTATTCTAAATTCCTTTAGACAACCAATTGGATACTGTTTCTGATCTGATGATAATGCTGTAGACCTTAACTATGTGATAGACGTCATCTGTAACCATCTGTATAAGGAAGCAGCTGATTTAAAAGGGTTAGTGCTAGTGCTCTGATAGAAAACTTGAGGACCGGTGGACTTTGCCACCGATGTCTGGTATTGTGGTAAGTCAAGTAATTATTGGAATGGAGGAAATGGGTGATGTGGAGCTTTGTGATACCCTACCTTGGGTCCCCAGAAAGCTGACCCTGCTCCTGGCTATGCCCTCAGTGTAATTCATGTACCTTTATTAGTGTGTTAGTAAGTTGACGATTGACTTATACATGTCCGTCCTATTACCTGCTGCCTCAGCTCACAGGGAACAGTGCCCGCACCCTTCACCCTTCCAAACCTCTGAATGACAAATCATTTGTTCAACTCATCACTGTCTAGAAGTGCAGCAAGTCTGTAGCTGTTGCTGGCACTCGAACACTGGCTGTTTATCCAGGCTGTAGTCATAATAAATATGCCATACAGTGTGCCAGACTAGTCATACAAATATTTTTCAAATCACTTAAAGCGAGTGGTACCCCTGGCCATCTGTTCCTCTGGTTATGAAGATCCATAACATGTGTTTCCTTTTTTCATTCATATCAGAGTATATATGATTCAGATGCAGTCAACAATTGCTTCCTAAGGTAAAGTGCTGCTTAGATTTCTATGTAGCATCACACATACTGTACCAGCTAAAGCCTCATTCACACATCTGCGTGTTACGGTCTGATTCATGGCTGGCCACGTGAATCCCGACCCAAGTTTCACAACGTCATCTATGCCTGTGAGGTGGTCAAGTTCAAGCCAGGAGACCGATGGCCGGTCCATGAATCACAGTCCTAACTCAAACCGTGATTCACAGGTGTGTGCATGAAGCTTTAGACAGTAATTGACACAATCTACTTTGCTACAATGATTTAGTTTACTTTTACATTCCTCATTATTGTGTCCTTGATTTCTGTCAGTGAATGGAAACATTCTGTTATATCCCAGAGTTCATAGATACATACAGTATATATTAACACATTAAGGCCCTGATTCATCAAAGCAATGTCACAAGAATTTTGGTGTCAGTAGCTTTGAAAAGGCTCACAATTTTGGTGCAACTTGGAGTTGCACAGAAATGTTGCCAATTTTGGCATTTTCACACCAGTATGTCCCAGCTTTGCTAAATTGGGCAGAGGTAGGCTGGAACGTTGGTGCGGTGCCAATTCACCATGAGCTCAGGCATTCCTTATGCAAGAAATTTTACTCCAGACAGGGACAAAAGTAAGAGGTCTGGTATAACGCATGTAGGTCTTTTTGAATGAATGAATGAATGAGCATCTGAATCCTACATGCTTCCTTATCAAGATAAAATTGCTGATCTTGATGAATTGGGGCCTTATTTTTTCTTCTTTGGTCTTAAAGGGGTTGGGGCTGATAATTGCTGGGATAATCATCACAAAAATTGCATCCTGAGTCCCCTTTTTGAAAGGAGAAACAGCTGATCCTGAGCATGTTGCTCTGTTAAACGTCTATTGGACTGATGGAGATAAGTGAGAACTGTCTTTCTGTGGGACTGAGGGAGAGAGGTGAGTACCGTGCTTCTATGGAATTGGTGGAGAGAGGTGAGTATCGTGCTTCTATGGAATTGGTGGAGAGAGGTGAGTACCGTGCTTTTATGGGATTGGTGGAGAGAGGTGAGTACCGTGCTTCTATGGAACTGAGGGAGAGAGGTGAGTACAGTGCTTCTATGGGATTGGTGTAGAGAGGTAAGTACCGTGCTTCTATGGAACTAAGGGAGAGAGGTGAGTACAGTGCTTCTATGGGATTGGTGTAGAGAGGTGAGTACCATGCTTCTATGGGATTGGTGGAGAGAGGTGAGTATTGTGCTTCTATGGGATTGGTGGAGAGAGGTGAGTATCGTGCTTCTATGGGATTGGTGGAGAGAGGTGAGTATCGTGCTTCTATGGAATTAGTGGAGAGAGGTGAGTACCGTGCTTCTATGGAACTGAGGGAGAGAGGTGAGTACAGTGCTTCTATGGGACTGACAGAGAGAGGTGAGTACAGTGCTTCTATGGGATTGGTGTAGAGAGGTGAGTACCGTGCTTCTATGGGATTGGTGGAGAGAGGTGAGTATCGTGCTTCTATGGGATTGGTGGAGAGAAGTGAGTACCGTGCTTCTATGGAACTGAGGGAGAAAGGTGAGTACAGTGCTTCTATGGGATTGGTGTAGAGAGGTGAGTACCGTGCTTCTATGGGATTGGTGGAGAGGTGAGTATCGTGCTTCTATGGGATTGGTGGAGAGAAGTGAGTACCGTGCTTCTATGGAACTGAGGGAGAAAGTTGAGTACAGTGCTTCTATAGGATTGGTGTAGAGAGGTGAGTATCGTGCTTCTATGGAATTGGTGGAGAGAGGTGAGTACCATGCTTCTATGGGATTGGTGGAGAGAGGTGAGTACCGTGCTTCTATGGAACTGAGGGAGAGAGGTTAGTACAGTGCTTCTATGGGATTAGTGTAGAGAGGTGAGTACCGTGCTTCTATGGGACTGAGGGAGAGAGGTGAGTACCGTGCTTCTATGGGATTGGTGGAGAGAGGGGAGTACTGTGCTTCTATGGAATTGGTGGAGAGAGGTGAGTACCGTGCTTCTATGGAATTGGTGGAGAGAGGTGAGTACCGTGCTTCTATGGGATTGGTGGAGAGAGGTGAGTACCATGCTTCTATGGGATTGGTGGAGAGAGGGGAGTACAGTGCTTCTATGGAACTGAGGGAGAGAGGGGAGTACCGTGCTTTTATGGGATTGGTGTAGAGAGGTGAGTACAGTGCGTCTATTGGATTGGTGGAGAGGGGAGTACCGTGCTTCTATGGGATTGGTGGAGAGGGGAGTACAGTGCTTCTATGGGATTGGTGCAGAGAGGTGAGTACAGTGCTTCTATGGAACTTAGGGAGAGAGGTGAGTACAGTGCTTCTATTGGATTGGTGGAGAGGGGAGTACCATGCTTCTATGGGATTGGTGGAGAGAGGTGAGTACCATGCTTCTATGGAACTGAGGGAGAGAGATGAGTATCGTGCTTCTATGGGAGTGGTGGAGAGAGGTGAGTACCGTGCTTCTATGGAACTGAGGGAGAAAGGTAAGTACAGTGCTTCTATGGGATTGGTGTAGAGAGGTGAGTACCGTGCTTCTATGGGATTGGTGGAGAGAGGTGAGTATCGTGCATCTATGGAATTGGTGGAGAGAGGTGAGTACCATGCTTCTATGGGATTGGTGGAGAGAGGTGAGTACCGTGCTTCTATGGAACTGAGGGAGAGAGGTGAGTACAGTGCTTCTATGGGATTGGTGTAGAGAGGTGAGTACCGTGCTTCTATGGGACTGAGGGAGAGAGGTGAGTACCATGCTTCTATGGGATTGGTGGAGAGAGGGGAGTACCGTGCTTCTATGGAACTGACGGAGAGAGGTGAGTACAGTGCTTCTATGGGACTGAGGGAGAGAGGTGAGTACTGTGCTTCTATGGGATTGGTGGAGAGAGGTGAGTACTGTGCTTCTATGGAATTGGTGGAGAGAGGTGAGTACCGTGCTTCTATGGAATTGGTGGAGAGAGGTGAGTACCGTGCTTCTATGGGATTGGTGGAGAGAGGTGAGTACCATGCTTCTATGGGATTGGTGGAGAGAGGGGAGTACAGTGCTTCTATGGAACTGAGGGAGAGAGGGGAGTACAGTGCTTCTATGGAACTGAGGGAGAGAGGGGAGTACCGTGCTTTTATGGGATTGGTGTTGAGAGGTGAGTACAGTGCGTCTATTGGATTGGTGGAGAGGGGAGTACCGTGCTTCTATGGGATTGGTGGAGAGGGGAGTACAGTGCTTCTATGGGATTGGTGCAGAGAGGTGAGTACAGTGCTTCTATGGAACTGAGGGAGAGAGGTGAGTATAGTGCTTCTATTGGATTGGTGGAGAGGTGAGTACCATGCTTCTATGGAACTGAGGGAGAGAGGTGAGTACAGTGCTTCTATGGATTGGTGGAGAAAGGTGAGTACAGTGCTTCTATGGGACTGAGGGAGAAAGGTGAGTACCGTGCTTCTATGGGGCTGAGGGAGAAAGGTGAGTACCATGCTTCTATGGGGCTGAGGGAGAGAGGGGAGTACAGTGCTTCTACTGGATTGGTGGAGAGAGGGGAGTACAGTGCTTCTATGGAACTGAGGGAGAGAGGTGAGTACCGTGCTTCTCTGGGATTAGTGGAGAGAGGTGAGTACATTGCTTCTATGGGACTGAGGGAGAGAGGGGACTACAGTGCTTCTATGGGATTGGTGGAGAGAGGGGAGTACCGTGCTTCTATGGGACTGAGGGAGAGAGGTGAGTACAGTGCTTCTATGGGATTGATGGAGAGAGGGGAGTACCGTGCTTCTATGGGACTGAGGGAGAGTGGTGAGTACAGTGCTTCTATGGGACTGATGGAGAGAAGGGAGTACAGTGCTTCTATGGGATTGACGGGGAGAGGTGAGTTCAGTGTTTGGTTATTACAGTCAGTTCCCTTACTTTGAATAGACAGGCAGTAAACGTTCACATAATTTATACAGGGAATTGGGATCCTTGTTCTTGTAGCAGTGAGCCATGTCAGCAATTGTAGAGGGGCCAGCTGGGAGATGTAGTTCCACTGGCAGCAGATTTTAATGTCATGATAGCTAAAGAGGGTCGCTGGACCCCTAAACACTTGGATCAAGTCTACAGCAATTGTCAATAGCAGGAGGTGGCACTTACAAGGATGGTATAAGACCCCCGGGGGGCAGTCCTGTAGAGGTGGTGTCTTGGTGCAGGTGTAGGAGTGGTCATGATGTTCGTGCAATTTCAAGCAGCCAAACACACATGTGACCTTATAATCTAGGGGTGAGGAATATTTTTTCTGCTAAGGGCTATCTGGATATTTATACCGTCTTTCAGGGGCCATACAAATCTTGCACTAACTCCACCCATAACGTACGTCAGGACATAATCTTTCACTGCACATGCCTCAGCGTTCAGTAGTGAGCACTGCATGAGCGTGTTCACAGAGCAAGAAGAAATGAATGGGATGGCAGTTGTCAAAATACAGCTGCCGGCCTAAGCACTGCAGTCCCAGGGAGTCTACCCATTGGGCCGGATCAAAGGTCATCGAGGGCCCGCGGATCTGAGGTTCCCCATCCATGTTGTAAACGTAGCACTTTACTGACAGAGAAAACGGTATAGTATCTCTATTAAAGGCAAAATAGCGATAGTTGCTGTTCCTTCCATGGACTAAACAGGACTAGACTGCTTTGTGCTTTGCGCGAGCTCACTGGAAGTGTGTGCACTGAGCTGAGAGGCCCCTCACAGCCTTTTCTACACTAGCTTGCTGTGAGGAGATTAATCGCCTAATTTTTATACGCATATATTAACCAGTAGATGGCAGCAAAGTAGAAATTACAATGTACATTTATGGATCCTCAGTGTACGCACATGTCTCCTAACTCACAGAGCCCAAGCTAGTTCTGGCACACTGGAACAAATCTACTGCCAAACAACAAGTGTTTCATTTAGCAGCAGTAGAACGGGTACTTGTATACCACATCTATCATACATTAGAGACCTAACTTTGTATTTGCTCATTTTTTTGTTTTGTTGTCCACTTTACATATATTTCTTTCTTTTATGCTTATTCGGTGCTCTGTGCCACTGATTCCTATCATGGCAGTTTCCCTGTTGGTTCACTCACCAATGCGCCTTTGAGTTTGCTTTTTGGAATACGTATGTCTTGTCACACGTGTATTAAAAAACGACGTTCTATTTATTCTTGCAGTAGAAAATGACTTAAAAAATACCACCTACTTTGTGTTTATAGATAATGCTGTTATATGGCAATGTATGATAATTAAAAAAAAATAAAATACTGCCATACACAGTCCGAAATTATCATACTACAGTGCCCAAATAATTAGCAATATCCAAACAATGCTCCCTTAAAGATGACCTGTCACTTGTTGTAAATTTGTAACATTCCTTTACCTTGTGTAAATGCCATTGCTCTCCTGAATCTGGCTTTCCTGTGACTTTTACTCTGTCTTCCCTGTATATACATCTAGAATTTTTAGAGGGCATGATCTGCAAGAAAACTCCAGTAGAGAAGAGCTGAAGGCCATGCCCCCTTGGCTAAAAAAAACTAAATTTCTATGCAGGGAATAGGGGCTATATATAAGGAATGGAGAGGCACAGAAATAAAATAAAAAGTGTCAAATTTAGGGGACAGCAGCAGGTAAAGAAATCACATTTATTTATGGCAATTGAGGGGTCCTCTTTAAAAAACACACATAATACTGCATTATTGTTCCCATAAAGTAGCAGGCCCGGATTTAGGGGGGGCCAAGGGGCCCGGGCCCTGGGCCATCCACCAAGCGAGGGCCTTCCACCAATATAGGGATAAATATCTCAAAACATGTAAAATACACTTCTCTTTGCTGTGAACCGTTTCTAATGATAAGGAACATTTAACAAAAGAGAAGCTATTGAAAGTGTAGGGACCTGGCTACGGTCCTACATCTCAGTGGCTGGCGCAGAGCGGCATAGTCATGGCACCTGACCTGCGTCAGCATCCACTGACCTGGCTAGCCTAGCCAACTTCCTTAGTACCCTCCCTGAACCTAATGCTTAGCTTATGGCATGCGGCAGCCTTCTCCGATCCCAACAGAAGCTTCTAGGCGCTACCTATTCAGCTATATGATCGCTCCATCAGATTAGATCAGATGAGAGTTTGTTCAGCTACCTTCGAGGAAGGAGGCAGAGGCACGACGTCGGCGCGAGAAGAGGATTTCCCACTGCGGAGAGAGGCAGGACTTTACTCTAGATCTTCAGTCACTGAAGATCCAGAGGTGAAGTGGTTCAGTCTTCACAGTGTCACAGTGGGTGAGTATGATCTATGTCGCATCAAAGTGTGACTCCTTCAAAATTTATGGGAAGCAAGGCAAAGACGTGTCTGGTTCATCTGAGTATGTTCAGACGATAACTCGACACAGGCGCCGAAACGTGTGTCTCAATCCATTGGATTATGGCCTTACGGAAGAAGTACAACTCAGCCCTTCTGAAAAATACAGAACAGAAACTTTCCTGCCTATCATTGATCAGTTTATCGCTTCTCTTGACCAATGTCTTCAAGCGTATAAAGATATATCAAGCAAATTTAGGTTTTTTAGCCATCTGAAAGAACTGTCTTCAGATGAGCTTAAGGCCACAGCAGAGCAACTCGTCAGGTCATTCAGATGACTTGGACATTACATTTATCGATGAACTGTGTCAGTCTGTAACATTTGCCAATTTATTCACAGACGAGGAGCCAAAAGATATCAGCAGTGAACTTTTCATGTACAAGCTTATCATGGAAAAGGGTGTGCTGGAAACTTTCCCAAATATTGAGATAGCTCTAAGGATATATCTAATTTTGATGGTAACAAACTGCAGTGGTAAGCGTTTCTTCTCAAAACTCAAATTAGTTGGACATCCATGAAGCAGGAACGACTTGTAAATTTGGCTATCATGAGCATCGAGTCAGATATACTGCATGAATTGGATTTTAGTGACATCATTAGTGATTTTGCAGCACGAAAATCAAGGAAAGTGTCTGGATTGTAAAAAATGAATAATTTTACCTGAATTACTTTGCATAAATGATTTTTTTAAATAAACTTGCGTTCGTTTCATTTTATGTTTTTTCAATACATATTGCAACACCTTGAAAAATGGGCCTCCTTCCAAAATGGGCCCCGGGCCACCCACCTCTTAAATCCGGCCCTGTAAGGCAGCGTAACATGGCTTTCATGTAATAACATTGTGCCCAATAAATAATACAATGTGCTTTTAGCTTGATCTTGGGGTTCTTCCCTAAAGGTACCTTCACACGAAGCGACGCTGCAGCGATAGCGACAACGATGTCGATCGCTGCAGCGTCGCTGTTTGGTCGCTGGAGAGCTGTCACACAGACCGCTCTCCAGCGATCAACTATGCCAAGGTCCCCTGGTAACCAGGGTAAACATCGGGTAACTAAGCGCAGGGCCGCGCTTAGTAACCCGATGTTTACCCTGGTTACCAGCGTAAAATCTAAAAAAAACAAACAGCACATACTTACATTCACGTCCCCCTGCGTCCACTTCCTGACTGACTGAGCGCCGTACAGTGAGAGCAGAGCGGTGACGTCACCGCTGTGCTGCTTTCACTTTCACTTTGCGGCGCTGAGTCAGAGGAGGAAGCAGACTGCAGGGGACGCAATGTGAGTATGTGCTGTTTGTTTTTTTTACATTTTACGCTAGTAACCAGGGTAAACATCGGGTAACTAAGCGCGGCCCTGCGCTTAGTAACCCGATGTTTACCCTGGTTACCAGTGTAAAATATCGCTGGTATCGTTGCTTTTGCTTTCAAACACAACGATACACAGCGATCGGACGACCAAATAAAGTTCTGGACTTTATTCAGCGACCAGCGACATCACAGCAGGATCCTGATCGCTGCTGCGTGTCAAACGAAACGATATCGCTAGCGAGGACGCTGCAACGTCACGGATTGCTAGCGATATCGTTATAATGTCGTTTCGTGTGAAGGTACCTTAAGAGGATCACTAATAAATGTGGGCACTTAGCAATTGCTCAGTCTTCCCATCCCCAAATAGGGGCCCTGCTGATTGCTACAGACAGGTACGCATTGGTAAGTCCTCTGTACCTGCACAGTTAGATACAAGTCTAGCTTTGGGCATGTCACTAATTAATCCGTGACATCACTAGAACATGAGTCACTGGGGTCACCACTAGTGCAGCAATTAATATACGTGTAAGGCTTATTATACTTCACAAACATGGCTGACGGCCGGATACGTAGAGCGTTGAAGCTGTTCCATTTCCAGCTTCCTGTTAAGTCCTCGCAACTAAGACAAGAGAAGCAAAATGTCATTTGAATGCAATGTTTTAGCAGCATATTTTATCCGAGAATGTAATACACGATGACAAATAGTTTTCCTCTAAATTCCAGAAGTTTGCTGGGCTGGAATCCTCTAGCGTTGATGTAATCACTCAACAATTATTCTCTGTGATGTAATCTCTGAATGGTTAATAAGCCTGTAATCGGTCGCTGCTCATAAAAAGCTGGCGTTCCTCCACTGGTGGAATTCAAATGAGTTTACCATTTGGAATTTGTAAAAACAAACATTGTTGCGAGGCTGTGTGTGGACGGCCGAGAGGGGAAGGAAATACCAGCTATGGACAGGGAGAAATTGCTCTACTAACTACATTATCACAGTCGTAAAACTGAAGTACTTAATTTCTGACCCAGGCCAAAGTGTTGTGTAATGAAGGAAGGAACAATCAAGAGACAACAATAAAGCAACAATGTGTGTGCTGCTGCGGTATATTATAGGGCCAAGGGATTCTAGACAGCAGTGTTTACATGACCTCATGATGTCTCATCGTAGTAATCTCCATGCAAGTCAGTAATACAGAACCAAAAAATCATTAATGGAATGGTTAATACGACTCCTTAAAAAAGGTCGACTCCAAGTCCATATGCTGCCCTCTGCAGATATTCTCACGATCTGTACCCACTCGCCAAAGGAGGCATGAAGCGAAGCTATCAGTAGAAAATGACGTATTGTGTAACTCAGGTGTTTGTGTTAAATGTATATTTTTAACCCCTTCACGCCACAGCCCTTTTTCTTTTTTGCGTTTTCGTTTTTCACTACCCTCCTTCTCAGAGACATAACTTTTTTTGTTTTTCAAGCAATATGGCCACGTGAAGGCTTATTTTTTGCCGGACGAGTTGTACTTTTGAACGACACCATTGGTTTTACCATGTCTTGTACTACAAAACAAGAAGAAAATTCCAAGTGTGGTGAAATTGGAAAAACAAGTGCCATCCCACGCTTGCTTTTTGTTTGGCTTTTTTGCTAGGTTCACTAAATGCTAAAACTGACCAGCCATTGTGATTCTCTAGGTCATTACGAGTTCATAGACACCTAACATGTCTAGGTTATTTTTTATGTAAGTGGTGAAAAAAAATTCCAAACTTTGCTAAAAAAAAAAATTGCGCCATTTTCCGATACCCGTAGTGTCTCCATTTTTCGTGATCTGGTGTCGGGTGAGGGCTTATTTTTTGTGTGCCGAGCTGATGTTTTCAATGTTATCACTTTTGTGCAGATACGTTCTTTTGATCGCCCGTTATTGCATTTTAATGCAATGTCACGACGACCAAGAAAACGTAATTCTGGCGTTTTGAATTTTATTCTCGCTACTGGAGGTGATTTAAACTTTTATATTTTTTTATTTTTTTCATATTTTTTAAAACTTTTTTTTAACTTTTGCCATGCTTCAATAGCCTCCATGGGAGGCTAGAAGCTGGCACAACTTGATCGGCTCAGCTACATAGCAGCGATCATCAGATCGCTGCTATGTAGCTGAATTGCAGGCTTGCTATGAGCGCCGACCACAGGGTGGCGCTCACAGCAGGCCGGCATCAGTAACCATAGAGGTCTCATGGACCTCTATGGTTGCTATCCTGACGCATCGCTGACCCCCGATCATGTGACGGGTTCGGCGATGTGCTCATTTTGCGGCCGGAAGCGGTAGTTAAATGCTGCTGTCAGAGTTTGACAGCGGCATTTAACTGGTTAATAGCGGCAGATGGATCGCGATTCCACCTGCCGCTATTGAGCGCACATGTCAGCTGTTCATAACAGCTGACATGTCGCAACTTTGATGTGGGCTCAGCGCCGGAGCCCACATCAAAGGGGGAGACATGTGCTGTTGTAGTATGGGGCATGTCGTGAAGGGGTTAAAGGGTATGTCCACCATTAGGACAACCACTTCTCACTCTGAATGTTTGCCCCAGTTAAATTAAAAACACCTATACTTATCTCCCATGTCGGCACAGTTCCAGCGGTGTCGACACTCACATTCCCGAGGCTCACATGAGATTGTTATGACATGTGAGCCCTGCGCCCAGTCATCACTGGTGTCGCTTTCTCCACCTTCAGATGTATAAGTGCTTAACAGGTATGGAGCGGCCAGTCGTAGGTCTCACTTCCTGTTGATTACTTGTCAAGGGTTTTCCAGAATTAGATAAATATGGCTGTTTGAAGTATTGCAGCTCAGCTCTATTAATGAATGGGGCTGAGCTGTGCTACCAGTCACTACTAGGTATGAGTGAATTGATCGGGATAACTCCTTATCCGAATACCTATAGCACTTACCAAATACCTGCATCGGGAACCCAAATACTTGGAGTGATCCCGATAGTCAGCTGTTCGTGTTGCGGCTGTGTGACAGTCACAACACATGCATTGAGAGCCCAACAAACAAACATTATATACTGTATGGAGCATTATATGGGGCCATAATATGATGTATGGAGCATTATATGGGGGCCATTATACTGTATGGAGCAACATATGGAGAACATTATACTGTATGGAGGATTATATGAAGCCCATTATTCTGTATGGAACATTATATGAGGTCCACTATTCTGTATGAGCATTATATGGGGTCCATTATACTGTATGGATCATTATATGGGGTCCAATATTCTGTATGGAGCATTATATGGGGTCCATTATACTGTATGAAACAATATATGGAGCCATTATATTCTATATGGAGCACTATATGGGGCCATTACATACTGTATGAGCAATATATGGGACGTATAATAGTGTATGGCGCCATATATGGTGCCCATAATACTGTATGTAGGACTATGTGATGCCCATACTACTGTATGGAGGACTATGTGGTAGCCATAATACTGTATGGAGGACTATGTGGAGCCCATAATACTGTATGGTGGACAATGTGGTGCCCATAATACTGTATGGATGACATGTCCATTCTAAAAAGAAAAGTCTGCAGACACTCTGTATGACTGCAGACTTTTGAATGCCCCCCCAGCACTGTGCGCTGTGAGGATTCGCTAGTTTCTAAGCTATTGTAGCATTTACAATAGATGTCACTCATGTAATGTGAAAAGTAAGTGAAATATTTGTCATTTTAGGACAACTATATTTCTTAACTGTGCATCATGAATTGTGGTAGGTGGTAAAGGGACCGACTGAGACTCTTTCACCCGGGGCCCATGAAAACCAGGAGCCAGCCCTGCTGTATACTTACAGTATATATTATATATGGACCAATGTATGTGCACTGTTACTGCTGTTAATATGCAGTCATTATTGATTAAGTAAACTACCAACCAAATGGAGCGTATCACCACCCTGGCCCCCTGAAGAAGTTGTCGCGAAACGCTCGTAGGGGAGCGTGTTTATCCCCATGGACGCTAATATGGGTAAGAACTAATGGTTGGGACCATGTTTCTTTTTACTATTTAGGCTATAATAACTAAATGGTCACTGACCAGTGATAATTCTTTTGACTATACTTTAGTGAATTAATAATATGGCCCATCTCATCTAGGATGTTTTAGCTTGGATAGAACTCAGTGCACTGTCATTTTATGCTTTGCATCTAAGCAGGGGCTTTTTGGTCCTGTGAGATATTTTCTTCCCATGTTTGTGTCTTTGGGGTAACACCTTGTTTTTGGTGCACTTTTAACCATAGTCAAACTGCTATGTTTCTAAATGATTACTCTGTGATTTATATTTATTATGTGTCATAGTGTATTGTGACATAAACATTTGTTATATTTTATGACATTCTCTTGTGGTGATATGCTCCATTTCCTTGGTAGTTTCATGATGTTTGGGAGCGCCATTGGATACTATCCATGTTAGTCCTGATTGACGACCTTGGGACTGTCTTTCTAATATAATATGTTATCTGTATTTGAGATTTTGTATCTGATTACTGATGTGCTAAGCAGCAAACGGTGGATATAAATACTCTGCACACCCCTCTTAACCCCTTTCTGCTATCCAACGGAATAGTACATCCGATGGCAGATCCCCCGCTTTGATGTGGGCTCCGGCGGTGATCCCGCATCAAAGCCAGGACATGTCAACTGTTTTGAACAGCTGACATGTGCCCAAAATAGGCGCGGGCAGAATCGCGATCCACCCACACCTATTAACTAGTTAAATGCCACTGTCAAACTCTGACAGCAGCATTTAACAAGCGCTTCCGGCCATGTGGCCGGAAATGCGTTCACCGGTGATGGAGGTCATTGGCGCGTTGGCATGACAACCAGAGGTCTCCTTGAGACCTCTATGGCTGTTGATGCCAGATTGCTGTGAGCGCCACCCTGTGGTCGGCACTCATAGTAGTGCTGTAATTCTACTACATAGAGGTGATCTGAGCATCGCCTCTATGTAGCAGAGGCAATCAAGTTGTGTCAGCTACTAGCCTCCCATGGAGACTATTGAAGCATGGCAAAAGTAGAAAAAAATGTTTTTAAAAATATGAAAAAAATAAAAAAGATATAAAAGTTTAAATCACACCTCTTTCGCCCCATTCAAAATAAAACAATAAAAAAATCAAACCTACACATATTTGGTATCGCCGTGTTCATAATCGCCTTATCTATAAATAAAAAAGGATTAACCTGATTGCTAAACGGCGTAGCGAGATTAAAATTCAAAACGCCAGAAATACTTTTTTTGGTTGCCGTGACATTGCATTAAAATGCAATACCGGGTGATCAAAAGAACGTATCTGCACCAACATGATATCATTAAAAACGTCAGCTCAGCACACAAAAAATAAGCCCTTACCCAACCCGAGATCACAAAAAATGGAGATGCTACGGGTATCGGAAAATTGCGCAATTATTTATTTATTTTTTTTTAAGCAAAGTTTGGAATTTTTTTTCACCACTCAGATAAAAAAGAACCTAGACATGTTTGGTGTCTATGAACTTGTAATGACCTGGAGAATAATAATCGCAGGTCAGTTTTAAAATTTAGTGAACCAAATAAAAAGGCCAAACAAAAAACAAGTGTGGGATTGCACTTTTTTTGCAATTTCACCGCACTTGGAATTTTTTCTCATTTTCTAGTAAATGACATGGTAAAACCAATGGTGTCGTTCAAAATTACAACTTGTCCTGCAAAAAATAAGCCCTCACATAGCCATATTGACGGAAAAATGAAAAAGTTTATGGCTCTGGGAAGGAGGGGAGCGAACAACGAAAACGCAAAAACGAAAAAGGGCTGCGGCGTGAAGGGGTTAAAAAGATACATTTAAAAAAGCTCTGAGGGTTAAGGGGTTAAAATGTCAGGATTCTGTAATGTAAAAATAAAAATCTTCCCAAGAAGACTCATTTCAGAACATTTTTCCACCTTTAAGTCACCCATAATCTGTACAGTATAATTGAAAAACAAACAAAATTAAACTTTTTTGGGTGGAAAAAGAAACTGTAACTATATTAATGTGATTGCATAAATAGGCTCACCCTTATACTAATACTTTGTTGAAGCAGACTCTGAATTTATAGCAGCATTCAGTCTTTTTGAATAGGAGTCTATGAGCATAGACCACCTATAATAAGTAGTCTTTGCCCACTCTTTCTTGCAGTAGAGTTCCAAATCTTTCAAATTGTTAGGGCATCCAACTACAGGTGCTTCTCACAAAATTAGAATATCATTAAAAAGTTAATTTATTTCAGTTCTTCAATACAAAAAGAAGTGAAAATCATATATTAAGTAGAGTCATTGCAAACAGAGTGATGTATTTCAAGTGTTTATTTCTGTTAATGTTGATGATTATGGCTGACAGCCAATGAAAACTCAAGTCATTATCTCAGTAAATTAAAATAATTAACAAAAAACAAATGCAAAGTCTTTCTAAGCTTTTAAAAAGTTTCCTTAGTCTGTTTCAGTAGGCTCCACAATCATGGGGAAGACTGCTGACTTGACAGATGTCCAGAAGGCAGTCATTGATACACTCCACAAGGAGGGTAAGCCACAAAAGGTCATTGTTAAGGAAGCTGGCTGTTCACAGAGTGCTGTATCCAAGCATATTAATGGAAAGTTAAGTGGAAGGAAAAAGGGTGGTAGAAAAAGGTGCACAAGCAACTGGGATTGTTAAGAAAAGGCCATTCAAAAATTTTGGGGTGATTCACAAGGAGTGGACTGCTGCTGGAGTGATTGCTTCAAGGTCCACCACACACAGACTTATCCAGGACATGGGCTACAAGTATCGCATTCCTTGTGTCAAGCCACTCATGACCAATAGACAATGCCAGAAGGGTCTTACCTGGACCAAGGAGGAAAAGAACTGGATTGTTGCTCAGTGGTCCAAGGTGTTGTTTTCAGATTAAAGTAACTTTTGCATTTCATTTGGAAATCAAGGTCCCAGAGTCTGGAGGAAGAGTGGAGAGGCCACAATCCAAGCTGCTTGAGGTCTAGTGTGAAGTTTCCACAATCAGTGATGGTTTGGGGAGCCATGTCGTCTGCTGGTGTAGGTCCACTGTGTTTTAGCAAGACCAAAGTCAGCGCAGCTATCTACCAGGAAATTTTAGAGCACTTCATGCTTCCCTCTGCCGACAAGCTTTTTGGAGATGGAAATTTCATTCTGCAGCAGGACTTGGCACCTGTCCACACTGCCAAAAGTACCAATACCTGGTTTAGAAAAAAACAGTATAATTGTGCTTGATTGGCCAGTGTCAGGCAGTGACTGGTGTCACATGCGAAGGTCACTATGTGTCCCCTCCAGGATGCACACAGAGGTGTATTGAGGCAGTGGGAGTGCATTGCAGTCACAGTCATCGCTGTGATTGCAATGCAGAATAAAAGTGAGTGTTGGTCTTGGGCAAGCTATTTGTCCAAGGCAAATTTAAGAAAACCTGCTCTGGGCTTTTATTTTTTAAATGGACTGCAGGATGATAGTGGGGCAGTCCATTTCCTTCCTGGCTGGGTTTTCCATGTAGCCTATGGCCACAGGTTTCTTGTAAAAGCCCCTGAAGCAGAGAGTTGGGTTTGTCAGTTTGGTTTTGCAAGTGTGCAGAGAAGAAGGCTGTGCAAAGCTCCACCTGTGTGAGGCAACACAGGCAAGCGGAGCTGAAAGGCCTGGCACTCACAGCATATATGGTGGTGCAGTCACCTATGGCAACCGGTCTCAGAGGTGGACTAGCGTGTTTACGGACTGCAACACAGAGGATGTTACAAGGATGTTACCGACTGCAACAGAGTTGAATGTTAAAACACATTTTGCTTTGAACTTTGCTGGGTCACTGCCACATCACTGCACAGTGCGGATACCGCTGCACTATACCAGCAAACTCGCCTGACCTTAACCCTATAGAGAATCTATGGGGTATTGTCAAGAGTAAGATTGGAGACACCAGATCCAACAATGCAGACAAGCTGAAGGCTGCTATCAAAGCAACCTGTGCTTCCATAACACCTCAGCAGTGCCACAGGCTGATCGCCTCCATGCCACACCGAATTGATGCAGTAATTGATGCAAAAGGAGCAATGACCAAGTATTGAGTGCATTTACTGAACATACATTTCAGTAGGCCAACATTTCGGATTTTAAAATAATTTTTCAAGCTGGTGTTATAAAATATTCTAATTTACTGAAATAATGACATTTGGGTTTTCATTGGCTGTAAGCCATAATCATCAACATTAACAGAAATAAATACTTGAAATAGATCACTCTGTTTGTAATGACTCTATATCAGGGGTGTCAAACTGCATTCCTCAAGGGCTGCAAACAGGTCATGTTTTCAGGATTTCCTTGTATTGCACAGGTGATCATTTAATCACCTGCATAGAATGATTCCAGCACCTTGTGCAAGGAGAGGGAAATCTTGAAAACACGCATGGTTTGAGGCCCTCGAGGAATGCAGTTTGACACCCCTGCTCTATATAATATGAAACTCACTTTTTGTATTGAAGAACTGAAGTAAATTAACTTTTTGATGATATTCTAATTTTGTGAGAAGCACCTGTATGTGTGGTACTTGCTTCAGGTCAGCCTGCAGATTTTCAATTGGATTCAGGCAGGACCATTGCAAAACTGTGATCTTCTTTGGCAAAGCCATTCTTTTGTTGATTGGAGGTATGCTTAGGATCGTTGTTGTTTTGAAAAGTGAAAATCCTTTTCATCTTCAGATTTTTAGCAGCGACCTGCTTAAAGGGAACCTGTCACCCCCAAAATCGCGGGTGAGGTAAACCCACCGGCATCAGGGGCTTATCTACAGCATTCTGGAATGCTGTAGATAAGCCCCCGATGTATCCTGAAAGATGAGAAAAAGACGTTAGATTATACTCACCCAGGGGCGTTCCCACTCCTGGTCTGGGTCCGGCGCCTCCCATCTTCATCAGATGATATTCTCTTCTGGTCTTCACGCTGCGGCTCCTGCGCAGGCATACTTTATCTACCCTGTTGAGGGCAGAGCAAAGTACTGCAGTGCGCAGGCGCCGGGAAAGGTCAGAGAGGCCCAGCACCTGCGCACTGCAGTACTTTGCTCTGCCCTCAACAGGGCAGACAAAGTATGCCATGTGTAGGAGCCGCAGCGTGAAGTCAAGAAGAGGACGTCATCTGATGAAGATGGGAGGCGCTGGACCCGGATCAGCAGCGGGAACGCCCCTGGGTGAGTATAATCTAAAGTCTTTTTCTCATCTTTTAGGATACATCGGGGGCTTATCTACAGCATTCCAGAATGCTGGGGGTGACAGATTCCCTTTAAGGTTTAAGATTTTGTTGCACACTTGACTGATGTTTGGAACTGTTCATAATCCCTTCCATCATGATGAAAGACCTAGTTTCAGCTGGGGAAAAACAGCCTCAAAGCATAAGGTCGCCTCCAACATGCTTCGTTGTGGGTATGGTGTGCTTTTGGTGATGCACAGTGTTGACTTTGCACGAAACATAACTTTTGTAATTATAGCCAAAAAGTTTAACCTTGGTCTCATCAGACCATAACATATTCCCACGTGCTTTTTGCAGACTTAATGTAGTTTTTGACAAAACATAGCCAAGATTGGTTTTCCTTTTATAAGAAAAGTCTTCCGTCCTGCCACCTTAGCCCACAGGTCAGACATTTGAAGAATATGGGACATTTTTGTACAAGCAAAACGCTACCACCAGTATTTGCCAAAAATTCCTACAGCTCCTTTTATCTTGCTGTTGAAACATTTGTTTGTATCCTTCTCCTGAATGGTAACTTTCAACAATGAGATTCCTGACATTAGCAGACCCGCTTGCATACAAAAGATGCTGATTTTTAGAAATCTCCTACAGAGTCTTTTAAATAGCATCTTCTAGCTAATTAAATATTTAATTTGCAGGACAGATATCTAATATCCCTTTAAATATTACTGTCAGATCACAGGTGCCCTGTATGGTCATGCTTTAGAATTCAAATGTAGCAGAGCTAAGTTTATCTACTGACTAAATTTATCTCTGCTAATCTGTAGGCCATTCTGGGCATTACATTATAGTTTATAAGAGAAATGATCAGTAGAGAGCATATAAAATTATGTGTAGCCTTAGTGTTCTTTTTATTATTAGAGATATATTCATTTTTTATTAGATATAAATGCTGCGCAAACCTCATACGTCATGTAAAAAACTGAACATCTCAGTGCACTGGTAAAAATCGTCTTTAAACATGAATAGGATTATACACAATTTGGATAATAGACTCTTTTAAAGATTTCGGCCTGTAAAGGTTGAAATCATTGGGATTAGGGGATAAAGAATGATTTTAGTGGAAATCTGCTCATTGGCATTAGTGAGCTAAATGCGTCAAACCAGTAAGAGTTTTTGGCAAATCATTTTCTCTTGTCATGAGGAATACAATCAGATAGCTGTCTCTCAGTCTATCAAAGTATTAACTGCTACAATCCAAACCCTTAAAACCGAGCTTCTATTTCAATATTAGGGAGTGGACATAAGTGCTGAAGGCAATCATATTTCTGTTCCCCCATTCCTTTCTTTATGATGTCTTACATTATATCTGGTTTAATCCTCCATTCACATTCATGATCTTTGAAGGAACAATGTATTCTATTATTCATGTGTTTCTTAATGGAAGTTCAAGGAGACACATCGGTAGAACAGAAGTATCAACATATGAAACCAGATTTAGCAACGTTTATAATTACATAGTCATAATAACCCAATACCTTCCTCTGTCTTCATCCCGCTCCGCACATCACTTTCTTAACATGTTTCATGGTGACAGCTAAGCCTAGAACATGGTTGGGTATATTTTGTATAGCTGGGTATAGAGGGTAGTTAATGTTGGGGGCGATCACTTAGGGCTCGTTTACATGAGTAGATGATCGTTTAACCCTTTATTGACCAAGCCAATTTTAACCTTAATGACCAGGCCATATTTTTGAAATCTGACCAGTGTCACTTTATAAGTTTTCTGGATTGGGACTGCTGTTTTTTTTGTTATAATCACCACATACCAGGTTATTTCACTGGGCAATGGGAAATTACTACCAATGCTATGCCTATATAGCACTAATCTGTAGTCCCTCTCTATTTCCCTATTCCCTGTGAGCTAGTGGCCACATACAGTCTCATAGTTGATTTTCTTAGCACCTTATAATACACAGACGTATACCGTATATACTCGCGTATAAGCCAACCAGAGTATAAGCCGAGGCACCTAATTTTGCCTTGAAAAACTGGGAAAACCTATTGACTCGAGTATAAGCTGGGTATGTATTGTCCCCTAATCCCTATTTCCCCATTTCTTCACCAAGAGAATAACGTGTACACCGATTATTACTAAAAAAACTAGTGAAATAACATTTGAAGTGTGTTCCTCAGAACGTACAAAAAAGATTCATGAAAGTGACAGTGAAAAAAAAAGCAAATTGTAAATTTTCAAATTTGTGTTGCATAAACTGCATAAAAAATGGTGGTATCAATATCAAACTATTCACTACCTCCCTAGATAAAAACATTAGAGGGTATAATTTACAAAAAAACACATTTATGGGGGGTTTCTGTTGCTCTTGACCCACACAGAGTCTGTAAATCTATTCCAAACAGAGCCACATTTGTGTTCCAAAATTCAAATTGTGCCCCTTCTATTCCAAGCCCTAAGGCTACGTTCACATTTGTGTTGTGCACCGCAGCGTCGGCGACGCAACGCACAACGCAAACAAAAACACAGCAAAACGCATGCACAACGCTGCGTTTTGCGCCGCATGCGTCCTTTTTTTGATTGATTTTGGACGCAGCAAAAATGCAACTTGCTGCGTCCTCTGCGCCCGGACGCGTGCGCCGCAGTGACGCATGCGGTGCAAAACGCAAGTGCGACGCATGTCCATGCGCCCCCATGTTAAATATAGGGGCGCATGACGCATGCGGCGACGCTGCGGCGCCTGACGCTGCGGCGCAGACCGCAAATGTGAACGTAGACTAACAGAACTTTTTGATTACATTTGGGGTAGTGCCACTCTCATATTTTGTGTGGTCTAACTATCTGATTTAAGGGCACAACATTTTAACCCCTTTCCGACATCAGGCGTACATTTATGCCGATTTTGGACTCCCTCCCGTTGATGTGGGCTCCGGCGCTGAGCCCACATCTTTCCCGATACATGTCAGCTGTTTTGAACAGCTGACATGTGCCCGAAGCAGCCGCGGGTGGAATCAGCTATTAACCTATTAAAGGCCACTGTCAAACGCTAACAGCAGCATTTAACATTAATTTCCGTCAATCGTGCCGGAAATCCGCCCAACGGTGACCCCATCACGTGATCGCGGGTCACCGGTGTGTTGGCATGGCAACCAGAGGTCTCCTGAAGACCTCTATGGTTGTCACTGCCAGCTTGCTATGAGCGCCACCCGGTGGTCGGCACTCATTTAAATGAGCAATTCTACTACATACAGGTGATCTGATCATCGCCTGTATGTAGCAGAGCCGATTGGGTTATGGCAGCTTCTAGTCTCTCATGGAGACTATTGAAAATGCAAAAAATCAAACACACATATTTGGTATTGCTGCACTTAGAATCACCCAATCTATCAATAAAAAAAGAATTAACCTGATCTTAACGATCAGGTTAGCATAGCGAGAAAAAAAAGTCAAAACCCCAGAATTACGCTTTTTTTTGGTCGCCATGACATTGCATTAAAATGCAATAATGGGCGATAAAAAAATCATATCTGCACCAAAATGGTATCATTAAAAATGTCAGCTTGATGCACAAAAAATAAGCCCTCACCCAACCCGAGATCACGAAAAATGGAGACGCTACAGGTATCGGAAAATGGCACAGTTTTTTTTTGTAACAAACTTTGGAATTTTTTTTCACCACATAGATAAAAAATAACCTAGACATGGTTGGTGTCTATGAACTCATAATGACCTGGAGAATCATAATGGCAGGTCAGTTTTAGCATTTAGTGAACCTAGTAAAAAAGCCAAACAAAAAACAAGTGTGGGATTGCACTTTATTTGCAATTTCACCACACTGTTTTTACCATTTTTGAGTACGCGACATGATAAAACCAAATGGTGTGGTTCAAAGGTAAAACTCATCCCACAAAAACAAGACCTCATATCGCCATTTTGACCAAAAAATAAAAAAAGTTATGGCTCTGGGAAGAAGGGGAGCAAAAAATGAAAATGCAAAACCAAAAATACGTCTGGTTGTTAAGGGGTTAAAGTTTGAAAACTGAGAAATTTTTAACCCCTTCACCCCCGGAGCTTTTTTCGTTTTCGTTTTTTGCTCCCCTCCTTCCCAGAGCCATAACTTTTTTATTTTTCCATCAATATGGCCATTTGAGGACTTATTTTTTGCGGGACGAGATGTACTTTTGAACAATACCATTGGTTTTACCATGCCATGTAACAGAAAACTGGAAAAAAATTCCAAGTGCGAGAAATTTAAAAAAAAATGCAATCTCACACTTGTTTTTTGTTTGGCTTTTTTGCTAGGTTCATTAAATGCTAAAACTGACCTGCCATTATGATTCTCCAGGTCATTATGAGTTCATAGACACCAAACATGTATAGGTTCTCTTTTATCTAAGTGGTAAAAGAAAATTCCAAACTTTGCTAAAAAAAAAAAATTGTGCCATTTTCCGATACCAGTAGCGTCTCCAATTCTCGTGATCTGGGGTTGGGTGAGGGCTTATTTTTTGCATGCCGAGCTGGTGGCATTTATAATGATACCATTTTGGTCCAGATACGTTCTTCTGATCGCCCATTATTGCATTTTAATGCAATGTCGCGGCGACCAAAAAAAACGTAATTTTGGTGTTTTGATTTTTTTTCTCACTACGCCATTTAGCGATCAGGTTAATCCTTTGTTTTTATTGATAGATCGGGCGATTCTGAACACGGCAATACCAAATATGTGTCGGTTTGATTTGTTTGTATTGTTTTATTTTGATTGGGGCGAAAGGGGGGTGATTTGAACTTTTATATATTTTTTATTTTTTTTATATTTTTAAACACTTTTTTTTTAAATTTTGGCATGCTTCAATAGCCTCCATAGGAGGCTAGAAGCATGCACTACATGATCGGCTCTGCTACATAGAGGTGAAGCACAGATCACCTCTATGCAGCAGAAATGCAGGTGTGCTTTGAACGCCGACCACAGGGTGGTGCTCAAAGCAATCGGCCATCAACAACCATAGAGGTCTCAAGGAGACCTCTGGTTGTTATGGCAATGCACCGATGACCCCCGATCATGTGACGGGGGTCAGCTGTGCGAGCACTTCCTGCCATGCGGCCGGGAGCACTAGTTAAATGCCGCTGTCAGCGTTTGACGGCGGCATTTAACTAGTTAATGGGCGCGGGCGGATCGCGATTCCGCTCGCGCTCATTGCGCGCACATGTCAGCTGTACAAAACAGTTGACATGTCGCGGCTTTGAGGTGGGCTCACCGCCGGAGCCCACCTCAAAGCAGGGGATCTGCCAGCTGATGTACTAGTCCGTCAGCTGGCAGAAAGGGGTTAAATTTTCATAAATAAACGAAATTCATATTGACCAAAATTTACCACTAACATGAAGTACAACACGTCACAAAAGAAAACAGTCTCAGAATCACTGGAATACTTTGAAACATTCCAGAGTTATTACCACATAAAGTGACACTGGTCAGATTTCTAAAATTTGGCCTGGTCATTAAGGTCAAAATTAGCTCCGTCACTAAGGGGTTAAACTGGAAAAGTATTTAATTTAGAAGCTCTCTAAAGTCAAATGTTGTAGGTCAGGCTGGTGAGCTACATGATATCTTACACTTGTACTACATCAACTGAAAAAAGATCTTCATGCTGTTCTGTATGGTATAGGTTTCAGGATTGTCCCACTTAACGCACAATCAGCTATTTAATGCGATGTAATCATTGTTAGTTTGCTCCTGGTGCCTCTTGAAAGTTTTCTGCATTCACATTTGTTTGACCATGTCCTTTTACTTATGTAGTTTACTCAATTGCTTGGTCCCGTTTCCCCATATACTTTGCTAAAATGTTATCTGTAGAGAAAGGCTTCGCTCTAATATTATTATTATTATTTATTATTATAGCGCCATTTATTCCATGGCGCTTTACATGTGAGGAGGGATATACATAATAAAAACAAGTACAATAACCTTAAACAATACAAGTCACAACTGGTACAGGAGGAGAGAGGACCCTGCCCGCGAGGGCTCACAATCTACACCATCTATTTCTCGATATTGATATGTTGTTATCATTGTATTTATCTAACACTATTACAACTTGCTGCAAGTGAATAAAGCTTTTTACATGCTTAAAATTCCAGTGGTCCCAAGAGTAGGGATAAAGCATAACTAAGAAAATCAACAGAAATGCAATTGAAACAACTGGCAGGTAGTATGAATCTCAGTGTGTCCTATGCAATGTTTATACAGCAATCTTACTGTATCCCATGTGATGTATACATAGCAGAGTCCAGTGTATCCTAGTGATGTAGACTGCAGTCTCCGTGTATCCTATGTGATCTGTACATCAGTCTCAGTGTATCCTATGTGATGTATACACAGCAGTTTCAGTGTATCCTACATGATGTATTTACAGCAGTCTCATATGTGTCCTATATGATGAATACAGCAATGTCTATGTCTCTTGTGTGATGTATACAGCAGCCTCTGTGTCTTATGTGATGAATATAGCAGAGTTTCCTATGTGATATATATCCAACAGTCTCAGTGTATCTTATGTGATATATATACAGCGGCCTCAGTGTTTCCTATATGATGTATATTCAGCAGTATCCATATAACCTATGTGATGTATACAGCAGTCTCAGTTTCTCCTATGTAATGTATATACAGCAGTCTTAGTGTTTCCTTTGTGATGTACACAGCAGTCTTAGTGTATCCCATGTGATGTATGCAGAAGTCTTTGTGTCTCCTATGTGATGTATATACAGCAGTCTTGGTGTATCCTATATGATGTATATACATCAGTATTTGTGTCTTCTTTGTAATGTATACTGCAGACCTCCCAACAGCTCAAGTTCTGTAAACTTTATGTGAGCAGTGATGAATTTCCCATCTTGATGAGACATGCAGTATAAAATACAGCTGTATTAGGAATAGCTTACTGCAGAAATCAGTTCTTTTCAAAACTTATCAAAAAGAGTCGACTGGTGTCCAAAATCGACATAAACCTGGAAAAGCAGTTGGCAGAACCAACATTATCAATACCGCATAACATCACAGCCTCACTATAGAGAAGCAGTTGCAGAAGTCACATTAATGGTTTCGTTATTTAAATTTTTGACCAAATATAGCAGGATAATTTTTAAGTTGATAATTTTGTGCGGCCCTCAAATAATAGTATAAATATCCAGATAGTCCTTGGTAAAAAAAAAAAAAGGTACTCCACCCTTTAGCTAGATGAACGACCATTAAAATCAGTGTTAGTTCCATCCATCTGACTTTGTGATGTAATTATTTGTAGAGCACTGTAGGGAAATTAGAAAAATAAAAAAGTCGTACAAGTACACCTGTCTATCTCTTGGGACCCGCACCAATCGCCAGAACGAGGTACTTTTATCCCCCCATTAGAAGGTGCGGTATGCCTGACTACCACTCCATTCTTCATATCTATGTGGCTGCAAGAGAAAGCCAAATACTTAGCTTTGACATTCAGAAAGAGATGGCTGTGGCATGCTTTTCTGATTTTTTCATTAGATTCACTATAGGATTTCAAAACCACCAGAAAAATCCATATTACAATGTACAAAATACTACTTTGGGCTTCTCCCTCATATTTTGTTTTCTCATTTTCAAAAAATGTGATGAATTTCCAGCATTTTCATTGCTCTTTTTTACAAGTATTTCAAGTGACGTAAGTATGAGGAGGCTTAAAAATTTCATGAAAGTCACCTAATAGTTGCACATTGAACACAAATGTTTGTTTTATGAAAGTGTAAGGATATAAATAGCTGCCAACCTGTGCAACTCATTTATCCCCTGACATCAGTCAGACAACAGTCTGGCAGCTCCATAGGCTAAATTAAAATTTTAGTTAAATTCGTATTGAAATTGTTAAATGGGAAATGTACTTTCAACAAACTTTGCATAAATCAATGATACACGCGAATACAAGAAAGCAGGGCTGCCACTAGAAATTTCAGGGCCCCATACTAGCAAAATTTTCGGGGCCCCCTTGAGACTCCGTCCAGGCTCCACCCCAGCCCCACCTCCACCCCTCGAACTGTCCACAGTCCCACCGCTCTCTCTTGGAAAAACTCCACTTCTCACCTATCACACATTAACAGTTCCCATCACCAGATCACACATATAGCTGGCAGCTTTTGTTTTGGCCAAAAGATTTTTTAAGCCACCACCATAACACGGTAGACACTTTTGGCCGGGCCCTACTCTACTGTAACCTATTAAATATTTGTTAAAATATGCAATACAATTTAGGTATATTTTTATTTATTTTAAAATTTTTAAAATGAACAATAATATCACATACAAGGAACAAATACCGCTATACCATGACCAGACACCATATTACCACCACAATGATCGAATAATATCACATGCAAGGAACAAATACCACAACACCATGTCCAGACCACATATTACAACCACATAGTGACTGAATACTACAATACTGATCAGTAATAAAAAAACCCACAATACTAATGTCACCATAAGTGTCATTATACAAAGGAGATCTGTACTTAGTATACAGTGTCTGTGTTGAGGTAATACAGTGATCACTGGGGACATTATACACAGGACCTCTGTATATAGTGTATAATGTATAGGTAATACAGTGACCACTGGTGACATTGTACACAGGAGCTCTGTATAGAGTATACAGTGTATAGTGTCAGTGTATAACACAGGAAATAACACAGTTATCTCGAGCTCCGCTTGCAGAACACATTACTTAATTTTTCCCAACTTCTACATTACGCCACATGAAGAAAAAAAGGCGACATAATATCACTCTACACAGTAACAGGACCGCCCCCCCCATTTAAAACAGTATACTCAAAAAATAAAATAAATACATCACTGAAGTAATAATATCTCTTAATTAGCCCCTATGGTAATAATATTCCCCATCCTGGCCCCCATGTGTCTCATTCCTGGTTTCAGCCATATGTTCTCCCATCCTGCCCTCATGAGTATCCATTCTGCCCCATATGATCTCCCCATCCTGCCCCATCTGTCTCCATCGTATCCATCCTGCCCCATGATCCTGCATGATCTGTCTCCAACCCTGCCCCATCTGTCTCCAATCCTGCCCCCAGTGTCTCCAATCATGCCCCCATGTCTTTCATCCTGCCCCGTGCCTCCAATCATGTCCCGTGTCTCCAATCATGCCTGTATCTCCATTCTGCCCCCTATGTCCAGCATTCTTCCCCAATGTCCAGCATTCTTCCCCAATGTCCAGCATTCTGCCCCAATGTCCAGCATTCTGCTGCCCCCCTGTCCAGCATTCTGCCACCCCCTGTCCAGCATTCTGCCACCCCCTGTCCAGCATTCTGCCACCCCCGTCCAGCATTCTGCCGCCCCAGTGTCCAGCATTCCGCCGCCCCAGTGTCCAGCATTCTGCCGCCCCAGTGTCCAGCCTTCTGCCACCACAGTGTCCAGCTTTCTGCCGCCCCAGTGTCCAGTATTCTGCTGCCCCAGTGTCCAGGATTCTGCTGCCCCAGTGTCCAGCATTCTGCCACCCCAGTGTCCAGCATTCTGCCGCCCCAGTGTCCACGATTCTGCCGCCCCAGTGTCCAGCATTCTGCCACCCCAGTGTCCTGCCTTCTGCCGCCCCAGTGTCCAGCCTTCTGCCACCCCAGTGTCCAGCCTTCTGCCCCCCAATGTCCAGCCTTCTGCCGCCCCAGTCCCCCAGGATCGCGGCTCTCAATAAAAAAAAGTTCTTACCTGCCCGCGCTCCTGCGGCGAAGCTCCCTCCACACAGCTGAAGCACGCACTCGCCGGCGACTGACAATGACATCAGACACCGGCGATGTGTGCGCTGTGGCTGACGTCAGCTGCCAGCCTCCGATTGGCTGGCGGCTGTTAACTATTGACGTGCAGGCGTGGGCCCGCACGTCAATAGCATTAAACTGCCACAGCGCCGCTAAGGGCCCGGTTTAGCCTGCCGGTAGGGGCCCAGTGAGCAGATGAGACGGGGCCCGATGCAGGCCCCCTCTGCCCACCGGGCCCCATACACCAGTCAGGGCAATAATGCCCTTATGGCGGCCCTGCAAGAAAGTTTGTAATTATGTTATCAGAGAATTCTGCTTCTTTCTCCACCTATGACTGAGACAATTCTAACTTTGCTTCCTGAGCTCACCACCCACTCTAATAAAAACAGCTCAACTCTGTCTTGCTCAAGGCAAGACAGACTGCCAGCACAGTGATGTCCCAGGTTATACCTCCTATTATTACTGTATAGAGAGGTGAGAGGGAAGGATGATTTAGGAACAGAGTGAGAATACAGACAGAGGGAGACACTGACAGATTGTGCTGAGCTTGTGAACACGTCTTTTACCTCAATTCAGAGCTGGATTCACAGTTACACAACTCAGCCCTGCTGTATAATCTTCAATGCTTCTGTTTCTGTCTGGGTGGTAAGAAAAAAGAGCAGGAATCCTTCCATGTGTGCTGTGTAGTATATCTGGGAGCTCATAGCAGCTAGTCTCCACCAGCTCAGAAGGATCAGAAAATTAGACTTAAGAGTCTGTAGAGGGAAAAACTGGTACAAACGCAGTATTGAAATATTAAAATGACTAGATATAGTAAACTGTTGTTCCTTATGTACCCATGCACGACGTCTTATTTTGAAAAGTTACTTGAATATAGAGTTACCATTTAAAGCAGCTTTACAGGCATGATATTGATGACATATTTATGATTTTGATTACATATCTAGGATACAGAGGGCCTTCAATATCAGATTGGTGGGAGTCCAACACCTGGCACCCCCGCCAATCAGCTTTTTAAAGTTCAGTTGGTGAACAGTGAACGGATCCTGAATGGGACAGCTCTGTTCACTGTGTAGTGGCTGTTCTTGTTCCTGTGTTCACTTTAAGGTTACAGTCACACTTTCAGTATTTGATCAGTATTTTACTTAAGTATTTTTAAATCAAAATCAGAGTGGAACAATCAGAGGAAAAGTATAATAAAAACACATCACCACGTCTGCATTTTTCACCCACTCCTCATGTTAGATTTCAAATACTAAGAATAATGTAAAATACTGACCAAATATTGAACATGTGAACATGGCTTAATACGAGCTAGGCTGCAGTACTATGATAGTGATGCAGTAGGCTGCATAAGTATCATAGACTTGATAGCCCTCTGTAATTTTCCCTGCATGGTCTTTTGTTTAAGAGTCCTGTTGAGCTTTTTAAAAGCAGTAAAATAAATCAACCAAAAACCTGTGAAAACAGATCATCAGCTAGAAATCTCTAGAAGCAGAACTTTGTATCTGATAATAATATCAGATACAGTTAGGTCCAGAAATATTTGAACAGCATTCGAATCTTTGTGACTTGCCACTAGTCTTCATGTAAAATGTTCTGTGAAACCAATAGCGTAGCTACCATGGTCAGAGGGTGTGGTCACCATGGGCCCACCTAAAGCTATGCTGTCCTTTAGTGTATCAGCGTGCAGACACAATCTCCCTGCACTACCGCTCTCTGTTCTGTAAACGGCAGGTTGCTTTACGCTTGCGGTCTACAGAAAGGCCGAGGAGCCGATGCGCGCATAGGAAGGCAGAGCCCCATTGCAGTGACGACATAGCATAGGGACTCTGACATTCTGTGCGTGCGCTGGGACTGTGACATCAGTTCAATGGTCCAAGCTGGAGGACTCATCAGGATCCGGGGTTAGGTCAGTATATGATGTTTTTTATTTTCATTAAAACTTGTGTGGGGCTTCACAAATGGGAACCCTGAAACAGTGAGGGGCTCATATATTATAGTAACTACTGTGGGGGCCCTGTAAAGTGTGGGGTCCATTATACAGTTTGGGGGTTAATGTGGGGCCCATTATATGCAGTGACTGAACCCACAACAGCACCACCCCGTGACTGAAACCTGAATGCTACCTGGAGAAATAAATTTCATGTCCTTCCAGCAGCAGGGATCTAAGTGACAGCATCAGGAAGATTCAGAATGCTATTAACCTGTAGATTAACCCCATATCTGCAGGTTAATAGCATTTTTTCATGTGACAGGTTCCCTTGGAGAAAGGCCACACCCACAGACTCTTCCCGGTGTCATGCCCTTAATTGGCACATGTCGTACGTGGACCTGTTGTGCCACAGGGTCTGGCTTGCCTAGTTAGGGGCATAGATAGGCAGCTACCTGGTGTTCAATTAAGCTCCTGATGGTGGCCAGACTTGACCTGCAGGTAGCCAGCAGGTATTACTCCTAGGCAGTCCCTGGTATTGCCGCTGCTGACCCCACAGGTCAGGTTTGCTGACACATTCAGACTATTCCTCTGGAAGGATGGATACTGACATAGAGAATTGGGATAGGTTCAGGTTCATGACCTCGCCACACAAGGACCAGGGGACCTAACAACTCACTACTTCCACACTAACTAATGAATCCACCTAGCTTAGGCAATTCCCTAATGAGGAGGGTGCCTTTTTAATAGGATGCCTCCCATTATTGGCTGGGGACATGTTAACAAGTGCATGCTGCTCCTTTAAGAACAGGGGAGAGCATGCGCACTAAGTGCGCTGGCGGGAAGCGCACAGATAGACAAAAGCTGGGAGCATGCCCTGAGGACCATGTCGCGCAGCCGGGGTGGTGAATATGCCGGCATCCTTGCGTAGAGGGGGAAGGGGATTCATGCAGGGACGTCGGCAATAACGTTACATACGCATATTGCATACATCACCGCTGTTCCTGGGTCAGAAACTGACAAATTCTCACAGTGCACACTGCGTGTCCTGGGGGGACTCAAAAACATTTGAAGAATTATTTTTCCATGCATTTTTATGCAGCACTTTAACTTGAAAGTATCAAGTTTAGAGTGGATTCTATGAGGAATTCACATTAAAAATGTGACTGGTCATTTCTGTTTTTCCAGTAGAAAAGTTTTCAAAACCTTGTTGGAAAATTTTAACTGAATAGCAACAATGTGCATTTCCCAATGAAATCAATAGGAAGAGTATTTGAGGTGCTTTTTATGTGGCTTTTGAAGCAGATTAATTTAATAATCCACAAAAAAATCTGTAAACATAACTTAAGGTCTCATTCAGACATCCAATCTTTTTAATGCATACAAGAAAAAATGGACCGTCTGCCATCAGGGTGCTCAATCTTAATTTCATCCAATCTTGTGGCTTGTGTCCTTATTTTTATCAACAATGTGGTATCTGTTTTTGTCATATGTAAAAAAAATACCAAGTTATCAATTAAACTGTAAAAACCGAACAGCACTCTGATAACATATGAATGGCATTCGAGTGCTACACTTTTTTCACCAACCCGTTGACTTACATAGACAAGTTTTAAGACATGAATCAACGGACATTTCCATTTTTCTCAATTGATCTAGAAGAAAACACAGACACATGTAACAGTCGTTACGTACCATAAAATCAAATGTTCCTTTTGTGAGAAATGGATGTGAATGAAGTTTCTAGGGAGAGATTTTCTTCACTGTTGTCAATGAGTTCAGCACATAGAAAGACAAAAAAAACTGTTTCATTTATGGACTCTTCATACAACAGCCCAGATCCCGATTTTATTAGTATAAGATGGAGCTTGTTTCATGACCAATTAAGTGTTGTTGGGCTTTCAAAAAGGAGGTCACAGAGCAGGCTGGCCAGGTTGTAAGCATATAGGGTTGACTAATGCTATAAATTAAATTACCGTATTTTTCAGACTATAAGGTGGTCTGGACCATAAGACGCACCCCAAATTTTCAGAACAAAACTAGGGGAAAAAATCAATGCGTCAAATGAGGGTCCGTCTTATAGTCCGAATTATTCAGCTTACTTGGGGGGTAGGGTGTGATAGGGAGCACTGGCAGAGCGGGGTCTTAGGAGGTGTTCGGTGGTCTGGCTCATCCCAGGCTGGTGCAGCAGGCTTTGTGGTGCAGGGGCTCCGCCATTTTGTGAAAGCCCCCACACATCCATCCCATACTGATGCGCAGCACTTTTGCAGATGATCGGTGGTGCGGGGCCTCTGCCGGCATTTTGTGAAATGCCGAAGACCCCGCACTTCCATTGCTGTAATGATGAGTTGATCTTCATGAAAATGGCAGCCGTAGCGGTGTATGCATAGAATGAGATCTCGGTGCTGAGATCTCGTCTCCTGAGATCTCATTCTGCGCAAGCACCGCCTCTGGCAGCCATTTTCATGAAGATCAACTCATCATTACAACAATGGAATTGCGGGGGCTCTGGCCTTTCACAAAAAGCCGGCAGAGCCCCCGCACCACCCATCATCTGCAAAAGTGCTGCGCACCAGCCCAGGATGGATGTGTGGGAGCTCCTGGATTTCCACAAATGTCGGCGGAGCCCCCGCACCACCAATCATCTGCCAAACTGCCGTGCATCAGCCTGGAATGTGTCTCCTGATAAGTGCATCCTGACTATAAGACGCACCCCCATTTTCCCCAAAAAATGTTTGGGAAAAAAGTGCATCTTATGGTCCAAAAAATACAGTATGTATTGTATGAGGGCTAGTCCAGGGTGGGAATGTTATTGATTATTCATAGGCAGTCATTTGTTTAAAAAATTCAGATGATATTTGGAAAGGTAACAATGTAAGATAAATGAAAGAAAATACTCGTAAAATATTTGTACAGATAAATCATAAAAAACAGCAATTTAAGCAATTATGTCCTCTTTTTTTTAACCGAATTGCTTATAATATTGTAATAATAATGTCTTGTTAGTAATATTGAAATGATAAACTGATACTGGTGAAGTGAGAAGATTCCTGAGTATCTAATTAGCACCATTTCTCATTCTAGATATATGAAGAATAAGAGATGAACTTGGAGCAGGACCGGTCCTTTGTGTGCAATGCTAATGGCTGCTCACAGGTAAGTGCATGAGATTGTTTTATAAGGATGATTTGTATTGTAATCTACAAAAGGATTTTTTTATTGCAAAGGCCACTGTATCTGTATTCGAGAGCAAGTTATTATATCAAAACCAGTAACAGGTGAAGTGTAGTCAGGAGCGAATCTTTTGAAATTCAGCTTTGCTAGCTTTATCGAAAGATTCAAAAATTTGATTCACAGTGAACTGATACTCTGTGGATCACAAGTACTACAATGGCCCTTAGAAGACATGAAAAACACACTGACATCTCCATTTTAAAGCTCTTAACCTCATATAGACTTAATATTGATAAAACAACCTTAACACATGTGGCTATTGGTAAAAAGATGGAAATTGTTCTTCTATCTATTCAATGTAACAATCTCATTATTTTTCTAATATGCTTTAATTAAAATTTTTCTACTGTTTCCTCTCTGCACTTCCTGTTTTATGACATTTCGTTTGAGAATCCCCCGTGCATGCTGGGATACTCAAATGAGATGTCATCAGGGGCCGAGGATGCTGTCACTGCCACAGCCTCTGTTTCCACCCTATAAGAACCATCACTTTTGGGAGTGTGGCTGGTGTCTGCTTTTCCTGCTTGCTGTGTTATCTCCTTACAATGCTAGCTGACAGTGCGCTTGCTTGCTGACTCATCACAGCTCATCAAAGCCAGTGAGGGAGCGCACTGTCACTGTGCATTAAAAGGAATATAGCACAGTGACAAGATCCTACTGAGCATATGTAGGGAATTGACAAACAACGCATGCTCAGTAAAGCAGGGACTAGCCCAGCCCCTGAAATGGACGTCATTGATGATGCTTCATTTCAGGCGGGTTACAGAGACTGTGGCAAATCACAACAGCCTCTTCCTCCTGATAACATCTCATTTGAGTATCCCAGCATGCACTGGAGATTCTCAAACTAAATTAAAACAAATAAAAAGATAAAAAATGGAAAAAAAAATAGCATTTAAATAGAGTGAAGCCGTATTGATAGAGAATTTTTAATTAAAGTATTTTAGAAAAGCAATTATATTAATATATTAAATAGACAGACATTTAGGATGAAACCAATGTTTGTTTTGGATCACCCCTTTATAGTTGTTGGCACCTTTGGGGACATTTTTTTTTACTTAAATGCATATATCTGGGGCTAAAAATCATTTTTGCAATTGGGTTTTCTTAGCCATTTTGCATCTACTTTTAAGTGGCTTTTTTTTCTTGCATGTTCAACTTTGCATATCATAAATCAGCAGAGAAGATAGATACAAGTGTTACAAACGCCAAGTCAGCGGGTTGACTGATTGATTCCCAGTTAACTCATTCTGAAGCCAGCAATAGGCAATGCTACATAGCAGCTGTATGAGGGAAACTGCAACATTTTCAATTAAACCCAATTGCAGAACAATTAATTTTAGCCCCAATTCATGCATTTAAGTAAGAAAAAATGAAAATCATCCAAGTGGATGATGCCTTTTAATAGGACTTAAGTAATATTTTACCTCCAGCCCTGCAAACATTAAAGGGAACCTGTCAAGTAAAAAAAACGATATTAACTTGCAGATATAAGTTTAACCCCTTAGTGACCGAGCTAATTTTGACCTTAATGACCAAGCCAATTTTTACAATTCTGACCACTGTCACTTTATGAGGTTGTAGCTCTGGAATGCTTCAATGTATCCCGCTGATTCTGAGATAGTTTTTTTCATGACATATTGTACTTCATGTTAGTGGTAAAATTTCTTCAATAAGACTTGCATTTATTTATGGGAAAAACGGAATAGTTAATAAATAGCATTTCCCGCATGTCTACTTTACATCAGCACAATCTTGGAAAATAATTTTTCTTTGTTAGGAAGTTATAAGGGTTAAAGGTTGACGATCAATTTCTAATTTTTCCAACAAAATTTACAAAATCATTTTTTTAGGGGCCACATCACATTTGAAGTGACCTTGAGGGGGGCAATATGACAGAAAATACCTCAAAGTGACACCATTCTAAAAACTGCACCCCTCAAGGTTCTCTAAACCACATTCAAGAAGTTAATTAACCCTTTGGGTATTTCATAAGAACTAAAGCAATGTGGAAGGAAAAAATTAACATTTAACTTTTCTTTACAAAAAAATTACTTTAGATCCACACCTTTTTATTTTCACGTGTATCAGGAGAAAATAGACCACAAAATTTCTTGTGCACTTTCTTCTGAGTACACCGATACCCCATATGTGGGGGAAATCCACTGTTTTGGTGCATGGCAGGGCTCAGGGAGGGAGCACCGCTTCACTCTTTGAACGCAAAATTGGCTGGAATCTATGGCAGGCACCATGTCGCGTTTGGAGAACCCTGATGTGCCTAAACAGTGAAAAAACCCAAATTTTAACTCCAACCGTAACACAGCCCTAAATCCTATCCTAACCCCAATCCTACCCCTAACACAATCCTAACCCCAACACAACCCTAACCCCAACACAACCCCATCCCCAACCCTAACCACAACCCTAAACACAGCTCTAACCCCAGTTCTAACACCAACCCCAACTCCAACCTTAACCCTAACTTCAAAGAATGGAAAAAAATACTATTTATTTTATTTTATTATTTATATCTAACTAAGGGGGTGACAAAGAATGATTTTATTTACTATTCTTTTTTATTTTGATCACTATGATAAGGTCTATCACAGTGATAATAATAAACGAATAGGAATCTCCTATTGTTGCCGGATACCGGCCTGCAGATCTCTGCGAGTACACTGTGCATGTGCCCACCATTTTCTTCCAGGAAGATGACATGGAGGGCCAGGGGACAGAGCAGGAGGATCTGGGGATGGTGGAGGTACCCCTGATAGCCGAGACCTCGGAGATTTTCCGACGCTGCCGGGCGCTATACCCTTATTTCTCAGCGCTGTTAAAAAGCGGCACTGAGGAATTAGTACCCTTAACTGCCACTGTTAAAAGGTGTATTGGCGGCCATTAAGGGGTTAATCTGCAGGTTATGTCCAGTGCCCGTGCAGTGAGACCTGCTGCTGAAAGGAAATTAACTTAAATCCTCCCGACAGCCTCGGGCTTTCAGTCATAGGGGTGCAGCCAGTGTGGCTTTAATCACGACTCAGTGCACAGTGAGCGGCGGCTGTAGCCATGCTCTGGCACTGACTGACAGCTGGCTCTATGTACTGAGCAGTGACTAAAACCGTGCCAGTTGCACCCCTATGACTGAAATGACTGAAAGGCTACCTGGAGGAATAAAGTTAATTTCCTTCCAGCAGCGGGGTTCTTAAGCCCCCGTCTCACTAAGCGAGATCGCTAGCGAGATCGCTGCTGAGTCACAAGTTTTGTGACGCAACAGCGACCTCAGTAGCGATCTCGCTATGTGTGACACGTAGCAGCGACCAGGCCCCTGCTGTGAGATCGCTGGTCGTGTCGGAATGGCCTGGACCTTTTTTTGATCGTTGAGGTCCCGCTGGGTAGCACACATCGCTGTGTTTGACACCTTACCAACGACCTCGTTGACGACTCAGACACTGAATCGTCATAATAGCTCCCATTTGACATCGTTGTACAGGTCGCTACACGTCGCTGGTGAGATGTCAAACAGTGAGATCGCAGCAGCGATCGTTGGGAAGATCTCACTGTTTGACATCTCACCAGCGACCACATAGCGACGCAGCAACGATCCCTAACAGGTCGTATCGTTGTCGGGATCGCTTTAGCGTCGCTAAGCGAGACGTGGCCTTTAGTGTGGGTGCTACGCAGCTTCTAAATGCTATTAACCTCCATATTAACCCTGTATCAACAAGTTAATAGCATTTGCTTACATTACAGGATCCCTTTAAATTCATCTTCCAATCTCTGTCTAAGGACAGTTTAACTTGAGTAGCTGAAAATATCTTGTCTTTCTATTGACCATTGTGCTGTTGAGTGACTGCTCTTGCCTATTGTTTTCCAATCAATAGTGACCTCACAGAACTGCAGTGTATTTGCATGTCCTCTTCTCTTGATGATTTGTTGTGGTCATCAGGAGAAGGGATTAGCATTGCATAAACACTATTCAAAACAATTACTTTAAGCAGATGTGGCAGATTTATGCACAGGAACCTATTCTAGATGCCAATACTGTTTATTTATTTTTTATGAGTCAGTGTTAGTTGGTAACGTCATAAAAATCATTTTTAGATTTTATTTTGGCAGCAGTTCTGTATTAGGCATGCATTTAAAAGTTTGTTTTTATGAATATGAAGCATTTGATAAGTATATTTCTAAGATTTATTCAGATTATTCATTTTTCTACTTCTATGGTATTATGTATTGATGACTTATCCTTCGGGCTTGCTCATAATACTGTAATTTCTATTTGAGTGCGATCCAGCAATACATCTGAACAAACTCAGACCAATGTTATTCTGTGAGGCTGCGTGCATGTTCAACTTTTTGACTCGGACCGAGGATGTCCAAGGAAGGGATCACAGTATGTCAGAGTTTGATCAGAACATCAGATCACACTCGGCCAAGTCAATATGTGCTTGAAAATCATTGGATTGCACTCTGATTTTTGAGCATTAATATCATTGAGAAGATGGAGAAATTTTGTTCTTCATCTCCTCTTAGTCTACTCCGATTCTCAAATCTGAGAGAATTGGATCACATTATGCAGACACTCCGCGCAAACTCTGATCAGAGTGTCATTTGCATAATCGGCCCCATTCTCTTGGATGAGAGAATCTACAGCTCTCTCACCCTAGCATTATGATAGGACATCAATTATAGATTGTGTGGGTCTGACAACCGACACCACTACCACCACTATATATTCATGACAATGGAGTCGTGTTCTTCATTGCTTTCATTTGTCCCCTTCTAGAGATGGTAACAACTGATCAAAGGGGGTGTTAGATGCCGTCTGTTGTACCTCCACTGATCTGATATTGAAAACCTATTTCTAGTATGGATCATTAACATTTTCGTATTTGGGAACTTCTTTATTACTGGTGAGGGGTGGAAGAACTTGTGATCACTTGTAGCTGGCTTAGCTCCTGTGCCTGTTCCATACACCCTGACCTGCTCAGCTCCTGATCACATTTTAAACATCCAAACTACTCCACGCATTATTATCAAGTTTTTAGGCAGGGATCTCAGGGGACAGCAATTGGCTAGCCCATGCGAGACACCTTTGAATGGCACCTGAAGAGCGTGGCTCATCTTGCCTCCTGGCAGAAGAGGCCTTGGCATGGATTCATGCTTGATTCATGTTGACAAATGTAAGGTTTTCCACACTTCGAGTAGGCGATCTGGTTTTCTTGAGAATGCAAAACCATCTGCCGCCCTGAATATCCTGTGACAGGGTCAATGGCTCAGTGTACGAGGGGAGATATGTGTCACTACGCATGTTGACGTCAGTGGTATGAAACCAGGATATTTTTCCTCCAGCACACTAAGTATTGGGAGGGTTACGGAAACCTGCATACATGGGCTGGTTTTATGTGAGCAGTGAGCACTCATAGAGTGGGGGTGTGCTCACCATATCTCCTCCTGCAGAGCCAACACCGGCATGTGTGTTAACAGCACCTGTGATAAGGTCACGGTCAGGTGATCATCACATGGTCTGGGTTACAACGCCTGTCTGGAGAGTCAGTGGGGTATGGGTCTTGGGAGAGGAGGTACTCCCACGGAGTTCCAAGGAGGAGTGGAGGACATTGCCAGGTGTCTGGAGGTTGAAACCTGTGGATAAAGGACTCTGTAATATTTTGTTTTGTTTTCCATTAAGCCAGGAAGGCTCTGCTTCTGTTTTCTGAACCCTGCCTTGGTGAATGCTGACTTTGATAAATCAGTAGATGTTTCACTACCAAAGTGTTCCTGTGTCTACTTGAGGAAGCAGCTAAGCGTGGCAACCCCTCACAATCCATTTGACATTACACGAAACATAAGTTACTTTGCTCAAATATAGTGTAGACAGAATGTTCCAAAACCAACAGTACCAAGTTGTAGTTGACAGAGAACCATCTAGCATGAGATTTGCTTCTTGATTTGCATTTCTGGATTATTCACAAACTACTAAATTTATGTTCTTCATCTTCATTGCTGTAGTTGTTCAACACGTTACCATATTAAATATTTGTGTAATTTTGTTCTGTTCAATGTAGGCTGGCAGTGCTTAGTGGGCTTTCCACAAGCCATTTAGGTTCAAGGGAATTCTGGCATTCACCTGTTAAAGAAGTTGCCCACTACTTAGACAACTTCTTCTCATACTCCTCACTTGGCCCCCACAAAATAATAAAGATTATACTCGCCTCCTGTGCTGGCGTCGTTCCCGCAATTTCGGCACTCCTTCTCCCGAGGCTCCCGTGCTGTTGTTGTGATATGTGATGCCAGCACCAAATCAGCGCTGGTGTCACAGACCCCCCTTCCTGTTGAGTTGAGCAGGAAGAGGAAGTAAGGGATCAGCTGCAGCCCAGACTTCCTGTTCATGTTCAATTTGTCCTAAGGTGTCAGATGTCCCAACAACTGCAATCGAGTCCCAGGACCACGAGTGAAGGCACTGCTGGAATGGCGCCGACACGGGAGGTGAGTATAGGGTTTGTTGTTTTATCAACATTTTGATCAAGAAGGGGTTGTCCTAGTAGTGGACAACCTCTTTAACTCTGTACAGGGACCTGGACTTACGCTGGTTATGTCCATGAAGTGGTTGCTGCTTGTTGGAATAGAGAAAAGGAGTTAAACCAGGTCAAACAAGGACAAAAATTTTAGGCATTTGGGTAACCAAAAACATGAACCAAGGTGAGGAACTAAGCACCTTGAGATGCATGATTTAAGGATACAAGTGATTGACAAAGGAAAAGATGAGGGTTGTAACAAACAATGACTGGCAGCTATTAGTAGCTGCTGAGAGTTATATTTGGAAGTGGCTCTGTCCAAAGATCAATAGTTTAACAGAAGGAACCATACATTTGATGTTTTAGTGGATAACCCAATATTGTCCCCAACACCAAAGTTAGGCCTGACCATTATAATGGATTATTGATATTGATTATTAATTGCAAACTCAGCTAAACAAAGAAGTTTCATTTAGTCAGACTGATGATCAGTTGGATATCATCGAAGATATTGCTCGAGTACCTGATTAGCTTTTTCTTGGTGGTAGGCAGATGAAAAGGACAATTCAATAGTAATCTTTCTGAATTTGGATATGAACCGAGTTCCCTGGTTGCAAAAATATTTTCAAAAATAAAATGGAGACATACAATGTGTTTGATGACTAACTTAGATTCCACAAACAGGGTCACTTAGTCCCTCTGTCTGTCAACATGTAATCAAATATTCCCTACAGCCCCAAACTATGGTTGGCTATGAAAAATTAATGGTTACCAGTTCGATAGTATTGCTTTTTTCAGTAAATATATTTATTGAAATTTTAAACAGGAAAAACAATAAAAAGAATCATTACAATGTCCAGAGCTATACATTACGCCTCTGAGAACGCATCACATGTGTAGTTGAACAAGGACTCTGGCACATAAAGGGTACATGCTTCTCATCTTGAGAATCACCTCGGGACATGGACCTTATATACAGAATACAGAACCTGTAAGAAAAGGGGGGGAGGGAATGGGGGAGAAGGGGAGAAAGGAGGGAGAGGGGAGGGGGGGTTAAGGGAGACCCAGCAATGTACACGCCCACGTATTAAGAATTATGAGTATGTACGCAGCCAAGTCAGGAACCCTGTGCTCTCCTTGAAGGATTGCCAGAGGAACCAGGTGCGTCCCTGGTCATATGCAGCATCACCATCACCCGCCACCAGCGATTCCAGATGATGTAATCTATCCATTTCAGCTATCCATTCCTCCATGGAGGGAACCTCAGTGGACCTCCAATGTCGGGGAATAACTGCCCTGGCAGCTATTAGGCAAAATCTCAGGATCCCCTTTTTAACGGAAGCTATTGCAGTTCGATAGTATTGTTAATTCCAAGATGACCTGCAAGTTCTGAAGCATGGGATTCTACAGTAGAAGGACCCACAGAAGAAACGTCAGAAGGAATAAATAATGTTTGGGTAAGAATTTTGTTAGACCTATTGATCTGCTGAATGAGAGCTAATGAAACACAAGACACAACTAAACCATTAGGTAGAATGGAAACTTGTTCAGAGAGGTTTAAAAACTACAGTAAGTTTGTGAAAGTTCATCAGCTTTAACATTTTTAGTACCTGGTCTAATGTCACCACAAAAACAAACCTATAAAAGAATAAAGCCCAACTAGCTTGCCTAGGGTTTAGTTTCTTAGCTTATTCTAGATAAGTATGTTTTTGGGGTCTGTGATTTCATGCTTGACACCTACCAGGAAGCGGTCACATTCCATAAAGGCTCCCTTGATTGTCAACTGTTCATGTAGACTAGTGATGAGCGAGTATACTCGTTGCTCGAGTTTTCTGGAGCACGCTCGGGTGGTCTCTGAGTATTTATGACTGCTCGGAGATTTAGTTTTCCTTGCCGCAGCTGGATGATTTGCGCCTACTAGACAGCTTGATTACATATAGGGATTCCCTAGCAACCAGGCAACCCCCACATGTACTCAGGCTGGCTAGTGGCCATAAAACATTAACACATTTAAAACGTATCAAATGTTTAGAAATTCTACTGTGCCTAATAATTTGGAACAGTGCATTTTGAGTTTTTATTCATTTTGGAGATTATACTGTTATCATTGGGAGGTTTCTTCAATAAAATTCGATGTATACTCTAACGGGTGATGACTTTTAATAGAGTGACTGTCATTTGCACCGACCATTTAGGAAAATCCGAGAAAAATGTCATTTCCATAATAATTTGGAACATGGTGTATGTAGAAAGGTAAATTTGTGAACGAGGGTAGTGTAATATTTGTATGCAGGTGAAAAATGGTCCCCCCAAAGTCAATGTTACTGGTGGTCCATTGGCACCCCAGTCCGACACTGCTGTGCAGCCACGTTCATGTGAGCCTTTTGTACCTGATGCAATCTTTTTCAAAGTGTAAAATAGCAGAGAGCATTTTTTAGTGATTCAAAAGAATTGTGTAACATATTAGTCTAATTTTCCTAGATCTGTGAATTTCTTAAAACTCAACATGAATTCGATTTGCATCGAATCAATTCACTCGTCTCTATGTCTTATCTTTTCCTAAAACTGTGTTTCTTTTTTCTTTCTTGAAAAGGTATGAAAACATTGACAACTTGGTGTTATAGTTGGGGGGTGTCCCTATACAGTCTGACATTATTCAATTAATAACACACGAGAACCAGGTCAAGTTATAGGCCCAGTAAAATGAAGTGAAAAAGCAAATAAATATTAACATTTTATTTTGATTATATCATGATTAAAAAAAGTAAAATCAGGAAACAGGTGCTAAAAAAATGAGAGACATATTGTTCAAAGTATTATGATGGCAGGAGGGAGGTAAAGACCATAGGTTTAGATGACAAAGTGTAACAAAATAGTTGTCAAAAAATCAACAGATATCTGTTATGTACAATATGGATTGAGCAAACTCCTAGGGGTATGCATACAATAATTGACATTAAATATAAATGACAAGAAAAAAATACCTACATTTTGTCGTAAACCATAATCCACAAAGAAGAAACAAATGACATATGAGTACATAGCATAATTAGCTCTAGGACTAATTGTAAGATGTTAAATGCGGTCTATGTTTACATGTGACTTAATCATTTTGGAATTTTACCTGTATAAGACAAGGTGTCGATTTGCGATGTAAACAATATAAACCAAAGTGACTGTGCTCTAAGTACTTATAATTAAATAAATAAATAACATGATCAATGAAGTCAGTCACAAGCAGTCAATGGCAGAGTATTGAAAACGCAACACAATGATAGGTCATAACTTAAGTAAATAAGGTGCAAACTGCAGTACAGATAAGGAGACACATGTCAAAAGTGACTGGTGTGTAATAAAGAGAAGGAAAAGACCTTAGTAATTGAATACAATATTGTATGTATAAAAAGGGTTTTACCTTGCTATGTAATCCTGCACAAGCACATGGTGTTGTAGAGCTGTGACCCTCTGCCCCGATGCGCGTTTTGCTCAGCTTTAACTATTCAATTATTCAATGATTATAATCATTGAATATTTATTAATGATTAATTTATTATTTATAATGATTAATGTTGACATTATAAGGATACACTCCATTGAGACACGGAACGGTAACACCCATAACAGAAGAAAAGTACAAAGCATAAATTAGAAATTATGTTGTTTTATGGGGTATACAGATATTTACGGAAAAAGACATATCAGGAGAGGTGACAGGATCGCTTAAAGTATTCTCATGTGAGTGAGCTCTCATTGTAAGTGATGTCTAGTTACTTATTAATGCTAAAGATGTCTTTAATGGATCCTGTTACTTTTACAGCTCAGTTTGCATTGTATCCATACCCTTTACTAAGGATTTATTACACATGTATGATTTTTGTGTTACAGCGATTCCCCACTGAGGATCACCTGATGATTCACAGGCACAAGCATGAAATGACCTTGAAGTTTCCTTCAATAAAGAATGATAACCTGCTGTCAGGTAACATGATATAAAAACTCATAATGGTGCACAGTGACAAAATCTGTTATGTTATGAATAACAAAGTTAGAATTTCATTCATTATAGTGGTAGACAAATAGCAGAAACAAATTGAGAACAGTTGATACTGGACTTTTTTGTCAAAAGATGGGAAGCACTTTTTATAGAAATTTCTGATAGCTTGCACACTGTAATGTTACCCAGTGATATAGCTATATATAGCAAAGGTACAGAACACAGGCTAGGGACTCAGCATGGAGGATTGGGGAAGGGGGAAAACACATCTGAGTGGGTCCTAATCTGCAGTTGTTTGAAAAGTGTTTTCCTCTTTCCTGATTTCCTATTCTTTTGCATGTTTGTCACACTTAAATGTTTCAGATTCCCAAACAAAATTTAAATATTAAAGAAAGATAACACAGGTAAACAAAAATAGCTGTTTTTCAGTGAAGGTTTTTATTACTAAGGGAAAAAGAAATCCAAACCTACAGGGCCCTGTGTCAAAAAGTGATTGCTCCCCAAACCCCTTAATACATAAATTAACTGTGGTTTATCACATTTTTGGGAAGCTGATTTCAAATTCCAGAGACACATCCAGGCCTGATTACTGCCACACCTGTTCTCAATAAAGAAATCACTTAAATAAGAGCTACCTGATAAAGTGAAGTAGACCAAAGGATCCTAAAAAGCTAGACATCATGCCGCGATCCAAATAAATTCTTAACAAATGAGAAACAAAGTAATTGAGATCTATCAGTCTATCAAAGCAACCTGGGTTTCCATAACACCTCAGCAGTGCCACAGGCTGAACGCCTCCATGACATGCCACATTGATGCAGCAATTGATGCAAAAGAAGCCTCGACCAAGTATTAGGAGCATTTACTGAACATAAATTTCAGTAGGCCAACATTTCAGATTTTAAAATCATTTTTCAAGACTGGTGTTATAAAGTATTCTAATTTACTGAAATAATGAATTTGGGGTTTTTCATTGGCTGTAAGTCATAATCATCAACATTAACAGAAATAAACACTTGAAATAGAAGGCAACTATGGATTAATCAATCAAATAGTAAACTAAACCTATCTATATTCAGAGTGATAGGCAGGTATATATTGGGGACTTCTGTATATAGGTTATAAGTTGCTGATCACTGGGTGTTCCATTATAGGGACCCCCACAAATTACATGGATAGGTTCCCAAAGTCCCTGTTTGAATGTAACAACGGTGATGCATTAACTCTATTGTAAGTCTGCACAGTGGCAATGATAGCCGAACAATGTTCTTGGCTATCTCTATCAGTCAGCTAGACTTTGAATGGTTTACAGCTTATTGCCACGGGACAGTTCACCACTTCTAGGAGTAATGGCCGAACATGTGTAGTGCTGCCCTGATGCTGGATGATATTACTGGGATGCACTTCTTTCATGCCTCACTGTGCTTCTGGTGCTACAGAGGCAAGGCTTCCTCATACTGCCTCATATAACAGCATCAGGACCCCACACAGTTCAGGCAAGCGGAAAAATGATGTTGCTGTCCTGAACTGTCCCTCAAGCAGGATAGCCATCGCCCCAGCAATCTGGAAGTCTAGAGGCCAGGGAATGATGCGCTGCTGCTTGAGAGCATGAGAACAAGCCCGTAAGTAAAATGTTCAGAGAATAAAGGTTAAACATTAGAGTTTTTTTTATTATTTAGAATAACATGTGTGGCGCCCATGAGGTCCGGTCACCACAGAGGTACTGCACCTCATCCAAAGGTGTGGGACTCCGCTCTCGAGTAAGGAGGGGGCACTACCCAGGACCCACACACTTGCATCCAACATCACATCACTTTAGCCTGGCAAGATGGGCAGACCCTAGAGAATGGGGCGGGATTCCACTTAGGTGGGAGGAGTAGTGACAGTTGGAGGGGAGTTAGTGAGTCGGTGGGGAGGAGGAGAGAAGGACAGATGTGCAGAAAGGAGCTCCCAGAGAGAGGGAGCTAGAGAAAGGTGAAGCTACAGAAGGAAGAGGTCCTAGAGGCACGGGTAGTGAGGAATCCACCCATGGGGCCTGCATCAACGCTGACCATCGCCAGGTGGAGTGACCAGGTCGAAGTGAGGAACCGGTCCCCAAGACTAGTAGAGAACTACAAGGCTCAGCTAGCCAACCAGAGGCTGTGGTATCTGTATTTGCCACACCCACATCCACACACATTCGCTGAAAAGGCAGCCACATAGGACCAAGGGGACTAGACAGACGTCGCCCGATAAAATCCGAGGCTGCTGGCTTGGGATACTGTGTGTGAAGGCGTAGGGCAGGAGAGGTGAGAGCCAGCGCAGTGAGACGGCCAGGAAAGGAACATAAGAAAGAGGTCCTGGAAAAGTGCACCCAAACTACCTGAGAGCTGGCTGGACCACTGACCTGGAGGACACAGCACCCCAGCTGGGGAATAACATCCGAACTGTGAGTAAAAGTGTGGAAACTGCACCCTGCTGTGTCCTCTGAATTATTACTGCGTCACCTGCCCTACACCATTCACTTCCACCATCATTGACTTTAACACCATAACTACCCTGAGGCTTACCTCTACCCGTGGACAGCTGTACCAGCTCTGCTGCATCACCATCTGCCCCAGAGGACCTGAACTGCAGCATCGGCCACCATCTCATTGCCAAATACCACGGGCGGCATCACGAACAAATTCCCCTATAAACTTTAATTCCCCTTTGATTGACTCTTTTATTGGACGCCCAGGGACACGGACCGGGTCACTGCTGACGTGACACATCCCTTTAAGAACCGGCCTGGTACCGAGTATCCCCATGGCCCTGGCGGGCGCTCCACATGCCTGACTATTCGGTTATTTTTTAACAAGAATTTGAAATGAAAAATAACAAAACAATTTTTTGTCTGCAAGTTTGCAATAGCAAATAACTCAGTTTAAATTTGGTAGAAAAAGTCCTTGTGAAATAAGTGTAAATTAAATTGTCCTTCTGTAGAGCTGCATAAGAATCTCAGACTATAGATTTCCCTTATTCCTAATTTTAATAATTACCATGTGAATTAAAAAAAGCCTTACTTGTGCTTGGTTATTTCATATACAACAACACACTCCAATACCATGTACCTCTATTGGCAGAGTGGACTCAGCACAAATAGGAAGAGCTGGAAACATTGCTTCTTGAATCTAAACAATTACAATATTAAAGGGGTTTTCCTATCACAAAATATTCATGACCTATCCATAGGGCTCCTGTTCATGACCATGTTTTCAGTCCGAGTGCAATCCGACAAAATATCAGATCCCACTCGGACCAATGTTATTCTATGGGTCCATGCACATGTACAATGTTTATCCCAGACCAAGACTGTTCAATGAAAAATTGCAGTATGCATGAGTTGTATCCGATTACAGATCGCACTTGGCCATGCAAGTCAATGGAAAGAATCAGACAGCACTCGGATCACATCTGAATGGAGTCTAATTTTCACAAACGTACACAATGGAGAAGATGGTGAAATTTTTTTTTCAATCTTCACCTCATCCGAGGAAATCGGATCACACTGATCTGCTTAGAGTTTGATCAGGGGGTGACTAGTATAATGGGGCTGATTTTCTTGAATGTGAACTATGGTCATGTGACCCTAGTCTTAGGATGAGTCTTTAATTTCAGATTGGTGGGGTCCATTACTATGCACCTGCTTCTATAAAGTGGATCTATCACCAGATTTCACTATATAAACCATATATTTTCAAATCGAACTCTTAGGCTTTATGAGGATGGTGTATTAACTTTCAAAATCTATATTAGAATGCCTTTATATTCCTGATATTATGATGGGCATTTTATGAGTCCAGCTACAAAGTGAGAACTCGTGAGTCCAAGGTAAAAGAGGCACTGGAGAGCTGTGAATCAGGCTAGGTGGGCAGAAATGGTGTTAGAGGAAACCTGTCATCATTCCAAACACTATTAACCGGAAAGCAGAGGGCTGGCAGGAAATTAACCTTATTCCTCCCGAGAGGTGCTGCTTTTCTGTTATAGACTTGTTCCTTAAGCAGCTCTAGTCACTGTTCACAGCATTGTCAGCCACGACAATAAGCATGCCCCGGTATTTTGATTGACAGCTCGCTCTGCACAGATGCTCTATAGAGCGAGCTGTCAATCAAAGTGACGGGACGTGCTCACAGCCACTGCTCACTGCATACTGACTGTATATATTACTGTAGTCATTTCGGGCACAGCTCTATAACTGAAAACTTGTGGATTGCATCCTTACACCGATCGTATATCAATAACTTAGTCGCCTATGGATTCAATCCCTTTTTCCTCTACTCACTTCACACATCTTGCTCATCTGAGTCTCTAATAGTATAGGATCAGGCCTTGTGGAAGCAAGCTCCATTGCCGATTCCACTTCTCCCCAGATTTCAGTCACTCCTCTTACTCCTGTATAGAGTCCACCCTTTAAATTTGTTGCAAATGAGAGTGTTTATTCATCAGACTAAATGCAGTGTTTCAATCATTACTGGTCTTTTTAAGCCTGATCCCTAGTGGCTGTCTCATCCGAGAGCTCTGTCCAGTCTCTCTGTGGGTCCTTCTATCTCACTTGCGCTTGCTTCCCATACATTAGCTAGGAAGATCAAAAACACTCGCTTTTATGGATGCACTTCCAACCTCACCTATTGGCCACTGTCAAGTAAGAATCAGCACAGTGGCTGAGTGGTTAGCCCTGTTGATTTGCAGCGTTGGGGTCCTCCTGGGTTCAAGTCCCACTAAGAACAACATCTGCAAGGAGTTTGTATGTTCTCCCCGTGTTTGCTTGAGTTTCATCTTCCACTCCAGAGACATACTGATAGGCAATTTACATTGTAAGTCCCGATTTCCTTAATGATAATGTCTGTAAAGTGCTGCGAAATATGATGGTGCCATATAAGAAAAGTACCAAAAATGGCCCTCTCTGACTGATGCCTGCTCCTGCAGGATGTCATCAACCATGGACAGTTCACTCTATGCTCTAGGGTTAGCAAAACACAAAAAATGCCAAGGGTGGTGAATACTTTCACAAGCCACTGTAGAATCATAGATAGAATAAGAAAAAACAGCAGCACTCTGCATAAGCTAAAACATTAAATCTAGACTGTGTTACTACTCAAAAAGATGTGCTTACAAAAATGAAGGTTCTTAGCACATAAACTGGCCAATTCATATACGCCCATCAACCATGGCAATGTGACATCATTTTTGTAAGTACATCTTTTTGAGTAGTAATACAGTCTAGATTTAATGTTTTCAGTGTTTTCCCATAGCTTGGCTAATGCAGAGTGCTGCTGTGTTTTCTTTTTCTATATTATGCAGCCATCGCAGCTTGCACCTGTTCACACTTAGGAGGTGCTGGTCAGGTTTTTCTGTATAGATAGATAATTAAAGAAAATTTGGCAGTAGTACCAAAAAAAAATGGGTGCAATAAAACCTGCAAAGGTGATGTCCAAACCTCCAAAGTAGAATATCAGAAAAAAACAAGCAGCACTCCAAAAATCAAAATAAAAAACTGTGACTTTACTGATCCATTAGCAGCAACGTTTCGGCAGATTTCGGAAATCTGCCGAAGCGTTGCTGCTAATGGATCAGTACTGTAAAGCCACGGTTTTTCATTTTTATTTTTGGAGTGCTGCCTTGTTTTTTTCCTGATTTTTCTTTCTGATTTTATAGATAGATAGATTGATTGATTGATTGATTGATTGATTAAGCAAGGCTGAATTGTTTCTTTTTCAAACCATAAGTCACTTATAAGAAAAAAGATTTTTCCTAAAGTGATATGGAAAATCACATTACAATATATGTCTAAACAGAGATATTTGTATTTTTGTCTATTATATGTAATTATAATCGTTACCTTGTAAATATGTTCTTCCTCAGACCAGACACCAACTCCAACTCGTTTCTTGAAAAACTGTGAAGAAGTGGGGCTCTTCAATGACATTGACTTGGAGCATGAATTTAGAAGTGCACAAGAAGAAGAAAACAGCAAAAGGGTAAGAGTTCTAAGTCATTTATCCCAAAAAAGTAACGTGACTAGCTTTCATTCACCATTTTTAGAAATGGAGGAGAGTGCAAAACCTAATTCCATATAGACACAGGAACAAGCATAAATAATACAATATGCATAAAACATTTTTTTCTCAACATTCAGTTCAATTAAAAATAAACCAGGTCTAAAATTTACAGAAAGGCTCAATGGGCAACTCTGGGAATTTTGACCTTTGTGTTCCTTAAAGGGAATCTGTCAGCAGGTTTTTGCTATGTAATCTAAAGACAGCATGACATAATTCAGGGATGTTTCACTTGTGAAAGTGCTGCTGTTGTTTACTAACTGTGAAGGATTTATTACTAAGAGGGACTAGTCCGGCAACTAAGAACCTCACTGTGTATGGACTTTGTACACAGAGAGCCTGGTGTGGGTGGGGCTAGCTTTCTCAGCTCGGCTTCATTCTAAATCTAAAAGCTCTGATTGTGTCAGAACTGCTGCACCCAGTAAACTAAGTAATACATCTGTGGATTTGACTTCTCTTCACCTACATCAGGCTTCTCTCAGATGAGGTAACCCAAATCCTGCTGACAGATTCCCTTTAAAGCCTTACCGACAAGGCCAAATTTTTAACATCTGACTAGTGTGACTTTATGTGGTAATAACTCTGCAATGCTTTAACACATCCGAGTACCGTATATACTCGAGTATAAGCCGACCCGAGTATAAGCCGACCCCCCTAATTTTGCCACAAAAAACTGGGAAAACTTATTGACTCGAGTATAAGCCTAGGGTGGAAAATGCAGCAGGTACCGGTGAATTTCAAAATTAAAAATAGATACTCCATACCGTTCATTATGGCCCCATAGATGCTCCACATAAAGCTGTGCCATATATACAATGCTCTGCACCATTGCCCCATAGATACTCCACATAAAGCTGTGCCATATATACAATGCTCTGCACCGTTGCCCCATAGCTGTGCCATATATATAATGCTCTGCACCGTTGCCCCATAGCTCTGCCATATATATAATGCTCTGCACCGTTGCCCCATAGCTGTGCCATATAGTGCTCTGCACCATTGCCCCATAGCTGTGCCATATATATAATGCTCTGCACCGTTGCCCCATAGCTGTGCCATATAGTGCTCTGCACCGTTGCCCCATAGCTGTGCCATATAGTGCTCTGCACCGTCCATTATTGCCCCATAGCTGTGCCATATAGTGCTCTGCACCATTGCCCCATCGCTGTGCCATATAGTGCTCTGCACCATTGCCCCATAGCTGTGCCATATAGTGCTCTGCACCATTGCCCCATAGCTGTGCCATATATATATAGGACTCTGCACCGTTGCCCCATAGCTGTGCCATATAATGCTCTGCACCATTGCCCCATAGCTGTGCCATATAGTGCTCTGCACCGTCCATTATTGCCCCATAGCTGCTGTTGCTGCTGCTGCAATAAAAAAAAAAAAAAACATACTCACCTGTCTTGCTTGCAGCTCCTCGGCGCCATCTTCCCGGCGTCTCTCCGCACTGACTGATCAGGCAGAGGGCGGCGCGCACACTATATGCGTCATCGCGCCCTCTGCCTGAACAGTCAGAGCGGAGAGACGCCGGGAAGATGGCGCGACGCCTGGCGTGTGGAACGAGGACAGGTGAATATGTCATACTTACCTGCTCCCGGCGTCCCGCTCCTTCTCCCTGCCTGTCTTCGGTGCCGCAGCCTCTTCCTCTATCAGCGGTCACCGGCACCGCTTCATTAGAGAAATGAATAGGCGGCTCCGCCCCTATGGGAGGTGGAGCCGCCTATTCATTTCTCTAATGAGCGGTCCCACGTGACCGGTCAGGGGAAGAGGCTGCGGCACCCGGAGACAGTGTGACGGGCAGGGGGAGCGACAGGATCGCCGGGACTAGGTAAGTATATGACAGTGCTCACCCGCCGACCCCACCACCGATCATGACTCGAGTATAAGCCGAGAGGGGCACTTTCAGCCCCAAAATTTGGGCTGAAAATCTCGGCTTATACTCGAGTATATACGGTAATTGTGAGATTATTTTTTGTGGCGCATTATAGTTTATGATAATGGTAAATTTAGGTTGATATGTTTTGAGTTTATTTATAAAAAATATCGGAAATTTGATTGAATTTTTTTTTTAAAAAGTGCAATTTTCAAACTTTCATTGATTATCTCTTTAATCCAAATAGTCATACCACACAAAAACATTAATAAATAACATTTCCCTCATGTCTTCTTTACATCAGCATCTTTTGTAAAATGTTCTTTATATTATTAGAATTTTAGAAGGTTGCAAATGTAGCAGCATTTTTTTTATTTTTTCAGCAAAATTTACAAAATCTTTTTTTAGGGACCTATTCAGTTTTGAAGTGACTTTGGGGGTCCTATATATTGGAAAACCCTCAGAAGTGATACCATTTAAAAAAACGCACCCCTCAACATATTCAAAACTGTTGTCAAGTAGTTTATTAACCCTCCATGTGCATTTAAGGAATTAATGCAAAGTGTCATGACAGGAAAGAAAAATGTTATTTTTACCACCTAAATGTCGCTAACTTCTGAACAGGTTACTATAGCCGGCAGACTCTAAGGCCATTATTTGTCCATAAATTGTAATGCAAAACATCAGGACCACACAATCATAATCTCAGGGTGTCGATGGGGTTAACGAAGAAGCCCATCCACCCTTCGTTAACCATTTAGATCCTGTAGTCTCAGGTAGGTAAAAATATTTATTGGTGGTCATTAAAGGGTTATTTAGCTCCCTATAACTCCCTAAATTGGTTGTTTCAGAATAGTCCATGGTGATCTTTTATTAGGACAGGCCGTTAACGTCGTTCCAACAGTATACTCCTGTGTATTGATTATATGGCCTCTGGAGAAAAAAAGAGTGGATCCATGAGGTTCGCACTATTGCCATTTTCATATATCCTGGTAAGTAATTAAGGAGCTTGATTTTTTTGACTATAGTGAATGTAAAGAATCCATCAACTCAAAATTGACTTTCACAGACAAGCAACTCCATTTGGCATGTCTCAGGTGGATGGTTGTATCTAACCTTTCACTTCAATTCAAGAATATGGCCTTCACGGCAGCAGTCCCCACATTCTGTTCACTCAGTAGATGCTGGCATGTTGAGTGAGTTAAAGTAAAAGGTTGACAGAACCAAATACCAAGTAGCATAGTCAGGAGAAAAAATGGGTTCTACTCAAGGGAGTAAGACAGAGACTTGAGGCAGAAGATTAGCAAACAGTTCACGGTGAAGACCACAAAGGTATCTGAGAGATATCTAAGAGTAATCAAGGTACAGAAGCTGGTCCAGAACACATAAACTCAATCAAATAGCATAGGATATATTATTTTCCTTGTATTCATGTACTAATGGCTCAGCAGGAGAAAACTCTCCACCCTCTCCTTCCAAGAGGAGTTGACGGCAGAGCATGTAGGGGTGACGAGTGTGTTCCCCAGCCTTGATTTTATCACCCTTTTCCAAGCTGTATGCACCACTCATATAGTCTGAGTGGCTAAGTTGGATAGTGGAGGCAGCAAGTGTTGGAGCAGAGACATGTAAGTTTGTTACAGTGGAGATTGCTGTTTCCAACAGGTGGCGCTATAGCGTTCAAGTCCTGTTCCTCTCTGAAGAGGCAAAATTTGCCTGGTACAGTGGGGAGTGATTACAAGCAGTGTCTCTTGCTCTCGTGTACCTGCCCTGACTACTAGCTGTGTCTCTTGCTCTCGTGTGCCTGCCCTGTTCTGCATAGCTTGTAGACCAGGTATGGTGTATTCCTTATCACTTTTTTTAGGTCTTATTATTTATTTGTTCTTTTTCTTCACTGAAATAAATTGACTAGATGCTTTAAATGAAGAAAAAATAAACAAATGTTAACATGAATGAGGAATGACAGAGGGATGATTTTGGGTGAGTGAGTTTATGAATGGTTGATACATTTTGTCTGCTTGTTTCTGAGAACTATGAAGATCAATTTGGGAAAATCCAGATGCCATTGTTAAAACTAACAACTTGTGCCTTGCCTGAGCTTTTTACTGTGGAAAATACGAAACATTTAAGGTTGAATAATGTATTAATTTTGCTACAGGTGGTTAATATATGGCTCTTGTATGACTGCTAGAGATGAACATGAACACATGGATTGGTTTTCATTCATCCAAGCCTTTGCATGCTTAAAGTAAGCCTGCAACTGGAACAGGTTACATACTCCGTAATAGGAACCACATTTGTGTAAATGGTCAAGGCGAGCACAGTTTTGTAATAATGTAATCTATTCTTTCCCAGGACTAGAATGCTCTCAGAAAACCATGAACATTGTATGGATGATTGAGTCCTGTTATACAGTACATCATAATATTACATAGAAAATTCATTTTTTTGTCCAAGAACTTTATTTTAGAAGATCACATAAAGGTCCAAATTCATTAAAACTGATGGTTTCTACACCAGTCTTAATGAGGGGCATGCAGGAATAAGGGTGCTTTTGCATTGCGATTATCTTCACATTCGTGGGTCCTATACAAACCCCCCCGCAAAACTGGACTCAGCCATATGCGCCGACGGGGCCAAAGACTGTAATGGTGCCTGCAGAGTGAACGCGCACTCTAACGTGCATCATTTTAAGGAGTATACGCCTACTGGAGGAGGACACTCAGACATGGTGGACAGCATCTGGGTGTCTGTCTCCAGTAGGCGTATACACCCAAAAATGATGCACAACAGAACACAGGTTCACTCTGCCTGCACCGTTTTAGTCTATGGCCTTGTAGATGCATGCATCAGAATCCTGTTTTGTGGGGGGATTTCGAATGCATGCTCCAACGGGACCCAAGAATGTGAAAATAACCACAATGTGAAAGCATCCTAAGATGCACCAAATTCATTAAGAGTCATATTCCAATTAATGAATACTGTGCATCTTATCTGTTGGGTGCCTCTCACCAGAAATGTTACTCTAGTCAGGGACTGGAATTATATTTCTGTTTTATGAAAAACCGCCACTATCCATAAATTTAATGAGCTGTTCTAGCCATGCCCCATCTCGCCTCAGTGCCTCCATTTTGGTTGCAAAAATTACTGCACAACTCTGCATTGCGCAAAATTTAGCAATTATTCAAAGTGTTGTATGCCACTCTTTTGGTGCAAACACTTTGATGTAAAGTGTAAATCTCCATTGTGATGAGGATAAAATTTCCACATTCTGTCAATCAGTGTGGGTCCCGTCAGTCAGACCCCCACCAATCAATAAGTTATCACTTATTCAGTAGATAGAGGATAACTTGTCTTCACCAAAGAACCCCATTATTGGGATTACTGTGGATTTCCTGATGAAGAAGTTAGTCAAACTTCGAAACGCGTTGAGAATAAACCTCTTTATAATTACTTCATCACATGCTCTGGATACTTATTGGGAATATATTCTCAGCAGCGCAGATCACCACTCCTATCTTCCAAACATATGATAATACGGCAGGTTTTCCTGTCTTCATGGTGCCACATCAGCTGTTTCTTGTTTCTATTCCTCAGTTGTGGGTTTCATGACCCCAAAAGGTGAGCAATTACCTATTCCTTTACCTGAACTTGCCTACCGGATAAGACCCTATTGCACTTGTTGTCTTCCCCTTTTTTATCGAGCCTACTATGTAATAGTCACAGAACAAGGAAGGATGAACATTTCAAGTATTTAAATGGAATCTGACATGTTTCCCATGTCCCACAAACCAGCCCCATACCTTTATCCCACTGTTTATACTTTTTCCAATCCCTTTTTTTGTTTTCTGTTTAAATAATTTTCAAAAAATGTATTTACCGTAATTTATTTAATTTGTCCAGGGATATGCAAATCAGTGGGCAACAAGGCAAGGGGGCGTTTTCTTCCCCAGGACTAATAGTGCCACTTATGTCATCACGTCCCTGTAGGCATGAGTAATATGATTTGCAAGAGTAGCCTCACCCTAGATCTTTGCAAATCTCTATCTGACAATGTGCAGTGGGCCAGTTGTACACATACCATGAGTAAAGATGCTATACACATCAGAAACACATAGGTGATACTTTTTATAGAAAATCCTTTGATATAATAATGATTTTATAATCTACTAATAAAAGATTGGAAATGTATCACAGTTTGAGCTGGATCTATTTCTATATTGTCATCGACTCACGTATGCGTACTTTGACAATGAATTGTTGCCTGTGTGTAGGTATTGCAGAGAGACATTGTTTCTTTGCTTTGCAATACTTTTCAACTGGATGTGCATCCATGGACACACATCCAGCTGAAACTAGTAGTGGCACTGGCTCCAAAACCTGCTAAAAATCACTACAAGTACTCTATGAATAAACACCCTCTTCATTTCAATGGGAAAACATACCTCTAGTGCACTTGTTGCTGTTTTTGTCCATGTGGAAAAAGAAACATGCTAATTCTTAGGCTGTGTGCCCATAATGAGTCTTACAGTTCCTCCAGAGGGGATGGGATTTATAGAGATCTCATGCCCACTGTGCTTCTTTTTTTCTCAAAGTAAAATGACTTGCCTTGTGTGTTTAAATCTTTAGCATATCAGTTTCTCTTGCAGGTTCACAGATATTTCTGTGTGGATTTTCCCTATAGACTTGCATTTCAGGTGGAAAATTTGCAAGTAAAAAGCATATGCATTTTTAGTGCATTTCTGCAGAGGAAATGCATCAAAAAAATGCATATAACATCTGCACATGACTATATCAATAAAGTTTTGTAAAAGCCAAATACCAGGAAGTATTAAAAGGAAAGCCGTTTTATTTAAAACATGACAAACCAAAAAGAGACAAAAAACGAAGTGTCAAAAACTCAATAAAAATGCATGTAAAGAATGCACCCAAAAACGCAATGAAAAAATACAAGTAACCTATTACTTAATAGGTGCAGAAATGGTGCAGAAAATCTGCAATATGAAAAGCTCATCGTGGGAATGTAGCATTGAGGCACAGAAGCGGTGCCAAAAATGCACTAAAAAGGGCACAAAAAAGGCTTCAAACAAACAAAACTCCGTGTGAACATACCATTTCAATACACTTCCTATTCTTTTCATTAAGAAAACACACTTATGAATACCCAGTTCTGTTTTTTTACTACGTGAAATATAAAGCAATATGTCAATACTTGCCATGTTTCAACTTGAAAAAAGCTACTGAATCAATTCAGGCAGAAAAAAACGATTCCTTGGGATATGTTCACTTTTTAACATTGATTTTATAGCAGATTCTGCACTAAAATCAACATGAAAAAATGATTTAGATACTCTTTGAATATGCTCCCTATTTATTTCTTTGGGAAAACATACATACTGTTGTGTGAAAAAGTGTTTGCCCCCTTCTTCATTTCCTGTGTTCATTTCTTTTGCATGTTTGTTACTCTTAAGAATATGTTTCAGATCACCAAACAAATTTAAATATTAGACAAAGATAACACTAGTAAACACAAAATGCCGTTTCTAAATGAAGGTCTTTATTATTACGGAAAAACGAAATCCAAACCTACAGGGCCCTGTGTGAAAACTGATTGCCCTCTAAATCTAATTACTGGTTGGGCCACCCGTAGCAGCAACAACTGCAATCAAGCGTTTCCGATAACTGACAATGAGTCTTTAACAACACTGTGGAGGATTTTTGGACCACTCATCTTTGCAGAATTGTTGTAATTCGGTCACATTTGAGGGTTTCCGAGCATGAACCGCCTTTTTAAGGTCTTGTCACATCATCTCAATCAGATTAAAGTCAGGACTTTGATTAGGCCACTCCAAAGTCTTAATTTTGTTTTTCTTAAGCCATTCAGAAGTGGACTTGCTGGTGTGTTTTGGCTCATTGTCCTATTGCATAATACAAGTGCACTTCAGCTTGAGGTCACGAACAGATGGCTGGATCCATGCTTCCATTTACCACAGCAAGTCTTCCAGGTCCTGAAGCAGCAAAACAGACCCAAACATCATACTACCTCCACCACATTTTACTGTTGGTATCATGCTCCTTTTCTGAAATTCTGCCAGATGTAATGGGACATACATCTTAAAAAAAATTCAACTTTTGTCTCGTCAGTCCACAGAGTATTCTCCCAAAAGTCGTGGGGATTATCAAGATGTTTTCTGGCAAAACTGAGACAAGCCTTTATGTTCTTATTGCCCAGCAGTTGTTTTCATCTTGAAACTCTGCCATGGAGACCATTTTTGCCCAGTCTCTTTCTTATGGTGGAGTCATGAACACTTACCTCTTACTGAGGCAAGAGAGGCCTGCAGTTCTTTGGGTGTTGTTGTGGGGTCTTTTGTGACCTCGTGGATGAGTCGTTACTGTGCTCTTGGGGTAATATTGGTTTGCCGGCCACTCCTGGGATGGTTCACCACTGTTCCATCTTTTTGCCATTTGTGGATAATGGCTCTCACTGTGGTTCTAGAAATGGCTTTATAACCTTTTCCAGACTAATAGATCTCAATTACATTTTTTCTCATTTGTTTCAGAATTTCTTTGGATCGCGACATAATGTCTAGTTTTTGAGGATTTTTTTGTCTACTTCAATTTGTCAGGCAGGTCCTATTTAAGTGATTTTTTGATTGAGAACAGATGTGGCAGTAATCAGATCTGGATGTGGCTAGGAAATTTTAGCTCAGCTTCCCAAAGATGTGATAAACCACAGTTAAATTATATTTTAAGGGTGGGGAGGGGCAATACATTTTTCACACAGGACCTGGTAGGCTTGGATTTCTTTTTCTCTTAATAATAAAGACCTTAACTTAAAATGTTTACTTGTGTTATCACTGTCTAATATAAATTTGTTTTGTGATCTAAAACATTTAAGTGTGACAAACATGAAAAAGAATAGGAAATCAGGAAGGGAGCAAACACTTTTCTGTATAATGCATATGGTGCTGTTTTTTCCATGTGAAAAAAAGTAGCAACATGTTAATTCTTGAGGTATTTCTGCAGGAAAAAAATGCTGAAAATTTAATGTCTGAGTCAATGGAAGCAAAAAAGTCCCATACATTTAAAAAAAAAACAAACAGACGCACATACCAAAAATACTTTTAGAAGCTTTTTTCCCAGAAATTTTCAGCCAGAAAAAAACATAAAAGATCCTCTGTGTGAAGATATCATGAAATAATTACTATGCATATTGCCATCAATTGCTCATATGAGCTTGTCAATTGTGTACTGTACAAGCAGGAACACTTTAATCCTTGAATATTTTCTTTAGCGCTTTATGGTGCTGATAGATGAAAGACCATAAAGAACCCAAAACGGTGTGATTATGAAGTGGTGATCTTCCTGAGGAAAAATATGCTTTACACAGTGAGGAAATAAGTCGAGGCCATGGAATAATGCTGAATTTCCTCTCCTATTCACTTTAGGAAACCTTGACTGTCTAATGCACTTGCCAGTTTTAAATCGGAAATGTTGTGGAAGGACAGCAGTATTGGTACATAGTGATGGATGTAAAATTCTCATTTTAAGTTTGACATTGTACCAATGATACCAAGGTTTTTCAGCAGGGACTAGATATTTGGCCAACATAAGCTGCTGTATTTATTTCCTTGTTATCAAAGAACGGAAATGGTAGAAAAAAATCACATGGAAATAATAACTGTACATTTATGAGGTTCAAGCTGCAGTAATTATTCACTATGTTGTTCTGTCATTGGGGAGGTCATGTGCTGGTGAAAATGGAAGCCATATTTGTGCAAAGTGTGCATTTTATGGTGGGACAGAGTAGCCTTAAAGGGGTTGTCCAGGATTAGAAACCCTTGCTTACTTTCTTCCAAAAACAACACCACACCTGTCTACAGATAGTGTTCTGTATTATAGAAACTTGATTCCAGCTCACCCAGTTGCTCTATGCTCATCCACCTAGGGTTCAGACACTGGCCTCGCCCTGGCCTCACATCAAGGAAAAGAGACAAAAATTGGAGTCCGGCTCAACAGGACTGGATTTTCCTTTTCTTTTTCAAAAGAAATTATAGTGCATACAAAAGAAAAATGTACATGGTCAACATGACCCAGTCGACGCGGTTCAACTGCACTAGTCAGTCTTACTCTGAGGCGTTTCGACTGCACTAGGCAGTCTTACTCATGGAGTAAGACTGCCTAGTGCAGTCGAAACGCGTCGACTGGGTCATGTCGACGATGTACATTTTTCTTTTGTATGCACTATAAAAAGAAAAGGAAAATCCAGTCCTGTTGAGCCGGACTCCAGTGTTTTGTATTATAACTCGTCTCAATATAACTGCATGGGACATGACTTACAACACCATGCATGCTACACGAGGACTGTTGGCCGAAGAATTGATGGCCTCCATGCTTGTACCCTTTTAATTGTCACAACTGACAGTGGCATTTGAGAAGTTAAATTTTTGTGAGCAGTTACTATTGAGTGCCTGTTGTGTAACTTATAAGGTAAGTCATGCTGTAAGGAGAGGATTCAGCTTCTGAGCCTATCCCGTGCATAGAGTGCACAAATCGGGTGTAAATGTACGGTGGATGGCACTAAAGGTGTTAACATTTCTGACAAGGTAAAATACTTAATTGTTCATAAAAGTGAGCAGATGTCCATCCTAATGTCAGGTCAGTTGGCAAATTTTGAGAATTACGTATACAGTTGTCAAAAGTTTTGAGGATGACACAAATGTTGTTTTTCACAAGGTGTTTTTAGAACTTTTAGTCAAATGTTTCTATGGTTACTGTACAGTAGTACAATTAGAAGCATTACATAATTTTTTTTAACTTCACCCATATTTTTTAAGATTTCGCCCTGACATGTTGGATATCAACTTCTGGGCCAAATTCAGACTGATGATGACCCATTCTTGCCTAATCCGGGATGGGAGTTTATCACAATTTCTGTGTTTTTGCTTCTCCCACCTCTTTTTGAGTTTTGAGCACAGGTTCTCAATGTTATGGAGATCTGGGAAGCTTTGTGGGCATGGATCCAAAATGTCAATGTTTTGTTCGCCAAGTCAGGTGCTCCCTCATGTTGGAAAAAAGGAATTGTTCATCCTCAAATTGCTCCTTCTCCTTGGGAGACGTTGCTCTTGGAGGATGTTTCCATACCATTCATTTTTCATGGCGGTGTTCTTACTCAAAATTGTAAGTGAGATCCCTCCATGGATGAAAAGCCACCATACATATCAATGGTCTCTGGATGCTTTATTGTTGGCATGACACAGGACTCATGGTGGTGCTCATCATTTCTTTTCTGGACAATCATACTTCCAGATGTCCCAAACAGCCTGAAGGAGGCTTCATCAGATAAAATAACTTTGCCACTCTATTTTGCAGTCCAATCTCTTTACTTCTCCATTAACATTTGCAATACATCTGATCACTCTTCATAACAATCCAGAATTAATGCAATTTGCCACTATAAAAATTGAAGGATTAACCTGAGAAAACCAAAATTTGTGTAAGTCTCAAATCTTTTGGCCATGACCGTACATGTATACAAGTATATGTCCTGGAGATCTGAACCAGAATTACATAGATCTCTTTAATTTTCTATTTTTCTGTTTCTGTCCCATGGATCTGATTGGGATTTATACAAATCCAAGCACATGCTATTGAAACAACCCTCTTCAGATGTCTACCATTTAGATTCTGTTGTGAATTAGTCTTTCAGTGTCCATGACCATATATATATACAATATGCTGTATGTTACAGATGACATTTTGTTGCAATGCTCAGGATTTATGAAAACTCAGATCACAGTTTTTTCAAGCCTTAGATACCATGAAAAAAGCAGACAGTGTTATATAAGTGGTCAGAGAGAGGGAAGCGATTGCCTTTTTCACCTTATTGATAATCCTGGGACTGGATCCCATGGTGTTGATGGGTTTATTTGGTGACAAGAGTCCTAATTAAGTTTCCCACCTCTGTCTCCTTTGTGCTTCTATTATGCCCTGCAGAAAACAGTTTTTCATTGACAAGCATATAATACACTGTAATACAGTGGTATCATAGTGTATAATACCAGTATTCAGGTAATGACATTGTCAAGTTCCCTAAAAAAAAATAAGAAAAAATATACAATTTTAAAAAAGGAATACAAACGTAAGAAAGATACAAAAAATCCTAGTTCCCCTTACAACATGCTTTAATATTATAAAAAATGTATATAAGAAAAGTACATAATTGATGGGAATATGACTTCATGGCACACCACAGATTATTTCATTTTGTAATTTTGACCATTTTGCAAGTCACTATAATTGCTGTCAAGAAGTATACAATACATTATTGAAGAGTAACAGTTATGACATAAGCACATTTTTCACTATATAGATTTATGACAGTAAGTAGAACATAGTTATTACAAGCTCAACATGTCCCATGAAGACTCTTCTCCAGGCTGAAAAGAACAATGGATTCTATATCTTTTTTTGTTCGGAGATCACTAAAATCAAAAGTCTTCTTATTTTGTTTTGCAGGTATAGTCAGGATTTGATATTCATTTATATTCTAATCATTTGCACCTTCATCTCAACAAAGTGGAAAAAAAGTTTGCCTTATTTTAATTTGCACTGTAATTTTAGAGCAGCGACTAGGAGCAGGTCAAGGGCTCAAAATCCTGAGATGGCAGCAAATGGGTTCAGCAACAATCCAGGTTTGGAACCAAGGCAGCAAGAAGCAGGCCCTGTCACAATCACTTTGTGACACTACAGGCAGGTGGTCATAGCACAGTCTGGTGGTCACAGTGTAAGCAGATGAACCGGACCGGGGATAACTCTCTTGTGCCGGTTCCGGAACTGTCGTGACTGTCACCATTGTTGCACAGGGGAGAGCTTTCTGGCCCGGACTGACCTATGCACTTGTCAGCAGGGGGCGGGACAGAGATAACAAGGGCTGCGCACGGGAAAAATACAGGAGTCCTGGCGGGAAAACAGCGTGCAGAAGAGTGAGGTGCAGGCCTTATTAGCAGAGCATCTTGTGAGTGTAGGCCTATCCTACACATCCCCTGCGACCGTGTCCACTACTCTTGGACACCAGACGACTACGTACCTGCTGTGCTCCATCCATGGAGGTGACTCACACATGAGACCATTGACTGCTGCATGACCGCGGCCTAGTTGAGATCTGGTGACTGGGCCAGAGTGTTCCGACTTCTCACCCACATGCACCGCACAGCAGAGCCACACTCCAGCGTCATCGCATATAGACCTGAGTTCAGCAAAGACTCTCTGCCTGCATCGTGGAACCGGACCTCCGTCTACCCAGGACCACCCTGGAACATCACGTAACGCTGTTAGTGTCACCGTTGGAGACAGGCTGGTAGTCACAGCACAGGATGGTGGTCACAGCACAGGCTGGTGCTCACAGCACAAACAGGTGGTCACGGCACAGGCAGGTGGCCACAGCACAGGTTGGCGGTCACAGCGCAAATCGGTGGTCACAGTGCAACCAAGTGGTCACAGCACAGGCAGGTAGCCACAGCGCAGGTTCATTGTCACACGCAAGCATGTGGTCACAGCGCAGGGTGGTGGTCACAGCACAAACAGGTGGTCACAGTGCAGTCAGGTGGTCACAGCACAAACAGGTGGTCACAGTGCAGTCAGGTGGTCACAGCACAGGCTGGTGGTCACAGCATAGGATGGTAGTTCCAGCATAAGCAGGTGGCCACAGCACAGGCTGGTGGTCACAGCGCAAACAGGGGGTCATAGCACAGTAGGGTGGTCACAGCACAGTCAGGTGGTCGCATCACAGGCTGGTGGTCACAGCACAGGATGGTGGTCACAGCATAGGCAGGTGGCCACAGTGCAGGCTGGTGGTCACAGCACAGGCAGGTGGTCACAGCACAGGCTGGTCAAGAAAGAAACCACCGGCCATCAACAGGAGTACAGGAGGCAATTTTGGTCACCAAAAGGTTAAAACAGGAATGTAGGACTGACTAGGAAACGGCATCACATAGTACCAAAATTACTATGAACAGACTAGAACTAGGTGACTTGCGGCATAGTCAAAGAGACAGAGAATCAGAATGGATTGGCTACAGGACCTGTTCTGTAAACTGTAAATTGACAAACAGACAAGGAAATAATGAATCTAGCTGTGCTGAGTAGTAAATCTTGATTAGATCATCAACTACATCTGCATGGCATCAGAGTTAAAAACCTGGAAGAATTAACTATTATTTTGCTGTAGGAGTAATTTGTGGCCTTGTGTAAAGGCGGCAGATGGAGACAGAAACATAGCAGACCTGAGCAGACTTGATTGGCCACCAGATCACCAGATCATCTAGCATAGGGAAAAGAAGTGAGAAACATCGCTGACAGTGTAGTATGTGATGTGCAGGAGAGCTTAATCTTTTAAAATCATTTTCATTGATATGTTTTATAGCTAATTTGAAGATTTGTGGCCAGTGAAAATAATTGTGTAGTTATATTGTCCCTAAGATGTCATTACAAACAACATGGTCAGCGATTAATACTGATTCATTGCCTGGTTATGAAAAAACAAACCCCCAAAAAAAGTTCATTAACTAAAGTGCTCCATAGCATAGAGCATTATATGGGTATGGTAGCAAGATTCAGCCCAATATTTGGCTTGTAATATTAATTTATTACTTTGATGAGCCTGATATATGGGTCTATTGCCTTCCTCCCCTTAATTATCAAATTAAGGCATGTCTTTTGGACTTTGACAGGACAATGCATTTAAAGGCATCATGCCTTGACATTACCTAATTATTTCAGAGGAGATGAAGGTTATAGACCATGTCAGAAGACCATTGATCTACAGAAGACCCTTTCTCTTGGATGATTCATGAGGAAATTCAGGAGTAAAAATAGTAATTCAATAATGTCGTGAAATGAGGAAGAAGCTTTGCAAGGATGAAATGGTGCATTTAGCTTTTTAGACAATGGATATAACTCAATCAGAGCCAGGACAGCTCTTCTAAACTTGCTGGTAAATGCGATTGACAGGACAGGAGTTTCAGCTTGCCCAGAACAAGATAGCATTGTTGAGTTGCTCCTCCAGGCAATAGATAAACATGCAATTAAGTTATTAGACTATACTAATGCATGGGACAGGCATGGAGGTCATTTATCAAACACTCTTGGGGTCCTAATTGTTGAGAAACCTTCTTACTACCAGAAATATTCATATTGTATTAAGATGGACTTGTTTAATCTTGACAACAAAGATGGATGAAGTAGTAGATAATTTTGTGAATTTGCCATAAGGCTACCCACATTTTTTGCTTATTATTTGTCCAAGAAGTATCTATAATAGCTTTACTCTCTGTAGTAGCTGTAGTAATTGTAGATATCATTATAGAAGGCTCAGAGATCCCTAAAGCCTTCATCCAGATAAGACACCTAATAATTCTAAGCTCATAATATCCCCGAATTAGATACAATTAGTCACCTACCATTTGAAATTAAATGACTGATTGAAAGGGAAGAATAGCTATTAGATTCGATTTCTTGCCCATATAATCTTCTAAAATATATTGTATGATCTCTGTATCCTGCGCCCTTGTCATACAGAAAAAGGTAAGCTATGGATAGTGTTGAACAGGGACGCTCAGACATTAATTGTCCATTTATTGTATTCTTACATTGTACCTCTCCCTACGGGCCACAATTATACTTAAAGGGGTAGTCCAGGGCAGATATGTTATTACCTATCCACAGTATACTGTAGATGATAAGACAGAGATCAGTGTGGATCCGATCTCTGGGACCTTCCTTTATCAGAAGAACAGGTCACTGGTCACCTTTATCCGTTACCCCACAAAAAACCTCTTACAGCTATGCTGACAGAAAAGAAGGTTCTTTAAATGTACAAACTAAATATTATACAAGTGAAAAGATGGATGAAATGGTGTATATATACCGCATGTGTATATATATATATACACAGTATATATACTGTATATATGCAATGGGTATGGAAAGCATTCAGAACCCTTTAAATTTTTCACTCTTTGTTTCATTGCAGCCATTTGGTAAATTCTAAAAAGTTCATTTTTTTTCTCATTAATGTACACTCTGCACCCCATCTTGGCTGGAAAAAAAACAGAAATGTAGAAATTTTTGCAAATTTAGTCAAAAAGAAAAACTGAAATATCACATGGTCATACGTATTCAGACCCTTTGCTCAGTATTGAGTAGAATCACCCTTTTGAGCTAGTACAGCCATGAGTCTTCTTGGGAATTGTGCAACAAGTTTTTCACACCTGAATTTGGGGATCCTCTACCATTTTTCCTTGCAGATCCTCTCCAGTTCCGTCAGGGTGGATGGTGAACGTTGGTGGACAGCCATTTTCAGATATCTCCAGAGATGCTCAATTGGGTTTAGGTCAGGGCTCTGGCTGGACCAGTCAAGAATGGTCACAAAGTTGTTGTGAAGCCACTCCTTTGTTATTTTAGCTGTGTGCTTAGGGTCATTGTGTTGTTGGAAGGTGAACCTTCGGCCAAGTCTGAGGTCCAGAGCACTCTGGAAGAGGTTTTCATCCAGTATATCTCTGTACTTGGCTGCATTCATGTTTCCTTCAATTGCAACCAGTAGTCTTGTCCCTGCAGCTGAAAAACACCCCCATAGCATGATGCTGCCACCACCATGTTTCACTGTTGGGATTGTATTGGGCAGGTGATGAGCAGTGCCTGGTTTTCTCCACACATACCACTTAGAATTATCAACAAAAAGGTCTACCTTCGTTTCATCAGATCAGAGAATCTTATTTCTCATAGTCTGGGCTTCGCGTGTTTTTTTTAGCAAACTCTATGTGGGCTTTCATATGTCTTGCACTGAGGAGAGGCTTCCGTTTTTGCCACTCTACCATAAAAGCCTGACTGGTGGAGGGCTGCAGTGATAGTTGACTTTGTGGAACTTTCTCCCATCTCTCTACTGCATCTGTGGAGCAAAGCCTCAGTGATCTCGGGGTTCTTCTTTACCTCTCTCACCAAGGCTCTTCTCCCACGATTGCTCAGTTTGGCTGGATGGCCAGGTCTAGTAAGACATATGGTGGTTCCAAACTTCTTCTATTTAAGGATTATGAAGGCCACTGTGCTCTTAAGAACCTTGAGTACTGCAGAAATTCTTTTGTAACCTTGGCCAGATGTTTCCTTGCCACAATTCTGTCTCTGAGCTCCTTGGCTAGTTCCATTGACTTTGTGATTCTCATTTGGTCTGACATGCACTGTGAGCTGTGAGGTCTTATATAGACAGGTGTGTCACTTTACAAATCAAGTCCTCTCAGTTTAATTTAACACAGCTGGTCTCCAATGAAGGAGTAGAACAATCTGAAGGAGAATCACAAGGAAATGGATAGCATGTGCGTTAAATATAAGTGTCTGAGCCAAGGGTCTGAATACTTATGACCATGTGATATTTCAGTTTTTCTTTTTTAATGAATTTGCAAACATTTTTACATGTCTGGTCTTTTTCAGTCAAGATGGGGTGCAGAGTGTACATTAATGAGAAAACAATTAACTTTTTTTGAATTTACCAAATGGCTGTAATGAACAAAAAGTGAAAAATTTAAAGAAGGGGTCTGAATACTTTCTGTACCCACTGTGTATATATATATATATATATAGAGAGAGAGAGAGAGAGAGAGAGAGAGAGAGAGAGAGAGAGTCATTTTTTAAATTTTAAAAATTACAAAAAAGAAACTAGGCTATGGAAAAATTTGGGCCCCTTGGAGATTTGTGCGCTCAGATAGCTTTGAGAAAAGTTTCAGACGTGAATTAGCCTGTTAGGCTTATGGCTTGTTCACTATCATCATTAGGAAAGGCCAGTTGATGCAAATTTTCCGGCTTTATAAAAGTCCAGCCTCCTCTAACTTTGTGCCAAAAACAGCATGCATGGGTTCTTCCAAGTGGCTGCCTAACACTCTCAAAATGGTGGAGGCCCACAAAGCAAGAGAAGGCTATAAGAAGATAGCACAGCATTTTCAAGTTACTTTTTCTTCAGTTCAAAACGTAATTAAGAAATGGCAATTAATAGGAACAGTGGAGGTCAAGATAAGGTCTGGAAGACCAAGAAAAACTTCAGTGAGAGCTGCTCGTAGAATTGCTAGAGAGGTAAATCAAACCCCCCGCATGACTGCATAAGACCTTCAGAAAGATTTAGCAGACTTTGGAGTTGTGATCTATTGTTCTATTGTTCAGAGACACCTGCACAAATATGGCCTTCATGGAAGAGTCATTAGAAGAAAACCTCTCTTGCGTTCTCATTATAAAATTCAGCGTCATAAGTATGCAAAAGAACATTTAAACAAGCCTGATTCATTTTGGAAGCAAGTTCTGTGGACTGATGAGGTTAAAATAGAACTCTTTGCCACAATAATGAAAGATATGTGGGAGAAAAAGGGCACAGCATTTCCGGAAAAGAACATCTTGCCAACCATTAAGCATGGGGGTGAATCAATCATGCTTTTAGGTTGTGTTGCAGCCAATGGCATGAAGAACATTTCACGGGTAGAGGGAAGAATGGATTCAATGAAATTTCAAAAAATTATTGATACACACATAGCACCATCTGAAAAAAAAAAAGCTGAAATTGAAAAGATGGCTTCTACAAATAGATAATGATCCTAAACACGCGTCAAAATCCACAATAGACTACTTCAAAAGGCGCCAACTAAAGGTTTGACAATGGCCCTCACAGTCCCTTGATCTGAACATCATTGAAAATCTCTAGCCATGCCACAAAATAGTGCATGCAAGGCAACCCAGGAATCTCACAGAACTGGAAGAATTTTCCAAGAAGGAATGGATGAAAATCCCTCAAACAAGAATTGAAAGACTCTTGTCTGGCTACATAATGTATTTACAAGATGTCATACTTGCAAAAAGGGAGTGCTACTAGCTACTATCCATGCAGGGTGGCCAAACTATTGCATTGGCACATTTACCTTTTTGGAATTTTTTAAATGTCAAAGAAAAAAATATATATATTTTTTTTCTTAAAATGTAAAGGAAATGTGTCATCTTTAACTTTAGCCCTTTCTGAGATCATTTAATCTTCAACTTGCTTAACTTTTCACAATAACAGTAATTTTGACCAGGGGTGCCCAAACTTGTACATGCCACTGTACTATTAATTTATGAACAAAAAATGAAACCACAGTCTTTAAGTACACATTTTTTACTAAGAGCACAACGGCCTTTATACCTATAATAGACAAAGCTGAATGAATATTCTGCATTGACTATTAAAGATATAAGAGATGTTAATGATGGGCAGATATATTACATATGAAAGTTTGCAAGTCTAACTCTGGAAATGAAATATGTGATTCCGTTTAGGAGAGAAGTCTATTACAGACACAGGTTTTATGAAGTTAGCAATATCTAGGCATATATATTCTATATACGGTACTAAGGTGAATTCTCAACAGAAACTGAAGTAACTGTTTAGTTCATTGCCGAGATTTGGTTGAAATAAAACATATAAAGTGTTTGGAATGCGGCCAGTCTCAATATGTTGGCTGGTTTTTATTACATGAACTGTTTGCATTTCTCATGTAAAGCTGGGGCTTTGCAAAGTCTGCCATGAATTATATCATAAGCTCAGACAAAAAGAATCTAGAAGCGAGTGGCCATAGTTTATTCTGTAAAGTGAATAAATAAGGTAGATGGATTCTGTACATATATTTTATATATAGATACACAGACAAATATCTATATATAGGGTATATATCAACATAGCAGGGGGAAATTAATCAAAAATGACATTTTGTATGCCAGTCTTGATCCAAAGTATGTTGGAGCAACATGGGCAAAAACGTATGCCTCTTAATAAATTTTGGGTATCATTTGGTTGCCCATGTTTAAGCATCAGGAAATGTAGCCCAGTCATAGACTAGATGGAAAACATTTTTGCTATAACTTTTGCCACTTTTGTGTTGTATATTATAGCGCATTTGACTGGCTGTGCCAGGCCACGTTCTTGACTCTGGTATAGTAGAAGCTGTCCTTCCTGCACGATTTCTTCCCTTCCACAATGATTTACTCCTCTTGAAATGAAGACAAATTTGAGTGTTGGATTAAATTGGCCAAGTCCGCCTTTATTATAACAAACATAACAATACTAATAACTTTTTGGTTATAGAAGGTTCTTGGAGCTCCAGAAGGCCTGACACCTAAAATATTTTTCAATCTTCCAGCATTACCCCCATCCGCGACCACCAGCTTGAGGGCACTTTCATCCCCGGAAACCTTCACCATGCCACCCACTCCCCAGGGACCCCACCCTGAAGAGTCACAAAAACTCTGCCAGGCCATTCTAAAATCCCAAACACGATTGGGGGCTGCCATCTACTTGATCCACAAACCCCTCACCACAATTTTCCACCAACTCAAAGAATCTCTTCCCACCGCCAAGCTGAAATGACACCATGACAATCCTAACTGTGCCCATATTCCGTACTAACAAAAAAAGGGTGGGCAATCACAAGGGCAGACAGGACCTTTTCCTATGGTACCTCCATCCAGATGAATGTTCCAGCACAGCAAGGTGCGGCAGTGCCGCTACTTCCACTCAGATCACTAGGTCACCAAGCATTACTGGCAACCACCATACTAAGCACTTCTGTGGATCTCCTAAGAAATTCCCTATTCTCGACTATGCTATGTAGAATGTAAGTCCGCAAGGACAGGGTCCTCTCCCCTCTGTACCAGTCTGTCACTGTAAATTTGTTTACTGTAAACGTTATCTATAACCCTGTACGTAACCCCTTTTCTCATGTACAGCACCATGGAATTAATGGTGCTATATAAATAAATAATAATAATAATATGCTACCTACCTACTAGATAAAGCGACTCAATGAGTAAGACCCGGGATGAGTCAAAACGTCTGTGTAACAATAATCGCTCTGTATATGATCACTCACTTTGCTCCCTTAAACCACTGGTTTTGTGATATGGATTGTAATAAATTAAGTTTATTTTCACCATAAATCTCAAGAGTGTGCAGTGAACCTTTGATTCTCTATCAACAGGGGCTTTTCAGCCCGTTCCACCGGCATCTCGCCTACCGGACAGAGTGCACGCTAATACTGTACTTTTACAGATGAATGCTCCAACAGCTCCACCCACGCAGCGCAAGATGACTCCTGTTTTTTATCCATTGTGTGGATGGCCAGGTGCATGTGCGTCACTTCATAGGAAGAAGCTTGCTTTATATGAGATTGCGTATCACGATAGCACACAATATTAGGCCTCATTCACATATTTGTTTTTTACTCACACATGAAAAAAAATTACCAATTGTCATGTAGTGTGTTGCATCAGATTGATTCTATTATCCATTGCAATTTTAAAAGCAGACAGTGTGTAGACAGCACTCAGATGGCATCCATGTGTTGGCCATTATTATAAGGACCCATAAACTTGTGTGAGTGATTTTTATCTGTGGCTTACATCAAATGGGCACTATTCTCTATGATTTTTAAGGACTACTTGGTCCACAAGAAAACACAGACATTTGAACAGCTGATATAGATTATAATGGGTACATGTGTAATGAGGCATGAGGGCGAGGTGCTCGTCTTCCACACCCTGGCATGCTACAGAGAAACGGAGTCCTGACTCCTGACTCAGTGTGTATGCAGTCGTGTTTCTGTTTCGGACACCTCCCAGTTCAGCGCTGCCACGCTTTGCACGAGGCCAGTCCCCTTTGACCCCATGAAAAGGAAACCACACCAGCTCATAAAAACAAAGTCCATTTTACTGACAACCAAACTTATATACAGAGAGTAGCAGGAAATGAGCTTTGGTTATGAACAGTGTCACAGTTGGTAAATTAGAGATTATGGTAGATATGCAGGTTAGGTTGAAGACCTCCATTCTTGCCCAGTACAGTGCCACCTAAAGCTGTGCTTTTCGTTGTGACCACTACAGTTCCGTAGCCGCTTCTTGAGAATCACATAACGACACACCTCTAAGGTTAGTGCCCCAGCCTTCTTTACTCTGTTTCTCTGTCTCTTTGACTGAAGCTTCCAAGGTCTGGCTGACACTAAGACATTCCCAATAGTTCCTTAAAGACATTCCTAGAAGTATTGTGCTGTAGGTCTCCTGACTTTCCTGGTTAAAGAAGTACACTGCTACCACTGAAATTCTTTTGCTCTGGCTCACTCTTCCTGATCTCTTCATATACACACACCTGGTGATGATCACCTTCCACTCAGGGTGTCCTTTCTTCTACCCACTACTAACTACCAAACAGGAACTGGCCCACAGGTCCCAAATCCTCCTCTCCAACTATGGGCTGGCCCTGTAGTTCATCCTCTCATGCCTGACTGGCAAGAACTGCAGCCTCCAGGAGGACAATACATATATTGCAATACATTTTCACACATTTAAAATAACATGGGTTTCCAGAGGGGCGCAACATCATCCTCTCCACCCTTACACATGCACTGTCTGTGAAAAACGTGGACTGAACATGTGCATAGAAAACAGACATGTGAATGAGGCCTTATGGCAAATGATTTAATTGTTATGACTGTTCAGTGTATATAGATAAGTAGATGACTTTGGTTAAACAGAAAATAACATAAACATTGGTCATCTTAGGTTGCCAGAATTGAAAGGGGAAATCACTAAGCAATTCCACTGCAGTCAAAAAATTGATGTTCAGCCTGGTGATTACAGTGAGAAGCAAGCAGGTCAATAATGTCAGTGAATGAAAATGACATAATCATCAGGTACCATCATCTCATTAGCTTGACATGTTGCTCTGGTATAGAAATACTAAAAGTCATGGGGCACTATATTCATTTGTTTCAACAGGAACAATAAGTAACGTAATTCTGCTATTAATCATGATCGCCCGTGCACACGGGTGGTGATCGCTGCTTGGTGTCAGCTGATTCTGATCGCTGACACCCAGCATTAAGTTCCAGGACCACTCCCAGCACTTTAATCCCCAAAATGCTGGGATCAAACATAATCACAGCATTCCCGAAAGCCAGCAGAGGGCTGACAGCCCCTACCATTGGGTCGAAGACCCTGTGGTGTGACACTGGGTCTTGATCATTGCCATGGTGACCCGATGTCATCATGACGGCATCCAGGTCACCAGGCCCAGGAAACTTGCTGATCATGCCCAGTACATGATGAGCAAGTTTGTCAGTGCAGAGCTGACATTTTCTATAGCATGGGGATGCTGCTGTATCTCCATGCTATAGAAGCGATCAGCCTGCAAAAAATGATAGTCCCATAGTGGGACTAAGTAAAAAAGTTAGGAAAAAGTCCAAAACATTTTTTAAATAATTGCAAAAATATTAAAAAAAAAGAAAAAATAATAATAAAAAATCAAAAGATATTGTCTCTCTAAATAAATATTTGAATTAAAAAAACAAAAACAATAAAAGTACACGTATTTGGTATTTCCGCGTCTGCAATGACCCGACCTATAAAACTGTCCCACTAGTTAACCCCTTTATTGAACACCATAAAAAAATAAAACACAGGCAAAAACAATGCTTTACTGCCGCACAAAAAAGTGGAATGAAACGCGATCACAAAGCCGGATATAAATAAACATGGTACCGCTGAAAACGTCATCTTATAACACAATAAAACAAGCTGCCATACAGCTTCATCAGAGGAAAAATAAAAAAGTTATAGCTCTCAGAATACAGCGATGCAAAAATAATTATTTTTCCTGTAAAATAATTTTTATTGTATATAAGTGCCAAAACATAAAAAAGATATAAATGGGGTATTGCTGTATAACCCCCCCCCCCCAAAAAAAAATAAAAAATCCTGGATTAATGGTTTTTGTTTATTCAGCTTCCCATAAATCAGAATAGAAAGTGATAAAAAATATCATGTGCCCAAAAATGGTACTAATTAAAACGTCAACTTGTCCCACTTAAAACAAGACCTCAGATGACTCTGTGGCCCAAAATATGGAAAAATTATAGTTCTCAAAATGTGGTGATGCAAAAACAATTTTTTGCAATAAAATGCATCTTTTAGTGTGTGACAGCTGCCAAACATAAAAACCCGATATAAATCTGGTATCGCTGTAATCGCACCGACCCGAAGTATAAAGTCGCTAAATCACTTATACCGCACGAGGAATGGCATAAAAAATAAATAAAACCAATTCTTCACGTGATGTTGATTATTTCATTCTGCCTCCCTAAGTTCGCAGTAAGGCTCAACTCACATTTATCCTGTGCTTTGCTCTGAGCGCTTACACCGGGGTTTCCGTGTAAATTTCTGAAATACGTGGATCAGATGGAACCCACGGCAGAAGATTCCCTATAATGAGGCAGATGAAGGCACTGTGGATGCCATCTGACCTGTGATCCGGCGGAGTCCATCTTTTTAGGATTGCATAAAAGTGCCGTCGGCCAGAGTTTTGTGCATTTCTGAATAGAAGGATACCATTGAACAGAGCCAGATGGAGTCTAGAGTAACTCTGCTGCCTCATTATAGTGAATGGATCCCTCAGGGATTGCATCAGAATCACGTCATTTGGAGATTTAGATGTAAACCCCAAAGTAAATACTCAGCATAGAGCGCCGGATAACTGTGGTCCAAAACTTTAGGTAAAATGTTCCCAAGAAAAGCTTCAACTCAATCCACAAGAAAAGCAAGCCCTCACTCAGGTCCATCATTTGTTAACGGAAATATAGGGGTCTTCCACATTACTGGTAGCACAAAGGCTCTTGAAATGCGAAATGGCTCCTCAACCGCTGAAAGAAATTCAGCAAATTCTGCGCTTCTAAATCTAAATGCCCCCCTCCCTTCTGAGCCCCACAGTGTACGTAAACCACATATTGCGTCCATGTTTGGCATTTCTGAAGCGATGAGAGCCCGCGTAACTTACGTGAGCATGCCTCCAGAAGCACAGGTTGGGCATAGTGTACTGGTGACTGCAACACACTGGTCACTACAGCGTTCTGGTCAGTACAACGGCAGTTTGCAATATTCACTCAGAAACATTCATTGCTGCTTGTTTCTGGAAAATACCCATGGAGTCAAAATCGTCACTACACCTGTAGATAAATTCCCAAAGGGGTATAGCTTCCCAAATGGGGTCATTTTAGGGGGGATTCTGCTCTTCTAGCTATTAGGGGCTCTGTATATGGAGTCCGCAAACTGTTCTAGGAAAATCTACGCTCCAGGAGGCAAATGGCGCTGCGTTCCGCCCGAGTCTCTCCATATGGCAAAGTAGTACTGTACAGCCACATATGGGGTATTGTCATGTTCAGTAGAAATTGTGGGACAAATTTTGGTGTCATTTTTACCCATTTCTCTTGTGAAAATGTAAAATCTGGGGCTAAAACATAATTTTGGTGGTAAAAATTTAGTTATTTTGTTTTCACTGCCCAATGGTATAAAATTCAGTGACACACCCGTAGTGTCAATATGATCACTGCACCCCTAGATGAATTCATTGAGAGGTGTAGTTTGTAAAATGGGGTCACTTATGGGGGGGTTCTACTGTTCTGGCACCTCATGGGCTCTCGCAGTGGGTCATGGCATCTGCAAACCATATTAGTAAAATCTGGCGCTCCATGCCTTCTGAGCTTTGCACTGTGTTTGAAAAATATTTCCTGATTACATGCAGAGTATTTGTTGCACTCAGGAAAAAATGGACCTCAGTTTGTTGTAAAAAAATGTCCTATTAGCCCTTAGAAAAATTAAAAACTTGGGGCTAAAATTACATTTTTGTGAGGAAAATGTAATTTTATTATTTTCATGGCTCAACATTATAAACTTCTCTGAAGCACCTAGGGGTTCAAGGTGCTCGCCACACTTCTAAATACCTTCCTTGAGTGGTCTAGTTTCCAAAATGGGGTCACGTTTGGGGGGTTTCCACTGTTTTTGCACATCAAGGGCTCTCCAAATGGGACATGATATCCACTAATGATTTCAGGAAATTTTACATTCAAAAACTCAAATGGCTCTCCTTCCCTTCCGAGCCCTGCTGTGCTCCCAAACAGTGGTTTTCTGCCTCATATGGGGTATTGGTGAACTCAGGATAAATTGCACAACAAATCGTATGGTGCAATTTCTCCTTTTAACCTAATAAAAATGCAATATTTTGTGCTCAAAACATATTTGTGGGAAAAATTTGATTTTTTTTATTTTTACGGCTCAGCGTTATAAACTTTTGTGAAGCACCATGTGTGCTCACTACACATCTAAATCAGTTTCTTGAGGGGTCTAGTTTTCAAAATGGTGTCACTTGTGGGGGATTTTCACTGTTTAGGCACATCAGGGGCTCTCCACATGCAACAGGGCGTCCTCCAAAAAAAGTCAAGTGGCGCTCCTTCCTTTCCAAGCTCTGCCGTGCACCCAGGAGAAATTACACAACAAATTTTGGGGTACATTTTTTCCTGTTACCCTTGTCAAAATAAAAAAATTGGATTTGAAGTACAAATTTTTGTGAAAAAAAGTTAAATAGAATGGTGTCATTTTTGGGTATCTTCTGTCATATAGACCCTTCAAAGTGACTTCAAGTGTGATGTGGTCCCTAAAAAAATGGTTTTATAAATTTTGTTGGAAAAATGAAAAATCGCTGGTCAACTTTTAACCCTTATAAATTCCTAACAAAAAAAAATTTGGTTCCAAAATTGTGCTGATGTAAAGTAGACATGTGGGAAATGTTATTTATTAACTATTTTGTCTTAAAAATCTCTGTGATTTAAGGGCATGAAAATTCAAAGTTAGAATATTCTACAAATTTTCGCCAAATTTCCATTTTTTTCACAAATAAACACAAGTCATACCAAATAAATGTTACCGCTATCATGAAGTACAATATGTTGTGAAAAAACTTTCTCAGTATCACCGGGATCCTTTGAATTGTTCCAGAGTTATTGCCTCATAAAGTGACAATGGTTATAATTGTAAAAATTTTCCCAATCATTAACGTGCAAACCACCCTCGGAGGTAAAGGGGTTAAAGACTAGAGTTGAGTGAATTTGATCGGGTCCCTGCTTATTCGGCAACCTATAGCACTTACCGAATAATCTGCAGAGGGAACCCGGATACATGGAGCGCCGGCTGATCAGCTGTTCGGCACTGCAGCTGCTTGTGTTGCGGCTGTTTCACTATCACAACACATGCATGGAGAGCCTGTGTGTTGGGTTCTCTATGCATGTGTTGTGACTGTGACACAGCATCGACACATGCAGCTGCAGAGGCAAACAGCTGATCAGCCAGCTTGCTCCATATTTCCGGGTTCCCTCTGCAGCTTATTCGGTAAGCGCTGTATCTTGCCAAATAAACAGGGACCCGAACAATTTGGCTCAACTCTATTAAAGACCCATGATAGTTAGGGGTCCTGTTGGAAATTTTGCATTGGGGCCCAAAAAGGTTCAAATTATTCCACTGGTAATGAGACCTCAGAAGATCAGGCACTTTGAAATATACTAGTAAAAAATTGGAGCACTGGAAGCCAAATGACCCAACAGTTTCTAGTGTTGCTGTTACTAAGTTCTGATAATCAGCGCAATCACTTCTGTTCAGACCATACCCAGTATTCAGATGTTGGTGGTATTTCTAGAGAAAAGCCATCAACGTCTAATGTCTATCTTTTGGGTTGATGGTACATATGTAGAGACTGACTTTCTAGACAGCACCTATAGAAAAAAAGATTGGTTGAGACCCATGAACTGTTCTAAGTAATGAGGTGTGTGGAGCTATCACGACCGCACTTTACCGTAAGCCGGCTATTTTTGGTCCAGGTAGTATGTACAAGCTGCTCTATATAAAGTAGTGTGTACGGAAATTTTTTCCTGAGCCTATTAATGCAGCACTTATAATTTTGAGACCTGCCATTTCTCATATTGTCACTTTGAACTTTTCTTCCAAATACTCTTGTTTGAATCCAGCTCTGCTGAAGCCGTAAGACGTCCACACTGAAAGGTGTATTTATTTTACTTTGTGCGACTGGTTTTATGCTGTTCGGTTATAGCTTTGAGTCTTACTCCTTCAGAGGTGTTAAATACATCTTAAATCGTAAAACAAATGTTTGAAAATGCGGGGTTGGATATACAGCAGGCCGTCTTTTAAAAGTCCCTTTATATTTATCAAAAATCCAGAATAAATTAACGCCTCCTCATTCTCCATGCTCCTAAATTTCTGGTAAAGATTAATAGTGCACACGTAGCATGTAGCATTTTTATAGATATTTCATGCTAGTATGGAATATTGTTTTTTGTGTTCTTGGTGTCCGGTCAATAAATAGAAAAAACACATTTATTAAAAGTATATTACTACCTAATACATTCGTTTTAGTGTGAAAATAGACTTGCCCTTGCTGTTGGCTGTCGTAAACAGAAGCTGAGATGCTAATGGAAAAAAAAACCTCTAATATAAAAACAAAACTTTATTTCCTCCTAATTTGACTCAATCCTTTGTTCTAGTAATATTTTGGGCATCACATAGGCTGGTCATAATTCTCCCTGTCCTCTCTAATAATTAACCTGATATTCCTGTTTAATGTACACAGTACATTACCTCACTGGCTCCACCTATATAACATTTCACGTTCCTTTCTCCGCTTATATAGAACATTTCCTCTCTGACTTTAACGTTAGTGAATCACCTTAATTCCACATATAGAGTTTTATGTCTCCAACTCTATGTGCAATCTCTATGGCCCTGGGTATAGTGCATTACCATTCTCCAGTACCATTGGGAAATATTAATTTTCCCCAAATTCTGTGAAAATTAGATCCAGTTGGTACAAAAGTTTTGTTTCTCATTATAAATCCAACAGCTAGGTCTTAGGGTACCGTCACACAGTGCAATTTTGATCGCTACGACGGCACGATCCGTGACGTCACAGCGATCGTATGATTATCGCTCCAGCGTCGTAGACTGCGGTCACACGTTGCAATCACGGCGCTGGAGCGATGCCGAAGTCCCCGGGTAACCAGGGTAAACATCGGGTAACTAAGCGCAGGGCCGCGCTTAGTAACCCGATGTTTACCGTGGTTACCAGCGTAAAAGTAAAAAAAAAAAAAAACGTACATGCTCACCATCTGATGTCCGTCCGGTCCCTTGCCGTCCGCTTCCTGCTCTGACAGATCCGGCCGTACAGTGAGAGCAGAGTGCAGCGGTGACGTCACCGCTGTGATCTGCTCTCACTTTCCGGCCGGCAGACAGTCAGAGCGGGAAGCGGACGGCAAGGGACCGGACGGACATCAGATGGTGAGCATGTACGGTTTGTTTTTTTTTACTTTTACGCTGGTAACCACGGTAAACATCGGGTTACTAAGCGCGGCCCTGCGCTTAGTTACCCGATGTTTACCCTGGTTACCAGTGAACGCATCGCTGGATCGCTGTCACACACAACGATCCAGCGATGTCAGCGGGTGATCAAGCGACGAAAGAAAGTTCCAAACGATCTGCTACGACGTACGATTCTCAGCAGGATCCCTGATCGCTGCTGCGTGTCAGACCCTGCGATATCGTAACGATATCGCTAGAACGTCACGAATTGTACCGTCGTAGCGATCAAAATTGCACTGTGTGACGGTACCCTTAGAAAGGTCGAACTTGATGGACTTGTGTCTATTTTCAAGTAACTATGTAACAATAACCTAAGTGGAACGATGAAGATTTTGATCTGGTGAAATGAACAAAAGAGTAATGTTTGGCAATTTCCTACCCTTCTTCTTGCAGAACCTCACACTACATAACTCCGTTGGAGGCATGGGTGGACCTGCATCACACCAGCTATCAAATTCAAGACTGCCAAACCATGATTCCAGCGTTGTAATACAGCAGGCAATGCCGTCTCCCCAGTCCAGCTCGGTCATCACACAAGCACCTTCTACAAATCGACAGATTGGGTAGGGTGACAATTCTTATGTTCTCTGTTAAGGGTTTAACAGCTCCCTTTATGGTTTATTAGAATATCAATTGAATGTATCTATAGTTATAAATATTTTGACAGATGTAAAGAATGTTTTTGACTGTGATAGACAAGAATTGGTACGGTACTATTTCCGTTTAGGGCTCTAGGTTCCTTTTATGGCTTGAATGACTTTGAATCGAAAAAGATATATGTTACCTTGTTGGCACACGCTCAAAGATGTTTGACCTTTTGCAGAATTTCTTTTAGTAAAAATGACTAAGGCACATAATAAAAACAATGTTCTGAACACACGAACTATATGTTCTTTTGCAAACCGTGATCTTTTTTAAATGTTTCTAACCATGTGGGTGAATAAGGTCGATGTGGTATATGTTATTTTAATTTTAGGCTGTTTAAAATATAAATTCTATACCAGTGTCTCTTTTAGCTTGCATTGATTTTACATTTTTGACGATTTTTAGTTAATTGGTAGAATTGTATGCTAAATAATCGTAGATTTAAGATGTGTGATGGACATTTGGTAATTTATAGTGCTAAGAATATTAGTTTGTGACCATTGTATTCTTGTATGTAGCTGTTGCTGTATGAAGACAACTAAAGGAGACACTGGGGACTCCATTGGGCACACCAAATAAAAGATTTAGTCCACACTCAGTAAATTCTGAGTCTGATGAGACTATCATTGCAAAAAAGAATAGCAAAAGTGGACAGTGCTTTCTAAATCAGTATGCCTATCATATACAATAGCTAGAGAAAAAAATAACATCTTGTGGATGGCAAACAATTGTATGTGAATAGGTGCTTGGTGGTGAGCTTACTATCCTGAGGTTCTAAAAGCAGGAATCTTTGAAAATGTATGCCTCAAATAGTTGTAGCATGAGCTGGAAGAAACTATCCTGCTGGCACGGAAACCAATTTTTGGCCAAATGGGCACCTATTACTTTGAAGGTAGTAAGATGCCATAGAAAAAGGGTTCTATTACAGAAACGGCTGATGGTCTCTTAAATATACCATGGAAAAAATCACCATAACAGAAAGTAATGATGGTCCCAAAAAGAACAAGAGGTTTTAATGTAGGTACAATGTACAATTTCTTAGACTATACAGGTGCTTCTCACAAAATTAGAATATCATCAAAAAGTTAATTTATTTCAGTTATTCAATACAAAAAGCAAAACTCATACAGTACAGAACAAAAGTTTGGACAGACTTTCTCATTTAAAGATTTTTCTGTGTTTTCATGACTATGAAAATTGTACATTCACACTGAAGGCATCACAACTATGCATTAACACATGTGGAATTATACACTTAACAAAAAAGTGTGAAACAACTGAAATTATGTCTTATATTCTAGATCCTTCAAAGTAGCCACCTTTTGCTTTGATGACTGCTTTGCACACTCTTGGCATTCTCTTGATGAGCTTCAAGAAGTAGTCACCGGGAATGGTTTTCACTTCACAGGTGTACCCTGTTAGGTTTAATAAGTGGGATTTCTTGCCTTACAAATGGGGTTGGGACCATAAGTTGTGTTGTGCAGAAGTCTGGTGGATACACAGCTGCACAGCTGATAGTCCTACTAAATAGACTGTTAGAATTTGTATTATGGCAAGAAAAAAGCAGCTAAAGAAAAACGAGTGGCCATCATTACTTTAAGAAATGAAGGTCAGTCAGTCCAAAAAATTGGGAAAACTTTGAAAGAGTCCCCAAGTGCAGTGGCAAAAACCATCAAGCGCTACAAAGAAACTGGCTCACATGAGGACCGCCCCAGGAAAGGAAGACCAAGAGTCACCTCTGCTTCTCAGGATAAGTTTATCCGAGTCACCAGCCTCAGAAATCGCAGGTTAACAGCAGCTCAGATTAGAGACCAGGTCAATGCCACACAGAGTTCTAGGAGCAGACACATCTCTACAACAACTATTAAGAGGAGACTTGGTGCAGCAAGCCTTCATGGTAAAATAGCTGCTTGGAAACCACTGCTAAGGACAGGCAACAAGCAGAAGAGACTTGTTTGGGCTAAAGAACACAAGGAATGGACATTAGACCAGTGGAAATCTGTGCTTTGGTCTGATGAGTCCAAATTTGAGATCTTTGGTTCCAACCACCTTGTCTTTGTGCGACGCAGAAAAGGTGAACGGATGGACTCTACATGCCTGGTTCCCGCTGTAAAGCATGGAGGAGGAGGTGTGATGGTGTGGGGGTGCTTTGCTGGTGACACTGTTGGGGATTTATTCAAAATTGAATACTGAACCAGCATGGCTTGCAGAGCATCTTGCAGCGGCATGCTATTCCATCTGGTTTGCGTTTAGTTGGACCATCATTTATTTTTCAACAGGACTGGGTCACGGTTAGTAGTGGGGTACCACAGGGGTCAGTATTGGGCCCTCTTCTTTTTAACATATTTATTAATGACCTTGTAGGGGGCATTCAGAGTAGAATTTCAATATTTGCAGATGACACTAAACTCTGCAGGGTAATCAATACAGGGGAGGACAATTTTATATTACAGGCTGACTTATGTAAACTAGAAGCTTGGGCTGATAAATGGCAAATGAGCTTTAATGGGGATAAATGTAAGGTCATGCACTTGGGTAGAAGTAATAAGATGTATAACTATGTGCTTAATTCTAAAACTCTGGGCAAAACCGTCAATGAAAAAGACCTGGGTGTATGGGTGGATGACAAACTCATATTCAGTGGCCAGTGTCAGGCAGCTGCTACAAAGGCAAATAGAATAATGGGATGCATTAAAAGAGGCATAGATGCTCATGAGGAGAACATAATTTTACCTCTATACAAGTCACTAGTGCGACCACACTTAGAATACTGTGCACAGTTCTGGTCTCCGGTGTATAAGAAAGACATAGCTGAACTGGAGCGGGTGCAGAGAAGAGCAACCAAGGTTATTAGAGAACTGGGGGGTCTGCAGTACCAAGATAGGTTATTACACTTGGGGCTATTTAGTTTGGAAAAACGAAGACTAAGGGGTGATCTTATGTTAATGTATAAATATATGAGGGGACAGTACAAAGACCTTTCTGCTGATCTTTTTAATCATAGACCGGTGACAGGGACAAGGGGGCATCCTCTACGTCTGGAGGAAAAAAGGTTTAAGCATAATAACAGACGCGGATTCTTTACTGTAAGAGCAGTGAGACTATGGAACTCTCTGCCGTATGATGTTGTAATAAGTGACTCATTGCTTCAATTTAAGAGGGGACTGGATACCTTTCTGGAAAAGTATAATATTACAGGGTATATATATTAGATTCCTTGATAAGGCGTTGATCCAGGGAACTAGTCTGATTGCCGTATGTGGGGTCGGGAAGGAATTTTTTTCCCCATGATGGAGCTTACTCTTACCACATGGGGTTTTTTTGCCTTCCCCTGGATCAACATGTTAGGGCATGCTAGGCTATGGGTTGAACTAGATGGACTTAAAGTCTTCCTTCAACCTTAATAACTATGTAACTATGTAATAACTATGTAACTATGTAATGACCCCAAACACACCTCCAGGCTGTGTAAGGGCTATTTGACCAAGAAGGAGAGTGATGGGGTGCTACGCCAGATGACATGGCCTCCACAGTCACCAGACCAGAACCCAATCGAGATGGTTTGGGGTGAACTGGACCGCAGAGTGAAGGCAAAAGGGCCAACAAGTGCTAAACATCTCTGAGAACTCCTTCAAGATTGTTCGAAGGCCATTCCCGGTGACTACCTCTTGAAGCTCATCAAGAGAATGCCAAGAGTGTGCAAAGCAGTCATCAAAGCAAAAGGTGGCTACTTTGAAGAACCTAGAATATAAGACATAATTTCAGTTGTTTCACACTTTTTTGTTAAGTATATAATTCCACATGTGTTAATTTACAGTTCTGATGCCTTCAGTGTGAATGTACAATTTTCATAGTCATGAAAATACAGAAAAATCTTTAAATCAGAAGGTGTGTCCAAACTTTTGGTCTGTACTGTATATTATAGAGTAACTACAAACAGAGTGATCTATTTCAAGTGTTTATTTCCATTAATGTTGGTGATTATGGCTTACAGCCAATGAAAACCCAAAATTCATTGTCTCAGTAAATTAGAATACTTTATAAAACCAGAATGAAAAATGATTTTAAAATCTGAAATGTTGGCCTACTGAAATGTATGTTTAGTAAATGCACTCAATACTTGGTCGGGGCTCCTTTTGCATCAATTACTGCATCAATGTGGCGTGGCATGGAGGCAATCAGTCTGTGGCACTGCTGAGGTGTTATGGAAGCCCAGGTTGCTTTGATAACAGCCTTCAGCTACTTTCATGTGAAAACAACACCTTGGATCACTAAGCAACAGTCCAGTTCTTTTTCTCCTTGGCCCAGGTAAGACGCTTCTGGTGTTGTCTATTGGTCATGAGTGGCTTGACACAAGGAAGGCGACACTTGTAGCCCATGTCCTGGATACGTCTGTTTGTGGTGGCTCTTGAAGCAATGACTCGAGCAGCAATCCACTCCTTGTGAATCTCCCCCAAATTTTTGAATGGCCTTTTCTTAACAATCCTTTCAAGGCTGCGGTTATCCCGGTTGCTTGTGCACCTTTTTCTACCACACTTTTTTCCTTCCCCTCAATTTTCCATTAATATGCTTGGACACAGCACTCTGTGAACAGCCATCTTCTTTAGCAATGACCTTTTGTGGCTTACCCTCCTTGTGGAGTGTGTCAATGACTGCCTTCTGGATATCTCTCAAGTCTGCAGTCTTCCCCATGATTGTGGACCTTACTGAAACAGACTAAGGGACCTTTTAAACGCTGAGGAAGCCTTTGCAGGTATTTTTGTTAATTATTCTAATTTACTGAGATAATGTCTTTTGGGTTTTCATTAGCTGTGAGCCATAATCATCAGCTTTAACAGAAATAAGCACTTAAAATATATTACTCTGTTTGTAATGACTCTATATAATATATGAGTTTCACTTTTTGTATTGAAGAACTGAAATAAATTAGCTTTTTGATGATGTTCTAATTTTTTGAGAAGCACCTAGATCTTTCCCATGATACATTCCTTTTTCAACGACCAATAACAGCTGTAATCATAGAGCCTATTCTCTATGATATTGGTCTTTTTTCATCATTTTGCCTACTCATGTTATCACCCACTAGTCATATAATACTCTAAAACTTTTGTAAAAGTTATCTTTTCTATTGTGAGCTTAATAGTTGGTGCTATCGTTTATCAGCCAGATGCTAGCCTCATCTGAGGATCCTCTAGTCTTCTAGCGGAACAGATTAGCCCTGGACAATCTAAGCGACAAATGTTTTTGTATTTGATGCTTGATAAATTGTCAACAGATTGTACCTAGAGTTTATTTTCATTTTCATCTTTAACATTTTAGATATTATTTCCACATGAGGATACATGAGGATACAAGTATTTGGGAGAGTAGGTACTGATGGGTATCAAAGTGTTTCTTGATAGCATCCGAATATATGATGTCAAAATTTCCGTTATTTTCCCTCACCCTGTCTGAGCTGTTACAAACAGGATTATGAATATGCGAGACTTATGAGTTTTCCTATTTGCCATAGGAGGATAAGCAAAAAATAAAAAATGTGAGCCTTTTGAAAATGTATGCCTCGAACAGTTGTAACATGAGCATGAAAGGCAAAAGAACTTGGACGGACTCGCTTTCATTTCCATTCCCTCCCAAAACACATTAAAACCAAAACATTTGGGAATAAGTAGTATACTAATTTCAAATGTGAATTTCTTAGTGGTCTCCAGAGAATGGATCTTTTAACATACATTTCATATTAAGGATTGCACATTACACTTTGTATAGCGCCATATTGTAGTAATATTCTGATTTTATCACGGCCTCAAATATTTAAGTGTCAAAGTATGGCCAAGCCACCTGCAAATGTTTGAGATGGCTTCTTTCCAATCCAAACAGCCAACAGTAATGAAAGTCTTCTTTCAGGCTACGCGCTGAGCTCTGCTCCAGCAGGAGGCTGGGATCCACCTGTGCCCACGCAGAGCTCCTTTCGTTGGGGAGTGGTGAAGTGTTCACAGATGGGACTCTCCTGGGAATATTGCCGTCTTTCTCCTCCACCTTCCTTTTAACGTTCTCCCCATTTGTGTTCCTGTCCACTCACACACATTCACTATTCAAGGACATTTTCATTGATGCTTTGCCTTTGTAACTATACACTGTATTAAACCCACGGATCCTGGAAAATACCATAATATTAAGGGAAATTATGGGTAGGATTAGCTGGAAGCAACGCCTCTCTAAAATAAAACCTCTGGGCATTATAAAGCCACATACAGAGTAAAAATGTTAAACTGCAGCCTGAAAGCTATGAAAAGTCATTGCTTAGTTTAATAAGGTGTTTTCTTGTCAAAATGTGAAAAGCCTGTGAATAAATCAAATCCAAAACAAATGGGAGAATACTCAAACCTTGCAAAATACACCAACAAGATTGGCATAATTTGTATGTAGCTGGAACACAATGGTTTGATTACCCTGTACTTATATTTATGTATGTTTGTGAATATATGGATTTTCATTTCTAAAAAGTGGCCAGATCTTAGCAGAAGATTGTGGCCACCCTACAGCAGTACAAATTTACTAATTGGGGTATATTATAGTGAAAATCTACATCTTCTTTTTAATAAATAAGGTCCATCTTATTTCTGCTAACCGGAATATAAAATGGCCACTGGTGTATTTTGAAAGGCCTGCTTACTACGGCTCATTTGCCACAGTATAAGCACATAGACAAAATTGTTGCCATCCTTCTGTTACAGTAAGACAATGTTAGGGCTGGCGGAAACCACCGAGTAAATATAACGATAGTAAAGGTGCGTTCGCAGCCCGGAGTCCACAGTGCAGGAGTGGAACCTGCTGCTAGGTAATGGCGGCACTATATGGCGGCACTACACCAGAATAGACACGGGTTCCGTCACCCGGTCTGTACAGGAGCGAACTCTGTTGCTTCACAGAGTCGCAGGGAATCAAGGAAACGCTGTGCCCTGTTAGCTGTCACAGGGAGCAGCAAATGAATACTAGTGGGATCCCTGCAATTCACCCCCACTATGCTGGTGCTTGATCCTGCTCTGACCCTCGGTAGCTTTTTAGCCCGCACCAGAGGATGCCCTGAGTCAGATGCAGAGATCGAGTGGGCGTTTTCACCCTACACTGACCGATTGTCAGGAGTAAATGAAGATAGCCGCACAGAGTGCGTACAGCACCGCACTGGCGGTCACTGCTGGTTAGACGCAGTACAGATCGTGATCTTGTGTATAGATTAGCCCTGTCAGGCGTTAGTTAACTCCAACTTTCACGAGCATTAAACATCACTAGGAATGGGAATGATTAAGGAGCAATCACCAGAACAGGCATACAACCACACACACATGATAACAGGTTTATACTAGCACATGGCTGTGTGGCCATGCAACCCTTTTATAGCTGTAGCTCTCCAGGACCTTCCTAGTGGACCAATAGGAGCTGCTACAGGACCTGAGCGTGTGACCCCCGACCTCCAATGAGAGGTCTTCCCTTGGGCATGCTCAGAGGAAGAAAATCAGGACTTAGTCCCAGGAGCACCTGCTCGCCTCTTAACAGTACTGGTTATAATGGCTGAACCTGGAAGGCCAGCAGTAACCAAACGTGCAGTTTCTGTCTGAGCCAGGTGCTGGGACTGACGTCTCTGCTGAGCAGGCTCTACTGCGGCTGGAGGAGAATGAAAGACATCAGTGGAGGTGGTTCGAGATTCCCCCTGTGCAGCGGCGAGAACGTGACACCTAACAGACAAACCCACAATGGTCACTAAAATTACTTGAAAAGGACAAAAGTAATTTTCAATTTAAATTTACTAAATATCAACTAATGAAAATGAGACATTGCTTTTGAATTGTGTTTCAACAAAAAATATAAAAAAGCAAACTAATGAAAATGGCCTGTACAAAAATGATGAAACCCTTAACTTAATATTTTTTTCACAACCTTTTGAGGCAATCACTGCAAACAAATGATTTCTGTAACTCTCAGTGAGACCTGCCCTGTCCACATGTATGTTGTCTGACTCCTTGTGAGAAAACTGCTCCAGCTGTCTCAGATGTGAAGGGTGCCTTCTCTTGACTGCACAATTCAGCTCCTTCCACCTACCGGTATGTTCAATAGGATTTAAATACGGGCTCACAGTAAGCCACTTCAGAAAAGTCCAATGCATTGCTTTTAGCCTTTGATCTCCTTTGATGTTTTTAGATGTATTTTGGGTCATTATCCTGTTAGAAGTGCCATGTCCTGAGACTCACACTGCGCTGACACTGGTCAGTGTATTTCACAACAGAATGACTTAATAGCATTGTAATGTCATTGTACCCTTCAGAGACTCGTGGCACCCTGTGCCAGATGCAGCAGATCAGTCCCAAAACATAGCCGAGCCTCCTCCATGTTTCACAGTAGGAACAATGTTCTTTGGTTCGTATGCTTCATGTGTCTGTGAACTCAGAGCTGCTGTGACTTGCCAGAAAGCTCCAGGTTTGTCTCACCAGTCAAAAGGACATAATTATGTGGCTAGTCAATATGCATTTTGACAAATTCCAGTCTCGCTTTTTTTATCATTTGCTTTCAACAGTGGTTTCCTCCTCAGTCTTCTTCCATGAAGTTCACTTTGGCCAAGACAACGATGGATTGTGCAACCTGACACTGATGTTCTTTGACCTTGGAATTCACCTCTAATCTCTTTGGAAGTTGTTCTGGCCTTTTTTGTTACCATTCGTATTATTTGGGTCTTCAATTCATCATAAATGTTCCTCTCTCAGCCACGTCCAGGGAGCTTGTCTACAATTCCATAGACCTTAGATTTCTGAATAATATGTGCAACTATAGTAACAGGAACATCAAGCTATTTGGAGATGCTCTTAGAGCCTTTACTTTTAACAAGTTTGTCTATAACTTTCTTTCTAATCTCCTGAGACAACTCTCTCAATAGCTTTCTTTGATTCATGTTCAGTGTTGTACAGACCATGATACCAAGCAGCACAGTGACTACTTTTCACCCTTGAAATAGGCAGACTAACTGACTATAAGTTTGTAGACACTTGTGATGCTAATTACAGGACAATCCTTTGTCTAACATGTCACTATGGTCAAATTACTTTCACTCTATCCTAAGGGTACCATTATTTTTGTGCAGGTTATTGTCATTATTTTATTTTTTTTTAGTTGAACTACAATTCAAAAGCAATTTCTGATATTCATTAGTTTATATTCAGTAAATTTAAATTAAAAATTAATTTAGTCAGTTTCAAGTTATTCCAGTGGACATTGTAGTTTTTCTGACTTTAACAGCAAGGTGCCAACAATTTTGTCCAAGTCTATATGTGCATAAATCTTCTGTTTTTCTCTGGTGGTTTAGTAGTCTGTATTTTATAGTAAAAATCCATCCTTGTTATAATATAAATTCATGCACTGATTTCATTTTGTGCTTGTAATAGCTAGCCAGCAGATAATCAGAGAAGGCAAAGATTCAGGATTCAGTGGGGATGGAGGAGGTGGTTACAGGAGGTGTCCGCCAGACTACTGCAGACTTCCTGTAGGCAATGTAGCTAAACTGTAGTCACTAATCACAGTTCTGCACTAATGGAGCTGAGGTAAAATTGCAGCAAAGGAGCAAGATCTGAGGAAAGTACAGGTACTCACTTAGATATGGTTTTTGCACTACTGGCTGCATACTTGCTTCAATATGATGTACGTGTACAGTAATAATGTTCTCTCGTTAACATGCACATTAACTATCATATGATCATTTGGATAAATGTTTAAAGTTGGCATCAACCTTCAGTAGACCCCAAGTGATAGAGTGATTAATTTCATGTCAAAACTTTCTGATGTAACTGTTTTGCCATAGACCTATATGATACAATTCTGTTTTCCATAAATCACCACCATAAACTGCATACAATACGAAATAGATGTCTTCAACCTAATGAGATTGATGTTATACTTACACTGAAAAACCATGTCAGAATGGCTGTAAATCTTTATTTGAATTAGTATTTTTGTGTCAGCATGGTTAAAGTTTACCAACAAACCTTGTAGTGACCACTGAGTGCACCCCTAAAGTGCAACATATCACGCTCCCAATGTTCCCAGGCAAATATGGCAATTTTCTTTTCTTTACCGATCTCCATTGGCTAGTTACCAACACCAAGATGGATCATTCAGCGGCCAGACGTGCTAGAAACTTTCTGCTTTGTGAGTAGAGTAACAGATGCGCTTTAATGTGTTAATCACATATAGAATCTATTATTTCCCAAGCAACTTCCCCAGAAAGTTTCACTAACTGCACTTGTTGTTTTCTTGCCTTATGAAGCATTTAATAGCAGTTCTTGTAGATTTCACCATTTCAATTTAAGTCTAATAATGTGGTAGGGATTCCTTTCGTCCCATTGTGTATGATGTGCTAAACCCTCAACCGCTAGCAAAGAAAAGCAGCTAACCACTATATCCTTCAATTGTAAATGTACTAATAATAGTGAAAAAATGGAGAAAATGGAAAAAGTTAGATCTCAAGCCCCACGGGCAGACCTGGAGTAAAAACTACCTAAATAATAATTATGTAGAGAAAAGGCTTGTTAAGCTACATTACAGAAAGGAGTATAAATCCCCTAATTATATTCAAAGTTGCTGCTGTCTAGTCAGTGCAGCCAATTTATGTCTACACATTTGTATTAGGAGAAAAAAATGTTACACTCTCTTCTCTGGTGTACCGAGTCTGCAGATAGGAAAAACAGATGTGACTTTTCATTGATTTTATGAGATTTTTGATTTGGAGTCGGTCATTTTTGTTGATAGAAATCTGTCTTTTCTATTAGACGGCTTTCAATTCTCGTACAGCTTTAATAAAAATGAGGAGCTTCATCTTCTCACTATTAAGCTCATTCAGAGACAATTATTTTGAACCATGTGCTTTCTTATTATACTATATATGCTACTATAATATTATTACTGGTATACTGTTATTATAATGTGTATTATTCATCAGTACATTAGCAATAGTAATAATAGTGGTAATGAAGGCAGTAAACAATATATGGCATTAGACTGTAGTAATGGCCTGTTTTTTTAAATTATATAATTACAAAATATATATCATTATTAAGAATTATGTCAATAAAGGGGGCCTGAGTATGTAGCTGAAAGCAGGGTATGCCATCATATACTTATCAATGGGAGTCTAACTGCCAGAATCCTTAAAGTGAAGAGCCAAGTTTGTAAGCTTAGCAACATTCCCACCTGCTGTGCAAAGATCTACAACACAGTCTAAAGGGGTTTACATGGGGGAAATAGAGCATAGAGTGGTCATTGGACAGTTGTTTCCTGATAGTTAGAAGTCCCAGTTATAGGATTCTCAAATTTTACAAACTTATGGCACACCCTGTAAATGGGACATAAGTTTGCCTTTAAAGGGAACCTGTCACCCCCAAAATCGAAGATGAGCTAAGCCCACCAGCATCAAGGGCTTATCTACAGCTTTCTGGAATGCTGTAGATAAGCCCCCGATGTAACCTGAAAGATGAGAAAAAGAGGATAGATTATACTCACCCAGGGGCGGTCCGGCTGCGGTCCGGTCCGATGGGCGTCGTGGTCCGGTCCGGGGCCTTCCATCTTCTTACAATGACGTCCTCTTCTTGTATTCATGCTGCGGCTCCGGTGCAAGTGTACTTTGTCTTCCCTGTTGAGGGCAGAGCAAAGTATTGCAGCACGCTGGCGCCGGGAACGGTCAGAGAGGCCTGGCACCTGCGCACTGCAGTACTTTGCTCTGCCCTCAACAGGGCAGACAAAGTACGCCTGCGCCGGAGCCACAGCGTGAAGACATGAAGAGGATGTCATCCTATGAAGATAGGAGGCCCTGGACCGGACCGCGACGCCCATCGGATCGGACCGCCCACCCAGGTGAGCATAATCTAACCTCTTTTTCTCATCTTTCAGGATACAGCGGGGGCTTATCTACAGCATTCCAGAATGCTGTAGATAAGCCCCTGATGCTGGTGGGCTTAGCTCATCTTCAATTTTGGGGGTGACAGGTTCCCTTTAACGGGGATATCTGTGACTTTATACAAAAAACAAAAAAAGGTATCTAAGTACCAAGTTCAACTTACTTGCCTATTGTGCACGGCGCCGTCCTTCCCAGAGTGGTCACAGACAGCTCCTGCTGGGGATTCAGGAGCCTCGTCTGACGTCACGTCTACAGAGCGGAGACTTCTTTTTTGCTCTGCTCTGTCGACAGGGCGGGATTTCAAACATCATTCTGATTGACAGCCGGTTCCCCGCTGTCTAGATGTTCAGCAAATATCTGAAAAGGTCTGATTGGTCACTGATATTTGACTCAATAAGGACTTTTCTGACAGTGCTTGCTAAGTCTACAGCAGTGTGGAGTTGACTTTAAAGATGGATGGACTTCTCATAGAGAAATAAAAATGGTTTATTTAATAATTGCCTATACAATATATACTGTTGTCTGTATATACAGTTCAGGAAAACGGTCATGCTGTGTGCGATGCCATGCTAGCTAGGAGCTAGGTGGCTGCAGTGGCTGCTGTGAATGGTAGAACAGTTTCAGCTTGGCAGTGTATGATATTAGGCTGTATTCCTTCTGTAACTCGGGCTAACATATCAGCCCCAGTTATAGGTAAATTATCAATAAAAAATGGAATGTTAAAATATTCACTAAAGTTTTTACATGAATCTTGGGTATGTAAAAAATACAATATTTCAGTGGCAGCTTGTGGTATAAAAAATCTGAAAAATTGAGAAACTAAGTAACTTTAGATTAGTGTTCCCCAACTTCAGTTCTTATGGCCTACCAACAGATTATATTTTCAGGATTTCCTTAGTATTGCATATTTCTTCCTCCCCTTATTTCCACCCAGAGACTCGAAATGTTCATGTGCTTCACATATATTATCATTCAGGGTGGGGTTTAGGGAAGATTTTACAAACAAATAGACTTCAGCCTTTATCAAACTTTAGCTCTGTAAAATAACAGCCCTGCCATAGTTGTCATCCAGCTATGTCTCCGTTATGCCCACTATATCATAATTCTCTTGCAGCATTATTAATTCTAATTCCTCTATCTTGTTGGCAAGGCATCTCGCATAATGCACTTTGTATTTTTCTGAACCTCTATTCCTCCTTCATGCATTGACTGTCCTTACCCCTCCTCCCATTTCCACCCCCAATTTTATTACTTAGGCCCAGGTTACTTTTTACACTATCTTCCCCTCCTGTACAGTAATTGCCCTCCACTCAGTCCCTAGTTTAAACACTCCTTAGTCATTCTTTCCCCAGCACAGCTGCGTCCTCTCTATTGAGGTGCAGTCCTTCCTTACCAAAGAACCGATAGAAATCAGAGACATCACCCCAGTTCTCGAGGAACCTGAAGCCCTGCTTCCTACACCATTTCCTGGCCCACTTATTTACCTCCCTAATCTCGCACTGTCAGTTTGGCATGGCACATAGTGTAGGTAGCATTTCATATAATACTACCTTTGAGGCCCTTAGCTTAAACCTAGATTTAGTGTAATGGGGCTGGGGGAGATTTGCTGTGTGGGGGGAGATTTACTGTGTGTGGGGAGGAGATTTACTGTGTGTGGGAGGGAAAGTTACAGTGTGTGGTTATTTACTACGTTTGTGGGTATTTACTGCATGGGGAGATTTAGTGTAATAGGGCAGGGGGAGATTTACTGCGCGTGTGGAGGTGAATTAGTATAACTGGGTTATGATTTGAGGACACAAGTTTGGGGAGCAACAAAGGGACAGGTGCAGATGCAATATGGGGAGCAGGAGAAATTTGAAGACACAATATGAGAAGCAAGGGGAAGATGGGGGCATGTCTAAGGAAATAGTATGGGGAATGGGTGCAGACCTAGTATGAGGAGCGAGGGGAAAATATATGCGGAGATAGAATGGGGAGCAAGGGTGATGGGATGGGTGCTGACACATTATGGGGATTCGGAGGGATGTTTGAGGAGGCAATATGGAGTGAGAACGTAATTGTGAGAGGAGACTATTGAGGGGAATAGTTCAAGGAGACAGTACAGAGGGAGAAAAGTGTGAGTGGGCACAGAATAAAGACTGACCAGGCCTAGTATGGAAAGGAGAGGGCAGTGGGAAGGGCATCTACCATTAGTGGGACAGTGTGTGGGCCATATTTTGTGTAGGGAATATAGTGAGGGGCAGTTATTCATTTTGGTATTCATTCAGCATAGGGCACATATTTTTATTCAGGAGCAATATAATAATACTGCTATCTTTAAGGTCATCATGTAGGGATGTGCTGCAGAAGACCAGAGTCTGTGGAAGTCTGCAGAGATGAGCTGTGGATCAGAAAACTCATCATGGTGCCTGGACAAGATGAAGAAGAAAAGAAAGAGAACGACTCCAGACACAATGTCATCTATCCTATTTGTAAATGTTTTTGTGATACTGACTTATTCTCATATTTTTATTTATGTTAGGACTTGGAGCATTAAAGGGGTGGTCCAAGTTTGTCATGAGTCTGCAGTCATTCCATGTGACTTCAGACTTCTGAATTCTTACTTACAGTGTGTACAGTACAATGTAAATCAATGGTAAAAAAATGCTGTGCTAATGGTGCTGAACATTCCGTGCAGAAACGCTGTGGATTAAAAGAAGTAGCATGTCAACGTGTGCACATAGCCTAAAAGTGTGCAGTGAATTCTCTGAGAATTCAGAAACCTGCAGCCACCTATAGTGACTGCAAACTTTCAACTCACACCTTGACATACCCATTAATTATAAAATGAAGCCCTGATATGAAGCCCTGTACAGTGCCTTGTGAAAGTATTCGGCTACCTGAAACTTTTCAACCTTTTCCCACATATCATGCTTCAAACATAAAGATTCCAAATTAAACTTTTTGGTGAAGAATCAACAACAAGTGGAACACAATTGTGAAGTTGAATGAAATTTATTGGTTATTTTAAATTTTGGGGGAAATTCGAAAACTGAAAAGTGGGGAATGCAATATTATTCAGCCCCTTTAACTTAATACTTTGTTGCGCCACCTTTTGATGCGATTACAGCTGCAAGTCGCTTGGGGTATGTCTCTATCAGTTTTGTACATCGAGAGACTGAAATTCTTGCCCATTCTTCCTTGGCAAACAGCTTGAGCTCAGTGATGTTTGATGGAGATTGTTTGTGAACAGCAGTTTTCAGCTCTTTCCACAGATTCTCGATTAGATTGAGGTCTGGACTTTGACTTGACCATTCTAACACCTGCATACGTTTATTTATGAACCATTCCATTGTAGATTTTGCTTTATGTTTGGGATCATTGTCTTGTTGGAAGACAAATCTCCGTCCCAGTCTCAGGTCTTTTGCAGACTCCAACAGGTTTTCTTCAAGAATGGTCCTGTATTTGGCTCCATCCATCTTCCCATCAATCTTAACCATCTTCCCTGTCCCTGCTGAAGAAAAGCAGGCCCAAACCATGATGCTGCCACCACCATGTTTGACAGTGGGGATGGTGTGTTCAGGGTGATGAGCTGTGTTGCCTTTACGCCAAACATATCATTTGGCATTGTTGCCAAAAGTTAGATTTTGGTTTCATCTGACCAGAGCACCTTCTTCCACATGTTTGGTGTGTCTCCCAGGTGGCTTGTTGCAAACTTTAAACAACACTTTTTATAGATATCTTTGAGAAATGGCTTTCTTCTTGCCACTCTTCCATAAAGGCCACATTTGTGCAGTGTACGACTGATTGTTGTCCTATGGACAGACTGTCCCACCTCAGCTGTAGAGCTCTACAGTTCATCTAGAGTGATCATGGGCTTCTTGGCTGCATCTCTGATCAGTCTTCTCCTTGTCTGAGATGAAAGTTTAGAGGGACGGCCAGGTCTTGGAAGATTTGCAGTGGTATGATACTCCTTCCATTTCAATATGATCACTTGGACAGTGCTCCTTGGGAAGTTTAAAGTTTTGGAAATCATTTTGTATCCAAATCCAGCTTTAAACTTCTCCACAACAGTATCACGGACCTGCCTGTTGGGTTCCTTGGTCTTCATAATGCTCTCTGTGCTTCAAACAGAACCCTGAGACCATCACAGAGCAGGTGCATTTATACGGAGACTTGATTACACACAAGTGGATTATATTTATCATCATTTGGCATTTAGGACAACATTGGATCATTCAGAGATCCACAATGAACTTCGGGAGTGTGTTTGCTGTGCTGAAAGTAAAGGGGCCGAATAATATTGCACGCCCCACTTTTCAGTTTTTGAATTTTCACAAAAATTTAAAATAACCAATACATTTCATTCAACTTCACAATTGCGGTCCACTTGTTGTTGATTCTTCACCAAAAGTTTACATTTGGTATCTTTGTTTGAAGCATGATATGTGTGAAAAGGTTGAAAAGTTCCAGGTAGCTGAATAATTTTGCAAGGCACTGTAGCATGACAATCCTAACAGCATGTAATATACTCACTGTCAAGTCAACTCTGCTGATTGGTTCCAGCAGTCATCACATGGCCCCTTCACTCATATGCGATTTTCAATCTTGCGGTCACGTGACAAAGAGCTTCTCTTCCTGCTTCTCTCAATTTTTCAGTGAACATTGAAATAATTAGGAAGAGCGGCTCATTGACATGAGACAAAGTGTGAAAATCGCATATCTGCTTCGGGGGAGGAGGGCGCCAAGCTGAATTCCTGCCCCGGGTGCCAGAAAACCTAGATACACCTCTGAGATGGCTGTACAGTTGGATGAGGCATCATTCAGCCAACAGCGGTCTAATGTGTATGGCCAGCTTTAAGACAAAACATACTTGGGAACAAAACAATCGTAAGCTTGGTCACTCACTTTTTCAGATGGTTTTAAAGATAGTACTTCCTTATCGTATCCTTAGATCAGTGGTCCCCAACCTTTCTGACCTTGACATTCAGCTCTGCAAGAGGGTCGCGAGCCACCTCAAGCTCTTGCTCCCCTCACAGAAGTGTCAACCAAAGCCCCCATTATGGGTATAATGATAACCAAAGCTTTTTCACACAAATCACCCTGAATCAGTATACCGAGATCCAGGGGTTCCCACCAAACCCCCATTCAGCATTATTCCATCAAGCACCTCCTCTGACCAGTAGTATCATCCTGTCTCCAGTGTACCATACTTAAATTATCTCTAATCCCCCAAGAGCAGTATATGTGCCCCAGACCAGTATATGTGCAGGGCTGCTCACAAAATTCACCATTTTCAGATGTGCTCTTCATACCAGTTTACTTAATCTGGAGCTATTGCACCAAGCTGGAAGAGAGCTGTGAGCCACAATTCATGGGACCGTGAGCCACATGTGGCTCCCGAGCTACAGGTTGGGGACCCCTGCCTTACATGCAATACAGCCTACAAATCTATGCTCTTTTTGCAAAGGGTCAAGAAGACACGAAAACTATTTCAGTAACTAAAGAAGAAAAAACGTTCTGGTAAAGCTCTCCTGAAATAAAAAACAAAACTGGTCAAATTATGAACAAGGGTGAAAACAGCCTGTTTTAGAAATGGAAAGCAGCTCTTTTATGTAAACACCCTGCAAATCAGCGGGACCCCGAATCTCTGCTTCTTAGGCCATGTTCACACAGTGCGTTTTTTACCGCGGAACCGCGGCGGTTTTGTCGCTGCGGTTCCGCAGCTGTTTTCCATGCAGGGTACAGTACACTGTACCCTATGGAAAACAGGACACACTGTGCACATGGTCCGGAAATTTTTAAAAAAAGCCGTGCTGAATAGCTCCCGGAAAAAAGAAGGAGCATGTCAATTCTTCTTCCTGAACCGCAGCGGTTCTGCACCCATAGACCTCCATTGTGAGGTCAAAATCGCAGTAAAACCCGCAGATCAAAAATATATCTGCGGGTTTTACTGCGGTTTGTTGTGCAGAACCGCTGCAGCCGGAAGTGCGGGGAAGCCGGCGGAAGTGCGGGGCCGGAAGTGCGTGGGCGGAGAGACATGGAGGCATACCGGCGCATGGGGATCGTGTCGGCCGTTTGATTGATTTGGTATGTGTGTCTGTGTGTGTGTGTATGTGTGTGTGTGTGTCTGTGTGTGTGCGTGTATGTGTATGTGTGTGTGTGTGTGTGTATGCGTGTGTGTGTGCGTGTCCCCATGCGACGCTAGTGCCACCATTGTGCTAAGTCGCCGTATGGACTACTACTCCCATCCGGTATTAGGATGGGAGAGTTGTCCCTGTGTCCGGCGACTTAGCACAATGGTAAAGTTACACCAAACACCTACACACAATACACATACATGACACACAGTACAGTACATACAACACATAACACAGTATATACTCACCAACAGCACACTTGTAGGCGAAGCCCTCGATCCTCCAGGAAAAAATCGCAAAATAATAAACCAAATTCATACTCCCTGTCCGCAGAATCCATAAAACGAGTGTCCCACGCCGATCGGCTGCTCTCCGGCGATACACTGCCAGGAGCGAAGCTCCTAGCAGTGTATCGCGTACTGTTCCGGAGTTCAATGACTCCGGCGTCTCGGTTAACAGCAGTACAGCTGCGTTGAACTTTCCCACGCAGCACTGCCGTTAAGCGAGAGTGCCGGGGTCAATGACCGCCGGTAAACTCGCTCGCGCATGCGCAGTGACACACCGACAGGAACTATGGCTCCTGTCAGTGTGTTGCTGCATCCGTGGAGAGCAGACATATCTCTGGATGTGTCTGTTCTCCATGGAAAATCTTCGTGGGATACGTGGCACTTAAATACGTGGCACTTAAATACGTGGCACGTATCACTTATACGTGATACGTGTCACTTAAATACATGATACGTGTCACTTAAATACGTGGCACTGAAATACGTGGCACTGAAATACGTGATACGTGGCACGTGGCACTTAAATACGTGGCACGTGGCACTGAAATACGTGGCACTGAAATATGTGGCACGTGGCACTTAAATACGTGGCACGTGGCACTGAAATACGTGGCACGTGGCACTGAAATACGTGGCACGTGGCACTTAAATATGTGGCACGTGGCACTTAAATACGTGGCACGTGGCACGTGGCACTTAAATACGTGGCACTGAAATACGTGGCACGTGGCACTGAAATATGTGGCACGTGGCACTTAAATACGTGGCACGTGGCACTGAAATACGTGGCACGTGGCACTGAAATACGTGGCACGTGGCACTTAAATATGTGGCACGTGGCACTTAAATACGTGGCACGTGGCACTGAGATACGTGGCACGTGGCACTTAAATACGTGGCACGTGGCACTAAAATACGTGGCACGTGGCACTTAAATACGTGATACGTGGCACTGAAATACGTGGCACTGAAATACGTGGCACTGAAATACGTGGCACGTGGCACTTAAATACGTGGCACTTAAATACGTGGCACGTGGCACTGAAATACGTGGCACTTAGGCTATGTTCACATTTGCGTTGTGCGCCGCAGCGTCGGCGCCGCAACACACAACGCAAAGTAAAACGCAGCAAAACGCATGCACAACGCTGCGTTTTGCGCCGCATGCGTCCTTTTTTTGATTGATTTTGGACGCAGCAAAAATGCAACTTGCTGCGTCCTCTGCGCCCGGATGCGTGCGCTGCAGTGACGCATGCGGCGCAAAACGCGGAGCGCTGTCATTCAAAACACGTCCACTCATTTTGGTGTTTAGTCCCAAAATGGAGGATGGAAGAAGAAAAGGGTTGGCCAAGGAAATGACATCATTTCTTTTTTTTTTTTCCCCCACTGCAGTTAAAGCTTTATTTGTGTCAAACACAGACAATTTGCAGAGAAAACTGCATACAAAACGCACAAAAAACCGCACTAAAAAACGCACCAAAAAACGCACCAAAAACGCACCAAAAACGCACCAAAAAACGCACCTGCGTTTTCTGCAGAGACCTGCAGATTCAGTCAGGAAAAAAAAAGGATGGAAATCCTGAACGTGTGAACATAGCCTTAGACCCCTGTTAGTATCGTCTAGTAGAATATATCATGTATAAAAGCTATTGTAGGTAAATACACATCTGATATATTTTTTTAAATCATGACATTTATGTGAAAAATGACAACATAGTTTGAATTTGCATTGGTTTGTTGCATTACCTTTATTCCACATTTTCTTTTAGTGACTGAGAGAATGTCATGTAATTAGATCAGGTTTTAACAGGTTTCAAGCACTAAAGCTTACATTTTGTTATTGCATCAAACCATCAAATGCCATTTTCATGTGAGCATTAATTGCAGATACGGGGCATGATGTAGGTCAGAAGCAAGATGATGCTTTCAAATACCATGGAGATGTGAATAGTCGTCCTAAATGTGTTCAATAATACACAACTGTACAGCCATACTAGCACAGTTAGTTCTTGAATTATTGCAATTCTTCAAGTATGTTATTTTTTACGCTTGAGCAATAAAACATCTGTATAACCATTGAATTAGTTACTTGTCTTCAACCATAGGTTTCATATTAAATACCGGGTTACAATACAAATAATCTACCTAAAAAGTTGAGAAACATGACAAATTGTCTCTTCTATATTTCAGGGACATACATAGAAATCCAGGAAACCCCACAACACAAGGACCAAATCGGGGTCTTCACTGTGCACTGACATGATATTGGTGAAATTCGCACGCATGTGTGAGACATGCAGAGAGGCAGTGGTGACACCAGCTCTTGCAAATCACTGGGATGCTGTAGTATGATTAGTAGGACAATTAGTCTGAAACTAATTAGCATATTGGAAACAGATTTTTAAAGGGGTTTTCTCATGAACAAAAGTTAATTTTAATCAAGAGATCTTGGAATAATAAGTTCCACAATCGGATGTGTTGAAATTAAATGTTCCTGTGCTGAAATAATCTTATAAATGTACCCCTGCTGTGTACTGTGTAATGAGTGTGTCTTACTGTGCAGGAACATAGTCTGATCACACCACATCTCCTGGGCAGATGAGGAGAAAAAGAGTATACAGAAATTACTTCATGGGATTGCAAAGTATTCTGTCACGCTTGAACACGGGTAGGTCCGGTGGACGACACAGCATATGATTCAACAGGATGGAAAAGGGAGAGGAAGGCTCTAACGGTAGGGAGCAGGGGATGGGACATCTCCTGACACGAACCTGTGCCTGTCCCTAAGCTTCCCTAATGCCCTAAGTGGGTCCTTTCCCCTGCTGCCATGACGTGCCTATTCACCTAAATGTACCCTGGCTAGTGCACAGGTCAGCAAGGACAACAGCCTCACCACTGCAGATGGTAACACACAGGGGAAGACACAAACATGGGACCGACAAAGAATAAATAAGAAATACTTAACTTCAGGTTCTGCTGCTAAGCTCCACAGCAGCATAAAAAACGACACAGGAATCTGATCGCCCACATCAGCAACACCACCAACACAGGAGAGCTCCTCACCCCTAGCTGGTTTGTATAGAAGAACTCTATTACCGACGATCAGCTGATGATTCATGTAACAATTTAAAGGAAAGGGAGTGGTTACGATCCAACATCAGCTGACCAACTTAAAAGAACAGCCAGCAAGACACAGACAGTAACTCTTACAGGACCAAAAGGAAAAAGCAACATTAAAATTTCAGTAGAACCAGAGCTGCCACAAATCCCATAATGAATTGTGACAGATTCTTTCTTTAAAGTAAAACATTGTTTAAAAACAGGCAGGGAAATATGTTATCGCACAGAACACAGAAGCTGTGATCCTGTACTGTCCCGTCTGTATACTCTCTTTTTTTGCCTCCTCCCCTGCCCTAGAGATGTGGTATGATCAGACCATACTCCTGTATGGTCAGACACAGCATTACACAGTACACAGCAGGGGCACATTTATAAGAATATTTCAGCACAGGAACATTTAATTTTTAAACATCCGATTGTGGAACTTATTATTATTCCAAAATCTATTGATTAAAATTATTATTATTCCTTGGTGCTTTACACATGAAAAGGGCAATTATAGACAAGTACAATAGACATGAGCAAAACAAGGCACACAGAAGTACAGAAGGAGAGAGGACCCTGCCCGCGAGGGCTCACAGTCTACAGGGGATGGGTGAGGATACTCTAGGAGAGGGTAGAGCTGGTCATGCGGCGGTTCAGCAGACTAAGGATCACTGCAGGTTTTAGACTTGTCGGAAGAGGTGGTTCTTCAGGTTCTTTTTGAAGGTTTCCGTGGTAGGCGAGAGTTTGATGTGTTGGGTTAGAGAGTTCCAGAGTATGGGGGAAGCACAGGAGAAGTCTTTTATCCATTTGTGGGAAGAAGAGATAATAGGGGAGTAGAGAAGGAGATCTTGAGATGATTGAAGGTTGCGTGTGGGTAAGTACCGGGAGTCCATGTCACAGATGTATGGAGGAGACAGGTTGTGGATGGCTTTGTATGTCATAGGGTTTTGAACTGAAGCCTCTGGACAATAGGAAACCAGTGAAGGGCTTGGCAGAGACGAGAGGCTGGGGAAAAACAGGGAGACAGGTGGATTAGTCAGGCAGTAGAGAGTAGGATGGATTGGAGTGGTGCCAGAGTGCTAGAGGGGAGGCCAGAGAGTAGGAGGTTGCAGTAGTCGAGGTGGGAGATGATAAGGGCGTGCACTAGCGTTTTTGTCGTTTCATGGTCAAGGAATGCACGAATGCGGGAAATATTTTTGAGTTTTAGCCAGCAGGAGGAGGCAAGGGCTTGGATATGTGTCTTGAAAGAGAGGGCAGAGGATCACCCCGAGGCACCGAGCGTGTGGGATGGGGAAAGTGAGCAGCCACTGACATTGATGGATAGGTCTCATGGAGAGGTAGAGTGAGATGGAGGAAAGATGATGAATTCTGTTTTGTCCATGTTCAGTTTTAGAAAGCGAGCAGAAAAGAAAACTCAAATAGCAAACATTGTGGGATTTTGGTCAGTAAGGTAGATCTGCATGTCATTGGTGTAGAGATTATACTGCAAAACCGTGGGAGTCTATGAGCTGTCCCAGGATGAAGGTGTAGATGGAGAAGAGCAGGGGCCCTAGGAGTCAGCCTTGGGGAACACCAACAGACAGGGGGCAAGGTGAGGAGGTGGTGTGAGAGAGGGAGACACTGAATGTTCGGTCTGTTAGATATGATGAGATCCAGGATAGGGCCAAGTCTGTGATGCCAAAAGATGAGAGAATCTGTAGCAGGAGGGAATGGTCGACAGTGTCGAAGGCAGAAGACAGGTCCAGGAGAAGGAGGACAGAGTAGTGTCGCTTGCTCTTGGCAGTTAGTAGGTCATTGGTACCTTTAGTTAGGGCAGTTTCAGTTGAGTGATGCGGTCGGAAGCCAGATTGTAACCGGTCAAAGAGGGAGCAAGAGGAGAGGTGGGAGGACAGTTCAAGATGGACATGCTGTTCCAGTAGTTTTGAGGCAAAAGGGAGAAGTGATATTGGGCGATAGCTAGACACAGAGGATGAGTAGAGGGAGCACTTTTTGAGGATGGGAGTGATCGAGGCATGTTTGAAGGTTGAGGGGAAGACACCATTTGTAAGTGAGAGGTTGAGAGGTGTGTTAGGGATGGGATGAAGACTGTGGTGAGGTTAGGGATTAGGTGGGATGGGAGCGCAAGTGGTGAGATGTGATCTTGACAGGAGGATGGAGATCTGATCTTCTGTCACGGTGGAGAAGCTGGTTTTGGGGGAACAGGGCTGAGCAGTTAAGAGGGGCAATGGGGGCTGTGGGCCAAAGCTTTCTCTGATCGTATCAATCTTCTGCTTAAAAAAAGAGGCTAAGTCTTCAGCAGAAATGAAAGGAGAGGGAGGAGGTGCTGGGGGACGGAGTAGAGAATTGAAAGTGTTGAAAAGCTGTTTAGAGTTGTGAGACAGGGAGGACATGAGGGATGAGAAATAGGTTAGTTTTGCGGCAGTGAGCATGGACTTGATACTGGCGAGGGATTGCTTGTATGCATTGAATTGCTCAGCAGAGCGGGATCTCTTCCATCTCCGCTCAGCGACTCTGGAAGCCCGTCTCAGTTCTTTGGTCAGGCTGGTCAGCCAGGGCTGCCTGTTGATTGTACGAGTTTTGCTATGTGTGAGAGGGGCTGCCGAATCAAGTGTTGCTGTTATTGTCGTGTTAAAAAAAAGTGGCAGCAGCATCTGTGTCATGTAAGGAAGCTATGTCTGTAAGAGGGAGAAGGGTCTCAGAGTGAGTGTAAATTGAGATGTTTGAGATTTCTGCGAGGGTGAGTGAGTTTGTGGAGTGGGGGTTGCGCACTAGGAGAGGAGAGGGAAGAGAATGTCAGTAGGTTGTGGTCAGAAAAAAGAGGAATGGTGTGCACTCTGGTCGAAAGCTAAGGAGGTGCTGGTAGATCAGACCGTGTGGTCAAGTCAATAGTAGAGGAGAAAATACCGCACACTCAAAATTTGATATGATGCAAAAAGGTAAATGCCAAATTTATTAACACAAAAAAGAGGTCAACAATTGCCACTGTATTGGTTTTGTAGTAAGGAAACCCGTAGTAAGGAAACCCGACGTTTCGACCCTCCCGGGTCTTATTCATGGGGTTACTTCACTCTTTTGTTATTCATACATTAATACAGGCTGCTATTCATTCTACACAGGACCCCTCTATACATGACAAAGGAGCTGCTCACGGACCCATTTTAAGGTGTCCCTACCTTGCTGCAGCTTACCCCTTACAGGACTCCCTGGCCTATTGTATAGGAGTGATTATTAGTCTCACAAGGTTAGACCTTAAAGGACCTTTTTCTTGCCTACCAACACTGCCACTCCCATGTATGAATAACAAAAGAGTGAAGTAACCCCATGAATAAGACCCGGGAGGGTCGAAACGTCGGGTTTCCTTACTACGGGTTTCCTTACTACAAAACCAATACAGTGGCAATTGTTGACCTCTTTTTTGTGTTAATAAATTTGGCATTTACCTTTTTGCATCATATCAAATTTTGAGTGTGCGGTATTTTCTCCTCTACTAGTAGGTTGTGGTCAGACAGGAGGAGGGGTAAGTTAGTGAGATTAGTAAGGGAACAGAGGCGGGTGAAGATGAGGTCCAGTATGTGGCCATCTTTGTGAGTGGCCACAGAGGACCACTGAGTGAGGCCAAAGGAGGCAGTGAGTGATAAAAGTTTAGAGGCAGCCGAGGTGGAAGTGTCAATGGGGATGTTGAAGTCACCCATAATGATAGTGGGGATGTCAGCAGAGAGGAAATGAAGCAGCCAGGTGGTGAAGTGGTCAAGAAAGGTAGAGATGGCTAGTTCTGGGGGGCGGTAGATGACAGCCAGCTGGAGGATTGTTTGTGGGAAAACATCTTTAACATTATTTTTTGCCATACACTGCAATTATTTATACCCTACAAAACACTGGACAGAAAAGGGCCCTACTGCAAAAACAATATATGGGCCCTTTGCAGCCTCAGAGTTCCTAAAAATACAAAATTGCACCTGCTTTAGAGGTAGAAATGGGCCCCACTTACCTCTTGGACCACTGTGCGGCCACACAGGTTGCACCAATGATATGTCTGCCCCTGCTACAAAGAGCTTGTTAGGTAGAGTGGTAATATGAGAATAAATACATTCTAGCAGTTTTCAGGTTATGGGGATAAACGTTTAGACATTTTTTGTTAGTTTATACTTGCTATTTGGTAGAATTGATGGGTAAGGGGTCTGATTCCTGAGACAATCATTTAAACCCAAGGGTGAATGATGTTTCTATACAAATTTGTGTTTAAAGTCAGAGACTAAACTAAGAGCTTCTGCCCTTTGGATTTAGAGACTGATGGGGATCTCAGGACCCCCATAAGGTAAACATGGGCTATAACATACAAACAAAACGAGTTTAGTTACCCTTTAATCAGTTTAATGATTATAGAGGGCTGTTATAACTATTATAATATATTGTTATGTTGTGTATGTGATCGAATGGCAGACAGTTATTAGATCTTTCGGCCAGTCCTCTATATCCTGGAGTAGTTACAGGCTGTATGTATGTACTTTGGTCGGTGTGCATAGGCCTGTGAGTGTTACAGAAATGCAATGTATATCAGCTCCACGAGAAAGTAGAACCTCAAAAACATTCCCACATCCTGTTCACGGAAACATAACAAACATTACATGACTATCAATGCTCGTCTGCGGCTGCCTAAAGAGAGGTCATTAGTGCTCATTTTATCAGTATGAATAGTTAATGAATTCACACTGTGGCCTTTTATTGTTTAGGCTGCTAAACACAAGCCCTATAGTCTGAGTATGTGTTACTGCTTCTTTAACCATTACCAGCACAAATATCTATACGTTTCACTCCCCAACTATAATTTTACACACAATTCAAGAATTTTCAAGAATTATTTCATGGTAGATATTTATTTGGAAATCAAATATAACTTCTTACTGTTTAAAGAAACTTGAAAGTAGAAACGTTAATACATAGGAGAAGGATTTTCTTCTTGTCAGACCAGTCCTCTGATATTTTATTTTACAGCAATTGCTTCTATTTTACTTAAGTGATGCTCTCTTTCACAATAGTAGATGCGCTTCCTTCAATGGCGCTACATCAGCAGATGCATGCCAAGGCACATGCAGAATGTGGACGGTCCTGGTAAGCATCTGGTGATATGTCATTGGCACCACACACCTCCCGATGTGGAAGTGAGTGACACAGAAAACCTGTTTAAAGGTAACCTCTCATTAAATTAAAGCTGCCCAAACCATGGGCAAGAAGAATCACAGCTCAGCTGTGTGTTTGTAGCCAGCTATGTTTTATTCTGAATCGCTACAATCAATACAAAAAGTGAAACTCATATATTATAGCATCATTAGAAACAGAGTGATCTATTTCAAGTGTTTATTTCTGTTAATGAAAACCCAAAAGTCATTATCTCAGCAAATTAGAATACTTTGTAACACCAGTTTGGACAATGATAATAAAATCTAATATGTTGGCCTACTGAATTGTGTGTTCAGTAAATGCACTGAATACTTGGTCGGGGCTGCTTTTGCATCAAATACTGCATCATTGTGGCGTGGCATGGATGCGATCAGCCTGTGGCACTGCTGAGGTGTTATGGAAACCCAGGTTGCTTTGATAGCAGCCTTCAGCTCATCTGCATTGTTGGGTCTGGTGTCTCATTTTCCTCTTGACAATACCCCATAGATTCTCTATGGGGTTAAGGTCAGGCGAGTTTGCTGGCCAATCAAGCACAGTGATACTATTGTTTTTAAACCAGGTATTGGTACTTTTGGCAGTGTGGACAGGTGCCAAGTCCTGCTGGAGAATGAAATTTCCATCTCCAAAAAGCTTGTCAGCAGAGGGAAGCATGAAGTTCTTAAAATTTCCTGGTAGACGGCTGCGCTGACTTTGGTCTTGATAAAACACAGATGACCTACACCAGCAGTTGACTTGGCTCCCCAAACAATCACTGATTGTGGAAACTTCACACTAGACCTCAAGCCGCTTGGATTTTATGCCTCTCCACTCTTCCTCCAGACTGTGGGACCTTGATTTCCGAATGAAATGCAAAATTTACTTTCATGTAAAAACAACACCTTGGGCCACTGAGCAACAGTCCATTTCTTTTTCTTCTTGGCCCAGGTAAGATGGTTCTGGCATTGTCTATTGGTCATGAGTGGCTTGACACAAGGAATGTGACACTTGTAGCCCATGTCCTGTATACATCTGTGTTTGGTGGCTCTTGAAGCAATGACTCCAGCAGCAGTTCACTCCTTGTGAATCTCTCCCAAATTTTTGAATGGCCTTTTATTAACAAATCCTTTCAAGGCTGAGGTTATCCCGGTTCCTTGTGCACTTTTTTTTACCACACTGTTTCCTTCCATTTAACTTTCCATTAATATGCTTGGATACAGAACTCTGTGAACAGCCAGATTCTTTAGCAATGACCTTTTGTGGCTTACCCTCCTTGTGGAGTGTGTCAATGACTGCTTTCTGGACATCTATCAAGTCAGCAGTCTTCCCCATGATTGTGGAGCTTACTGAAACAGACTAAGGCTTTTTTCAGACTTGCGTACGGGAGTGCTGCCGATGGCAGCGTAATTCCTCCCTTCTTCCTCCCTGAAACCATGCCTACACTATGCCTACACCTCCTTGCATCCTGCGGTGCCCTGCGTACCTATTTTTAACATTGGGTACGCAGGGACATACGCTGTATGTGGATACCTCCGCATGCGCCATTTTGGCGCTGCGCGAACTGCGCCGAATGCAACATGTTGCATATTGTTGCAATGTTAAAGATAGGTACGCAGAGCATCGCAGGACTCAAGGAGGTTTAGGCGGAGCGTAGGTGTGGTTTCAGGGAGGAAGAAGGGAGGAAGTACGCTGCCATCCACAGCACTCCCGTATGCAAGTCTGAAACCAGCCTTAGGGACCTTTTTTAAAGGCTTAGGAAGCGTTTGCAGGTGGTTTTTTTTGTTAATTATTCTAATTTACTGAGATAATTACTTTAGGGTTGTCATTGGCTGTAAGCTTGAAATAGATTAGACTGCTTTGTAGTGCGTCTATATAATATAAGAGTTTCACTTTTTGTATTGAAGAACTGAAATAAATTAAGTTTTTGATGATATTCTAATTTTGTGAGAAGCACCTGTATATTAACATACAGTTGATTCTGATAGACATAGTGCTCAAATGTGGTGTGAATCTAGCTGAACATGTTTGGAGATCAAATCCTCTCCTACCTCTTAAGAACATGCTTGTAATTACACTAAGCCTGCATTCACACGTCCGTTTCACTCATCTGTCTGCCGTCTGTTATTAAAAGCATACAGTATACTGGACCATAGTGTTTAGTGGAACTATTCATGCATCCATTTTTTAATGGATCAATGTTTCCTCTTCTATACATTAAGAGCATGTCTTATTTGCATCCATTTTTTTATTGATCTGACATATTTGGTTCCATCAAAAAAGGGAAAGAATTAAAAAAATTCATTTTCCATCAGTTTTAACTAATCCATTAACTGCCTGATTACCTCCTTCAATTTTTAACAATGGATGAGAAAAACGTGGATGCGAGATGGAGGCAAAACATGACACTGGAAGAAAAACATTGTTTTTGATCTATATAAAATCTGAAACAGATGTGTGAATGTAGTCCTATGCTGTATGTGATATATTATGTGTTGTTACATTGTATTTTCTCAAGTCCACGTAATCTACTTGCTGATTAGTTTGCAGCCTATCCTGTATCTTCTGTCCTGACAGTGTGCATATGTCAGGAGTACAGATACTGGGACACTCCAGAAATCACTGAGCACTGGTATTCATAGAGCAATGCAGATAAAAACTATAATATCACTGCACCAGACACTGGTGATCACAAGAGTATCTGTCTAATGAGTAGGGAGGACGGGTTGCTTTGAATTGTTTTATGTTTCCTCTCACTTAGTATATTACTCATGAGTGTGAGAATTTGTGTGTTCTGTAGGTACACTACTGGGATCACAGGTGTTTTCCAAGCTCGCGGCATAATGCCTCCTGGCAGTGAAATAACATTGAGAGATTAGCTGGAAACTGTTCTTATAGGGAATTCTTTATTTTGAATTCCATGCTGAGTCCAACGAGCACATGGCCGGGCCCCAAAATGGAAACGCAGCACAAAAAGTGATGTGGTGTTCACTCCTGGCTTCATATTTTTCCCTGAAATACATTGTAGATTTCTTGTAGAGCACATGAGTGATCATTCCTGGAAAAGTTGTAGCACAGACGAGAATGTCGAAAGTTTATGTTTCGTTGTTAGTCTGGATTGAATATGATTCATTACGATACTCTAGGAAGACGACGATTTTATGAACTAGTATGTCATTCATACAACCTCACAATGTTCTGCCTAAAGTCCACACAGCACATATATGTATAACAGTGACAAACCTATAGAGGTTACAGCAGTTGTAGCGACTATCGGGCGTCTAATTTTGGAGAGCCGATACATTTCGATGCTAAATAAGAAACAGTATTACTATACTAAAAGCGGTAGTATGGAAGCATACGACTTATCATGGAGCTACACTTTATTGACAAAATAATTTGGACATATTTCTTAATTACTGAATTCATGCTTTTCATACAGTCCCATTGCCACACTTTCATCTTTATAAAAAGCTTGCTGATGCCCACTGATATCAGTGTGGTCCTGTAATAGGATGCCAATGTTGTATGAAGCCAGTTGCTAAAGTTTCTTCCCCCCTAAATATTTAGCAATCACCTACTGAAGAGTGGAGGTGCCAAGAACTACATCAACTCAGCCAGAGAGTAGAGAAACGAATAGCCACTTAGGCCCAGATTTTTTAAGACTGGCATTAAACACACCTGTCTCAATGAAGACTTTGTGGAGTAAGAGACGTCTGATTCATTAAGAGGCGTTAAGTTACTAGTGGCATTACCACAAATCTTACTCCAGTCATGGGCTACAGTAATCACTTCATCACTTATTCACTGGAGTTATCAATTTTGGCTGGTGTCATAGCGTTTCCTCTGCTGGAAATAGCATTGTTCATCACAAAATTATTTCTGGATCCTGGATCATTAAGAGAAGTTGCTCTTGGAAGATGTTTAGATACCATTCTTTATTCCTGACAGTTTTCTGTCAGGCAAAATTGTGTGTGAGCCCACTAACTTGGATGAAACCAACCCACATATGAAGGATCTCAGGATTCTTTATTGTTGGCATTACACAGGACATAGCAGTGCTCACTGTTTCTTTTCCGTACAATCATTTTTCCAGATGCCCTTAACAGTTTTAAGGGGGCTTCAACAGTCCTCTGCCATCCAGTTCCTGTAATTCCTGCAAAATTATTTTTCCTGATGAAGCCTTCTTCAGCGAGAAGAAGAAAATGGAAGTCCTGTCATGCCAACAGTAAAGCAACCTAAGACCATTTATATATGGGGATGGTTTTATCCATGGAGGGGGTTCACCCACAATTTTGCCTAAGAACACTGCAATGAGTACACAATGGTATCTAAACATCATCCGAGAACAACTTCACCCAACAATACTGGAGCAATAATTGGCTTCCTGAATAAAAAATTTAAATTGTGGTGCCTGTGGCCAGGAAACTTCCCAAATCTCAATCCCTATGAGAACATGTGGTCAATACTCAAAAAAGCGAGCCTCAGATCCTTATTCCTCTGTCAACAGGCATTAGGGGTGACAATATTCATATGTCTAATAATAGTAGGCTACACCAGATTTTGTCTTCTAGAATTTAAGATGGTAAAGCATGAGTCACATGTTTACCAAATTTGGCACTTTTAAATCCCACCATTAGAAATGTTTGGAAATGCCCAGTAATGGATGTGGTTTTACTCAACTTGGTCCCTTTTTTGGTCCCATTAATGAGCTTGTCTTATCGAAATTAAGACTGTTGTATGGATTCATCTATTCATAGCATATTCCCAGCTCTGGTGGGGTTGTACTTCAGATGACTCTAACCAAGGCACCTGGCAATCGATGACTTGTATACAACTTCTCAGCTATGAACATCCAATTTATCATGGACCTATTGTGCAGTCCTTTTGTTGGCATCTTCAAGACGTATTTTCAAACATAGTGGAGAGAATTGAACTCTAAGACAGTTGAGCCATTCTACCATTAATGTTTGTTTAGGGAGACAGCTTGGTTTTAGTGATTCATTTTGTGCACCTGTTAGCGATAGATATGGCTAACATGACTGAACGCACTAGTTTGGGGGTGTTCTTGTACTTTTGTCTAGGTTGTGTGTATATTTCAGTTAATACTTTGAAATAACTCAAGTTGATAAGTGCGCTATTGTTTTTAAGGGGGGTGTTATGAGTGCAACATATTGCATTCAGCAGGTGTTTTAGTCAGATCTGGTGGATAAAAAAAGCCTGTGTTTGGCAGACTTCGTATTCCATCGGGGCTGCATTAAAAGACAGAAATTTCCTCTTGGTTATTTTAGCACATGTTTGGTTGAGGATATGTTTAGAAGTGTATTCTGTAAATTCTCTGCTATGTAGCAACAAATGACACAGCATTAAGTGAAAAATAAATATATTCATCTGATTTACATTTATTAAAATTTTATTATGGAAATGTGTTTCAGAGTCAGTTAATCATCCTGGGATTTTTTTTAAATAAATAAATATGTATATATATATATATATATATATATATATATATACAGTCATATGAAAAAGTTTGGGCACCCCTATTAATCGTAAGCTTAATGTTTTATAAAAATTGTTTTTTTTTGCAACAGCTATTTCAGTTTCTTATATCTAATAACTGTTGGACACAGTAATGTTTCTGCCTTGAAATGAGGTTTATTGTACTAACAGAAAATGTGCAATCTGCATTCAAACAAAATTTGACAGGTGCATAAGTATGGGCACCCTTATCATTTTCTTGCTTTAAATACTCCTACCTACTTTTTACTGACTTACTAAAGCACTTTTTTTTGTTTTGTAACCTCTTTGAGCTGTGAACTTCATAGCCAGGTGTATGCAATCATGAGAAAAGCTACTTAAAGTGGCCACTTGCAAGTTGTTCTCCTGTTTGAATCTCCTCTGAAGAGTGGCATCATGGGCTCCTCAAAACAACTGTCAAATGATCTGAAAACAAAGATTATTCAACATAGTAGTTCAGGGGAAGGATACAAAAAGCTGTCTCAGAGATTTAACCTGTCAATTTCCACTGTGAGGAACATAGTAAGGAAATGGAAGAACGCAGGTACAGTTCTTGTTAAGGCTAGAAGTGGCAGGCCAAGAAAAACATCAGAAAGGCAGAGAAGAAGAATGGTGAGATCAGTCAAGGACAATCCTCAGACCACCTCCAGAAGGCTGCAGCATCAACTTGCTGCAGATGGTGTCACTGTGCATCGGTCAACTATACAACACACTGTGTTTTTTTGCCGCCATGCAGAACGCCTTTTTGTATGACCAAACAACTCAATCTTGGTTTCATCAGTCCACAGGACCTTCTTCCAAAAAGAAATTGGCTTCTCCAAATTTGCTTTTGCATACCTCAGCCGACTCTGTTTGTGGCGTGCTTGCAGAAACGGCTTCTTTCGCATCACTCTCCCATATAGCTTCTCCTTGTGCAAGTGCGTTGTATAGTTGACCGATGCACAGTGACACCATCTGCAGCAAGTTGATGCTGCAGATTTCTGGAGGTGGTCTGAGGATTGTCCTTGACTAATCTCACCATTCTTCTCTGCCTTTCTGATGTTTTTCTTGGCCTGCCACTTCTGGCCTTAACAAGAACTGTACCTGTGTTCTTCCATTTCCTTACTATGTTCCTCACTCTGGAAATTGACAGGTTAAATCTCTGAGACAGCTTTTTGTATCCTTCCCCTGAACAACTATGTTGAATAATCTTTGTTTTCAGATCATTTGACAGTTGTTTTGAGGAGCCCATGATGCCACTCTTCGGAGGAGATTCAAACAGGAGAACAACTTGCAAGTGGCCACTTTAAGTAGCTTTTCTCATGATTGCATACACCTGGCTATGAAGTTCAAAGCTCAATGAGGTGACAAAACAAAAAAAAGTGCTTTAGTTAGTCAGTAAAAAGTAGGTAGGAGTATTTAAAACAAGAAAATGATAAGGGTGCCCATACTTATGCACGTGTCAAATTTTGTTTGAATGCAGATTGCACATTTTCTGTTAGTACAATAAACCTCATTTCAAGGCAGAAACATTACTTTGTCCAACAGTTATTAGATATATGAAACTGAAATAGCTGTTGCAAAAAAAAAACATTTTTATAAAACATTAAGCTTAAGATTAATAGGGGTGCCCAAACTTTTTCATATGACTGTATATATATATATATATATATATATATATATATATATATATATATATATATATATATACACACATTTAATAAAATTCACTAGGAGAACAATAAATTACTGCTTTGCTATAACAAAAAAGCTAAAAAAATAATTTCTCAACCCAGATTTTTTGGGCTCAGTTTTTGTTTACCTATAAAAAATGCTTCACACATTGCGCAGTTAGAAATAAACACCAAAAACCCTACAACTGTTCAAAGTGTGCACCAAAAAAAGAAAGTAGTGTTTGTAGTATCTTTCTTTTTTTGTATTGACTTGGAGCCAACACCTGGTCTCAATGGTTTTTGCTGAAAAAAAAATGTATTGTTTCATGATTATTTTGTAGTTATTCTACAATACAGCTCTGGCAAAAATTAAGATACAAATGCAAAATGTTCAGTTTATCTGGTTGTTCTCTTTATAGGTATATTTTTGAGTAAAATGTAAATAGTTCTTTTATTCTAGAAACTTCTGACAACATGTCTCCAAATTTCCAAGCAATGAATTTTGTATTTTTTTTCTGAAAAGGAGAAATGGTCAAAATTACAAAAAAAAACCCAGTGCTTTCAGACCTCAAATAATGCAAAGGACACAAGTTCATAATCATTTAGAAACAATACTAATGTTTTAACTAAGGAAGAGTTCAGAAATCAATATTTTGTGGAATAAGCATGATTTTTAATCACAGCTTTCATGCGTCTTGGCATGCTTTCCACCAGTCTTACACACTGCTTCTGGCACACAAATGTAAGCAGTTCTTCTTTGTTTGACGGCTTGTGACTATCCATCTTCCTATTGATTCCATTGCAGATGTTTTCAATGGGGTTCAGGTCTGGAGATTGGGCTGCCATGACAGGGTTTTGATGTGGCGGTCTCTTAATTTTTGCCAGAGTTGTATATAAGAATATGGTAGTAAGTAAATTATACTATAGAGCAGCGGTGGGGAACTTCAGGCCAATGAACCATTTATGGCCCTCTGTGACTGGCCCTTGGGCAGATTCCCAGTACTTGGGCCAGCAGCTGTATTTTGATGGCCGCTAGCCCATTACTTTCTTCTTTCTCTTTGAGCATGAACATGTAGCATTCACTACTGAACGCTGAGGCATGTGCAATGAAAGATTATGCCCCGACATCAGTGCCAGGGTCAGGACGCACTTTGTGGGCGGAAATAGCTCGTATTTTGTACGGCCCCAAAGAATGGTATAAATATCCAAATGCAAATGACCCTTGGCAGAAGGGGTTTCCCAACCCTGCTATAACGTTATGACATTAAATCCAGCATACAACTCTTCTGAATAAGGTTCATGCGGCTGTGCGAAAACTCGGGCTGGTTACAATTTCACTTGTGGACATGATTGGCTCCGTATGCAGCTCTTTGTGCTCGTCCACATTAGTGGATGGTTGCAGAAGCTGCTTGCTGCTGGTCAGACCACAATAGTACATGCTGCCTTTTTTATATAGACCGACCATTGGTCAGTATCAAAAATCGCTCAAATGTATTGGCACACAGGTCATTATTGAGTGAGTTTGCTATCTGTAAACTATACACCCATCACATTGATCAAACATACACTCATTTGAACTAGCCCTAAGGAACACAATAAACACAACCGGCAAAAGCTAGAATTCAGTTTTGCCTGCAGTGATTAATTTCTTACCCCAATGAATCTTATCACATTTTTTTTTTTTTTTTTTAAAAACCCTCTTTTGTAAAAAGAGTGGTTTTATTATCAGCCATTTCATCCAGTGCATGTAGCAGGCAAGTGACATTGTGTCTGCACCGACCCCTTAGGCTATGTTCCCATAATGAGTATTTGGTGAGTATTTGATGCTGCAGATTTTCTGCAACCTATTATGTAAATTAGTTTTTTTCATTCTATTTTTGAGTGTGTTTTTTACATTTATTATGTTTTTAATGCTGGGGTTCTTTTCTCATTTTGGGATGTCAAGTTTTCAATAAAGCTCTTGTGGTTTTGATACTTCCTTGTATTTGGCTTTGGCAAAACTTTACTGATACAGTCATGTGCGGATGGACTACATGTGTTTTAGTGCGTATGCCTTTTTTTAACCTGGAGATTTTCCACCTCTAATGTAGGTGTGTGGGGAACATCCACATATAGAAGTCAGTGTCCCCCCAGGAGACACTTATATGTTGCGGATTTCAATCTCTCTCCGCAGGTCAGTTTGTGCAGCAAACAAGGCAGAGTTAGGACCTCAGGGTACCTTCTTGTTAGAAACTTTTTTTATGTCTTCTGCAAAGTCCTAACACCAAATTGGAGCCTCCTACAGTAGAGTATTTTTCAGAGTTGATCCTCAAAACGTTCTGCATTTCCTTAATTTAAACACAAAGGTGACTTTACTGGACGACACCCCTGTTTTTCTAAAGTAATGATGGTGTATCAACCATTGCTGAATGTAAATGACCAAATTATTTAGAAATGTACATTTTATTTGTCAAAGTGATTACTGTAATATAGAATCAGACTGAAATCATCTAATATGTTATTCAGTCAGATTTCTAATGGATAATGCAGCATGCTGGAGAGAAAGGCGCCGGCATGGAAGTATCATCTGTATGCAGGAATCCTTTGTACTATTTGTTACCAACTGTACTATACCTTACCATGGAAATGTGCTTCTTTCTCCACTTATGAGCCATGTTTTCCCCTGTCCCTGCCTCCTGAACGCCTATTTCACTTTGAAAAAAACAGATCAAATCCATTTTGGTAAAAGTAAGATGGACCGCCACCATAATGAGTTGTCAGGTTACACCTCCTATTATACTCTTTAGCAAGGGGAGTGCGAGGAGGAGTGATGAGCATTCAACACTATGAGTGACTAGGCAGGTATGGGCACTTGGAGCTACACCTTTAACTCACTCTAGAGATGGATTCACATCTACACAGCTCAGTATTGTTGTAAAATGTCTAGATGCTACTGCTACTGCTGTCTCATGTGCTACAAAGAGCAGTAATCCCTTTGTATGGTGCACTTTTTAGAAAAATTATAGCAGCTGGTCTCTATCCAGTAGTTAGAGTGACCTGGAAATTAGAAAGAGTCTGTAGAATGTAAATTGGTGACCAATTCAGGATGCAAATCATATTCCTCATGTACACAGATAGTGCAGCTTATTCTGAAAAGATCAGTATTAATTGAACCATGAAGTTGAGAACTGAGATTATGAATAAGTTTGAAATATAAACTAATTCTCACATATTTCTTATGTAAATCTATTACCACATACATGGAATTTCATAGCAGAGGGTTTTTTTTATTGGAAAGACATGTTGGACGTGATACACATAGATGTGATCATAAATTATTTAGATGGATTATTTGTTAGTAAAGTAAATTGCCAGATCCCAGAGCCCACACTGACCAACACCATCATATTCTCAGGGTGCACAATGATGCCAAAAATACCACAGGTGGCTGTATAAAATAATTGCTTATGAGTGTGTGCTTTAACCCAGCGACGGGGAAAAATGACATTATCCATTCACTGAAAAGCTTTATTCCAATTACATTTTTCCAGAGGATTTGGAAACACATGCGTAAAATCTTCATTCAGTTAAATTATTCCTTAAAATGGTATTTCCAGTCAGTGGTACCATTATAATACCTACTGTGCCAGACAGAAATGATATAAGAAAAACATCAGGGATTTAATATTTGCTACAAGTTAAAATATCCTTATGAATTAACTTTTATGTAATGGTTTGCTTGATTATTGAGATTTGTATAATTTCTCTATAAAATAATTCTGTTTATTTCCCTTTAATATAAAGTCTACAATATCACAGCATTAATACTTCCATACAGAATATACATTCATGGTGCAGGTCTAGAAAATGAAATTCATAAAAAACTAGAGCAAATTTGGATCAATTTCCGCTACAATCTCTTGGGCAATAGAGTCAATTTCTGCTTGTTTCATGTGGTTTATTTTCCTAGGGTTCATGGTACGGCACAGGTCTGAAATCCGTCCTTGACTGCACACATGTGGCCAGAGGGTTATAAAAAGAGAATGAACTTGCAATCAACTCGGGTTAAGTTCCTCTGTTTTGAAACTGTTGGTGATTTCTCACAGCTTAGGTCTGTGGGACACCTAACAAAGCACAAAGTTCCTTATGTAAATATACGGTATAAATGTAAAAAAAAAATTAAATATATACATTTATGTTTATTCAAATAAAAAAATGTTAACTGTTTTATGAAAGTAGAATCTTTTCACATTGCGAAAAGTTAAATAATTTAGGGGAAAAACTTGGATCATTATTTTTTTCCTTTTCCTAAAGTTGAGTTTTTGGTTGTGCATAATTCACTAAATTTCAGAGCGATTTACAATTCTTCTGGGACCTTTTAAGGAAAATATCTAAAACACTGCCCTGTACTTGGAAGAAAGAAAAAAAAACTCATAGGGGGTCAAGATGTTAAACTTGAATTTGTTTTGATACATCCCCACACTTCTTTGAAATTAAATAGAATATTGTGCCAAAACCTACACTGCCATATTCCAAATGTTGTCATTGTGCAATGTCTGCCTCTGTTTTCCTCTGATGCTTTATAGCAGTCTACAGGAGATTCCTTCCACATAGCGGGGGTTTGCCTGGAGGAGAGTGGGTTGTAAAAGAAAGTCGTTATCTTTACGGGAAACTTAAATCAGAGTTGATGTTTGGTCTTGTGTAAAAAATCATTTTGATATTTATATAATCAGAGAATACGTCTTAGGGCCAAAGGTGGGGTATCATTTACATGAAGCATCACGGAAAAATGTTTAGACATACAGCGTAATCCGAAAAATTGTTTATTTTTCTTTTGAAAAAAGAAAAAAATCGTCTTATTTCCGAATCTCTTACAAATATTTATCTATGGGACTTCCATGCAGGGATTTCCCATCTTGTGTTTTGATGATGTCAGCAGTTGAAAACATGACATCAGTTTGAATAAAGATAAAGGGGGATAATGTCTGTAAAGCGCTGTGGAATTGATGGCGCTATATAAGTGAGTAAAATAAATACAAATAAAATAAATAATTTGCCGTATGCCAGAAATGTGAAAAAGTCACAAATTATGGGTCAAGCCATATTTGCAGAATAATTTGCAACTTTTTTCATTTTACTCATTGCACTTTTTAAAAACACTTAATGAAGGATCTTGGCCAATATTTAATAGAATTTACACCAGAAAGAGTGTAATTTATAAAAAGTCTGTTCCTGCCATTTGTTATGTTCTGGCTCATATACCCTAACAGGATTATTATGGAGACAGTAACGGCAGACTACTAGGCATATCACCACATACGTGTGCCTATATAAAACTGTGTCATACAGTACTCAAATGCTAATAATCACATGTGTATTGTAATAGAGATATGCAATTGCATAAAACAACTTTGTAATAGTAGCCAGAACACTACATAATTTAAGAACATAACAACCGATATAGTACTATCTATTTTCCTATATTAGTGTCACGAGTCCTTATATATGGTATAATTATGGGGAACCTGTTAGCACGATTTTATAATGTAAAGACACGGCTGTATTGGCGCTCCAATACAGATTAAATTGATACCTTTTGGTGAAGAAATCTGCTTTGTGGTTCTTCTTTAATCACCATTTGAAAGTTTATGATAATGAGATTTCAGTGCACAGGGGCCGGACTGTGCAGCGGGTCTTCTCCTCCCTGTCTGTGATTCCCCGACTCCTCCACCTTCCTCCGATCTGTGAATGACCGGCCTCCTCTGTATGAAATGTCTGCAGTGACCTCTCATTCACAGACCAGAGACAGACGGAGGAGCCGAGGAATCACAGACAGGGAGGAGAAGACCCGGTGCACAGTCCGGCTGCTGTGCACCGAAATCTAATTAGCAGAAAACTTCAAATGGTGATTACAGAGGAAGAAGAACGGATTTCTTCACCAAAGCTATCAACTTAATCTGTATTGGAGCGCCATTACAGCCATGAATTTACATTACAAAATTGTGCTGACAGGTTTTCTGTACAACATTGTCCCCACAGTACAGTGTCTCTGTATTCCCAGGAAACACGTGTGCTATTTGCTGCACAGTTAGGTACACAAGTCCGCTACAGTACAGTAACTAGTATCCATCCCGCAGCTCTGACACCCCATTTTCAGAGCAGCTCATTTTCTCATTTCCTTCCCCTTCCAGTAACAGCCTCTATATGCTTAAAGGCCACATATACACATTCAGTCTTTGGTCAGTATTTTACCTCAGTATTTGTAGCCATAACCAGGAGTGGAACAATCAGAGGAAAAGTATAATAGAAACATGTCACCACTTCTGCATTTATCACCCACTCCTGGTTTTGGCTTACACATACTGAGGTAAAATACTGACCATATACTGAATGAACATGACCTTAGAGTGACATGTTCTTTCATTGCCCTCTCAGGTGTACTCTCCCACCACCTCTTATCTGTGACCCCTTTTTTGATTGTGGAGTTCCTCTTTATTAGTATTCTGCCAGAAATATATATGTTGGGACTTCCAATTTATCACTTGACTATGACTAGCCAGTGGCTTGCTTGCCCCTAACTGATAACCCGCCTATTTGATGCCTGTATGCAGCTTGACAAATAGTAAAACAGGAGCAGAGAAACAAAAACCCACACCTACGTCTGCTAATCCGCCTTGGTGTCTAAGATACTACAGACAGATTCCACTTAGATACTATTAGATACTCTTAGGCAGTGGATAGGAAGTTGCATAGAAAAGAAACACCTGGTGGCCAATACTTTAGAGTTATTTCTCAGGAGTAAGACAACATAAATTGCCTTTTTGGCACATTAGATTTCAGATTGCCTTTTTAGCACATTATCTGTCCAATTAAATCATGTTGCCTGAAATGAAAATAAACTTATAAATGCTAAAAGTTCGACAAGTAAGATCTTTGTAAAGATGGTTTTAAAGCCTAAAAATAATACGATATAGCTGTTTGACTAGATTATGTGAAAAATCCCATTTTCAGGTCATTTATGCTGAGTATAGTGTGGGTAAAAATGGGATAAATCGGAACACTACATAACACTTCCTGCATTTACTTGTGGGAGATAACATTACTATGTATAAAGAATAGATTACTATGTATAAAGAATAGAATTATTGCATATCAATGGTCAAAATTGGATACAAATTGTTAACTGTCTCTTTAAAGTCCCAGACACTTCACTTGGGGAATGTAGCAGGGAAACCAAACAAATTACTGAACAAAGGGAAAAATTGGCAAAACTCAGTATCAGTCCTAATTCATACTTTATTATTGCTGTGTTTCTGTGTTATTTGAGCTGCGTTCACCACTGAACGTGTTTCTGTGGTTCACGTGTTACAGATTATCAAATAAAAGCAGCACCATCAACCAAATGTAGCTTTCCCAGATAGAAAACACATGATGTGCATTTTGTACATAGAAATACATCTCTTATGTTTTGGGGTCTCGTAGATTACCTTGTGTAACTGGGCTCTGATAGTTGGATTTGATAAGCTGAGCACAGGTGGCAAAATCATTTTCCTGTCACTTACTCCTAAAACTATTCTAAACAAAAAGGGTCCATAAATAATGTATAATAAACTGTGTTGATTATCAAAAGGAAGCACCACAGATTGCTACTTGCAGTTGAAAGGGTTAACAGGCAAATCTAAATAAAGTAAATTTTGATGATCACTTCACTTTCTAACTTAAAATAATGCTATTAACCTGCAGCTATAGGGTTAATCTGCAAAATAATAGTATTCTGACACCATGTGGCTCTGGAACTGAGAGTCCTGCAGCCAGGAGAGAATTAACTTTATTGCCCACTGCAGCCTCGCTGTTTCAGTTATAGAATATTCGCCGGCATGGTTTCAGTCACCGTTCTGTGTACTGAGAGCAGTGGCTGTAATCGCACCCCCCGGCACTGACTGACAGCTGGCTCTAATGATTTACGAGCTGTCAGTTAGTGCCGGAGGCACGGTTCTCAATACACAGAGCAGTGACTGAAATTGTGCCGGTGCCACCCCTACGGCTGGGAGCCAAATGCTGCTGGGAGGAATAAAGTTAATTTTGTCCCGACAGTGGTGCTCTCTCGATGCCACATGGTATCAGAATGCTATGAACCTGCAGATTAACCCCATATTCGCAGGGTTACAACGTTATTTTACATGACAGGTTCCCTTTAATAGATAATATGATAAATAGACAATCTGCTAATCACTAAAAAAAAAGTTTTCTAAGCCCTGAAGGTGTCTTCATTTTATCTAACTTGCTGCTCACTGCCTGTTGTAAAGTGTAATCCATCTATAGCAGCAAAGACACCAATGGATCACAAGAAGTGGGGTGGTCCAGCTTGCATAAATGTGGAACACAAAGGTGGGCTTTCAATTTGGGGCAGTCAAGCCAATGGCAGATGCAATCCATGCTGGGAATCATATAAGAAAATAAAGGCTCATTTTGAGCTGAAACGTTGCCCAGACATGTGGGTAAATTAAACCCTGCACATTTTATATTGGAACAATGGAGCGCTGCCTCTTTTTTTTAAGTTTATGAAGTCTGGATGATCAATGGACTGATTGGGGGCCTTGCACCCGAATATAAGTATTTTGTGCTGTTCCCTCTTTTTTCTCTATCTATCTATCTATCTATCTATCTATCTATCTATCTATCTATCTATCTATCTATCTATCTATCTATCACATATCTATCTAATATCTATCTATCTATCTATCTATCTATCTATCTATATCCATCTATCGCAAGACTATCTAATATCTATCTATCTACATATCTATCTATCTACCTATCTCATCTATCTATCACATATCTATCACATATCTATATATCACATTATCTATCATCTATCTATCTATCTATCTATCTATCTATCTAATATCTATCTATCCATCTATCACACATCTATCTATCTATCACATATCTATCTATCTATCTATCTATCTAGCACATATCTATCTATCTATCTATCTATCTATCTATCTATCTATCTATCTATCTATCATCTATCTATCCAGTATATAGACAAGCCCAATGACTACATTAACTTTGGGGTCTGTGGTCCTATATGTGAAATTACAAATTTTGAAAACAGTTTTGTGATGAAGCCTGTCCTGTCATGTCAGTCTCCATTACAGCGGTTTATCAACATATCTGATGGGATTGCTGTTATGATATGTAATTTGTATACAGAACCTTTATTGTAACAGCAGAATACAGTTTGGGCTTCAATATAAAAATTCAAGATAGAAGTAAGTACATCAGTCATAAAAATATTCTTAGGACCATAACTGTAATGTGGTAATCCAGACACTGCATGCCTTACTGCTTCAGCATTTCAGCACTGAATGTCCCTCAGGTTTAGCAGAAACTTGATCTTAATTACATTGACATAATTTAATTTACTGTGAAACAAGTTAATTGAGTAAATACATTAAATTGTCCCCAGAAGTCCCAAACATAACAGATCTACAGATGATTGTGCACATACCTTTTAGTAGAAGTATGTTAATAATAGGTAACGTGCCCATTTATTCCCAGCAGCCTACAGGAAACACAGCAGATCCACAGACGTCCACGCTCCATGGATGGAATTCATTTCAAACACTGGTTGACCACCGCAGTGTTCTGGTCACATTGGTAAGAGGGTGTGGACTAGGTTCAGTGTTCTGTAGTGTATGTTTACATATATTCATTTTGGTAATAAATACAATTATTTATGCATGTGAATATAATGTCCACATTATGAAAGGGATATTACATTTTTTTAGGATTTTGCCCACTTTTTTTAACCCCTTACTATTCAGCTAGTGTCCTGTGTGTTACATTGTGTGTGAAGACTGTGACCCAACTTATTGCCTGTAAAAAGGTCCTTTAAAGAAATATTGTTATTTCCTATATTTATATCATATCCATATGTGTGCTCGGCAATTTTCAGAACTCTAATACAAATAATTGGAAAGAGTGGTGTAAGCGTGGCCACCTCTTCACTGACATTGGAGCAAAATAAAGCCCTGTTTTCAAACCAGATGGTGGTCCTAACACCTACCATACATTTATAGCATATTCTCTGGATGTGCCATATTGCGGCAGTACAAGTTATTTTATATTTTAGCAAAAGTATTGATTAAACGATTAGTCAAAAACCCCTAAAACTAAATATCTGTATTTGCTTTGTCTGTAACTTTGTGCACCCTGCAGCCACTTTAACTGTTTCACTATTCTAATAGGTCTACCCACAAGGGGCGTTATGTCACCATTTAAAGGGCCACTGTCACCCCCCTCCAGCCGTTATAAACTAAAAGAGCCACGTTGTGCAGCAGTAATGCTGCATTCTAACAAGGTGGCTCTTTTAGTTTTAGGTTCAAGTATACCCCAAAAAAAGTGATTTGATACTTAGCCACAATTCCTGTCTCTAGCCAGGGAGGCGGCTCCTCACTCCCCAGCTCGAAACGCTCCTCTGCCATCACTCACACTCACAGCGGCAGTGCGGCCACCCACCTTTGGAATCCCAGCCCCGCACTGTGCATAACGCATAACACAGTGCGGGGCTGGGATTCCAAAGGTGGGTGGCCGCACTGCCGCGCAGGCGCAGTGTGCCTGGCTTGGACGGCAGACGGCCAGAGCTTACTGCGCCTGCGCAGAGCAGTACTACACAGCGCAGGCCCCGGTTTGAAAACATAAACAGCGCTGAGGGGGCGGCGCCGAAAGACCAAGAAGATGTGAGTGACGGCAGAGGAGCGTTTCGAGCTGGGGAGTGAGGAGCCGCCTCCCTGGCTAGAGACAGGAATTGTGGCTAAGTATCAAATCGCTTTTTTTGGGGTATACTTGAACCTAAAACTAAAAGAGCCACCTTGTTAGAATGCAGCATTAATGCTGCACAAGGTGGCTCTTTTAGTTTATAACGGCTGGAGGGGGGTGACAGTGGCCCTTTAAGGCTCTGTGAGCAACCACTCAAAAAATACCTTAGATGCCCCACAAATAGATAGATAGATATGAGATACATAGATAGATAGATAGATACTGTCGATAGATATTAGATAGATACTGTGAATAGATAGATAGATAGATACTGTCGATAGACAGATATTAGATAGATAGATAGATACTGTCGATAGACAGATATTAGATAGATAGATAGATAGATACTGTCGATAGACAGATATTAGATAGATAGATAATAAATAGATAGATAGATAAATAGATAGATAATAGATAGATAGATATGGGATAGATAGATAGATAGATAGATAGATAGATAGATAGATAGATACTGTTTATAGACAGATATTAGATAGATAGATATTAGATAGACTAGATAGTGGCCCAATTCTAACGCATCGGTATTCTAGAATATGTATGTATATAGCAGCCACATAGTATATAGCACAGGCCACGTAGTATATAGGAGCCATGTAGTATATAGCAGACAAATAGTACGTGGCCTGTGCTATATAGTATGTGGCTGCTATATACATACATATTGTAGAATACCCAATCGGTTAATACAGGCCACGCAATATATAACAGTGGCCGCGCAGTATATAACACAGCCCAAACAGTATATAACACAGCCCACGTACTATATAACACAGGCCACGCAGTATATAGCAGCCACATAGTATATAACACAGGCGACGTAGTATATAACACAGGCCACGCAATATATAGCACAGCCCACGCAGTACAAAACACAGGCCACATAGTATGTAACACTGGCCACGTAGTATATAGCAGCCATTTAGTATATAACGCAGCCCACGCAGTATCTAACACTGCCCACGTAGTATATAGTACTGCCCACGTAGTACATAGCAGCCATGTAGTACTGTATATAGTACTGTCCACATAGTATATAGCAGCCATGTAGTATACACTACTGCCCATGTAGTATATAGCAGCCATGTAGTATTTAGTACTGCCCACATAGTATATAGCAGCCATGTAGTATATAGTACTGCCCACATAGTATATAGCAGCCATGTAGTATATAATACTGCCCACGTAGTGTATAGCAGCCATGTAGTACAGTATATAGTACTGCCCACATAGTATATAGCAGCCATGTAGTATATAGTACTGCCCACGTAGTATATAGCAGCCATGTAGTATATAGTACTGCCCACGTAGTATATAGCACCCATGTAGTATATAGTACTGCCCACGTAGTATATAGCAGCCATGTAGTATATAATGCAGCTTACGCAGTATTTAGCAGTGTGGGCACCATATCCCTGTTAAAAAAAAGAATTAAAATAAAAAATAGTTACATACTCACCTCCTGGAATCCAACGGCGCGCTGGCGATGTGCATGCGGCTGCCGCCATCTTCCGTTCCCAGGATGCATTGTGAAATTACCCAGAAGACTTAGCGGTCTCGCGAGACCGCTAAGTCTTCTGGGTAATTTCGCAATGCATCCTGGGAACGGAAGCTGGCGGAAGGCGCGAGTGCATCCTCGGACTACGGAGGGTGAGTATAGCAGGTTTTTTTATTATTATTTTTAATATTAGATTTTTTTACTATTGATGCTGCATAGGCTGCATCAATAGTAAAACGTTGGGGACACACAGGGTTAATAGCAGCGGTAGCGGAGTGCGTAACCCGCGGCATAACGCGGTCCATCACCGCTGGCATTAACCCTGTGTGAGCGGTGACCGGAGGGGATTATGGAGCGAGCGGGCGCCGGGCACTGACTGCAGGGGAGTAGGGAGGGACTAATCGGACTGTGCCCGTCGCTGATTGGTCGCGGCAGCCATGACGGGCAGCTGGCGAGACCAATCATCGATGCGGGATTTCCGTGACGGAAGTAGCCGACAGATAGACGGAAGTACCCCTTAGACAATTATATATATAGATACTGTAGATAGATAATAGATAGATAGATAATAGATAGATAGATAGATAGATAGATAGATAGATAGATACTGAGAGCTGTGGAGTTCTTTTTTTACCCACTTATGTGAACTCCAGATCTGATCACAGAAAATAAAATGCTCTTTCACTTCGTTAATGGACGACTCCTCACCTGTTACAGATTGATGAAGAATGTGTGACATTTGACAGATGCTTGACTTCTATTCTAAAGTGTCAAAAATTCACACCTGGGATAAAAATTTCAACTAAACCCCTGAATATGTTTTAGTGTTTTATAGTGCACAATATTTCTTTTTGGAAACAATAATGTTGCAGATTTACAAGTCCTGCTCTATCTTTTTGATGCAAAATTTGGAGATGTTGCAAAATTTTGCTCGACAAGCAAAAACTGCGCCAAGTTTAGAACAGTTCAGGATGTACTGTAGATGGAAATAAATCACACACAATAGGGTGACCCTATTTGAGGAGAAAAATATATCAGACAATGCTACCTAGGGGGATATGAGATACCTCCTAAGAAATAACTGTGGCTGCTGCATACTGGTAAAGTTTAGAACAATAGCTCAGGATGTATGATACATTTGGGGCATCTTTAGACTCTTTTGGATACATTTGCAACATTTCCGGTGTGTGACTTACTTTACTTTACGTCATGAGTATAAACGCTGGAGTAATTTTTAGTGTTCATTGTCACGTCCCCAGTGATGCACAGTAGCAGATAAATGATATCAGTCATCATACTTTAAAGCAACATAGACATCATATGAATAAAAGATCAGACACTCAATTACTGTAGTGTGTTTGGTATATTTTAAATTCCATGGCACAAAAACGGCCTCATGCTGGATTTTAATGTTCACTTTCTGATAGTCTGTTACAATCGGTCCTCTGTGTCTCAGTATAAGATCTCTGTATGTCTTCTCCGGGTATTCCGCAGGTCAACGCTAGCAGATAAAAAACATAGCAAAAAACAAAAAAACAAAGCAGGAGCAAATCGATTTGATGCTAATCGAGTTTGTGTCTAATTTGTTGAAATTCGCTGAAACTGTTTAAAACCTCAGGCATGAAATGCAACTTTCATTCAGCAACAGAAATAGGGAGTGAGAAGCCCTAAAACACTGAAGAAGAAAACTGTACTGATGAGCCCTAATTCATCAAAATCGTCAATGTTCTCACCGGTCTTGATGAGGGAATGTGATGGCGTAAAACGAAGAGGAGCATGCCTCTTCATGAATCAGGAGCATTAGTGGTGTGTCCCTTTGAGTGCTATGCCAGAAATCTTACACCAGTCCCTGACCGGAATAAGAATTCTGGCGTAAGGAATGCCACAGCTTGTCGTGTATTCGATGAGCCACGTGTCACACCCCCGCTTTGCCTCTGTCTAGCACCAGCTACACTTCTTTTGTCTGAGCTGGGAGAAACCATCATGAAAACAATGAAAGTTGCAAAATATTTGTACAACTTCGAGTTGCGACAAAAATGTATCTACTTTTCAAAGCTATTCAAGAATTCAGGCGAAACAGCTTTACTGAATCGTGGCCATAGTGCGTGATAGCACAAACATGAAGAACAGTTGCCATCTGTTTAGCCATAGTCATATATATTGAGGTCCTTTGTGTGTCTGCGTAAAAGAGCTTGAAAGGGGTTGGAGAAAGGAGACCTCAGGGTGACACACATCTTTTGTGGCAATTGGAGTACGTGCGATTTGGCATAAATCAATAATTCACCATAATTCAAATCTTTGGGAAAAATTCGCCAAAGCTGGTGAATTTCAAAAGATTCCCTTATCTCCAATATCTAATCATATTATTGTGGTGTACACTGTTATTAGGCCCTTTCCTTACGTAAATCTCATGCATCATGCAGGTGGTGGCCTTTACAGTAGCATAAACATCTTACAGTAGGTGACGCTATGGGATTCATGCAACGCCACCAATGATCCACAGAGGACTCCTGGCCCTCAGAGGGTTAACCACCACCAAAACCCCCAGAGAACCCACCAGTATGTATGTGCAGCTTGCTTAAATTTGTGTGTATGTACACATATATATGTATATAGAAATTACTTTTAGGCAAACATTCATACATACAGAATTGCTGAAAATTTGGATCCTAAGTGATAGAATTTTACTTAACAGAGTAGCACCTTCTAAGTATAAATTATGCGATGGAGATTTTTGATTAAAGGCCAATTTGATATTCGATTATAGGCTAATGAATTTGGTGTGGTGTTTATGTTACATCATGCTTTTAGGTTTTTATTAGTGATGAGCGAATATACTCGTTACTCGAGATTTCCCGAGCATGCTCGGGGGTCCTCCGAGTATTTTTTAGTGCTCGGAAATTTTGTTTTTATTGCCGCAGCTGAATGATTTACATCTGTTGGCCAGCATAAGTACATGTGGGGGTTGCCTGGTTGCTAGGGAATCCCCACATGTAATCAAGCTGGCCAACAGATGTAAATCATTCAGCTGCGGCAATAAAAACTAAATCTCCGAGCACTAAAAAATACTCGGAGGACACCTGAGCGTGCTTGAGAAATCTCGAGTAACAAGTACACTCGCTCATCACTAGTTCTTATGTGAAATTTAGCAAAATCAGGTTTCATTGATTCGTTCTAAAGTATGGCCATAATCTTAGAAATCTGAATGGTATCTCTGGAAAGATCCATCCACTGAACTGTAATTACCATTACCCCTTCTCTAATGAATAGCCAGTTATAATCTGGACTGAATGATATTTATGTTCCCTGCTGTAGAGTTATTCTGGTTTTAGTTTTAAAGTTACCAGTTAAATGTTTAAGTATATTTAATGTCGTATTCCCCCTCCCCCACCCACTGTTTGTTTCCAAAACGTAGAGATTAGACATATGGTAACTATTAAATTAGATATAAATTACTGTACTTTTCTGTGCCTTGATTGACATTGGGGAAATGTGGGACTTACCACAAATACATTTGTGAAGTGCTTTCATTGCTATTCAAAGAAGGGAAATTAACCCCTTTTTATCTTTGCTCACATCTGAATAGGAGGCACAGTTTGGAGCCTCAGTTGCAAATTCTATCATTTGATTAAAAATAGCACTGCATGTTGCACAGTTTATCATCCTAAATAGAAACCAGGAAGGATTTGTAGACTTATTCGCACTGCTGATTATTGAAGACGCCAATTTCAGAAAACTAATTAGACATATAGTTTTATCCAACACATTTCAAACGCGATGAAACGCATAGAATAAAACCACATGTCTAATCAATTTTTCCGAAATTGGCATCTTCAATAATCAACAGATCGAACAAGTCTACAAATCCTTCCTGGTTTTTACTTCAACTGGTTTGGCATCTCGAGGTCCACAGAAGCTGAGTAACATTGTAAAACGCACAGTTCTATGGATCAGGTTAGCATAGTCTGCTATTCTTAATTCTGAATGTTTATTGGGTAAGACCCTATTGCACTATTTTTTCTCCAGCCTATCTATTTCAGACTAAATGATAAATGATAGATATTTTGGGGGGCTCAGTCTCCATTGTAAGGCAGTAGGGTCCTATAGGAACTCGTGGTATCCATTGTGGGACAGAATCAACTATATGTTGTGATTTCCGTTACAGACAACCAATCTGTCAATGTACAGTTAATTGTATATTTTGATTTGTAGTTTCATTTGATTTATGTAAATGTGACCTGAGCTGCAGTACCTGAGAATGGCCACTACACAGTGTATGGAGCTGTGGTGTTCTGGCTCTGTTCACTGTATCTAGGTATCAGCTGAACAGAGGGAAAATGGGGTTTTGAAACCACAACATTCTGATTTTGATGACTTCTCTGTAGGATAAGTCAACAGAATCTTAGTTCTGAAAAAAACGTTTAATGTACTTATTTGATTTGCAGTTTTCAGCCTGATCCAAATATCAGATTTTTCTTTTGTGTGAGTGCCCCTATCTGTAATGCATGCTGGATATGAGCTGTGTGACTATCCAGGATGCTGCTATCTACACTTTTGCTTTTATTTATAAACTTTGATCCAGAACTGTGCTTACAGTTAGGTTCAGATATATTTGGCCAAATCCTAGTGATTTCGGCTGTTCATCTCACTATCTTGTATTTACAATGAAACAGCTGAGATAAAATTGAAGTGTAGACTTTCAGGTTTAATAGAAGCGGTTGAACATAAATGTCTTGTGAAATGATTAGGAATTGCAACCATATTTCTACAAAACCTCCTCATTTTATCGGCTCATAAGTAATTGGACAAGTTAAAGGGAACCTGTCACCTGAATTTGGCGGGACCAGTTTTGGGTCATATGGGCGGGGTTTTCGGGTGTTTGATTCACCCTTTCCTTACCCCCTGGCTGCATGCTGGCCGCAATATTGGATTGAAGTTCATTCTCTGTCCTCCGGAGTACACGCCTGCGTAAGGCCATATTGCCTTGCGCAGGCGTGTACTCCGGAGGACAGAGAATGAACTTCAATCCAATATTGCGGCCAGCATGCAGCCAGCGGGTAAGGAAAGGGTGAATCAAACACCCGAAAACCCCACCCATATGACCCAAAACTGGTCCCGCCAAATTCAGGTGACAGGTTCCCTTTAACTTTACCATAAATAAAATATACATTTGTAATACTTTGTGGAGAATCCTTTGCAGGTAATGACTGCCTGAACCTTGGAAGCCATCAATGTCACCAATCTCCTGGTTTCTCCTTTTGTGATGGCCTGGCCAGGCCTTTTCTACAGCTGACTTGCTTATTTGGGTATTAAGTTTTGTCTAAATGATGTGAAATACATGCTTAATGGGGTTGAGATCTTCTGATTCACTCGGTATTGCAGAATATTCCGCTTCTTTGCCTTAAAAAAATTGCTGGGTTGGTCTTGCAGTATGTTTTGGGTAATTGTCTCTCTGCAATGTGAAGCGCTGTCCTTTCAACCTTGCTGCATTTGGTTGAATATGAGCAGAAAGTCTCGCCCTGTACACTTCAGAATTCATCCAGCTGCTTCGCTCTTCATTCACATCATCAATAAACATTAGTTACCGAGTGCCATTGGAAGCCATGCATGCCCATGCCATCACACTGCCTCCACCATGTTTTACAGAGGGGGTGGAGTGCTTTGGATCATGAGCTGTTCCAAGCCTTCTCCATACCTTCTTCTTCACACCATTCTAGTACAGTTTGATCTTCATTTAATTTGTCCAAAGAATGCTTTTTTAGAACTGGGCTGGCATCTTTAGATGCTTTTTTTTTTTTTGCAATGTCTAATCTGGCTTCCTATTTTTAAGGCTGATTAATGGTTTGCACCTTGTGGTTAACTCTCTGTATTTGCTGTCATGAAGTCTTCCCTTTATGGTAGACTAAGATAATAAAACACCTATTTTCTTGAGAGTGTTCTTCACTGGAAAAGGTGTTGTGAAGAGTTTATTCTTCATCATGGAAACGATTATTCGATCATCCACCATAATGGTCTTCTTTTGATTCTTAGATGTTTGGAGTCATATTTTCTGTTATAGATGTTGATTCCATATTTATATGACATTAAGAACAGCAAGTAGAAAGTAAATGGTTAATAGGACCTAAAAGGTGTTGTCTTTACAGCACGCTATATAGTTGTGCACTGGAGTGCAGTGATGTACTTTTTCTGACACCTAGTCGGTAGCCTTTCATTGCTGGCCATAAATGTTACAGAGATCTGCACAATATCAAACCCTCTCCATCTTTAACACGTAGACTGTTTAATTTTTTTTCTGGTAAATGATGGAAGATTAGAAGCATTTTTCTGCACCTTTGTAATGCAGCCGGCCCCAGGTGAATGAGAAATTCAATAAAGTGTATTTTTAGTTGGAAGAGATGAATTATCTAGCAATAGTTACAAATGATATATGCAGTTAACCCTATGAAGCCTGTCCATGCCTTCTAGTAGATGGATTGATAACATTTGTAAATTCGGGATTTGCAGCAGAGAACATTGGACAATATGCTTTGCTTTGACAATTTACTATGTCTGAGTGTCCGCCTTCAGTAGGCGTACATGCTTGATTAATTGTAAGTGTTGCGGAATATGTTGGCGTTATATAAAATAAAATTATTAGTATTTTTCTGATGCACGACAGAGCACACGTTAATTCTGTTGGCACCATTATAGACTATGGCCCCAGCGGCATACACCTGAATCTGATTTTATGGGGGGTTCGGATATAAGGGCAGCATGAATTAGGGATAGGCTACCTGTCATAATTCCTCCACTCAGTGTGTCTTCGACGCAGTGAGTGACAGCTCAATTGTCCAATCTAGTGCAGGGGCGTGATGAGCTGTCAGTATTTTGATAGACAGCTCCTCCGTCCAATCTGAGACTGGGAGGTGCTGAGCTTCCCTCATGTGTTGTTACCTGCTCTAAGTTATTACCCAGCTACTTAGCTAAGCTGTCAATCCCACACCTCTTCCAGTGATAGCAGTTGCTCGGTGGTGCATGTTTTCCTTATATTCCTTTGCTCTGTTTGTTGAGCTGTTGATGCCTGAATGTCAACCTCGTTCTGACCATCAGTTTGCCTAGACCCTTTGCTTTGATCCTCTCGCTTCCTGGTATTTTGACCTCAGACAGTGACCTGACTATGCCTTTGTCTTTGCCCTTTAGTTTACAACATGCTCTTTTGGTATCTGACCCCAAAACTTTTGACTACCCTGCCTCACAGTAGTGACTAGCATCATACTTCCTTATTACATATACTCTGTTTCACTTTGAAATGTTCTGACACTTCAGAGAAGATATATTTTAAACATGGTCATGAACAATATAACTGGTCACCGAGGAGGTGCATGTTTTGGCACCAGCTTTACCTCTGGGGCCTTTGATGTTTTTTAAGCACTCTGATTATAGTTCAGATTTATTTTTGCAGACTCTTTACTGGAGTAGCCTGCCCTTAGAATCTTTGGTGGAATATGTCTTCTCAAGGAAGCACAATTTAGTTGTACTTGTAGGGTATGTGCACACGTTCAGGTTTTTTCGCGATAAAAACGCTATAAAAACTCATTAAAAACGCATACATTATGCATCCTATCATTTAGAATGCATTCTGCATGTTTTGTGCACATGGTGCGTTTTTTTCCGTGAAAAAAATGCATCGCGGTAAAAAAAGCAGCATGTTCATTAATTTTGCGGATTTTCCGCGTTTTCCCCGCAATTCTATGCATTTGGAAAAAAACGCACAAAACGCGTCAAAAACGCATGTAAAAACGCATGCGGATTTCTGGCAGAAATGTCCGGTCTTTGTCAGGAAAATTTCTGCTAGAAATCCTGACGTGTGCACATACCCGTAACCTAAGAATTTATGATTAATATGAATTAGGATTCTATCTAGAAACTTTAGGATCCTATCAAAAATCACTTCAAATATCTTTTTTATAATCTTTCAAAATTGTAATAATAATCAGATCCCATTATAATGCCTAAATAAACACAGGTAAAGTAGCCATGCTAAAACAACAAGAACACTATATGTCAAAATAGAATATGGCATGGGTTGTGGCACAATTATGGAATCTAAACAATCTCATAGGGAAAAGATTCTATTTGGTACACAATCCTGCATTATATGTTATGGTCACTTCAGAATTGTTTGTTGGTGCTCCACCTAGAACTCAAAACAAAGGGCATATACTGTCACGATAAACTGCACCCAGCAGCAACGGAGCTGGACCAGACACTGGGTTACTAACCTGATCACCAACGGGACCTTCCACATGTGACAGAGTGATCAGGTAAAGCTACAGGACCTTAGACCATGTGACAGAGTGGGAAGCGGTCAGGGGGGGAGCCAGATGCCAGGAAACAGAGAAGGGACAATTATAAAAGAATAGTGAAACAAGCAGAGGTCGTAGCCAGGAGATTACAAGATACCAACAGGGAGAGTCAGGGAATAGTCAGAAGTCAAGCCAGGGGTCAGTAATCCTGAAAAACGAATAAAGCACGTGACAGCAAAACACTATGCAAGCCAGCACACACATCAGAGGTCAAGCATACAGACTGCAGAAAACCTATAGCTGACGAGGATACCAGGTTAGGAGCGAGTATAAATAGCCCTCCCATCTTGAAAGAGAGGCCAACAACATTAACCCTGAGAGAACAGGACATTAACCCTGTCCTACCCATGACATATACCTCGCCGGGTTTTCCCCAGCTGCACCTCTGAATGCATTGACTACATTGAATTCTTCTCATGCTTAAATGCCAAGCCATCATTTCATTACATAAATTAGAAATATTATTTTTAATACCGTGTGCAAAGTAATCTTTCATTGCTTGTTAATACAAATTTGTCAACATTTACAGAACATACAAGTAATATATATAAACACTATTCAACAGAAATATGGATGATAGGGCACACAGTCCAGGAGAATGCCACATTGCAATATTTGTCACAGGTCACAGGCCCAAAAAGTCTTATCTTGGACAGACTTGGCCAGTCTGGCAGATATCAGAGGAACCCCGGGTTTCACCCTTTAACCCCTGTACAGAGATCTTGTCTTATAACGGGCTCCACTGGATTGTTTCCACGGAAGGTCTGCTGTCCGGAAGAGCGAAACCAGGGCAAAAGAATGTTCTGGAACCTGGTTCAAAACCAAAAAGGCAGAAAGGGTACAAAATCGTCAGGCAGGAGAAATGTCAATAAACAAGCCAAGGTGAAAACAGGAAACAAATATACTACAGAGGGGCAGAAAGTAGCAGAAAGCTGTGTCTGACAGATACTGGCAGTAAGCTGGAAGCTTTAGTAGGGTGATGTGTTTTCCAATAGGCTGGAACAGGGAGCTGATTACTCCAGCTGGACAGCACACACACCCATATGATGGACAGCCACCTTAATCTTAACCTTAGAGGCTCCACAGAGTGTGTGCCATTTAGAGCTTCTGGTTCTGGCATCTCTTCTATCACCGGCACTGCAGGCAGTGAATACGGCAGCACCTGGCGACAGAAGCAGAGGTTGCAGGAGGAGGTCCTAGTGGAGATGTGACACTCACCACCCAGTGCACAATACAGAAAAAATTGAACAAGGTCAGCACTTCTTAAAGGAAGGCACTTAAATTAACATGGAATTGCACATATGCCATGGTCAGTATGCTGAGCTATGCAAATACTACCAAACTGCACTCTGCAGTTAATGATTGCGTAAATTCTATTATTTCTTGACATGTAAAAACAAGTCAAATACTCCTCCCTAATCATGAGAGTCCTAGTTAGGCACATAGATAAGTGACTCCCAAGACTTAGATTCCATCCATTCAATGAGGTCACCTTGTAACCAGTAGATGGCTTATGCATTTTCTGATTGAAAAATGTAAACCAAGTAGGGTACCTCCCATTTTACGTGTCTCAATAGTCATTAACTGCTGAGTGAGTACTATTGTAGATTGTTAGTGTGTATTTCTGTATATTGGCCACCGCCACGTGGTCCTGCACATTAATTGAATGCTGTAAAAGAGTGCTGGTGTTGTCCTATTTATTTCTGCATTATACATATTGTACAAGTAATAGTGGTCTTACTATGTTGGCATAATTATGTAGAAAATATAATTAACTCATATTTCTGGTCACATTCCTCAGCCGTGTGTCCTGAGGTTTTTATTACTTTATTTGACTGACAATATTTGTGGTTTAATAACATTTTTTCATACACTGTAAAACTGACCTCAAATGAAGCTAAAACCTCGAAGCCTGAAGTCTACAAGAAAAATCCCAGTACGGCAACAGAAAAAGCCAGCTCATAATTAGCTTTTCCTATCTTTCAGCAGTTTGAGGTTCTTAGTTTTGGTCAGATTACATTTATACTTAATGTATTTTCTTTATTTTAAATCATCACCACTTTGTGAGTTAAATACTAGTGTAGTCCTAATAATCAGCTGAATAGCCATAAAATACAATTCCACTGAATTGGTTATCCAAGAAATATGTCTTAGGAATTCATCTTCTAAGCAGCCAGACCAGGCTATGTTGGAGCTGCATAGAGGCTTGAATAACTTAAATCCCAATGAAAGTATATAAACCATGGGAAAAAGTAGGTCAAGGAAATTAGGGGATTGGACATTGCTTCTGTCTGTTGGCCTGTGCGATATAGAAACAGAAAAAAAGTGACATTCCTAAATGTAAAATCTGCATTTTTCTCCCTTCTTGTGTATATTAATAAAATACCGTATATACGAAGACAATGAGTTACAAAAGATACTAATGGAGTTGCATAGCTATCAACCATCCAAATAATAATAATAATCTTTATTTTTATATAGCACTAACATATTCCGCAGCGCTTTACCGTTTGCACACATTATCATCACTGTCCCTGATGGGGCTCACAATCTAAATTCCCTATCAGTATGTCTTTGGAATGTGGGAGGAAACTGGAGTACCCGGAGGAAACCCACGCAAACACAGGGAGAACATACAAACTCCATGCAGATGTTGTCCAAGGTGGGATTAGAACCCAGGACTCCAGCGCTGCAATGCTAACCACTGAGCCACCGTGCTGCCCTGATTCTGCAGGACTGTCCTGATTTGAGGCAGCAGTTCAGCTGTCCAAGCAGGTCAGGGCTGTGTACTGACTTCTACACACTCTCTCCATGCGATGTCTTCTCTCCTGCATCTTCATCGCTCAGTATCTCCTTCTCCTCCTTGGATGACAGAGCTGGCATCTCTGTTCTGCACACACTTGCATTAATTAAATAATATTTTTTTTTGCTTGAGATCTGGTGTCCTGGGGAATCGAACCCACAAGCTATATTATTACAGGCAGCAGCTAAAGTTGTAAGCTGCAACCTGCACTGACAAGTATGGGAGGATTTTATATACTTGAAACTGCTGTTTGGATGCTGAACCCACTGGCAGATTATACTGATTCATAGAGATACATCTGTATATAGCAGTGTATTTCTATGTTTCTGTATTGTAGAAGAAAAAGAAAATTAAGATTTTTTACTTCCTACAAAATTGCTAAAAAATAATGAAAAACAATTACAATAATGTAATTTTTAATGTTTTTTCTTAAAAAAATAAAATAAATAAACATCACAAATCAGCAAATAACATGGACATACTTGGTGTCCTGTTATCATAAGAATCCAAACAACACGATGATCAGATTAGTTATGGTGATTGGTAAATAGCGTAAAAAAGTGGCATGATTGTGGTTTTTCTCCATACTGCATTTTTTTTTCTACTGCTTTTTTCCTACGTTTTCTCCTGATGTCCACACCACACATCGCAGATACAATTTTCTCTAATTATTGCATGTTTACTCCATTTTTTATCTGTTATTTTGCTTATTTGATGCATTTGGAGAGCCCCTGATGTGCCTAAACATGGAAACCCCCCACAAGTGACACCATTTTGGAAAGTAGACCCCTTAAGGAACTTATCTAGATGTATGGTGAGCACTTTCACCCAACAAGTGCTTCACAGAAGTTTATAATGCAGAGCCATAAAAATAAAAAATGATATTTTTTCACAAAAATGATCTTTTTGCCCCCAATTTTTTATTTTCCCAAGGGTAAGAGAAGAAATTGGACCTCAAAAGTAGTTTTGAAATTTGTCCTGAGTACGCTGATACCCCATATGTGGGGGCAAACGACTGTTTGGGCACATGGCAGAGCTCAGAAGGGAAGGAGCGCCGTTTGGAGAGCCCCTGATGTGCCTAAACATTAAACCCCCCACAAGTGACATCATTTTGGAAAGTAGACCCCCTAAGGAACTTATCTAGATGTGTTTTGAGAGCTTTGAACCCCCAAGTGTTTCACTACAGTTTATAACGCAGAGCCGTGAAAATAAAAATTCTTTTTTTTTTCACAAAAATAATTTTTGGCCCCCAGTTTTGTATTTTCACAAGGGTAACAGGATAAATTGGACCCCAATAGTTGTTGTCCAATTTGTCCTGAGTGTTGTGTAATTGGATTCTGGGCTCCCCCGGTGGCCACTTGTGGAATTGTACTTGTGTGCATCATCCCCTCTGTTCACCTGCTCCTATCAGGATGTGGGAGTCGCTATATAACCTTGCTCCTCTGTCAGTTTCATGCCGGTCAACAATGTAATCAGAAGCCTTCTGTGCATGTTCCTGCTACTAGACAACTCCTAGCTAAGTTGGACTTTTGTCCTTGTGTGTTTTTGCATTTTGTTCCTGTTCACAGCTGCTGTTTCGTTACTGTGTCTGGAAAGCTCTTGTGAGCGGAAATTGCCACTCTGGTGTTATGAGTTAATGCTAGAGTCTTAAAGTAATTTCTGGATGGTGTTTTGATAGGGTTTTCTGCTGACCATGAAAGTGCCCTTTCTGTCTTCATGCTATCTAGTAAGCGGACCTCGATTTTGCTAAACCTATTTTCATACTACGTTTGTCATTTCATCTATAATCACCGCCAATATATGTGGGGGCCTCTGTCTGCCTTTTGGGAAAATTTCTCTAGAGGTGAGCCAGGACTGTCTTTTCCTCTGCTAGGATTAGGTAGTTCTCCGGCTGGCGCTGGGCATCTAGGGATAAAAAACGTAGGCATGCTACCCGGCCACTTCTAGTTGTGCGGCAGGTTTAGTTCATGGTCAGTATAGTTTCCATCTTCCAAGAGCTAGTTCTCATATATGCTGGGCTATGTTCTCTCGCCATTGAGAATCATGACAGTTTGACCGGCCCAAAAAAGGGTTAAATTACTGGCTGAGAAAGGAGAGAAAAAAGAAGTCTGCTACAATTTTTTTTTTTTTCCTCTAGTTCTGAGTGTGCTCTTAATTGAATCACTTGCTAGTTTGCCTATGCTGCAGCCTTCCTCTCTTTCTCTCCTTCTAATCCTTGAATGGCTCTGTGTTCACCTGTTTCAAATGGATCTTCAGAGTGTAGCTACAGGTTTGAATAATCTCGCCACAAAGGTACAAAATTTGCAAGATTTTGTTGTTCATGCACCTATGTCGGAGCCTAGAATTCCTTTGCCTGAATTCTTCTCAGGGAATAGATCTCACTTTCAAAATTTTAAAAATAATTGCAAATTGTTTTTGTCCCTGAAGTCTCGCTCTGCCGGAGACCCTGCACAGCAGGTCAGGATTGTAATTTCCTTGCTCCGGGGTGACCCTCAGGACTGGGCTTTTGCATTGGCACCAGGGGATCCTGCGTTGCTCAATGTGGATGCGTTTTTTCTGGCCTTGGGGTTGCTTTATGAGGAACCTCATTTAGAGCTTCAGGCGGAAAAGGCCTTGATGTCCTTGTCTCAGGGGCAAGTTGAAGCTGAAATATACTGCCAAAAATTCCGCAAATGGTCTGTGCTTACTCAGTGGAATGAGTGCGCCCTGGCGGCGATTTTCAGAGAAGGTCTCTCTGATGCCATTAAGGATGTTATGGTGGGGTTCCCTGTGCCTGCGAATCTGAATGAGTCCATGACGATGGCTATTCAGATCGATAGGCGTCTGCGGGAGCGCAAACCTGTGCACCATTTGGCGGTGTCTACTGAGAAAACGCCAGAAAATATGCAATGTGATAGAATTCTGTCCAGAAGCGAGCGGCAGAATTTTAGACGAAAAAATGGGTTGTGCTTCTATAGTGGTTCTCTAAGATTGATCTCCGTGGGGCGTATAATTTGGTGCGAATCAAGCAGGGGGATGAGTGGAAAACCGCATTTAATACGCCCGAGGGCCATTTTGAGTATTTGGTGATGCCTTTTGGTCTTTCAAATGCCCCTTCAGTCTTCCAGTCCTTTATGCATGACATTTTCCGCGATTATTTGGATAAATTTATGATTGTGTATCTGGATGATATTCTGATTTTTTCGGATGACTGGGACTCTCATGTCCAGCAGGTCAGGAGGGTTTTTCAGGTTTTGCGGTCTAATTCCTTGTGTGTGAAGGGTTCTAAGTGTGTTTTTGGGGTTCAAAAGATTTCCTTCTTGGGATACATTTTTTCCCCCTCTTCCATCGAGATGGATCCTGTCAAGGTTCAGGCTATTGGTGATTGGACGCAACCCTCTTCTCTTAAGAGTCTTCAGAAATTTTTGGGCTTTGCTAACTTTTATCGTCGATTTATTGCTGGTTTTTCTGATGTTGTAAAACCATTGACTGATTTGACTAAGAAGGGTGCTGATGTTGCTGATTGGTCCCCTGATGCTGTGGAGGCCTTTCGGGAGCTCAAGCGCCGCTTTTCTTCCGCCCCAGTGTTGCGTCAGCCTGATGTTGCTCTTCCTTTTCAGGTTGAGGTCGACGCTTCTGAAATCGGAGCTGGGGCGGTGTTGTCGCAGAGAAGTTCCGACTGCTCCGTGATGAGACCTTGTGCCTTTTTTTCCCGTAAATTTTCGCCCGCCGAGCGGAATTATGATATTGGGAATCGGGAGCTTTTGGCCATGAAGTGGGCTTTTGAGGAGTGGCGTCACTGGCTTGAGGGGGCCAGACATCAGGTGGTGGTATTGACTGACCACAAAAATTTAATTTACCTTGAGTCTGCCAGGCGCCTGAATCCTAGACAGGCGCGCTGGTCGTTGTTTTTCTCTCGGTTTAATTTTGTGGTGTCTTACCTACCGGGTTCTAAGAATGTTAAGGCGGATGCCCTTTCTAGGAGTTTTGAGCCTGACTCCCCTGGTAATTCTGAGCCCACAGGTATCCTTAAAGATGGAGTGATATTGTCTGCCGTTTCTCCAGACCTGCGGCGGGCCTTGCAGGAGTTTCAGGCGGATAGACCTGATCGTTGCCCACCTGGTAGACTGTTTGTTCCTGATGATTGGACCAGTAGAGTCATCTCTGAGGTTCATTCTTCTGCGTTGGCAGGTCATCCTGGAATCTTTGGTACCAGGGATTTGGTGGCAAGGTCCTTCTGGTGGCCTTCCCTGTCACGAGATGTGCGAGGCTTTGTGCAGTCTTGTGACGTTTGTGCTCGGGCCAAGCCTTGTTGTTCTCGGGCTAGTGGATTGTTGTTACCCTTGCCTATCCCGAAGAGGCCTTGGACGCACATCTCGATGGATTTTATTTCGGATCTGCCTGTTTCTCAGAAGATGTCTGTCATCTGGGTGGTGTGTGACCGTTTCTCTAAGATGGTCCATCTGGTTCCCTTGCCTAAGTTGCCTTCTTCTTCCGAGTTGGTTCCTCTGTTTTTTCAAAATGTTGTTCGTTTGCATGGTATTCCGGAGAATATCGTTTCTGACAGAGGGACCCAATTCGTGTCTAGATTTTGGCGGGCATTCTGTGCTAGGATGGGCATAGATTTGTCTTTTTCGTCTGCTTTCCATCCTCAGACTAATGGCCAGACCGAGCGGACTAATCAGACCTTGGAGACATATTTGAGGTGTTTTGTGTCTGCGGATCAGGATGATTGGGTTGCTTTTTTGCCTTTGGCGGAGTTCGCCCTCAACAATCGGGCCAGCTCTGCCACCTTGGTGTCCCCGTTTTTCTGTAATTCGGGGTTTCATCCTCGATTTTCCTCCGGTCAAGTGGAATCTTCGGATTGTCCTGGAGTGGATGCTGTGGTGGAGAGGTTGCATCAGATTTGGGGGCAGGTGGTGGACAATTTGAAGTTGTCCCAGGAGAAGACTCAGCTTTTTGCCAACCGCCGTCGTCGTGTTGGTCCTCGGCTTTGTGTTGGGGACTTGGTGTGGTTGTCTTCTCGTTTTGTCCCTATGAGGGTTTCTTCTCCTAAGTTTAAGCCTCGGTTCATCGGCCCGTACAAGATATTGGAGATTCTTAACCCTGTGTCCTTCCGTTTGGACCTCCCTGCATCCTTTTCGATTCATAATGTTTTTCATCGGTCATTGTTGCGCAGGTATGAGGTACCGGCTGTGCCTTCCGTTGAGCCTCCTGCTCCGGTGTTGGTTGAGGGTGAGTTGGAGTACGTTGTGGAAAAGATCTTAGACTCTCGTGTTTCCAGACGGAAACTCCAGTATCTGGTCAAATGGAAGGGATACGGTCAGGAGGATAATTCTTGGGTCACTGCCTCTGATGTTCATGCCTCCGATCTTGTCCGTGCCTTTCATAGGGCTCATCCTGATCGCCCTGGTGGTTCTGGTGAGGGTTCGGTGCCCCCTCCTTGAGGGGGGGGTACTGTTGTGTAATTGGATTCTGGGCTCCCCCGGTGGCCACTTGTGGAATTGTACTTGTGTGCATCATCCCCTCTGTTCACCTGCTCCTATCAGGATGTGGGAGTCGCTATATAACCTTGCTCCTCTGTCAGTTTCATGCCGGTCAACAATGTAATCAGAAGCCTTCTGTGCATGTTCCTGCTACTAGACAACTCCTAGCTAAGTTGGACTTTTGTCCTTGTGTGTTTTTGCATTTTGTTCCTGTTCACAGCTGCTGTTTCGTTACTGTGTCTGGAAAGCTCTTGTGAGCGGAAATTGCCACTCTGGTGTTATGAGTTAATGCTAGAGTCTTAAAGTAATTTCTGGATGGTGTTTTGATAGGGTTTTCTGCTGACCATGAAAGTGCCCTTTCTGTCTTCATGCTATCTAGTAAGCGGACCTCGATTTTGCTAAACCTATTTTCATACTACGTTTGTCATTTCATCTATAATCACCGCCAATATATGTGGGGGCCTCTGTCTGCCTTTTGGGAAAATTTCTCTAGAGGTGAGCCAGGACTGTCTTTTCCTCTGCTAGGATTAGGTAGTTCTCCGGCTGGCGCTGGGCATCTAGGGATAAAAAACGTAGGCATGCTACCCGGCCACTTCTAGTTGTGCGGCAGGTTTAGTTCATGGTCAGTATAGTTTCCATCTTCCAAGAGCTAGTTCTCATATATGCTGGGCTATGTTCTCTCGCCATTGAGAATCATGACAGTTTGACCGGCCCAAAAAAGGGTTAAATTACTGGCTGAGAAAGGAGAGAAAAAAGAAGTCTGCTACAATTTTTTTTTTTTTCCTCTAGTTCTGAGTGTGCTCTTAATTGAATCACTTGCTAGTTTGCCTATGCTGCAGCCTTCCTCTCTTTCTCTCCTTCTAATCCTTGAATGGCTCTGTGTTCACCTGTTTCAAATGGATCTTCAGAGTGTAGCTACAGGTTTGAATAATCTCGCCACAAAGGTACAAAATTTGCAAGATTTTGTTGTTCATGCACCTATGTCGGAGCCTAGAATTCCTTTGCCTGAATTCTTCTCAGGGAATAGATCTCACTTTCAAAATTTTAAAAATAATTGCAAATTGTTTTTGTCCCTGAAGTCTCGCTCTGCCGGAGACCCTGCACAGCAGGTCAGGATTGTAATTTCCTTGCTCCGGGGTGACCCTCAGGACTGGGCTTTTGCATTGGCACCAGGGGATCCTGCGTTGCTCAATGTGGATGCGTTTTTTCTGGCCTTGGGGTTGCTTTATGAGGAACCTCATTTAGAGCTTCAGGCGGAAAAGGCCTTGATGTCCTTGTCTCAGGGGCAAGTTGAAGCTGAAATATACTGCCAAAAATTCCGCAAATGGTCTGTGCTTACTCAGTGGAATGAGTGCGCCCTGGCGGCGATTTTCAGAGAAGGTCTCTCTGATGCCATTAAGGATGTTATGGTGGGGTTCCCTGTGCCTGCGAATCTGAATGAGTCCATGACGATGGCTATTCAGATCGATAGGCGTCTGCGGGAGCGCAAACCTGTGCACCATTTGGCGGTGTCTACTGAGAAAACGCCAGAAAATATGCAATGTGATAGAATTCTGTCCAGAAGCGAGCGGCAGAATTTTAGACGAAAAAATGGGTTGTGCTTCTATAGTGGTTCTCTAAGATTGATCTCCGTGGGGCGTATAATTTGGTGCGAATCAAGCAGGGGGATGAGTGGAAAACCGCATTTAATACGCCCGAGGGCCATTTTGAGTATTTGGTGATGCCTTTTGGTCTTTCAAATGCCCCTTCAGTCTTCCAGTCCTTTATGCATGACATTTTCCGCGATTATTTGGATAAATTTATGATTGTGTATCTGGATGATATTCTGATTTTTTCGGATGACTGGGACTCTCATGTCCAGCAGGTCAGGAGGGTTTTTCAGGTTTTGCGGTCTAATTCCTTGTGTGTGAAGGGTTCTAAGTGTGTTTTTGGGGTTCAAAAGATTTCCTTCTTGGGATACATTTTTTCCCCCTCTTCCATCGAGATGGATCCTGTCAAGGTTCAGGCTATTGGTGATTGGACGCAACCCTCTTCTCTTAAGAGTCTTCAGAAATTTTTGGGCTTTGCTAACTTTTATCGTCGATTTATTGCTGGTTTTTCTGATGTTGTAAAACCATTGACTGATTTGACTAAGAAGGGTGCTGATGTTGCTGATTGGTCCCCTGATGCTGTGGAGGCCTTTCGGGAGCTCAAGCGCCGCTTTTCTTCCGCCCCAGTGTTGCGTCAGCCTGATGTTGCTCTTCCTTTTCAGGTTGAGGTCGACGCTTCTGAAATCGGAGCTGGGGCGGTGTTGTCGCAGAGAAGTTCCGACTGCTCCGTGATGAGACCTTGTGCCTTTTTTTCCCGTAAATTTTCGCCCGCCGAGCGGAATTATGATATTGGGAATCGGGAGCTTTTGGCCATGAAGTGGGCTTTTGAGGAGTGGCGTCACTGGCTTGAGGGGGCCAGACATCAGGTGGTGGTATTGACTGACCACAAAAATTTAATTTACCTTGAGTCTGCCAGGCGCCTGAATCCTAGACAGGCGCGCTGGTCGTTGTTTTTCTCTCGGTTTAATTTTGTGGTGTCTTACCTACCGGGTTCTAAGAATGTTAAGGCGGATGCCCTTTCTAGGAGTTTTGAGCCTGACTCCCCTGGTAATTCTGAGCCCACAGGTATCCTTAAAGATGGAGTGATATTGTCTGCCGTTTCTCCAGACCTGCGGCGGGCCTTGCAGGAGTTTCAGGCGGATAGACCTGATCGTTGCCCACCTGGTAGACTGTTTGTTCCTGATGATTGGACCAGTAGAGTCATCTCTGAGGTTCATTCTTCTGCGTTGGCAGGTCATCCTGGAATCTTTGGTACCAGGGATTTGGTGGCAAGGTCCTTCTGGTGGCCTTCCCTGTCACGAGATGTGCGAGGCTTTGTGCAGTCTTGTGACGTTTGTGCTCGGGCCAAGCCTTGTTGTTCTCGGGCTAGTGGATTGTTGTTACCCTTGCCTATCCCGAAGAGGCCTTGGACGCACATCTCGATGGATTTTATTTCGGATCTGCCTGTTTCTCAGAAGATGTCTGTCATCTGGGTGGTGTGTGACCGTTTCTCTAAGATGGTCCATCTGGTTCCCTTGCCTAAGTTGCCTTCTTCTTCCGAGTTGGTTCCTCTGTTTTTTCAAAATGTTGTTCGTTTGCATGGTATTCCGGAGAATATCGTTTCTGACAGAGGGACCCAATTCGTGTCTAGATTTTGGCGGGCATTCTGTGCTAGGATGGGCATAGATTTGTCTTTTTCGTCTGCTTTCCATCCTCAGACTAATGGCCAGACCGAGCGGACTAATCAGACCTTGGAGACATATTTGAGGTGTTTTGTGTCTGCGGATCAGGATGATTGGGTTGCTTTTTTGCCTTTGGCGGAGTTCGCCCTCAACAATCGGGCCAGCTCTGCCACCTTGGTGTCCCCGTTTTTCTGTAATTCGGGGTTTCATCCTCGATTTTCCTCCGGTCAAGTGGAATCTTCGGATTGTCCTGGAGTGGATGCTGTGGTGGAGAGGTTGCATCAGATTTGGGGGCAGGTGGTGGACAATTTGAAGTTGTCCCAGGAGAAGACTCAGCTTTTTGCCAACCGCCGTCGTCGTGTTGGTCCTCGGCTTTGTGTTGGGGACTTGGTGTGGTTGTCTTCTCGTTTTGTCCCTATGAGGGTTTCTTCTCCTAAGTTTAAGCCTCGGTTCATCGGCCCGTACAAGATATTGGAGATTCTTAACCCTGTGTCCTTCCGTTTGGACCTCCCTGCATCCTTTTCGATTCATAATGTTTTTCATCGGTCATTGTTGCGCAGGTATGAGGTACCGGCTGTGCCTTCCGTTGAGCCTCCTGCTCCGGTGTTGGTTGAGGGTGAGTTGGAGTACGTTGTGGAAAAGATCTTAGACTCTCGTGTTTCCAGACGGAAACTCCAGTATCTGGTCAAATGGAAGGGATACGGTCAGGAGGATAATTCTTGGGTCACTGCCTCTGATGTTCATGCCTCCGATCTTGTCCGTGCCTTTCATAGGGCTCATCCTGATCGCCCTGGTGGTTCTGGTGAGGGTTCGGTGCCCCCTCCTTGAGGGGGGGGTACTGTTGTGTAATTGGATTCTGGGCTCCCCCGGTGGCCACTTGTGGAATTGTACTTGTGTGCATCATCCCCTCTGTTCACCTGCTCCTATCAGGATGTGGGAGTCGCTATATAACCTTGCTCCTCTGTCAGTTTCATGCCGGTCAACAATGTAATCAGAAGCCTTCTGTGCATGTTCCTGCTACTAGACAACTCCTAGCTAAGTTGGACTTTTGTCCTTGTGTGTTTTTGCATTTTGTTCCTGTTCACAGCTGCTGTTTCGTTACTGTGTCTGGAAAGCTCTTGTGAGCGGAAATTGCCACTCTGGTGTTATGAGTTAATGCTAGAGTCTTAAAGTAATTTCTGGATGGTGTTTTGATAGGGTTTTCTGCTGACCATGAAAGTGCCCTTTCTGTCTTCATGCTATCTAGTAAGCGGACCTCGATTTTGCTAAACCTATTTTCATACTACGTTTGTCATTTCATCTATAATCACCGCCAATATATGTGGGGGCCTCTGTCTGCCTTTTGGGAAAATTTCTCTAGAGGTGAGCCAGGACTGTCTTTTCCTCTGCTAGGATTAGGTAGTTCTCCGGCTGGCGCTGGGCATCTAGGGATAAAAAACGTAGGCATGCTACCCGGCCACTTCTAGTTGTGCGGCAGGTTTAGTTCATGGTCAGTATAGTTTCCATCTTCCAAGAGCTAGTTCTCATATATGCTGGGCTATGTTCTCTCGCCATTGAGAATCATGACAGTTTGACCGGCCCAAAAAAGGGTTAAATTACTGGCTGAGAAAGGAGAGAAAAAAGAAGTCTGCTACAATTTTTTTTTTTTTCCTCTAGTTCTGAGTGTGCTCTTAATTGAATCACTTGCTAGTTTGCCTATGCTGCAGCCTTCCTCTCTTTCTCTCCTTCTAATCCTTGAATGGCTCTGTGTTCACCTGTTTCAAATGGATCTTCAGAGTGTAGCTACAGGTTTGAATAATCTCGCCACAAAGGTACAAAATTTGCAAGATTTTGTTGTTCATGCACCTATGTCGGAGCCTAGAATTCCTTTGCCTGAATTCTTCTCAGGGAATAGATCTCACTTTCAAAATTTTAAAAATAATTGCAAATTGTTTTTGTCCCTGAAGTCTCGCTCTGCCGGAGACCCTGCACAGCAGGTCAGGATTGTAATTTCCTTGCTCCGGGGTGACCCTCAGGACTGGGCTTTTGCATTGGCACCAGGGGATCCTGCGTTGCTCAATGTGGATGCGTTTTTTCTGGCCTTGGGGTTGCTTTATGAGGAACCTCATTTAGAGCTTCAGGCGGAAAAGGCCTTGATGTCCTTGTCTCAGGGGCAAGTTGAAGCTGAAATATACTGCCAAAAATTCCGCAAATGGTCTGTGCTTACTCAGTGGAATGAGTGCGCCCTGGCGGCGATTTTCAGAGAAGGTCTCTCTGATGCCATTAAGGATGTTATGGTGGGGTTCCCTGTGCCTGCGAATCTGAATGAGTCCATGACGATGGCTATTCAGATCGATAGGCGTCTGCGGGAGCGCAAACCTGTGCACCATTTGGCGGTGTCTACTGAGAAAACGCCAGAAAATATGCAATGTGATAGAATTCTGTCCAGAAGCGAGCGGCAGAATTTTAGACGAAAAAATGGGTTGTGCTTCTATAGTGGTTCTCTAAGATTGATCTCCGTGGGGCGTATAATTTGGTGCGAATCAAGCAGGGGGATGAGTGGAAAACCGCATTTAATACGCCCGAGGGCCATTTTGAGTATTTGGTGATGCCTTTTGGTCTTTCAAATGCCCCTTCAGTCTTCCAGTCCTTTATGCATGACATTTTCCGCGATTATTTGGATAAATTTATGATTGTGTATCTGGATGATATTCTGATTTTTTCGGATGACTGGGACTCTCATGTCCAGCAGGTCAGGAGGGTTTTTCAGGTTTTGCGGTCTAATTCCTTGTGTGTGAAGGGTTCTAAGTGTGTTTTTGGGGTTCAAAAGATTTCCTTCTTGGGATACATTTTTTCCCCCTCTTCCATCGAGATGGATCCTGTCAAGGTTCAGGCTATTGGTGATTGGACGCAACCCTCTTCTCTTAAGAGTCTTCAGAAATTTTTGGGCTTTGCTAACTTTTATCGTCGATTTATTGCTGGTTTTTCTGATGTTGTAAAACCATTGACTGATTTGACTAAGAAGGGTGCTGATGTTGCTGATTGGTCCCCTGATGCTGTGGAGGCCTTTCGGGAGCTCAAGCGCCGCTTTTCTTCCGCCCCAGTGTTGCGTCAGCCTGATGTTGCTCTTCCTTTTCAGGTTGAGGTCGACGCTTCTGAAATCGGAGCTGGGGCGGTGTTGTCGCAGAGAAGTTCCGACTGCTCCGTGATGAGACCTTGTGCCTTTTTTTCCCGTAAATTTTCGCCCGCCGAGCGGAATTATGATATTGGGAATCGGGAGCTTTTGGCCATGAAGTGGGCTTTTGAGGAGTGGCGTCACTGGCTTGAGGGGGCCAGACATCAGGTGGTGGTATTGACTGACCACAAAAATTTAATTTACCTTGAGTCTGCCAGGCGCCTGAATCCTAGACAGGCGCGCTGGTCGTTGTTTTTCTCTCGGTTTAATTTTGTGGTGTCTTACCTACCGGGTTCTAAGAATGTTAAGGCGGATGCCCTTTCTAGGAGTTTTGAGCCTGACTCCCCTGGTAATTCTGAGCCCACAGGTATCCTTAAAGATGGAGTGATATTGTCTGCCGTTTCTCCAGACCTGCGGCGGGCCTTGCAGGAGTTTCAGGCGGATAGACCTGATCGTTGCCCACCTGGTAGACTGTTTGTTCCTGATGATTGGACCAGTAGAGTCATCTCTGAGGTTCATTCTTCTGCGTTGGCAGGTCATCCTGGAATCTTTGGTACCAGGGATTTGGTGGCAAGGTCCTTCTGGTGGCCTTCCCTGTCACGAGATGTGCGAGGCTTTGTGCAGTCTTGTGACGTTTGTGCTCGGGCCAAGCCTTGTTGTTCTCGGGCTAGTGGATTGTTGTTACCCTTGCCTATCCCGAAGAGGCCTTGGACGCACATCTCGATGGATTTTATTTCGGATCTGCCTGTTTCTCAGAAGATGTCTGTCATCTGGGTGGTGTGTGACCGTTTCTCTAAGATGGTCCATCTGGTTCCCTTGCCTAAGTTGCCTTCTTCTTCCGAGTTGGTTCCTCTGTTTTTTCAAAATGTTGTTCGTTTGCATGGTATTCCGGAGAATATCGTTTCTGACAGAGGGACCCAATTCGTGTCTAGATTTTGGCGGGCATTCTGTGCTAGGATGGGCATAGATTTGTCTTTTTCGTCTGCTTTCCATCCTCAGACTAATGGCCAGACCGAGCGGACTAATCAGACCTTGGAGACATATTTGAGGTGTTTTGTGTCTGCGGATCAGGATGATTGGGTTGCTTTTTTGCCTTTGGCGGAGTTCGCCCTCAACAATCGGGCCAGCTCTGCCACCTTGGTGTCCCCGTTTTTCTGTAATTCGGGGTTTCATCCTCGATTTTCCTCCGGTCAAGTGGAATCTTCGGATTGTCCTGGAGTGGATGCTGTGGTGGAGAGGTTGCATCAGATTTGGGGGCAGGTGGTGGACAATTTGAAGTTGTCCCAGGAGAAGACTCAGCTTTTTGCCAACCGCCGTCGTCGTGTTGGTCCTCGGCTTTGTGTTGGGGACTTGGTGTGGTTGTCTTCTCGTTTTGTCCCTATGAGGGTTTCTTCTCCTAAGTTTAAGCCTCGGTTCATCGGCCCGTACAAGATATTGGAGATTCTTAACCCTGTGTCCTTCCGTTTGGACCTCCCTGCATCCTTTTCGATTCATAATGTTTTTCATCGGTCATTGTTGCGCAGGTATGAGGTACCGGCTGTGCCTTCCGTTGAGCCTCCTGCTCCGGTGTTGGTTGAGGGTGAGTTGGAGTACGTTGTGGAAAAGATCTTAGACTCTCGTGTTTCCAGACGGAAACTCCAGTATCTGGTCAAATGGAAGGGATACGGTCAGGAGGATAATTCTTGGGTCACTGCCTCTGATGTTCATGCCTCCGATCTTGTCCGTGCCTTTCATAGGGCTCATCCTGATCGCCCTGGTGGTTCTGGTGAGGGTTCGGTGCCCCCTCCTTGAGGGGGGGGTACTGTTGTGTAATTGGATTCTGGGCTCCCCCGGTGGCCACTTGTGGAATTGTACTTGTGTGCATCATCCCCTCTGTTCACCTGCTCCTATCAGGATGTGGGAGTCGCTATATAACCTTGCTCCTCTGTCAGTTTCATGCCGGTCAACAATGTAATCAGAAGCCTTCTGTGCATGTTCCTGCTACTAGACAACTCCTAGCTAAGTTGGACTTTTGTCCTTGTGTGTTTTTGCATTTTGTTCCTGTTCACAGCTGCTGTTTCGTTACTGTGTCTGGAAAGCTCTTGTGAGCGGAAATTGCCACTCTGGTGTTATGAGTTAATGCTAGAGTCTTAAAGTAATTTCTGGATGGTGTTTTGATAGGGTTTTCTGCTGACCATGAAAGTGCCCTTTCTGTCTTCATGCTATCTAGTAAGCGGACCTCGATTTTGCTAAACCTATTTTCATACTACGTTTGTCATTTCATCTATAATCACCGCCAATATATGTGGGGGCCTCTGTCTGCCTTTTGGGAAAATTTCTCTAGAGGTGAGCCAGGACTGTCTTTTCCTCTGCTAGGATTAGGTAGTTCTCCGGCTGGCGCTGGGCATCTAGGGATAAAAAACGTAGGCATGCTACCCGGCCACTTCTAGTTGTGCGGCAGGTTTAGTTCATGGTCAGTATAGTTTCCATCTTCCAAGAGCTAGTTCTCATATATGCTGGGCTATGTTCTCTCGCCATTGAGAATCATGACAGTTTGACCGGCCCAAAAAAGGGTTAAATTACTGGCTGAGAAAGGAGAGAAAAAAGAAGTCTGCTACAATTTTTTTTTTTTTCCTCTAGTTCTGAGTGTGCTCTTAATTGAATCACTTGCTAGTTTGCCTATGCTGCAGCCTTCCTCTCTTTCTCTCCTTCTAATCCTTGAATGGCTCTGTGTTCACCTGTTTCAAATGGATCTTCAGAGTGTAGCTACAGGTTTGAATAATCTCGCCACAAAGGTACAAAATTTGCAAGATTTTGTTGTTCATGCACCTATGTCGGAGCCTAGAATTCCTTTGCCTGAATTCTTCTCAGGGAATAGATCTCACTTTCAAAATTTTAAAAATAATTGCAAATTGTTTTTGTCCCTGAAGTCTCGCTCTGCCGGAGACCCTGCACAGCAGGTCAGGATTGTAATTTCCTTGCTCCGGGGTGACCCTCAGGACTGGGCTTTTGCATTGGCACCAGGGGATCCTGCGTTGCTCAATGTGGATGCGTTTTTTCTGGCCTTGGGGTTGCTTTATGAGGAACCTCATTTAGAGCTTCAGGCGGAAAAGGCCTTGATGTCCTTGTCTCAGGGGCAAGTTGAAGCTGAAATATACTGCCAAAAATTCCGCAAATGGTCTGTGCTTACTCAGTGGAATGAGTGCGCCCTGGCGGCGATTTTCAGAGAAGGTCTCTCTGATGCCATTAAGGATGTTATGGTGGGGTTCCCTGTGCCTGCGAATCTGAATGAGTCCATGACGATGGCTATTCAGATCGATAGGCGTCTGCGGGAGCGCAAACCTGTGCACCATTTGGCGGTGTCTACTGAGAAAACGCCAGAAAATATGCAATGTGATAGAATTCTGTCCAGAAGCGAGCGGCAGAATTTTAGACGAAAAAATGGGTTGTGCTTCTATAGTGGTTCTCTAAGATTGATCTCCGTGGGGCGTATAATTTGGTGCGAATCAAGCAGGGGGATGAGTGGAAAACCGCATTTAATACGCCCGAGGGCCATTTTGAGTATTTGGTGATGCCTTTTGGTCTTTCAAATGCCCCTTCAGTCTTCCAGTCCTTTATGCATGACATTTTCCGCGATTATTTGGATAAATTTATGATTGTGTATCTGGATGATATTCTGATTTTTTCGGATGACTGGGACTCTCATGTCCAGCAGGTCAGGAGGGTTTTTCAGGTTTTGCGGTCTAATTCCTTGTGTGTGAAGGGTTCTAAGTGTGTTTTTGGGGTTCAAAAGATTTCCTTCTTGGGATACATTTTTTCCCCCTCTTCCATCGAGATGGATCCTGTCAAGGTTCAGGCTATTGGTGATTGGACGCAACCCTCTTCTCTTAAGAGTCTTCAGAAATTTTTGGGCTTTGCTAACTTTTATCGTCGATTTATTGCTGGTTTTTCTGATGTTGTAAAACCATTGACTGATTTGACTAAGAAGGGTGCTGATGTTGCTGATTGGTCCCCTGATGCTGTGGAGGCCTTTCGGGAGCTCAAGCGCCGCTTTTCTTCCGCCCCAGTGTTGCGTCAGCCTGATGTTGCTCTTCCTTTTCAGGTTGAGGTCGACGCTTCTGAAATCGGAGCTGGGGCGGTGTTGTCGCAGAGAAGTTCCGACTGCTCCGTGATGAGACCTTGTGCCTTTTTTTCCCGTAAATTTTCGCCCGCCGAGCGGAATTATGATATTGGGAATCGGGAGCTTTTGGCCATGAAGTGGGCTTTTGAGGAGTGGCGTCACTGGCTTGAGGGGGCCAGACATCAGGTGGTGGTATTGACTGACCACAAAAATTTAATTTACCTTGAGTCTGCCAGGCGCCTGAATCCTAGACAGGCGCGCTGGTCGTTGTTTTTCTCTCGGTTTAATTTTGTGGTGTCTTACCTACCGGGTTCTAAGAATGTTAAGGCGGATGCCCTTTCTAGGAGTTTTGAGCCTGACTCCCCTGGTAATTCTGAGCCCACAGGTATCCTTAAAGATGGAGTGATATTGTCTGCCGTTTCTCCAGACCTGCGGCGGGCCTTGCAGGAGTTTCAGGCGGATAGACCTGATCGTTGCCCACCTGGTAGACTGTTTGTTCCTGATGATTGGACCAGTAGAGTCATCTCTGAGGTTCATTCTTCTGCGTTGGCAGGTCATCCTGGAATCTTTGGTACCAGGGATTTGGTGGCAAGGTCCTTCTGGTGGCCTTCCCTGTCACGAGATGTGCGAGGCTTTGTGCAGTCTTGTGACGTTTGTGCTCGGGCCAAGCCTTGTTGTTCTCGGGCTAGTGGATTGTTGTTACCCTTGCCTATCCCGAAGAGGCCTTGGACGCACATCTCGATGGATTTTATTTCGGATCTGCCTGTTTCTCAGAAGATGTCTGTCATCTGGGTGGTGTGTGACCGTTTCTCTAAGATGGTCCATCTGGTTCCCTTGCCTAAGTTGCCTTCTTCTTCCGAGTTGGTTCCTCTGTTTTTTCAAAATGTTGTTCGTTTGCATGGTATTCCGGAGAATATCGTTTCTGACAGAGGGACCCAATTCGTGTCTAGATTTTGGCGGGCATTCTGTGCTAGGATGGGCATAGATTTGTCTTTTTCGTCTGCTTTCCATCCTCAGACTAATGGCCAGACCGAGCGGACTAATCAGACCTTGGAGACATATTTGAGGTGTTTTGTGTCTGCGGATCAGGATGATTGGGTTGCTTTTTTGCCTTTGGCGGAGTTCGCCCTCAACAATCGGGCCAGCTCTGCCACCTTGGTGTCCCCGTTTTTCTGTAATTCGGGGTTTCATCCTCGATTTTCCTCCGGTCAAGTGGAATCTTCGGATTGTCCTGGAGTGGATGCTGTGGTGGAGAGGTTGCATCAGATTTGGGGGCAGGTGGTGGACAATTTGAAGTTGTCCCAGGAGAAGACTCAGCTTTTTGCCAACCGCCGTCGTCGTGTTGGTCCTCGGCTTTGTGTTGGGGACTTGGTGTGGTTGTCTTCTCGTTTTGTCCCTATGAGGGTTTCTTCTCCTAAGTTTAAGCCTCGGTTCATCGGCCCGTACAAGATATTGGAGATTCTTAACCCTGTGTCCTTCCGTTTGGACCTCCCTGCATCCTTTTCGATTCATAATGTTTTTCATCGGTCATTGTTGCGCAGGTATGAGGTACCGGCTGTGCCTTCCGTTGAGCCTCCTGCTCCGGTGTTGGTTGAGGGTGAGTTGGAGTACGTTGTGGAAAAGATCTTAGACTCTCGTGTTTCCAGACGGAAACTCCAGTATCTGGTCAAATGGAAGGGATACGGTCAGGAGGATAATTCTTGGGTCACTGCCTCTGATGTTCATGCCTCCGATCTTGTCCGTGCCTTTCATAGGGCTCATCCTGATCGCCCTGGTGGTTCTGGTGAGGGTTTGGTGCCCAGTCCTTGAGGGGGGGGTACTGTTGTGTAATTGGATTCTGGGCTCCCCCGGTGGCCACTTGTGGAATTGTACTTGTGTGCATCATCCCCTCTGTTCACCTGCTCCTATCAGGATGTGGGAGTCGCTATATAACCTTGCTCCTCTGTCAGTTTCATGCCGGTCAACAATGTAATCAGAAGCCTTCTGTGCATGTTCCTGCTACTAGACAACTCCTAGCTAAGTTGGACTTTTGTCCTTGTGTGTTTTTGCATTTTGTTCCTGTTCACAGCTGCTGTTTCGTTACTGTGTCTGGAAAGCTCTTGTGAGCGGAAATTGCCACTCTGGTGTTATGAGTTAATGCTAGAGTCTTAAAGTAATTTCTGGATGGTGTTTTGATAGGGTTTTCTGCTGACCATGAAAGTGCCCTTTCTGTCTTCATGCTATCTAGTAAGCGGACCTCGATTTTGCTAAACCTATTTTCATACTACGTTTGTCATTTCATCTATAATCACCGCCAATATATGTGGGGGCCTCTGTCTGCCTTTTGGGAAAATTTCTCTAGAGGTGAGCCAGGACTGTCTTTTCCTCTGCTAGGATTAGGTAGTTCTCCGGCTGGCGCTGGGCATCTAGGGATAAAAAACGTAGGCATGCTACCCGGCCACTTCTAGTTGTGCGGCAGGTTTAGTTCATGGTCAGTATAGTTTCCATCTTCCAAGAGCTAGTTCTCATATATGCTGGGCTATGTTCTCTCGCCATTGAGAATCATGACACCTGAGTATGCTGATACCCCATATGTGGGGGGAACCACTGTTTGAGCGCATGGCAGAGCTCGGAAGGGAAGGAGCGCCATTTGGAATGCAGACTTAGATGGATTGGTCTGCAGGCGTCACGTTGCATTTGTAGAGCCCCTGATGTACCCAAACAGTAGAAACCCCCCACACGTGACCCCATATTGGAAACTAGACCTCCCAAGGAACTTATCTAGATGTGTTGTGAGAACTTTGAACCCCCAAGTGTTTCACTACAGTTTACAATGCAGAGCCGTGAAAATAAAAAATCTTTTTTTCCCACAAAAATGATTTTTAGCCCCCCAAATTTTTATTTTCCCAAGGATAACAAGAGAAGTTGGACCCCAAAAGTTGTTGTCCAATTTGTCCTGAGTACGCTGATACCCCATATGTTGGGGTACACCCCTGTTTGGGCGCACGGGAGAGCTCAGAAGGGAAGGAGCACTGTTTTACTTTTTCAATGCAGAATTGGCTGGAATTGAGATCGGACGCCATGTCGCGTTTGGAGAGCCCCTGATGTGCCTGAACAGTGGAAACTCCCCAATTCTACCTGAAACCCTAATCCAAACACACCCCTAACCCTAATCCCAACAGTAACCCTAACCACACCCCTAACCCTGACACACCCCTAACTCTAATCCCAACCCTAATCCCAACTGTAAATGTAATCCAAACCCTAACTTTAGCCCCAACCCTAACCTTAACTTTAGCCCCAACCCTAACCCTAACTTTAGCCCCAACCCTAACCCTAACTTTAGCTCTAACCCTAGCCCCAACCCTAACCCTAGCCCTAACCCTAGCCCTAACCCTAACCCTAGCCCTAATCCTAATGGGAAAATTGGAAATAAATACATTTTTTTAATTTTATTATTTTTTCCTAACTAAGGGGGTGATGAAGGGGGGTTTGATTTACTTTTATAGCGTTTTTTATATCGGATTTTTATGATTGGCAGCTGTCACACACTAAAAGACGCTTTTTATAGCAAAAAAGTTTTTGTTTTGCGTCTCCACATTCTGAGACCTATAATTTTTCCGTATTTTGGTCCACAGAGTCATGTGAGATCTCTTTTTTTGCGGGACGAGTTAACGTTTTTATTGGTAACATTTTTGGGCACATGACATTTTTTGATCGCTTTTTATTCCAATTTTTGTGAGCCAGAATGACCAAAAACCAGCTATTCATGAATTTCTTTTGGGGGAGGCGTTTATACCGTTCCACGTTTGGTAAAATTGATAAACCAGTTTTATGCGTCGCGTCAGTACGATTACAGTGATATCTCATTTATATCATTTTTTTATGTTTTGGCGCTTTTATACGATAAAAGCTATTTTATAGAAAAAATAATATTATAATTATTTTGGCATCGCTTTATTCTGAGGACTATAACTTTTTTATTTTTTTGCTTATGATGCTGTATGGCAGTTGTTTTTTGCGGGACAAGATGGCGTTTTCAGCGGTACCATGGTTATTTATATTCGTCTTTTTGATCGCGTGTTATTCCACTTTTTGTTCAGCAGTATGATAATAAAGTGTTGTTTTTTGGCTTGTTTTTTTTTTTACGGTGTTCACTGAAGGGGTTAACTAGTGGGACAGTTTTATAGGTTGGGTCGTTACGGACGTGGCGATACTAAATATGTGTACTTTTATTGTTTTGTTTTTTTATTTAGATAAAGAAATTTATTTATGGGAATAATATATATTTTTTCTTTATTTAGGAATTTTTTTTTTTTTTACACATGTGGAATTTTTTTTTATTAACTTTTTTACTTTGTCCCAGGGGGGGACATCACAGATCGCTGATCTGACAGTTTGCACAGCACTCTGTCAGATCAGCGATCTGACTTAGAATGCTGCAGGCTTACCAGCGTCTGCTCTGGACCCAGAAGTAATCCCTGCAGGACCCAAATCCAGCCCCGCGGCCATTTTGGATCCGCGGTCTGCAGGGATAGGAGGTAAGAGACGCTCGGAGCAACGCGATCACATCGCGTTGCTCCGGGGGTCTCAGGGAAGCCCGCAGGGAGCCCCCTCCCTGCGCGATGCTTCCCTATACCGCCGGAACACTGCCGGGGGTTAATGTGCCGGGGGCGGTTCATGACCGCTCCGGGCACATAGTGCCAGATGTCAGCTGCGATAGTCAGCTGACACGGGTCCGAT